>NC_088098.1:146481548-147161191 GCF_036370855.1 Dromaius novaehollandiae | reverse complement strand
ATATGCTGGTGTCTAATATGAAGCATGTAAATCTATGCTGTACTTTGTCATCTGAAGAAGTCCAGTGCTGTGAGGTACCGGAATTTCTTATCACTTTTTCAAGAGAACAAGAAGGAGGCAACCGAGGGATTTAATTTTTAGCATCTTAACAATGAGGACAAAAAGCACTGGCTATGCAAACACTACTATTAAGTAACATCCGTACAAATCAAGATATAAAAGGCATTACATTCATTGTACAACAACAAAACAAACATGCCCTGAAAAGCTGTAGGGAGGTGTTCAAAAATATGTAGCTTTTTGACCTAGAATGCCATAGCATACTCTGTATGATCAGCAACCCTGTAGGCTACAGTTAAACTGATGATTCAGAGGTGAATAACTTCGTATTTATTTAAATCATAGATATTTAGGCGCCTGGTTAAATATGACATACACACACACTCACAGACACATAGAAAGGAACAGAAAAATGCAGCAAGAAAAGCTACTTCATGGATTTCTGCATAAAGGCTTTATGAAGTGAGTCATTTCTTTAGCCAAACACTGAACACAGTGCTAAGACTTTATGCGATAATGATTAATAAAGTAGTAATTGTACACAAGGAAATTAAACACTGAATAGGCAAATGATAATACTTGCCTGTGGCAAAGACAACATTCTTTGACACCAGTCTGTATTCCACAATGGAGAACTGAGGAAGTTCAATCCTTTCTACACCAGTGACTGCATTATCTCCACCTCTCCAATAGAACTCTATGTCATCGGTTGTATAGCCATCTGCAGACAAAGCATGAGAACAACGTGGAAAAAACAGCAGAATCTAATGGAGCTTCAGACACAGTATAGGTGGCTTGTCATTTGAGACAATTAAAGAATTAGAACAGCTGAAATGGGGTATGGTATTTTGGTATGTATGTCTGTAGTATGCTAGCATTCTGAGAAGCTCTCCTGAAGAGCTGTTCCATTACAATCTACACAGAAATCTGAGGCAAACTACTCTGTTTTCTTCTTTTTCAGTATCACTCTCATGAAACCCACAAAGGATGAATGGCCCCTATGAGCCAGAAAATGCCACACATTACCAGTTCCAGGGATTGCTGATTGCAATCTGCAAGATCACAGAATAGTGTGAATTAAGACATCATATGCATCTAGAACCAAAACCAAGTGCGCTCTCATGCCAGTAATGATCAGAAAAAGATGGATTACTCTGTGAATGCAGACAAACATTGTTGGGCAGATATTTTCCTCTCATACTAAAGAGTGTGAGTGGCACCATTTCCATTAGCTTCTGCAGTGGAGGACTCCAGCTGAATATAATTTTCACAAGAGCATAATAATACGTAGTGTTATTTTCTGTATAAGGCACACAACCTTCAGCCAGTAGCAGAAATGGAGCAGGAGCTCTTGAAGCACAAACATACATCTGAATATGATATGACTGATATGACTAGGTTGAAGAGAGAATCTATTTCTGCACAGAACAGAGTTCCGAGCCATAAATGGAGCCTATCTGCAGGCCCAAGGGGTCCTGCAGCAAGACCATCCATGCATAATAAAGCACACTGAAAGAAAATTGTACCACAGTGTTTGCTCTCTTTAAAGTGAATCTGATTAAAATATGAACATTCATTCTCCTGTGTTGAAGATAAGCATCCAGTCACTGCCTCTGGAGCAATAAATTGCTTCATTCTGTCCTAAACCCATTTTTCTATATCACATTTGCAAACCCGAAATGGATGACCCCTTATATATTAAAAACTGCCAAATAAGCAAAAAGTAAAAAAATACAAAGCGTGCTAATAACATGATTTACTTAATGGTTGAAGACAGCAGTGTAAGTATTCTAAAGCTGTATGAAAGGAAAACTGCCCCACATCTGAACTATGTTTTACATGCATCTTCTTATGTACATACAGCTTTCTATTTCCAGAGTACAGTTCTGTTCATCTAATGGGTATCTTCTCAAGTCCATCATGCAAGCTGCAGTGGTTGTGATTCTGAAATATAAACATCAAACAAAATTACCACACATCCAGTAATCCAGGTTTTCTTTCAAAGTGAGGACTGTTTGAAGAATGGCTTACAAAAATTAAGAATCTGGTCCACAGTTTTACATTGAGTAGTAGCTTACTACAAGAGTGGTTACATTGATTTAAATGGAACAACTCGCTGTAACTTACATTTATGTGACCAGTCCCTTTGGGGTTCAATAGACCTATCTGCATGTGTAAATATATACAAACATTTGCTGAGATTACACAATATGATTTTATATAAGAAAATGTAAAGCGATAAAAGTCTGCTACAAATGTCAAAATGATTCGAGCTGTGTGAATAACTGTTTTTTTGGTTCTGCGGCATCTGTAGAAAAAAATAGGTAAACTGCAATCTTGAAAAGATGTTAAGTCCATCAAAATGCTTTGTTTCAAAGACAAGTATATTTCTCTTCTTTTCAAAATTTAATTGAATTTAATTTAATTGAAGAGGATTTTATAATGAAGAGTCATACTGAATTTTAAAATTTCCCCCAAAGTCAGAATATAATTTTGCTTTTTTATTTCCAGTGTAGGCAATTTAGCAAAATCAAGATGAATTTGCAAAACATTTCAATATTGATGAATCTACATTTTTCATCCAGCTCTTGTGTGTCAAAAGTAAAAGCCAAGAATACACATACACAACGAAAACAATTATATTAACAGCTGCACACATTTGCACTTTTTTTTAATTAATGGCTTTACATATTTGTACTAACTTTTAGACAGACATAACCACGCATACTAGCTCATGATTCATCTTCAGTATATTTCAGTGTTTTGCTGAATTGTAGCCTTCATCAAGAGTAGGTACATTATTATGGATCATTTTCTTTATAATAAATTATCTTCTGTGTTTGAGTAGGCCCAATCCTCACTGATCTTTTTCAGATATAAACAACACATGGACCCTGTACACAGTTAATTCTGAAACAAATTCCATTCTGCTAAAAATTTATGCTAACAACACAAGAGGAGAAATCCTTTAAATATACCTCTAAAAGCTGGAACCCTCAGTGTTAAGGTTTTGTCCATGTGCTTTCTCAGTTTTGAAACTTTCTATTTAATCCCTTTAACTTCCTAACTGACAGGCTCCTAATTTGGTAGACTAGTTTGAAATTTAGGAAGAGAAAGTTGTTTAGGTTCCTTTCTTCAATTCTTTCACACTAAAAAACCCTGCTGTTATTATGAATTCCTTATCTAATTCTCCCAGAATAGAAATGAAAGTATGCTTATCCTTAGCATGTAAGTTATTTCAGGTGGATATCTTCGCATAATACTCAAAGGAAGGGAGTGAGATCATTTGAACTATTTCGTAGGACAACAGAAGATAGAATAGGACTGTAGAAGGTGCTTTTGCAAGAAAATATTATAATTTCTTTGCACAGGGAGAGACAGTTGTATGACCACAAAGGCAATGGATGGGCCAGGAGAAGGAAAATCTCAAGAATCTGTTACTCAGCATATCTTCTCATTTGCCTTCCTACTGGTATTCAGTGAGAAAGTCATACACCTGGTCTTTGTCCTTCCCAGCCATGCTTATGGTACGGTCACACCTCTATCACTGCTGCCCAATCTCAGCTATCCTCTGAACACCCTCTATGTTAGCCCCCAAGTTTTTTAGGTACCAAGTATTGTATCATAGGAGAATACTTCAAGTCAGCCCTCCTACCTGGTCTTCCAGCTCTTGGCAGATGCTCTGGTTCCTCTGTTGACACATATCCCAGTGGGCTGGAATAGTTTGCAAACAGCAATTTCTCAGCTGCTCTGTGGTTTAGCAGGTGGTTTTCTCTACACTGAATGATTGCAAGTGCCCTTCTGAACCCTCAAGCCAGGTGCTAGACACAGGGCTATTAGTTATGGAGATGAACGTCTCTCCAGTATTAGCAGCTCTAGCTAAGCCTAGGATCTTAGAGGAGAAAACTTAATCTTAAATCTGTGATCACTGATGAACATATTAAATGACAAAGTTAGCAGCTATCATCTTTACAAAGCCATACTGATTATGCAATCAAATGATCTTGCTTCTGAGTCAACTGATAATTGTGCTCCAAGTAAAGCAATCAGGCACACTTGGACATTGTTACTATGAGGTTTCTATCCCATGTTTTAGTACATTCAGCTACATTGAACTAGGGCTCATTTAAGATCCAGCAATAGAATACAAATGAGCTAAATTGATACAAGCGTGATGGGTGGTACGAGGAATTCCAACTGTTATGCTGTATAATTAGTTTTAAATGCCACCTATACATAAATATGCATTTATAAATGATTAATATGTCAGATTTATTAAAAATTATGCAGCTTGCAAACTTGCATTCAACATATTAATTGCCTTGTGACTTTTTAAGGAACCTGTTTTGACTTTAGCCTGTCCCTGTACCACAGTGGTTCTGTTCGACAAGTTCCAGTACCATAAGCATGTTCTTTCCAAGGACCGGCATACACAACTGCAAAATGTGTATTTTTAATTTCATAGAGATCTACTAAAAAAAGATGATATAGATAGATATGGGTAGAAATAATTTACCATATTTACTCAAAGTAAGTTATTGCAGTTCGCTTCTGAGTAAAATTTCAAGCAGACAAATGTAACTTGCACAAATGCTCACTGAAAACAAACACTAATTGCTCAGGCTTGTGCATGCTCCTGAAAAGAATAGGTTTATTTTTTATGGGATGGGATGCTGCCTGGCACAGCAGGACGACAAGGTTTCAAGAACTCATCATCACAGCAGTGACAGAGGAACAATTACATGAGCCAAAGATAAAGCTGTACACGGATACACATGCATTTTGGGTGAAAGCAATACACAAAAGAAACATTTTTGATTGTTTAAAATTCCACAGTCCAGATATCTGTTCTCTGTATATAGTTTCTCTTATCTTTTTCTGTTACTTTATTGCTGGACTGATAGACTTAATTTATATTGATATATTGCATAGGGACCCCCTTGCTGAAATGCTAGGTGATGCTGCATAAACAATGACAGAAAGATGTTTACAATTTAAATCAGTTTAAGAAACATAAATACTCTTTTGTGACAGGGTCACAGTTCTGATGGCTAATTTGATCCTCTTTTTATCTTGATGCAGAAATGCACTCTTCCAATAATAAACAGAACCAAGTCCAGTTGCATTGTCTGACCAATCACAACTAACCTCCTCACCTTGCAAACATCCATCATGGTTTATATATAGGTGAAAACTACATGAATAATCCTTTCAGATAAAAAAATACATTCCTCCACTCTCTTTATTTATAACATTCAACATTGTAGTGCCTGAGAACAATAGGTCTATATACAGCAAGCAGGCAGGCAGGCAGAAAGACTCTAATTTTGATCCCTAGCATATAGATGTCATTATCTCTGTTTTGTTCTATTACGAACAAATCTGTTGCATAGTCATATGCCTTGTATATTGCTACGAACAGGGTGGGACAAAGTCAGTATAACGGTCAAAGCAAAAAATTCCCCAGCAATGGGTTGAACTTTAAAAAGCTACAGACCCATTGCCCCATTTTCATAGACTTCTGCTGTTGCGGCAAACTGCTTTCTCTGAAGTAGAGAGAAACCTGAGATAACTGAACGTCAAGTCTTTCAAAACTACGAAAAATTCTACATTGTTCAGAAGAAAACATAGAGCCAGTGTAGCCTAGCAATCACTTTTATTATATATTTTTGAGGATCTGCTTTACTCAGTGGATATGCTATATCTATACTATCTATACTATGGATATCTGTAGTACCCCCTAAAATTTGCCTTTTTATTGTCAGTGACCCTGTGTTTTGTGGCACATATGAAAAACTCCAGGTTCTGGTTCTCAACCCATAGTACGAATCATTGTCTCCAGACAGCAGCTGGAAGCCAATGTCATTTGGATATTCAGAAGCCACAAGAAGTTAGTACAGGAGTACAGCAATGCAAAGTTAAAGTCTATAGATCAAGGGAGCTAACGTTCAGATATTTTCTTCCTTCTTACAGTAGTGTCCTGTATTTTGCCAAGATTTAATTTCAGACAGTTATCCTTCATTAAGCAGCCACTCTCCCTCATATGCAGCAAAATCTGAATATTGCTTGTGTCCAGAAGAAAGGAAATAGGAAAAAGATTGCCACATCAAGTAGAGTGCAATCTGCTTGTGAACATTCACATTTTGCAGAAGAGGAAGCTAACTTATTCAAATAAACTATTT
This sequence comes from Dromaius novaehollandiae, assembly GCF_036370855.1. Lineage (NCBI taxonomy): Eukaryota > Metazoa > Chordata > Aves > Casuariiformes > Dromaiidae > Dromaius > Dromaius novaehollandiae. Next base: position 147,154,949 of record NC_088098.1, on the reverse strand, counting down.
TATGACAAATAATCTTCACCTGAAAAACTTTAAATGTTTTTAGAGTGTGACAGAAAGATTTTTGTACAATGTTATGATCACAAGAGCTCTAATCTCCATAAGTTTTTTATTTTATTGCTTGTGGGGATGGCTAGCGAGACTGAGTAAAGGGATCTTTAAAAAAAGATCTAACATCACTTTTTGATATTTAAGTACCTGCAGCATTCAATATTGGGTACAAAGTATACAAGATGAAAGCCTCATTTTGCTAAAAACAGTTAGTTCTGAAGACATCATGTCCTGAACATACTGGGCTTCTTCAAGGCTTCATAATAGGCTGAGTCTGTTTTAATTTTGTCTAGAAAGACTGATCTAACTACAGTTCATATATAGTATGTAATAGGAGTTAAAGAGGTGAGAGGTCAAGACCCCAGTCAGGTAAAAAATTGAACTGCTGATAAAAAACAAAAGCAGGTAAAATACTGATACAAGAAATATAATTCATCTACACCACTTTTCAGATCTGATTCACTTTTATACTAGGCCTTCTTTGTCCTGCACTGCCTTCTGCAGCAGTCTTGAGTATTATCTGTGCTTAAAAACACAAGAAACTTACTATGATGGAAACGGAGCTTACACTGGCAAAGACTTGTTTTGCTGGTATAGTTTGAACCACTGAAGCAAATGGAAAAACCTATCCAAACTGAAGGACGTTTTGATACTACTGAGTCTCCATTAAGATTCTTGCTAGTGTAATAATGTTTATTAAGTGAAGGAGCATAAAAGCTATGAGAGATTAAAAAAAAAAAAAGGATGCACAAGTCAAGGCTAAAATAGGTAGAGAGTAGGATAGTGTAAGGTCACTTTTTTACCTTACTATTTGTGATTTTCTTTTTCTTCATAGACTACACACACATCAAAAGATGACATAAGCACCCATGTTCAGTCTTACCGCCTGTGTTTTGAATGAAATTTTCAGGTTTGCAATTAATGCTTGCCTTTCTGCTTTCTACTGTCACTGGGCTTTCCAGATGTGGTGACTCTACATAAACAGATAGAACCTGACTGAAGACGCTCCTGGCAAAATTAAGAAACATTGAGTGTGTCATTTATTTTCTACGGGCGTCTTTCAGAGTTACAGGGAAGGTTACATAATATGCTACACAATGTTTGTAATAACCTTGTACCAGGAAACAAATATCAACAATACATAACAATGGGTATGAAATCTTCATCATAAAAGTACAGACCTGAGGCCATAAAGCACCGTTCCATCTGGGTGAAGGCGAATCATTCGATTCTTCACAGTAACACCATGCACAAATGATTTCTTGTCATTCAAGAAATAAGTGTCAGGCACCCAGAGTTGATCTGCCACTCGATTATCAAGCGTGAGGTTGAGAGGTATGCCAGCGTAAGCCAGTCTCTTATCTCTCCAGTACTGTTGAAAATACATAGTCAAAGTATAATCCTGGTGAGAGAAAAAAAAAGAATCACAACAGTCAATCATATTTTGCATAACTGGAAAAATAATCTTTTTTTTTCTGTTGCTAGCTAATTTTGCTGGTTTGGTTTAATGTATTTTTAACATTTTCTTGCAAAAACAATGATTAATCAAGATACTCAATATTTCTAAGAGTTTTAAAATAATTTTAATAATTCAAGAGCCATCCTGGTCTAAGCAGTATTTCAAAATCTTAAGAAATTCAGCTATTATTGGTATCTTTTGTCCTGCTCCTCCTTTTCTTCCATTTACCTAACCCCCTGAATATTACCTGAAATTATATTTTTGTGGAATGGCAAACTAGATAATCGGTAAATGTTGTCATCCTTCCCATTTCTAAAACTGATAGATGAACTGAAAAACACTCCAAATAATTTAAAGTAGCATTCAAAATCACACCTGGAAAGTAAGCTGGAAAGATGCTGTTTATACGTGTGCCTTTGTATGAAACTGCATCTTGCAGTGCCATAAGGATTTTCTCATCAACAAGCTACACCCAGAGTTAGACAAACAGTAAATTGTGGCGCAAGTCCTACAAGTCTTAAGGTTTGTTTTTCATAATTTTGTAAATAAAGGTCTATGTTGTCTGCTAAGAGCTCTGATAACTAACTTAAGAGCCTGAAGATGGATATAGAAGCTTAACTTTAAACATCTATTTTAAAAATCTTTCCTTCATTTCAGAATTTGCTAAATTTGACTTGGTCACTTCTTAATAAAGCTACATTGAAACACTCTGAAAAGTCTTAGACAATTCGTTAGCATTATGATATTATAAAAGAGCATAAAAATATATGGGAACATTTATTCTAGCTAAGCATCAGCAAAACTGAAAAAAAATCACGTGAATTTGATAGCAAAATTTCCTGTTAGAAAAGAGAAATCTTCATGCTTTCTTTCCCTCATAACTTTCAAAGTGTGGAAGGACATTTTCATCTTTGAAAAGATGAAAGCTTATTTTTTAATGCATGAGATAAAATAGGTTAACATCTGAAAATAATACTTTCTTACATATGGAAATGAGTGTTTAAAATTAAAGAAAATATTGCTTTTAGGCCTGATAATACCATGTTTTACAGTGAAAAAAAATGAGGCTGTTAAGTACAGGTCATTAAAACCCTGATTTTCAAATTATAGCAGTGCTTTAAACAATAAAACCCTTCATGAAACACTGAGAAATTTATGTGATCTCCAAACACATTTAAATATTTAGCAGCAGGTGTGCAAGCCACAGGATACCTGCATTTGCATCTGCTTCTACAAGCTGGTGTTACAAAACCCCTCAGGCTTGCTGCTTGTTTGGGAAAAGGATGCTCAGTGATTCTAAGTGACTGTTGGGAATGGTCCATTCCTGTAATGGGTTTCATGTGGAGACAACCCAATTTCAGGCATTGATCCTGCCTGTGCTTCTCTCAACCCCGAAAGCCTTTCCTTGAAATCAAATGAAACTTCAGAATGCCTTTCACATTCAGAGCCTCTGTAAGTTTTTATTTAGTGATTCATTCTTTTTAATGAGGTAGCTGCTGTAGCTTTAAGAAATCAATTTTAATTGCTTCGAAAATAAATCATTATAGATATCAAGGACAAGCTGTTCCCTTTTTAGGAAAGTAGTAAGAGACCTTTGAAAACAAAAGGACCCACTAATGGGAGAAAAGGAGCTCTTGTGGAACTGGCTGAGTGTAAGCTCATTCTTTAAACCCCAAATCTAACATGACTGCTCAGAAGAACTTGCTCCAATCTTTTTATTGAAAGCTTTCATTGGAAGGACTAATCATCACTGCTCATCAGTGAACAAGGTATGTGCTACATTCAGTGCACATTCCTTGCTCCTGTTAGCACATCAGGAAGACCACATCTCTCCGCAGGCTCCGTGCAACCAATTTTCTGACATTGATGCATTAGAATGAATATCCTCCACCAGTCCAGTTTTGTCTTAATTAAAGCTTGTTTCTATTAACATTTAAAATTTGCTATGTGCTTGGCTTTTATAATGCTTGGCTTTTATAATGCTTTGCACATCGATGTCAAGAAATTGGGGATTACAAAAGCAGAGGACACATATGCAATAGACCAAAAGTTCACTATGGAGAAATGCACAATGCATATTAAAATAATCGAAATTGAAATAAAGAAGTAGGGTGTCCCTGTATTGCACTGAAGTAAGTGGATACTGCTAGCACTAAAATACAATGGAAGCAGTACATTGGAACAGAAAAGAGCTTTAGGCTAGGTTCCTTTTTCCTTTGGTATGAAATAAAATACATGTTAACAGCTAACGAATGGAGTAATTAACTAGCTAAGTAAAACATATGTAACAATATAAGCAGTAATATTCTGTCATTATATTTGTTTATTCAACTAAAACTTACTGTGTCAGAGAACAACAGAGAAAGGAGTTTAAAAATTGCATGCAGAAACAGCAAAATCCAACAAACATCAGGAATTTTCAGCATCTTGACTGAAAACCAAACTTCCAAAGTACTTTTTTAAGGTACAGATTTCATCTGTAGTTTCTCAACTATCCTTCACTTCTTATTTCATCTTAAATAAAAATACCTCTCTAAATGCATACTAACGTATATGACTATATTTTCGTGTACTGTAAGTAGTGATACTCCATCTAGTCACTTGCTAATAGTACAGTTCCACATGTGAAATATTAGCTCCTTCCCAGTTTTTCACTCAGTATCTACTGAGCAAAATGCTTAAGCAGCATCTCTTGCAATGCCTACATACTATCCAGATGCACTGAAACGTCCGCCTAACCCCGTTTCCTGGACTATGAACAACAGACAAAGCATAGGCGGAATATCTCCCAGAGCTCTCTTACACCCCAGAAAGCACGCATGCTCCCGTACACCTTGAAGGATCACTGCATATTTGTGCTCTGCCAGTCTGACCTGCTCTGAAAATGATGCGATAGAAAGAACGAACACGAACCATACTTGCTCACCATCACACTATTTATGATCAGCTCAAAGCAAAAGAAGTGACAAACTCTCCTAATAGACCCATGCTGAAACTGCTTGGTTGTGCAAGGAGTGATAAAGGAATGAACAGCAAAGGCCAGCTCCTAAGGGTAATTCTAGCAAAGTCACCGCTGGCAACAAAGCTTATTAAAAGCCATAACAACATCAGCATTCATTATTTGATTAGCTTATTTGCTAGGCTCTGTACCTACAAAGGAAGTCTTCTTTTCTATATGTCAGAGGAAATGCTAAAATGGCTTTGAGTGTGGACTGGAAAAAAAATCATATGGTATTTGGTAGGTAAGATGAGAAAATGCACTTTTACTCCTAGGAGTAGCCTAGGAAGTTTATCAAGAGCCACCTTCCTCCAGGTGAGCTTAAGATGACTAGCTCAGATATAGAGGTCAAGAGGGTAGATATCTAAAGCTGAGAGAGATTAATCCCACTGCAGCTACTGTATCAGGGTGCTATTATCTGTTGAAGAGGACACAGAGCTGCCAGCTTTAGGAAATTCTAACTAGTGCACAGAGCAGCAGACAATTTCCTCAGCAGCAAAGACCTCCATAAATCATGATATTTATTTTTAATCCAATACCATACCACACTCAAGGTCCTGCTTCCCTTACCCCTCCTCCCCAGTTCCTCACAGTATTAGGTGCTTCCAGGCCACAATGCTAACAAAATCCCTCAAAGCTCTGACAGAAGGATGAACACAGTGCTCCTGGAGTACAGAAGAAATATCCTCGAAATGGGAAAAGCTTGACTGCACAGACAACAAGAGCTTTTTTCCATGGACTGTTCAAAGACCATGGAACTTCATCCTACAAGGATAAAGAACCATGACAAACATCATTGACTTTTTCTATCACTGCAAGAGACGTATCTCTGAATGTGCTGCTACTAATTTAAGGAAAGGCACACATGCAGTTTTGTTGTTTTTTAAACATCGTTTTCCTCGGGAAAAAAGGAACGAAAGAAAACAAAAGACAAATAGCAAACAATATTTGGGAAATCATCAAGATACAATGAGCACAGTATGACTGTTCTCTTCATGTGTATTACTTGTGATTTCAGTACATACTAAGGAAGAATGATACAGGCTCAAAAGTATCATCACGTGCCACCTGTGTATGAAGAAATTAGTAAGTATTTTCTACATGGTATTCTCTCTTCATGGACTGAATATACCGTGTAGGAAATCCAACTATAATCTAAATACAGTGCCATTTCAGACAATCAAAATGTATTATATTATACTATTCCACAGTACCTAATGCACTAACTATAGGACTAATGATCTATAAATACTGATATGCTGTAATATTAAAAGCAAACAATAATTTTTTTTCTTTTACAGAGTTAGCTATTTTTACCTTTTCTCTCCTGCACTCAATAAAGGGAAAGAAAATTTAAAAAATAGTGTTTGCTCATCAAAATAAAATTAACAGCATTACAGCAGCAATAATCCTCTAAAATGGACTATCAATGTTTACAGTCTTAGTGTATTATGTATCAAGGATGTTAAAGTTATCCACTAACTGTAAAATACATTGTGTTTCTTCAAAATGACAGATAAACAGAATATTATAATTAATAATTATGATGGAATGACGTTAATATGACAGTTATAAGCAATTATTAATGCAAAATAAATAAATATATTGGAAATTATTGGAAATACTGGAAATAAGTTATGCGAAAAATAGCTATTCCAGTGTGTTAGAGGCCAGACTTATATCTGCTTGGAATGCAGATTACTGTCTTAGATTTGTATTTGGATGTAAATTCATACCCTTGTTTTCTTGACCTGTAGACAAATGTAATTATTTCCATCAGCTTTTGGATGATTTATTTTTGATGAACTAGTAAAGATCATCAAATCACTATTTCAAAGGATAAAAAGATATATTGAAAATCCAACCCCTAGTCTCCATATAACTTCAAGGTTTCTTCCCTTGCCTTCCACACAACTTCAAAATTAGATAAGGCTGCTGTAGAATAAGGAGCTATTCCTGAAGCACTGATATGACTGAGTTACATTCTTCCCCATCAGCCCAAAGTGAGTTGCACAGCCAAACTCATGAATCCTGTGCTTTGACAACACACCTGGAAGTCTTTCCTCCTACTATTTGCAGAAGAGACCTGAAAAATAAGATTCATACACACATATGCCATATTCAGAGAAGCCAACCTTAAGAAGTCAGAATTTACCAGCAGCACTATTCTATTGTCTGAGATGAGCAATTACATATTTTTCTGAGCATTCAAAATGTTCTGAAAGGTTTGATGCCTTTCTTATTAAAGACAAACATTATCCATTACATTTATTTGTTGGCATTTCGATTTGCCCAGTATGTCTAAAATATACATCACTTAGTTAATAGTCAGTGCATGGAAAAAAATCAGCAAAGCCTATTGTTCAGCAAAGCCTTTTGCAAGAAAATTGCTTGATCAGAATCTCTCACTGTGAGACCACTGTGAGATGTAGTTCACGAGCAGCCTGAGTGCAGGAGACACTTGCACACAGATCCCCCCTGCCCCACCAAAGCCTCTAACGTTTCTTGATCTACTTGTTTTTATATTAAAGATTCCTTCTACCTTTAAGATCTTGCCTCAGGTGTCTCCTCAACACCACTCAAGAACCCTCCCGCAGTGACAGGCTGCAAGCATGGCACACATCCTCCCTAGCAGGAGTACTTTTTTGGCTGTGGCTAAAATACTGTTCTGTTAAGAAAATGCAATGCTAAAGCATCTCAATTACACTGATTTCACTGGGACCCTTCATACATCTATGTTGTCTTGGTATCTTTTCTACCAAATTACCATGATTTTTTTTCATCTTCCACTGAAGCACACAGGGGTGGAGTTCTAAATAGCTATAAAGAAATACTCCGCCTCCAAGAACCCATTGGATGCTACAAAAGAAAAGTTTTCCAAATAAACGTATGATTGATTCCCTGAGGGGTTTCTGCCCTTTTGTACCCTTTGGCAGGAAAGTTTCCATCTCCAGCACAACCGAAGTGCCTTCTCCAAAGTGCTGGTCCCCTGCCGGCATCCTGAGCAGAGGGAGGGTTGCCATACCAACCAGCGCTCGGCTTTCTGCATGCACAGGGAGCGCGGTTGCCATAGCAACAGGCCAAAGCAGCCTTCCCTCCCTTCAGCTTGACGGGGAAGGATGGTGGTGGCTGTGCAAGGAAAGGAGCTGCTGCCCCGGAAGGATGAGAGCAGCAGGGCCAGCCACAGTGGGCACTGCACCGCGGCAGGTTCCTGCCACAGGAACCCACGCAAGAGCATTCACCCTTCGAAAGCGGGATAGCGGCTTTTCTCTGTGTGTGCTCCTCTGCCTACAGTAAAGTCATGGGAATGCCTTCCCCATCTTGGGGTATGCTCTCATCCAACCAGCACAGGACATCCACTGGCAAGAGACAAGCACTTGGGCTATACTTCGGTAGGTGGAGGCATAAAGAGGCAGAAGAAAGTCCCTGTAAATGCTGTAGTTCTGGGGCATAACTCAGGACAAAATAAGTCAATCTGGGCTATTTAATTCCTGACAGATGGGAGTGAGGGCAGAATACTAGATTTTCCTTCTCTAATTCAGAGTACCATTGGTATTACAACACCACAGACATCTCAGTAATCAGGAGTTTCTAAACCCGATGGACTGATCAAAGAAAATCTAATATATACCTTTACATATCAGGCTTATCATACCCTCATTGATCTGGTGGCAGAAAGTTAGCTAGAGGACAGAAGTATGGTCTTGCGCTACACCCCTAAAGATCTATCCAAAGGTTGTGTGATAGGTTGCAATGAAAATCCACTTGATGATGGACAGATATAACAAAAAAATTCACATCTAATGGAGCCCCTCCTAAAAAAACAAATTAGGAAAGAGGAAAATAGAAATGTCAACTGTTTAGATGTTATACTCAAAATAAAACTCCAAAAGAAATCAAGGTAAAAAAAAAACACCAAATATCCCCCAAAACTACTCATCAGAAAGAAAAATAACCCTGCGCTCAGTGAGGCACTGAATTTGCTTCATGCAACACAAATATATTTATTTTAGAGCTGACAGAACTTCAAGGAAACAGGTACATTTAATGGCACTAATTGAAATGCTGCTTAGAATGTACAGGGGAAAAAAATCAACCTTTATCAGCTGTCAGCTAGTTCTCACGACTGAAACAGCTGACCTTAGTGAAATGGGAACTGACAGCTAATGGCTTCTGCGCCTCCTACACAGCAGGGAGATGTGCCACCAGCTAGTCACAGAACTGAGCTGGTGCCCTAAAATCTTGAAGCTAAGGGATTTTTTGCCAGCTACGAGATAGGTATCTACTATGTATGTTTAAGAAAAGGAAGGATTTCTCATATTTTTACTTAGTTCTTTTCATAAATGTATCATGCTACAAAAATCGGGAAGGAAAAACAAAACTCAGAGCTCTGTAAGTTGATATTATTTGGCATATTTGTTCAGTACTTTGCTATTTCATAGACTATTGTACGTTTAATTTCTTTAGTGTCTGCAAGATGTTCCAGGACAGCAGGGCTGGAGGTACTAAGGGCCTACACAGCTGTGCACATACAGATGTGTTTTAAATACTGTGACCATACCCCTATTATTTGCTAACATTGCACATGAAAACCATCCGGAACAGTTTTCAGTAAAACCGGTATTTTAGACTGATAAGAAGAAAAGTCCACAAAGCTTTTTGTCACTATGTAATTTCCAAAGACCTTTTAACAGGCATCTCAGAACTCATATGATATTTTTTTTCTTACTCAAGAGTTAACAGATAAAACAAAACTATATTTAAGCACAAAGAACTAAGGAAAACATGCCCTTAAAAAAATCTGAAGTATGTATCTGTTCATGGCCATACTTTTGGTTGAAAAAAAGGAATATTTTCTCAACTGTGGAGAGAACTTAAATTTCATACCCAAACTTGTCCATTGTGCTCACTTTGGGAACCATCAACTCTCGCTGGCATTAGAGCATCAAGGTTGAGGCCCAAATTTTTACTTGTTGTCTGTGATTATTTGAACCCTCAAATATTCTTAAACTAAGTTCTGTGCAAAAGAAGCCAGTATGAACAAAATTCTATTTGAAGGAGGGAGTAAGAACATTTTGGGTATCAAACGGTTTTGAGAGGCATAACTTAAAACATTACCTATGTATGTGTCAGGGTTGCAGCACACACTGTTTGGGTGTTCCAGGTCCCCAGGAGCCCCAGCAGCCCTCATTGTCCCTGCCCCTCCCTGGCCTCCCCCTCAGTCCCTAGCCCCAGCTCCATCTCAGCCCAGCCCAGGCCATCAGTCGCTGGCCGCAGCAGTGCCAGCTCCAGCCCCACCATGGCCCTGGCCCTGGCCGTGGCCCTGCCCCTGCCCAGCAGGCTCCGTGTATGTAAATAGCAGTTTGCTGCTGACTTCATTAGGTCCAGGATATTGTGTGTTCATTTCTGAGTAAGGAAATAAACTACAGAAAATTTCTCTATAAGAGGAGAGAGTTGCAAAGCTGATTAGGTAACTCTTTAGCCTATTTCCTTTCCACTGAACAAGTTACTTACGTTTCTAGCTTCCTTTACTTCATTCTTTCACTCTGCCTATCAGTAGTGTTAAATCCAATTTTCTATCTTGCAGTAACGAAACTGGAACGCGTGGTAAGTCAAAAGGAAAACAATGTATTTGGTAAAAGGTCATTACTGCAGGTAGGATAAACTGATCACGTGACAGTTATGCTCATAAAACTCGGTAAAAAGCAGAATAAATAAATGGGTAAAAAAGCCAAACACTGAATCCAAAAGGAAGTATTACAAATACACAAAATACTGAACCCTCACATACATAGACTTTTGCTTGCACAGAGGCTTGCAAAAAAGTGGAATCTTACCCTGCCAGTGCTCTTTAATAAATTTGGCTATGAGTGAGTTTAAAGGAATATGGCTTGCTAAGGGAATGTCTTCTGTTCTGCACATGATTTGAACACTGCGAAGACCTGCTATTAGCTTTAGTAATTAGGGAATCGGAGTGTATCACTGTATAAATAAAGACGGGGAGGGTTTCAAACTGTAACGTCTTCTGACTTCTGAAGCAGCAAACAGGACGGTCTAAACGATCAACATGAAATACATATTTAATTACAAATTTTCATAACTTACAATTTTAATAGCTGAATTTTCTTTAAACAGAATTCTCTGATGGCAGCTGACACTCACATGGACTTGCATCTATGCTGCATATTTAGAACAACTGATTCTGTAGTGCATAATGTGTTGGTTTCCCCTTCTTTTCTCTATGTGCAATAAAAACAGTTTTATCAATGCTATTGTAGGCTATTTTGCAACATCAGCACACATGCAATACAGGACATACGTAACAAGGAAAAAATGTTGTGAATGTATTCCACAGTATGTTCACTTCAAACAACTGAATGTAGAAAGGGCTAATTGTGTATTGTGACATTCCTCCTAATTTAGTACTGATTAAAAGGACAGAGGAAAATTCTTCTATTTCCTTGGTAAGCTGGTTAAAACAGTGAGAGCTTAACACTAGGTGTATCCATCTCCCTTATACAAACTGTTTTCTTTGTGGTCTTAGGCTTCTTGTGGAAGATGGGCTTTGTCTGGCTGCCATAGTCACTTTGCTTCCTATCGTAGCGTCTTCTCCCTTGGGCGTAGCACAAGTCCTTGCCCTTCTTGTACAGGGTACCTTGTGAGGCTGGTGCTTGCCGCACTTCTTGCAGTAGGTCCGGCGCGTTTTCAGGACTTTCACCATCTTGCTAGCAGCAGCCCCTTCTACTCAGCCCTGGTGAGGCCACATCTGGAGTACTGTGTCCAGGTCTGGGCTCCCCAATACAAGAGAGACATGGAGCTACTGAAGCAAGTCCAGCAAAGGCCTACTAAGATGATTAAGGGTCTGCAGCAGCTCTCATATGAGGAAAGGCTGAAAGAGCTGGGACTGTTCAGCCTGGAGAAGAGAAGACTGAGGGGGGATCTCATCAATGTGTATAAGTATCTGAAGGGAGGGTGTAAAGACGATGGGGCCAGACTCTTCTCAGTGGTGCCCAGTGACAGGACGAGAGGCAACAGGCACAAACTGAAACACAGGCAGTTCCATCTGAACATGAGGAAAAACTTTACTGTGAGGGTGACTGAGCACTGGAACAGGTTGCCCAGAGAGGTTGTGGAGTCTCCTTCTCTGGAGACATTCAAAAGCCATCTGGACAGGGTCCTGGGCAACCTGCTTTAGGTGACCCTGCATGAGGAGGTGGGTTGGACTAGATGATCTCCAGAGGTCCCTTCCAACCTCAACCATTCTGTGATACTGTGAACTGTTTTCCCTTTATTTAATGCTTACTCTGTTGTATCTGAATGCTTCTTATACAGCAAAATTACTCATATACATCCATGTTAGCTGGACACACTGACTTCAGTTGGGCTACTCAAGTTCAAAAGACACAGACTATGTGTTTGGGGACAGGACTCTTCCCTAACACACACAGAGTCTTAAAACCACTGTTAAAATACTCACCAATTCAACTACGATTGTCATATACCTCAGATGCAGCAAAGCCCATTTAGGAGGCAAGAAATCATTTTTCCTTGTTCTCTACTAAGCCTTTGGGTGAACAAAATGTGGCTGAGTAAAGGAGTGTTAAAAAGGTACATTATATAACATTGCTTTCAGTCAGAGATTAGTATTCTACAGATCATTTTAATTATGATAATCAGATGGCCTCCTCAAATACAAAAATTTTATCCTCCATCACCTATCTCAGCACTTGTTTCAGCAGTGCTTTGTCATGCTATCTGTAGAATGGATATTTTAAAAAATGATGTAGGGATGGAGGTTTGGATTCATCATGAACTGGACAAACTTGTGGATCAAAGTCTGTACAGCAAAAATAGGATTCAGCTAAAGCTGCTGGGACTCAAACATACAAAAGTTACCAGAGAAAGGAGTTAAATTAGAGAATACAGGAAAGCCAATAGGTGTAGAAGAAAATCTGAGTTGGGGTGATGAATCATAGAGGAGTGAAATCATAAAAGCTCTGTATCCTTGAGAAAAAGGTAAGTGAGAAGCTGGTGAAACTCATTTAGGACACAAGTTAAGCTCATTCTTCACTCAAAAATACCATTTAAACAGCATAGAAAAATAAGCAACCAGATCAAATGCATACATGCTACTACTCAAACCTAGAAGTCTAAAAATAAGATGGAAGAACTAGAATATCTAGTTTTAAGTGAGAATATTGACCTAATAAGAACATCAGAGACTTGATGGAAGAAAGCAGTCAGTGGGAAACCATCATATACAAAACAAACTACGTAGACAAGAAAGAGAAGGCTGTACTGTATGTTAAAGAAAGCTTTGCACCAAAGAATGAACTGTATTGAATGTACGACAAAATCTCTACGGATTAAAACTCCAGGCCTACAAAAGCACTCAGAATAGATTATCACTGCCTAATCAGGATGACAATGGTGCCAGGGAGGTGCCAACAAAGATCTAAGAGACAGCAGAAAAAAACATATTCGTAATCAGAAACTTCAGTTACCCTCACATAGACTGGATAAATGTCAGGTTGGGGTGTGATGCAGAGACTAAATGACACCACAAATGACTGACTCATGGAGGAGCTTGTGGTGAAATCTGAAACAACAAGACATTCTTGACTCGCTTCTGAGCAACGCATAAGCCATGGTTCAAAATGCTGCTGTAGCTGTGACCCTGATGGAATTAGAAAAGCACCCTTTAAAACCAAAAAAGCCTAAAATTCCATTACAATAGTGTTTAATTTCAAAAAGTAAACTATACAAATGAGGAAGCTTGTTTCCAAGTGGTAAAAAGATTATTTATAGCCATCATATTATGAGTCTCTATACCAAAGATAACTCTAGAGTTAGAAACAAACAGAAAACTTTGAATGCTTTATGAAGAGATCAGTTCAATATTCTGTAAAGGTCAAAATAAACAAACAGAATGTTAAGATTATTAGGAAAAGGAATAGAGAGAAAAAGAGAAAAAATCATTATACCACACCATTTTAGAGTGCTGCCATCTTGAATACTGTATGCAGTTAGGGTCCCCATCTCCAACAGGGCCAAGTATAACTAGAAAAGGTACCGAGAACTGCAGAAAGAGTTATGGAAGACACAGAACATCTCCAATATAAAGAGAGACTAAACAAACAAGGACTTCTCTGCATGGAAAAGAAGCAAGTAAGAAGTATATTTTAGATATCTGTAAAAACAATGTTGTGGAGGAGGCCAACAATTATTCACTGTTTGTCATTTGTAAGAAACAGCAGCCAAAGAAATCATCAGATGTCAGGCTTGAAACAAATGAAATGATACTCTTATTTTCATCCATATGCATATGGATGTGCATGTTTAAACTGTGAAATTCTTACCCACAGAATATGTTTAACACCAAAAACTTGCAGAGTTGCAAAACAAAATAGGAAAATCAGACAATTCCTCTATCTCAGAAAGCCCCTGAGTTGTCTCACGATTTAACGCTGGGAGAATACCAGGGAAATACTAGTCCTATTTTTATTACTCCTCTCGAGCTTTCACCATTGGCCACATTTGAAAACAGGCTGCTGAGAAAGATGGGCTTTTGGTTTAACTTAATAAGGTCATTCTTATGTCCTTATCTTCTTGGAGTGTGCTGTTAAATCACTTATAACTCTGCTGCGCTGCTCATGAGCTGATGGGATTGTCCTGTGGCATTAATAAGCATTGCTGCCATGGCTGACAACTTATTGTTCCAGAGGGAAAGGAAGTAGAAGTTGTGACCTGGAACACTTTACAATTAATTTTTGATTCGACTGCATACAAAGATAATTTTGTATATGAGATTTTTGCAAATAGCCTAAATATGCCAATGTAGAATATTTAACTGCCTGTCAAAGTTCAGAAATTATTATAGAGTCACTTCTTTAATGATGCTGAGTGATAGTTATGTTCATTTTAATTGGTCTAACATCTGCTTCTGGCAAATGTAAGCAGATGTGTCTAATTATTACCTTTTGATACTTGTATATGCATAGCATGAATAAGAACATGAAAAAATTAGATTTCTAGGAAGGAGAGGTAAAATGCCTTTGAATCAAATGACATGGCAATGAATCAGGTAACTAAAATATCTACTTTAAGTTAGCAAATAAACACAGGAGCTATATTATTCAAAGCAAAAATATTATTTAAAGATGATGGATATATTTATTCTATGTGGAATTTAAATTAGTTTGGAACTTGAAGTCAGAACAGTGTTCTTCTCGATTTATGTGGACTGATAAGGGAAATGGTCTTGAACTTATTTTCCTACTACACCACCATTCACATTTTATTTGAGTGTTTTGAACGTGTTCTTTTATATTGCTTTTTATATTTTTAAATTAGTAAAAATCACAGTTAATGGTACATCTACCCTTTTTTCACACAACACAACAAAGAAATAGATTTCTGGTCTTACTTCAGGAGAAAAAAGGCAGACACCGTTGTTGGCCTGACCTGCAGGGTCTTGCTTCAGGGCAAGGGAGAAGCTCCTGGCTCTAGATCCATCTTTCTGGCAGATCACTGCCTGCCCTGTTCCAGGCAGTGCTGCTGCTCTGGACTGCAGCAGTGTGGAGAGTCTCTAGATTCCTCATGGTTATAAAATGCATTACAGGAAGAAGGTGGGAGAAGTTTTCGGGGCAATTTTATCAGGAAAAGCTGAACTCTGTAGACTGTTTCACTAGCAAGAATAACATCATATCAGACAAATCAAGAAGCTGCATTACATCAAGAGCAAAGTTGGTTAGGGTATCAACTCTCATACAAAGACAGGTTATGGCAATAAGAAGGAAACATTTCACTTTAAAGTATATATTTCAATCTGAAGATACACTCTATTACCTATTTAAATTTTAAGAACATTTGTTTCACCATTAAATCATCTGATGTTATACACCGTGTGTGGACCAAATGGCTCTCTGTTCTTTACCAAATTAAATATCAAATATCAAATCTGCTACACGGTATGATACTCATAAACAGTTTGAATTCTGCTAGATGAGGAAGATGTACCAGAAACCAGATTACATGCCAGTATAAATCAGTAGACAAGCTAGAAATAATTATTCATGCAGTTTACTGTGTTACAGTGAACTTTAACTGTTCTGTTTTTGCGATTAAATAGTTTCTGAACCTAATTAACTAGTTTATGTGATGATCAGGATTAGTTTGTAGTTTTTGCTAAACAGAATTACAATTTTCAACTACTAGCTGAAATAGAATTAACAAATCACTTGATTATATAAAACAACAAAAAGCAGGACATATTTTACACCCTGAAACTAAATGTATGTGTGATTTGTAATACAGGGTATAAACTAGTTTTACATTATCTCTCTCATATTTGTCCAAGTTCATCTTACAAAGAATGTCTTCATATATATGGCCAACTTTTCTGCATTGTCCCAAATCCCACAGCTCACCTTCAGAATAGAGGCTGCTAGATGTAAAGCACATTAAAGCATCTGATGCTATACTGGGAGAGAAGCTCTTGGACATCTGGTCCTACTGATGGAAATCAGATGATACTTTTCAAAAACTTGGTTTATTGGTTATCTTTTACAACTAACTGTAATGAATGTGTTTACACTTTTAAAAGAATTGACTTTCTTTGGAATCAGACCCTGTTCTCCAATGGAGTGATTTATTTTATGCTTAGAAAAGGCCTTTGCTAGGATTATTGATGTATGTGTTATTATTAGAATAACTTGACAGGGTATAACTATTCCAAATGGTATAAATATTCTAAATGGATTGATAAAGTGGATGCCTGATAGCATAATAATCAAACACAAATACAAAGGATTTATCTTTCTTACCAGAAATACTGATTATACATGCATTATATATGCAGATAAGCAGGCTTTAAATCCTGGTTCTGTGTTAGTATACAAGAGCAAAACATCCAATGGCTTTGAGTTAGACCAGCTTGCATTTCCAGTAATATGGCTAACCTACCTAAGCATTACAAAGCTACTGTTTTAGTCAATCTTACCATTTAAAAAAAGTAACTTCTGGTCATTCATAAGCCATCTGAAATACATGAAGTGTGACTGTTTGAAGCTACTATTTCAAAATATTACCTAGGGCTATGAATTCTAGAAGGCTAACTTGAATTGATTTAAAAATATCAATAAGTAATATTACTTTTTTGGAGTACAAGAATGAATTTATTACTATGTGTTTGCAGAATTGGTTGACCTTCATTTGCAGGAATATTCTTCAAATGACTATGGAATGTAATGCCACTTACATGTTTCCAGTAATAACAAATAATTATTCTATTGAAAACAGTAGGAAATTAACCACTGTCCTTCATAAGGCTAGCTTTTCATAAGGTGTCTTATGTTCAGGGCATATTCCACTTACTTCTATTTAGTTAAACTCTGTTTTCAACAAATATAAACTTTCTGAGGATGATGAGTGCATTGAAATTAAGTAACACAGAAGTGGAAAGCCATGCACCGATGGACTAAAAACGAGAGCATTAGCTAATCAGTTGAAAAGAAGTGTGGAAGATGGAGCTGGATATTTTGGTTGGTTGCAAGAGAACTACAGGTTATCAATGATGTACTTATGTGAAAGATACTATTGCAGTCCTAGCATGCATCAGGTAATGAAAGTATCAGTGCCTCTGCACAAGATACTAGTTAAGATTTAATTGAAAATACACTGTGAAGTTCTGACCACCTTTGCTCAGAAACTTAAACTGGAAAACATGTAGCGAAGACCTAGTAAAAAGACCAGGGGAAGAGAGAACCTGGCTTATGAAACACTGGCTTGTTTAGCTCAATGAAATGAGAAATAAATATATCCTAACTCCCCCCCTGCACACACACTTTTTCTTTCAAACTGAATAGTAGGAGTCGGAGGGAACGTGCACACCTATGTCTTATCACAACATGCAGTCAGGATATGTGTGAATTGTTTACTCAGATCCTAGGGAAGGAAATATTCCTGAGACCCTCCGTTTAGATGTAACCTAAGACAGTTTAGAAGTGATTGCCTCAGGAACCACCCTACCACACTGCTCTATCATTTAGCAATAGTCTTTCCCAGGCAGACCTAAAATAAACTCCAATTTATATAAAAAATAGGTAACAGGTCTTTTTTTCAAAGATGCATTTAGGATGTGGGCTCCTAAACAACTTAGGATCTTGAAGTCCTTACCCAAGATCTCGTCAAATACATTTTTCAAGTTTCAGTGGGAATTACTCAGAATAAATTATTCAGAATTCTTCTAAATTTTTAGGAAATAAAATGTATCAATTATATTTAGAAGCAAGAGTTGCCTACTTAATGTTGATTTGATTCATTGGTTACTGTCATTGATTATTATTAATGTAAGGTTCAAGGTGTTTATTTTAAATGATTTAGTGCTGAAAGAGAAAATCTGAATGAAGCACAACGGATTTGTCCTGTGAGGTTATCTGAGTGCACTTTGGGCTAAAGCCACAAAGCTATTTATATGTCTCACTCCTATTTAGGTGCACACTTCACATCGCACATATGCATCAGTATGAATGTGGAAAGTGAAACACAGACCTCTGGTGTGTGTGAAACCATGTGCACCGGGTCAAAAGATATCGGAGGGGTGACAGTGCCAAGCTGCAACTGTGGAGTGTGTCTTCTAGGGATGCTCCGATGATACCATCTGCTGATCGGAGGCCTCTACAAAAAGTGACATAAAGGCACAGCAGTGCAGGAGAGTGAGACAAGAGCCCCCTACGAAAGTGCAGCCCGAATGGCTTGATGGGTCCATAAACAGGAGTTTGAGACTTCCGCGCTTTTGTGGACCTGGAGCTCAGAGCTTTACTGTGCCTTACAGTATCAAGATCCAAGTCTGATGCACGGGAAAAACTCATGAGAAAGGCTGGTGAAGAAAGAAGACACAAAGCAGAGGTAAAGCGCTGCTTGAGAAGTTTGTTTTGGCACTTCTGACACTTGGCAAAACTGGAGTATAAGTTACAGCCCAGGTATAAGCAGTTGCTGCTTTCAGACTGCTTCCACATCATCATGTTAGCATAATTGCAATTTTATTTTTGACAGAAAGGAAGCACTAAAAGGAGAAGATATTGTTGATGAACATCTTCAAAAATGATAGCATGCCATTTAGATGTAACTACTGTAGTTAGATAGGATGACAATATATTCATGGTTTTAATACACCAGATCTGTGATATATCCATGCCTGAATAAGCATTTTCTACAACGGTCACACGTTTTAAAATATTTCTATTATGTGTTTCAGATTCTGGACTAAGCTCATAGATACAATTTACAATAATTTGTCAGACTCAGCTTACTTTTAGAATTCTACTGATTTTTATGAGGTTGCACTCATGTAAAGTGATGTATTTTTCTCCCAGTAAACCGTAAAATAACATGTAGAATACTATGATGCAGCACTGAATACAACCCCAAATTAAACATGTAAACTCCTCCGCTTTCACAGCAAACACTGTCCTTTTATTGGTTTCTGCCTGCTAGATGTTACTCTCTGCTTCTATAAACTGAGTTAGTGCTCAAACAAAATCTACTGAGTGTGTACTGAGTGCGTTTTTGCTTTTTTAGTATTCCATCTACAGTCAGCCATTATGTGGTTTATCCCATTGGAGTTTTATCCCCTTTTCTGTACTTTTGTTCCTTTATATCTTATTTGATCTGTGTTTTTAAACTCATTCTGTCTTCAGAAATCATACTTCTCCTCTAAATGGATTCTCCCATACTTATTTCTGGCTCTACCCACTTTCTAGATTATGCTTATGGTTATAGTATTATCAGTCCAGAGCAATGGATTCCTCATTATTTCTCTGCTGAGGAGTTTAAATTTGCACAGATATAACAGTGCAGAAACTGAATCAGAACATTTTAAGGTGTTGGAATCAGTATTTTTATGCAAGTTAGCATTTTTATTTACGTGAATATGTTTTAATAAGCATTTCTCTTCCTTATCAAAGTGTGATGAACAACAAAGAGCCATGCAGTTCTACACAGCTGGTCTGGGGAACTTTGCTGATTGCTATATATTGGCTTTTGCCCTACTTCTGTGTATATCATCTTTGTTAAGTCACTGTTATAAATCTTTCCCAACCACATAGCTAGTAAAGGTACCTTAATACCCTGGTAAAAAATAGAGTAGATCATTGAAGCTACCTAATCACTAACTATTTTATCAATATCAACAGATTTTTAAATATAATTTGAACCAGCCAAGTTCCATGAATTCAATACACAGCAATAAAAGAGTAAAGTTAAAAGGTTTCCACGGTTCAGGTAAAAGCATTCACTATATTATCCTAAGATTTACATGCAGGTAAAAAGTAGGCGACTATAAGCTGCAGATCCCTCTCCTTCAGACAAATTCCACTGGTAAGTTTTAATGTTGACTTACAGAAAAGAAGATATTCATAGCAGAGTGAGGCAGTTCATTCAGGTATAACTATCTGAATAGTTATTTACATACCATTAAAGAAATGGCATTTAGTCATTCAGAGACTTTCCTTCAAATTAAACAGGTTTCAAATTGGTTCCTCGAAAACATCTCAGAATAACTGCTGGGAGTAACCGAAATATTCATTAGCAAGGGGCAAATCACAGTAGATTTCAGCCAAACTAGTCTGATACAATCCTTATACTTTCTTATTTATTTCTCTCATATACAACACAAATCATGACTATCTCAGAACGCTCAAACTCCATTACAGATGGGTTAGCCAAATTATATCTTTCTAAATAATTTCAAATATTTATTTCTAAAAATCATTTTTGGAAATTCCTATTCTGAATATTGCATCTTTACTGAACATTTTATTCTACATACACAGCAAAAAAATAAAAAAAAGTTCATACTCTTAACGCAACACACAGTCTTTAGACACAATACTTAAGAATATTTTGAGTTGTATATACTTTTCCTTTACTGGACACTTGAATCATCACCAGTTACCAGAAAATCCTTAGCAATGCTGGTCCTGAATAGCTAAAATACTGGTCTTATTTTTTAATTTTTTACACTTTACTGAGTAACTTCCAAAATCCCATGCTGTTTTCCATCTTGGAAGCAAACTAGAACAACACTATCATAGTCCCATACAACTTCAGTCTTAATGTTTAAACCTTTATAAATTACAGTGCAGTTGTTACTAAGGTCTCTAATCAACAATGAAACCACATTCATTTCGTCTAGCTATCTCTTCACAAGAGGAAACTGCTTCTCACAAAACACTACAAATGAGTTTTAACCTTTTGTGAGTATGTGCCTGATTTAGTTAACCTGTGGAAATAATCCCTACAGCAGAGATGAAAATGATTTAGGCAAATGCTCTGTTGTGATGAAGTCAGACAGAGTGGCCGTAGGGGTTGTGCTGTCCTGTGTTTGGTATTTAAAGAAAGAAATATTTTGTTTTGATTATCTATCACCATCACATGATACAGTGTCTGTAGCTGACAAGTTTTAAACCAGTATAAATAAAAGGAACACAGAGTGACACATATATGAAATAGAGATTGACACTAAAAATATTTATCTGTCATTTGCCTTCACTAATGCCAGAGATTTAAAAAAACAAAACAAAACAAAACAAAACAAACTAAAGCACTATCCTTAAGAAGCTTGGCAAGTATTTCAATAAAAAGGAGATACGGTATTTGGGCAAATATGCTTTCACCAAAGAACTCAGAGTTCCAATGAAAGAATGGAAATCTTTCCAAAGCTTTTTTAGATGTACAAGTGGAATGGTCTGATTTTGATAACCCAGGAGAATCTTTTTACTAACACACAGACCTATAGCTAGAAATTTTGCTGAAATATACCTCTTTGTCCACATCTTCCTGAAGTAGACAACCAAACCTCACCCTAAAAGTGTCATCATCTTTCCTCTGTCTACAAAGGGAGTTTAGGTTTCCTAGCTTGGTGGCAGGCACCAGTGCTGCAGACTTCTCATGTCAGGTGGGATAACCTAGATGCCGACGGGTGGCAGCTACTGCTGGACTAGAAAGCACAGTGTTAATGAACAAAAACAGCAGTGGGAGGACATGTTTGTTTTTTAGTGATATGTACATACATTAACTAAACATTCAGGAAGGTATATAGGGAAAAGTTTATTATTGGTCTACCTATTATATTAGAAGACATTTATAGCGAGAATTCGTCATAGTCCTGACAAAGTCAATGGGTAAATTAAGCATGCTACATTTGGACCAAAAAAGGAGGAATTAAAATGCTCTTTTGTTTAGTAGTAGCGGAAATACTAGAAGGACAGCACCTTATGCATGATTCATGTGTAATGAATTAATGCATGAATCATGACAGCACCTTACACAGGAGGAAAAGGTATGTAACATGCCAGGGTCTGAGAACAGTTTGCAAATGAAGATCCTGGAGTTTTAATTTAGCTATAAAGATACATATGAAAGGAACAGAGTAGCAGAGTAAAAATGCACTAACAATGAGGACAACTCTGTGTGCACAGCCCTGGAAGAAAGCCAAGACCCACAGATTTTTTTGCATAGAGTGCTTGTGGCAAAGACTGACTTATTTCTGAACACATGGGGGATTCCTGTTGTTTACGGACAGTGTGACCAGGAAAACCAGATTTTATATATATATTCTTAGCTTTGTGTATTGCTTTTGTAAATAAATAGGATTAGACCAAAAAGCTCCAAGTTCATTCATTGTCCTTGCTCACCAGAAAGGTAACAAGACCATAACTGCATGAACCATGGCACCATGGCACAATACTATCCACACATGTGCTTTTACAGTTTTAATGATTAAGTAATTAATATTTACAACATAGCTTTCACTAATCAGCATTTAAAATTTGATTCAGTCTGGAATATACATTATTAAGTACTACATACATGGAAAGGACAAGAATAAAGGGTGCTCAAAGCCTGCTTATATACTGACGTGTTTGCATTACACATGTCATATTTTTTAGCAAAACCTTTAGTTTTCACTTCAACTTTAGAGATTTAAGCTACTGTTAAAATAAAAGTAATTGATACCCTGTGAATGTCTAAGAAAGATAATGTTATTTTATACTTACTTGCAATATAAAAAAGAGTAAACAAATGTGTTCATAACTGCTTGTGCACTGAACTCAAGGGCTGAATCAGCTCCTTCCTAGAACAAGGCTATCATTTCAGCATTTCCAATTCAGGAAAACATCAGTGCATAACTAACTAAATAAAGTGTGTGGTTAAAATCCACGTTTTTCTCATTTCTTGCTCATACAATGTAGAGGCTAACAATAGGACAATTTAAAGATTTTTTTTACTATTATTTTTAGAAATGAAATGAATTAAAAAAAGAAGTTGCCTGCTTAGAAATAGGAAACCTCTTCAGCTTAATGCATTTGATGGGGGTAGCAGGTGAAAACACCTCTTTCTTTCAGAATCAGTGACTGCCATTTCAGACTGCAAAAAATAGAAAGCAGTAAAATGTCAGCTGACACAATGAATTTCTGTATAGAAGCAATGATACAACTTGGCTAAAGCTAGGGAGATATATGTGATAGCTGAGGGCAGTAGAGCTGTCAGCCTGCTATGCAGATTTTATTGTATTTCTCCTAAAAAAATAGTAACACTGTTTATATTGTGCACTATAGATGCAATATCTTTGCCTTTGTCAGTGCTCACCTTCCTATCAGCACTTTTGTCACTGACATAAATCGGCAATATTAGCAGCAGCAGAATGAAATCATATGCAACAGGATGTAATGACTTTGTTAACTGGTATTGGCATATTCAATTAAATCAACTCAATTAAAATATTAAAGCAAACTTGATTAAAAAGTGACTTTATTTAGTTAAAAAAATATAATATCAAACTGCAGTGTCTGCCAAATTTCTGTCATGTCAGTTTTAGTGAAAAAGCAACCACAAAATTCCAAGGGCGGACACACTAATGTTTCAGAGGATATTTAACGTAGACAAGTGCACATCATTTGCATCTTCATAAACACAGGATAAACAGATTTCTTCTTTGCATCTGGCCTCTTTTGGTAGCTTTTGACTATTATGTGATCTCTGCCTACCAATATAATCTGGCTGGAACTAATTCAAAGACTGTGTTCCTGCCAAACAGTTTTCTCTATGACAAAAATGCTTCATATTTTTCCCTTCTGTACTCCCACACATATTTGTACCTAACCTTGATAGCCTGTGGGCTCTTGTTCCTTAAAAAGCACTCAGAAAGTTTGTAGGAAAAAAAAGCTATTTTAGTAGCCGAAAAACTATTTCAGAAGATTTTTATTGTCTTAGGAAATATTCTAACAATCAAACTGTCCTTGGCAGTTGGTTCGCCAACGTTACTCTCATTGAGAGTACAGAAAGTCCAAAGGGACCAAGCACCACAAGGACAATGGGTATAAAAAAAGTACCCAAATGTTAAATAATAACTTTTGTAAATTGGGGTCACGAATAGACACTATGGTGAAGTCAGGATACATTTGGCTAGTATACAGTGCTGATCTGACATTATACATGAAGAGTGTGACTACGAGTGAATTATGTTAATCTCTTAAAACTGATGCCAATACAAGCTCTCTCCCTCTGACTTTTATAAAACAAATGACAGCATATATATACAGGATAGAAAAACAGTGGCAATGACTACTAGGTATTTTTTTTTTCCTTCTTGACTTTTAATGAAAAGACAATACAACAAATTACAAATGAAAATAAAACCAAAATTCTATCTAAGAGGCACTGTTTATTTATAGTCTGTAAAAATTCAACGTAATTGTAAACTAAGACTTATAATCTCTGCATTGTTCCTTTGATATGTATGTGTACATATCATTGCAAAGAGTATATTCATAAAAATAAAGTTTTTTACTGAAATCTGTGTTAAAGAAGTCATGGAAGCCTATTTGTTCTGAAATATAAATATTACAAATGTAAGAAAGCCTGTTCAAATCTAGAAATACAAATACTGATTATGAGACAGATTGACTTAGAAAGCAGGTAAATAATTTTTTTTTATTGAGTGAATGAAATAAATAGTACTTATTGTACAAGGATTTCTTGGGATTTCGTTCAGTGGCTCTTTACAAAACAATTCCAGTTCAGGATATACTGTCTTTCTGTATGTTACTTCTAGCTCTTTTAGTGCTCAAGGTTTTGTTTTTTCAGAGCGCTCAGAATCTGGCACCCAAACACTAGCTTGCGACCTTGCAATACAGTAACCAATCTCACATTTTTCAAGAAAAAGAACATTTTCACTCTACTGGATACTTGACACAAGATGACTCACGAGCTGAACGCTTTGTAACTTTAGGCAATCAGATTAAAACACCATTTCTGAACCTTCTGTTAGTTTGCTGATTACCTAATATGAATCCAAATTTTCCCACTCCCAGTCATTCCACCTTTTTCCTTTCTCCTTCTGCATGCCTTTTCTCTTTTCTTCTCTTTTCAAAAACAGCAAAGGCTGTTTCACCGAATATGTAGTGAAGGCACAATCTAACTTTCCAGGAATGGTACACCACACAAAGCTTGCCCAGGATACACCACTGTATTTTACTCCTGGCATGTTGCTTTCTTACTACAGTACTCAAGTCCTGGACCTCTGCTGAGTGCAGATTTGTGATCATTTCTAAGCAGAAAGATCTGATTGCATACTACACCCTATAATAAACACCTGAAACCTAGCCAGTCTTCTGATTTGTTGTAAGGATAATGATTCTGAATATATACTATATGACTACCACATTTTCTTTTTCATGAAAGACATGAAATAGAAAAAGAAAACATCTATTATCTGTTCAGAGAATATAGGTCCTTAGGCCCAAATTCATCCTACTAAATTTTAGGCACTTGAATGAATGAGAGGTGAAATTGCCCTAGATCAATGGAAGAAGGTAGGCAACACCAGAGAGCAATCTGGATCTTAGGCAAACTGAATCCTCTGGAGATGCATTTTTCTTTTTCCATTGACTGTATACACAGCCTAGGACAAATGCACTTGTAACTTTGGCACCTTATTCAGTTTCCACAGGCATGCTACTCAACTTGGGCTAATTTAGGGCTGAAACAAAGACATGTCTCAAATAAATAGCTCACAATGTGAACCAAATGTTTATTGCAAACATAGTTTTATTCTTGTTATTCTTATTTCCACCACATAATTGTAGAAATTATAACTCATCCAGTTTCCTCTCTTCCAAATTTTCTTCATGCTTTTTCCTTTCCTTCCATTACACTGGCTCTTTATTTCATTCATGTAGAAAGTTATAAAAGTACAGAAATTCTTTACCATTTTAGCCCCTCATTGTATTTCTGAACGTGAAAAGTTGATATTTGCTTTTAATAGGTTTAGGGAAAAAAAGCTTTCTATTTTACTATTCTGCTGACTGTAAGTGTTCTGTGAATAGGAAGTATCAACTATTATATACTTGCCACTCAAGAGAGTAACTTGGAAGATAGCTAACCTCTTCTAGAACAATGCATGTCTCTACGCTGGTAGAAATAAAGGAAGGAATAACACACCTACCATGAACTTAAATTGTTTCTGGCAGTTTTACTTGCTAAAGAGACTCCATGATTCCTGGCCAAACATTTGTGTGCTGCTGTCATATTGCAAATACGCTCTATATTTTCATTGCAATGCAGTACATGAATTGCTTGTACACACAATCATTAGCTTAATTTTTGTAGACAGCCTAAAGCTTTAATTTCCTATTTATTAGAAACCCTTTTCATATTCACTGCAGTAAAAAAAAAAAAAAAAAAAAAAAAAAAAAAAAAAGATAAATGAACAAACAGTTCAACCATAAACTATTTACCATTATGGAACAAATTCAGACATACAACCAGACCCTAAACCTAACTCAAGTTTCCTTCTGTTTCCAGAATATTAACCTTTGGCCTGCAGGACTTATAAATCATAAGGCCAAACAAGTATTTCTATATTTGAATCATAATGTGGGAGAATACTACAACAGGTGTTAATATATAGAGGTGAATGGATCTGTGACATAAAAATTCATTCTTCTGGAGCTGGTGCATTTCTTCATTCTGGTGGCTCTTGCACACCTCAGCGATCTGCTACCATGCTTTACAGCACTTTGTAATAGTGCCTCTGCACTGGCCTAGAAGCTGATTCACATGTCCATTT
This sequence comes from Dromaius novaehollandiae, assembly GCF_036370855.1. Taxonomy (NCBI): domain Eukaryota; kingdom Metazoa; phylum Chordata; class Aves; order Casuariiformes; family Dromaiidae; genus Dromaius; species Dromaius novaehollandiae. Next base: position 147,128,312 of record NC_088098.1, on the reverse strand, counting down.
GGTAACTGTGGGAACAATTAAGGTGCCAGAAGACGGGAACATAGTCTTCTGAGATATCTAAGACTTCTTCACAGGACTGCCAGATAGGACATGTGACCTTCAGAAGACCTGCTCCCTTTCTGGGACTGTACCCAGAGGCCAGGTGAAATACCTGCAGGATCTAAAGGAATACAAGATGCCTATAATTCACCGAAGGACTCCAACCCTGTCTGTCTATTACAAAATTAATACAGATTAAAAAAGAAAAAAAAAATAGAAAGATGAGCAGAAGTATTTTAAAGCTACAGATACACTAGACTGAAATAGCTGAGTGAGTCACAAGTAGCAGGCAAAAGGATGGGCCACAAATTTTGATGTCAAACAAATTTCATGCCTCCTGTGTAACTTCTTCTACTTTCTGTTCTATTTTGCTAACTCAGTCATATAAAAAGCCCCTGCTGTTCAGGGTTTCCTTTTTTTTTATAAATGAGTCAAAGGAAAAATTAGATAAAATATGACAAAAAATACTTAACTGATTCAACTCCTTTTTAGTCCATTTCTGTGATGCTCACTTGCAACTCTTCCACACAGATGTGCCCCAAAAAAGCTACCAGCATGGGAATTTCAACTCCCGTAGGTGTGAGATCTCCAAATGAGCAATTCTTGACAATATAAGCACTGATAGGATGAACACTTTCTTTCCTGAATGGCGTATTGCCAATGCCTTGAAAGAGGGCAGGATTTTATCTTGAACAGGTAGATAGAGCAGTTCCTGATATCTCTGTGATGTACAGGAAGTGATCATATATACATATCTTCAGGAGGAATTAATCTTGCTGGTGCAGAATTTTTCTGTCAGAGTTACATGCATGGCATCTGTGCTTGTGCAAAAGTTGTCTTCTGGTTCAAGCATTCCAGCTTTTTCCAAGTAGGAAGAGGAATCAAAGTATAACTTAATTAAATTGGTATTACACTTGCTATCTATTTTTTTACCTAAAAAGAAATGAGTTTAAGTATTCATGCAAATGTGCATCTCCAGAATTCAGGAGTGTTTACATCTTATTCATCTCCTCTTCTAGTGTGCAAACGTGACCTTTGGAAGCTCACAAAAAAGAGCCGACAAGAACAGCAGGAAAAGATTCAGCCATTCTAGTTAATTCTACATTGAATTAATTAAGCTAATTAGTATCAGAAACATACTGTATCTGTCAGACATCACTCACTTTACACAGTCGTTAAAACCTTATGTGAAAAACTGCCTCACTCTTTACTGCTAAGACCAGCCCTCATGAATCTCAAGCCCTGGAGACCAGGAAGAAAGTCTGGAAAAGGAAGACTTTCTCTTGGTGGAGAAGGATCAGGTTAGGGATCACCTAAACAAACTGGACATACATAAGTCCATGGGTCCTGATGGGACACACCCACAAGTGCTGAGGCCAGGCAGCCTCACCTCAATCCCTGGAAAGGTGATGGAGAAGCTAATCCTGGATACCATCTCCAAGCACATGAAGGACAAGAAGGTGATCAGGAGTAGTCAGCATGGATTCACCAAGGGGAAATCATGCTTATCCAATCTGATAGCCTTCTATGATGGAATGACTGCCTGGGTAGATGAGGAGAGAGCACTGGATGTTGTCTACCTTGACTTCAGTAAGGCTTTTGACACTGTCTCCCATAACATCCTCATAGGCAAGCTCAGCAAGCACGGGATAGATGAGCAGACACGTGGATTGAGAACTGGCTGAATGGCAGAGCTCAGAGGGTTGTGATTAGTGGTGCAAAGTCTAGCTGGAGGCCTGTAGTTAGCAGTGTCCCCCAAGGGTCAATACTGGGTCCAGTCTTGTTCAACGTTTTCATCAATGACCTGGATGATGGGACAGAGTGCACCCTCAGCACGTGCTGATGATACAAAACTCGGAGCAGTGGCGGATACACCAGAGGGCTGTGCTGTCATTCAGAGGGACCTGGACAGGCTGGAGAGTTGGGCAGAAGGGAACCTCATGAAGTTCAACATAGGCAAGTGCAGGGTCCTGCACCTAGGGAGCAATAACTCCATGCACCAGTGCAGGCTGGGGGCTGACCTGCTGGAAAGCAGCTCTGTGGAGAAGGACCTGGGAGTCCTGGTGGACAAGTTGGCCATGAGCCAGCAATGCGCCCTTGTGGTCAAGGCAGCCAATGGTATCCTGGGGTGCATTAGAAGAGTGGTGATTCTTCCCCTCTCTTCAGCCCTGGTGAGGCCACATCTGGAGTACTGTGTCCAGGTCTGGGCTCCCCAATACAAGAGAGACATGGAGCTACTGAAGCAAGTCCAGCAAAGGCCTACTAAGATGATTAAGGGTCTGCAGCAGCTCTCATATGAGGAAAGGCTGAAAGAGCTGGGACTGTTCAGCCTGGAGAAGAGAAGACTGAGGGGGGATCTCATCAATGTGTATAAGTATCTGAAGGGAGGGTGTAAAGACGATGGGGCCAGACTCTTCTCAGTGGTGCCCAGTGACAGGACGAGAGGCAACAGGCACAAACTGAAACACAGGCAGTTCCATCTGAACATGAGGAAAAACTTTACTGTGAGGGTGACTGAGCACTGGAACAGGTTGCCCAGAGAGGTTGTGGAGTCTCCTTCTCTGGAGACATTCAAAAGCCATCTGGACAGGGTCCTGGGCAACCTGCTTTAGGTGACCCTGCATGAGCAGGGGGCACCCCTGAAGTTGCCTGAAGTGTGCACCCCCATGAAGAAATCTATTGAGGATAAATAAAAAGAAGCAATCCTATGTGACCTTTAGAAACTTGGAAAAGACATTCAAGCCATTTCTGACTATGTTAGCTTATGGGAATTTGTTCAGGATAGATATACTGGAAGGATATGTCTATGTTATAAACAAGCATGACAGTAGGTTCCCTGTAGGCAAAACTGCGGTATCAAATTTGCAAAAGATTCTTGCAACGGATTCAGCACTGAGTTTACCTCTACTGGTGGCTGCCGCGAGAGAGGGAAGAAAGGAGAGAAGGAGGGAGGGAAGGAAGGAAAGACATAAGGAAGGATGGAAGAAACAGAGGGAGGACAGGAGTGAGGAGCTTCAGGTTAGGTATTTCTTATGACATGGTGAAACATAGGAAAGCTAAATTTAAGCAATGACAAAGCATTAATTTGGGGTGTACTCCAGTAAGATTCAGGCTATTATAGTGATAGCACGAGTATGTACATACGCCCAGGTACAGATAGTTCTGGAAGAGCATCAGTCATACATCTCCCTAGTCACTCCTGTGCTTCTTCACCCTTGCACAGGGTTTCCATGCTGTCTGTAAGTGCACGGAGCAGGCTGACAGAGAACTACTTAAGTTAGAACATAACTGTAGAACATCCTTTGCATCAGAGCACTTATGGACAGGAGGTAGCCACCGGCAAGACTCAATCTGAATTGTACCTTTGCTTTAGAACACAAAGAAAACCCAGACCAGCCTAAATACTAGTAGGTGAGGTCAGCTGCTGCAGTGCAGTTTTGCCTTCCCATGAAACAAGTCAATGTAAGAAGACTTGCTGTACTGATGTCATGTGTGTGGCGGGGGGGGGGGGGGGGGGGGGAGGGTTTCAAGCATCTGTAGATCAAATTGAAGGCTTCAGGCAAACCACAGACACAATTGCATGGCAGTGCACATCATCCACTCATGAACTGTACCAGGGAAAACCAAAACAAACAAAAAAGCAAATGCAAACAAACCTGGAGGCAGGATTTCTTATGTTTTATGCATTAGCCATGCAGTGTGCTGCTATGATTTCTTCGTGGTCAGGTATCCCAGCAGTGAAACAAGGCAAAATTAATACAGCTAAGCACATCAGTTTTGACTGAAGTATGCAAAGTATGGGATCAGAAACAGTTTGCTTTTAAGTAATAAATACATTTATTTACATAGCAGACATTTAGAAAACTGGCTGTAAAACTTTAAGTGGGCATTTTTCCGCTCAGATTAGCCATGCTAAATGTGTGATGGTTTTGCCTTCTTTCTGCCTTCTTCCTCCTTCCTCAGAATTCAGAAGTTAACACAGTACCTCTTAACTGATCACGTGTGTTGAGGGACAAAAAAGACAACAACAAATTAACAGTCTTTTTATTAACAATTCAGCAAAAGAACCAATACCAACACTTCGGAAATCTCAAGATGGTACTTCAGGGCTTGACTGTGCCTTTTTCAACGGTGTATGTATAGAGTAATTAGTTCAGACTGATGATGCATTCCCTACTTATCACCTCCAAATGAGAAGGACAGTGATTTTCACCAGCACTTGCTCTGCTGCAGACAGCTTATTCCTGCTGCTCTTACTGTTCTCTGTGAGCCAGATGCACAGAAAGGTTGGAATAGAAATTCCATCCATTTCCTTCTTTCCTACCCAAACTTGCGTGGGAGAGTGAGAGCCACATAGGTCTTCCTCTGCCTCTTTCTCTGGTACAGTGCCAAAATATATGTGAGACTGCCCACGCTAGCATATGTAATGACAAGTTACATCTCTTTAATCTCCAATCTAGATTAATCAAAACTAACCATAAACTAACAATTAGAAAGGATGCCAATGAGACATCATTTAACTGGGTAGCCATTTCAAACATTTTAAATACAATCAGAATAACAGAAGCAGAGGGCTAGGCTTTGAACTATTCACAATACATGAAAGATGGAAAACAAAAAAAAGGTGCAACTTTTTTATTCAGTAGGACACTTCAGAGGGATGATACCTACCTTAAGCTGTAGAGATCTGAATTTAGATTTCTTGGGGATGTGTCCGTTCCCATGGGTACTTTAAAGGGTATTCTGAAATGCCTTTAAGCTACTCCCATCTCTAAGGCTTCTTGTTCTGACACTCAGTTTAAAACACTCAAATACTCATGGATCCATAATGGAGTAGATGGGAAGTTAACTCTATCACTAGATGATTAAGACATTCACCTACAAAATGGGCTCCTTCTTCTGCTCCACTGAACACTGTAGTGTTACATGCAAGGTATGCCACCTTCAAATAGGAGAGATGTATTGAAGGAACCTACCTATGAGTAATCTATGTTCATGGTTCAGTCTTCCAAATGGTAAATGAGTCAAATCCCATTTCAGCAAAGAAAGGAACTGATCCTGGGACATTAACGCATGGGAGGAATGCCACTGAAGGACTATGAAGTAAAATGAAACCTCTTCTATTTCAGTATTCTGACTTAAATTTTTTTTTTCTGAATCAATCTCACTTTTCTGTCAATAAAGGCAAATCTCATTTTAATCTATTTAGAGAAGAAAAATTCACCATGCTTCATGCTTCAGTCTCTATAGAGACTGAACAGAAAATTAGAAAGCTAACCCAACCCATTTACAAGTCAAAGGATATACTGGAAAAGACCATGATCTTTACTGGCCTTTCTTTCAAATCCCATAAAGAGCAATGTTCCAAGTTTATGGAAAAACAATAATACTAAAGAAAGGAAATAGCTGAAAAAGACTCTCTGTGGCATCTTCATCTTTAACTGGAAAGTCCTTTGAGTTTATTTATATATTTCCGCATATGAGCTAGTGCTAATTCTTGGTCTGCATGTGTTTCTCCCTGCTACTGAGGGAAGGAAGACAATTACTACCTAAGCAAGCTATGATCCTCTGAGAAAAGCAAAGTAATAGACCAACTGTTTTACTTGGGGCTGCTACATCATTCTCTGGAATTATCCAAAGCTAAGTCCTCTCCATCTCCCAGACACAGTATTAAAATAAAATACTTCTGAGATATGAAATAGATTCTCCAAGGAAAAGGATATACAAGTCATGTCAGTAATGGAAATGCTACTTTGCTGATTGTTTTCCAATGACACATAGTAAATCCCAAGCATGAGTCTTACATAATCCTGCAGCTCACTCTCCTTCGTTTGTGCATGTAATTACAGCTGGATAAGCTATTGCCAAGATAATATACAATACAGGAGAAAAAAATCATCCAATTTACACAGTAAAATAATTGAATTTCACAGTGCAAATGTATGCTGTTTGTTTCATTTGTTTAGAATCATACGCCAAACACCAACCTGTTCTATAATACCATCAACTAGCAAAATGGAAAAGTTGAGAAGGATGTACAGTTATGCTGAGTACTATCTGACTGCAACTTTTATTTGTGTGGAGGGCCATGTGAATTCTCTGTGCACATTGTATAAAACTATTGCTGAAAGGAAACACAGAGCAGAGCAGAGTAAAAGCAGGTGAACTGAGGTTCCACAGTCTAGGTTAGCTGTTTGTTTTTGTTACTCTGATGAAGCTACAAAGTTGTTACAGCAACAGACCAGAATCTTCTTGAGGAGAGAAAAAAAAAGAAGAAGAAGAAGAAGAAAGCGTTTCCATAACATGTGGGTCACAGAGAATTTGTTTTCACTAAAGAGAGATGGGACATGGTCACTGCCCCATTTTTATACTTCCATAAGGGTTGAATTTCTTAGTTTGTTCAGCCTGGGACTTTATCATCTATTGGACTCCACAATCAAATGTGCATGCCCTTCTTGCACCTAAATAACATCCTTGCTGGTCCAGCTAAGTAGAGGAAAACAGATGCGGATATTATCTTTCGCCCAACTGAAATTCCTTATCTTTTCCTCTCAACCAGCTAGTCATACCTTTACCGTATCTTCCTGCTGTTTTGACTAATACCATCAGCAACCTGTAACATAGGTGGTTTGAAAGGATTAGTGCAGTAAGGGAGTTGATCTGACTTGTATTGAGCTTGGAAACAAGGAAACTATTGACCTTCAAACAGGAATGTCAGAATCTTCATTGCTGTTTATTGCTATGCTGCCTCCTTCTGACTTACATTTGCAGGTTTTTGAAACTCACTGAAAAGCCACCATGTATACCAATCTTATCTTTCCCAATAAGAATTAGTGCTTGGAAATTTCAAGCAAAAGTTTTTCTTTTTAACACTTGATATGAAAGACAGAGAGACACTGACAAGGAAGATTTGCTGATTACAGACTTATTGTTAATATTTAAATAGTCTACATTTGTTTTACTTATTCTTTTTATTAATTTGATAAGTCGATTTTTTTTATTTAGCGATGTGCCACAGAAAACAAGCATCAAAATTCTGAATTTTAATAGGTTTAAAGTCTTGAAAATAATGACGAGAGAATTTAAAGGATAATTTAGAAATGCACTAATCCTAATCACTCATAGCAGCATTGGCATGGGGAAAGTCATACACCACCTTGATGTTGTATATGGTCCTAACATGTTATACATGATTGGCTTATAAAGAAGAGCCAAAGCAACCTGGATAAATGTTAACCTCTTGGTGTGTGGCAGGCAGCATATGGCAATCTTTGGTTTATATTATCAAATCTGTACATATAGATACAGAAAGGGTAACATCAATTTATGACAACTACATTATTCAGATACAGCAAATCTAAATTTCTAAAGCCTTCAGGGCTCTACGATATGTCAAACACTCCTATATTCTTGTGCTTAGCGGCCCTTAAATGTTTATCCTAATTATGTAAATACCTGTAGTTTACATAAAAATCCTCAAGGACTACTGGCAGGAAAGCGGACACACCTTTTGTATGCACAAATATATACCAGAAAGTGGGATCTCAAATCTTTCAGGACTTTTTAATCCAGGACCAGCAAAGGGCTACAGGAGGAGATAAAATGCCTGAGCTGCCATGAGTAGAGCAATGATTATCCACTGATGCTTTTCACCCACTTACCAAATTCGAATGGGACATGACTGTAACTTCTTGCATCACCAGGGAAACTAACATATTGTTGAAAATGCATTCAGTTCAGCCCAGAAATAAATTAGCCACTGTACATTCAGCTACATGTGAATGTGCTGAGGATGACTAGCCAGCTGAGTATTATTCATAGCTGCGAAACCTGCTCTCAGCATTCACAGCTGATAAGCATGGCCTTTTGGCTGTCTGTATTTATATCACTCTGCTTAGAGGGCTTTGCATTCACTTAGCATTGGTCATATCACTACATCAGGCACCAGTGCTTCTCCTTAAAACAGAACGATTGCCTGAAGCAGTTTTAATCAGTTTGTAACTGGAAATGTTCCATACAGGTCAATGGCTATCAGTTGTTGGAGTGCATATAATGTAATTAGCATGGGTTACAATTGCTATTTTTGACTTTAATAAGGCCTTTTTTGCTAAAATCCACAGATTTCTCTGGAAAGTTACTAAACTGTCTCTGGAATTCAGGCTGTATAGTGGAATAGTCTACGGAGGCTTCATTCTATGAACCATGAAATCTGGACTGTTTAAAGAAATTCATTATGCATATATACAACTGGAGAGGGAGGGAGAAAAGAGGGCTATTTGCTTTTCTTCAAGTCAATACTATCCTTCCTCTGCAGAATTTAGGAGTTTACTTTCTCTTATCAATCAATGCAAAACATGTAGCTAATAATTGACACCTGGAAGGCATAAGAGATGTTATTACTGTTAGTACACACCTTGTGAAGCCCTTCACAGGCTTTTTCCCATTATGCCATAAGGAAGGAGAACTGAAAAGACTCAAAAGACAAATTGCCATCTTACGTATATGGACTTTTGGACTCTTCTTCTTTCAGCATAATATTGGAACAATAGTTCCCAGTCTCCTAGGCATCTACAGCCCTCAAAGCATTTATTTCATGAACTTCAAGGACACTATCTTTCATTCAAGTCCCTTCCAAGCTTCAGGAGTTCCTGCAAGATGTCACCTGAAGATCCTCCTCAGCTAAACCACTGGCTGGTTTCTATAATGCTCTCTTCTCTTTCTAGCTAGCTTGGTAACTGAACAGCACTGGCTCTAAGGGGCAGGTCACCCAATTATTCTGAGGCAAACAAGACAACTTCTCCAGGCTACTGACAGAGGCTGTTGCTCTCTCATTGCATTTTACATATTTAAAGCCTAACTTCCATGACAAGGTAAAATTAGCACTGGAGCAGATAATTTTTAAAGCATCAGTTCATAATGTTAAACATAGCAAATGACTTTTCTTCTTTTCCTTTGAATTTGTATGTTAACATTCCCACAGTCTGAATGTTCCTTGTTTTAAATGGCAATAGGTGCAAAAAAAAAGACCAGTGAGCAGCAGCAAGCAATAATGTTGAATTGAAATAGTATTTAGTGCTATCAGTTACAAAAAAGACTTCTTTTATTATTATTAAAAAGTCATATTAAACCAACATCTGAAGGTCTTAGTTTAAATTATGCTGTATTTGGTAGCTATTGTACAGAGTAGACACGAATACACAGTTTTCACCCCGTACTGTTTATGCTCTAAGACATATACTGACATGCAAAAGGATGTTTGGGAAGAAATACAAACACAAATAATTTTACTGATACACTGACCTCTTTTACTATTAAAATAATAGTCAATTATTCTTATGCCATTATCCTCTCAATGCATTCAGAGCACTAAAACTTGAAGGTCTCTCACTGGCATTCCAGTAGAAGTGTGTCAGGAGCAGACTGAAAAGTTACTGATGATAAAGAGCTGCATCAGAAAAGGTGTGGACTTTTTTGTGTGAGAAACAGATAGGTGAAGCAGACAAAGACAGCTCCCCTGTGAAGAACTAGAGGGCAACGTGATAAAATTCAAAAGCAAACCAGCCAGGAAAGATGGAGCTATATGCAGAGGATGAAAAGCATAAAGCTGCTGTGATGACACAGGGAGAAGGACTAATGGAGGGATTCCCAGTGTGAGGGTGCTGAGTTCAAAGTGCCAAAAAAAAAATTGCTTGAGTACCTATACTTAAAAAAATGACTTGAAGGGAAAATGAGAAAGATGTGAAGAAAGCCAGAGAAGGAAAGGCAATGTCACTGAAGGACACTGAAGTAAGCTTGAATAGCACAAGAACATGCCTTGGAAACTTGCTCTGGACATACATTAGCAGTTACAAGTAGAAAGAGAAGAAATAAAATAAGTTGTAACCTTAAATAAACACAAAATATGAATGCAGTGCCAAGTATGGGCCTCCTTATTTATCTATTTCTCAGTATTGATCAATGTGAACCAAACTTCTAGATCCAAATGACACCAAAGATCAGATAAAAGTGTACTGACAATAAATAGCTAGTGCTGGTTCAGACCCAGACAAGACAACTCATGACTGAATGTAACTATCTGATACACACAAACAATTGGAATTATTTGTTACTAGTTATGAAAAGAAAGACATTCAAGCATAGTATCTTGTCTTAATAACAGTCAATGCTGAATAAACCTTTCCTGAAAGATACTCAATAAGACTGTGTGCACTTAAAGCTCAGCTCTTTGTTTTACTGCTGGGTTTCTGAAATAATTCCTGAACTACTCAACACAGGATCCTACTGCAGAAAGCCCAGTCTGCTTTAGATGACCAGCTGTTGGAATTACAGACAGTTGCTTATCATTTGTATCTTACTTCTTTACAGCCTCCGTCTAGTCCCTCTCTGTGAACTTTTCCCACTCTTCTTGCTATTCCCCTCCTCCTGTTCTTGGCACACTTTGAAGGCCAAACATGAAAAGAAGCTTGAGAAGACTACTTTAAAGTCCCTCTTCATCCCCAGGCTAAGTTCAGCAGACAGTTTTATGGCTCCTAATCTGGTTTCTCTACTTGCAACTTAAGGTATCCTCTCCTGCTTCTGGAAGGAAAAGAAGAGGAGAGGAATTTGGACTGGCATCTTGTGCCAACTCTCTTTGTCTGTGGGTAGACAAGGCTATTTGTACTAGCACAGAAAACTTCTGAAATGTTTGCTGTTCATTAGCTCTAATGTCTTGAGGAGAAGAAGAAAGGCATCTGAACAGCATTTCTACCCAAATATGTCTACAAATATTTTGTGTAGGCTTAGATCTAATTGCAAACTTTCAAAAACCTAAACAAACAAAACTTCACTACATTTGCACAGTAGGGAGGCTTCACAGGACTAATGTGTGTACTCCCAGTTATCCTTGTTTATAAACAAGATGAAAATGCTAAGCTTCATAGCTAAGGTCTATTATATAAATTAACTTAAATAGTTGAAGTTGGCTTAATTTGTATTGAAAAGATCCCATTAGTAAGTACATTCTTCAAACAAAAGTAATTCTGTATACAAGTGCAGGGTATATTTATTTGTATAATGAGTATAATTGTAACAGCTGCAAAATGAAAACCTGTAGAAACATTCAGGCAAACATGGAACAACCAATAACAATTATCACTCCTATTGACATCACGTGTTAACCGGTAGAAGAGCTCCTTTCTAGAGATTTTTAAATGCATTTATTTTTAGAAACAGCATGAAAAATGGACAGCCCAGAACCTTCGCATCGCATGTCACTTCTCTAAATCTAGTGCAGATTACAAGAGCCAGATTCACCACTGTATCAAGTGTGGCTCACTTACATGAAATACTTTGATCTCCTTAATGAAGTCTTAAAGGGCACATCATAAACAGGGTTAAGGTCCCAATTCTGAAAGAAGAGCATTTTTTTTCTATATATACACCTGTCTAATTAAATTCACACTTTCCAAAACATTTTAGCACATTCTTAACTTTAATCCTGGACAGAGGTCATACTGAAGTCAAGAGGACAACTTACATGCTCCATGTTGAACATATACCTAAGTGATCTGCTGAATAAGGCCTAAATTACACCCTTATGAGGAAGCTCAGCTGGGAGGCCAAATTCATAGAGAATAAACTACCACTCTGCCTCTAGACATGGTTTTCTACAGACACAAGCAAAATTATATCAGCAGGGGGTTTGGAGAATTCTGCATTTGTGACTAGATAGGTGCTGTTTTCTATACAGTCTACAGAGAGCGATTATATAGCAGCTCCCCTCTAAAACTTCCCCTGGCACTCCAAGAGCCCTGGGCTTCTGAAATTAGCTCCAGAGCAGATCTCAGGCTGACTCCTCATGTTCTGTGTAATTATACTGGTTTTCAGGATGTTAACACCATGGTCTTTAATCAAATTAAAATGTGAAAAAACACAGAAAAAATGCTGAATGTGGATTTTATTCAGTATTTGAAGGGTTGTTTGCAGAAATGGGAGTAATGTAGGAAGATAAAAACTCTCTTGGAAGAGTGGGATAACCTCTGCTAATAACACCTTTGGAAAACACATGACATTCAACAAAGTATTTGAGAGCTAAGAATAAAAATCTTCAGCAGAAATGATTTAATTGTATCTTGAGATGGGAGTTCCTCTTGCTGAATACTGTTTTCAATCTACAGACACTGCTGTTTGTTATGGTGTATTTTATTAAATGATATGGTGATTAATAAACTAGCAGAGATCTTGTTTAAATACACTGGTTTTGACCATAATGTCTTTTCAACTAACAACATTTTATGATATCATCAGCTGCAAAAAAATACACCAAAGTATTTCCTCAGGGGCACATCAGGAGAAACACGAAGAAATATTCCAGTAGAGTTTGCTTATCATACATGTGCCTGTTTCCTAACAGAGTATTTTCGAACATCAAAGTCATTGTGAATTCCCTGTTCCCTTGGCACTCCAGTGTCTTTCCCTTCCTTTCTCTCTCCTATGCTAGTTCATGCATGTCCTATGCTAGACATGCATACAGTTTTCTCTCTTCCCTTACTTTTATCTTTATTCCCTCAGCTAGTTTCCGACCCTTCTTCTTCACATGTTGTCAGAGGTTTACAAGGCCGGAGAAGCTCTATTCACCCAGAGCATTGCCTTGTATCTTTATTTCTAGAACTCCCTTGACACTCGCTCGTCTGTTTTGGCAGGGAATGAAAGATGCCTCTTGCTGAAGTTCCAAGTCCAGCTGAGAAACAGTTGATTACAAGAAAGACAGCGTCCTGCAGTCATGCCTTTCACTGCCAGAGGGGCACTAGGTTTGGTTTCCAAGAGTATCTTGCTATTCTTAGGAAACAAGCCCCTTAGGCTGTCTCCCATCCTATTTACCCTTAATATTGGCATGGCACTGACTGCTGGTACCTGTCCTGTGCATTAACAGGAGAATATATCCCTCAAGGCTATCAGTCTGGTTCTGCACCTTTCACAAGCAATAAAAATTGTATTTTAAAACTGTATACACAGATACAGACATATATATCTCCAAGAAAAATATGACTTTTTATACTACTGATGAGTAGACATAGGTCAGCCTACATCTTTTAGATATCTAAGATGACAATATTAATATTTCTATTATCTTTGTGAACGAGGGTACAGAGCTACCCCAAGGAGTTTTGAATTATTTTCTGCACATTGTATTACTGGGGTTATAGTCTATGAGAAAACAAAAGTCATTCTTTTTCTGGCACATTCTAGCATGTAAGAAGAGATCAAGCACAGTGTGAATAAGAATTTGGAGAAAAATAGAAGTCTAGCTGTTTGATATGATAATTAATTTACCATAACAAATAGAAAGAAAAAACATTTGGGAGATGGAGATGACTTCAGAGTTGCTGCTAGCAAATTTTAGTTTACTTTCCATAAGAGCAAGTTGACTGCATAGTAACCTTGAGCTCACTCTGCCATAATCAGGGGAGGAAATAGTTTGTCAACTACAATAGACGTAGTTGGCTACAGGTAGGTGGTTGAAGTACTGACTTTCGAAGGGGTGAGCTGACAAGGCTCGCCTTCCATTTCGTGACACAGGTCAGGATGGAGACAGGATACCATAGTTCTTATCTGTCTTTGCTTGTGAGTTGTCCTCTATTCTTTACCTAGGGCATGTAAAATGCTAAACAGTAATCATCTAATTTCATCTGAGCATTTATGTTTAATGAGGTCCGCGTTGTTCCTTTCTGTACGTAGAAGTGTATCTCTTGCCAAAATAACTGCTTAAATGAAAAGAAAAGCAAGGTATCTTTTGCCAAAATAACTGCTTAAATGAAAAGAAAAGCAAGGCAGGGCTGAAGAGGGGAGGGACTACAGAGTAAAAAGAATTTTTAAAGCCACAAATACGGTATGACCATCTAGAACAATCCCGCAACTGAGAATTCTTAAGTTCCCTACAATAGAGTTTTTCCCTTGTGAATATTTTTGTAAATCACTATTCTGCTGGCAAACAGTCAGTAACCTGTTAAGCTCCTAAAGATGTTATATCTACATCAGAAAAGAAAGCTCTATTTTTAGCCACAAACATGTTCTGGTTAAAGAAAAGCAAAGTAAAGCAATAGCAATTAAATCTAATAGCTGTGCACAGCAGTCCTGTCAGGCTGCTTCTCTATAGGTGAATGGTAAATGCAGGGGCACTAAAAGCCCTGTAGCTGAAGGAAATTGCACAACTGAGATTCTTTTACTGATTTGGCATTTTTGATCAGCTTTTTAGGGGAGAGAAGCTATGCATTTGAGATTTTCCTTATAATATTAGAGGAAACATGTCAGTGAGATCTTTGCCTTTGATCCTATACCATCTTTCTTTCAGGAATTAGAAATTCAGTGAGTTTAAATTTCTTAGAGCACAATCTGGTGTAGAACAAAGGAACAACACGAAGTCGTAGCCATTCACCATTCAGCTCTTTGCTTTCCTTGCATTTCAAACACGCCATTGTCCTCAACTTTACCTCTATGCTTTAGATCCTTCAGAAGAACCCAAGCAAACAAACAGAAAAACCCTAAGAGAACAAAATGCTCTTGTTTCTTTTTCAGCTATCACAGATATTTTCTCATTAGCAGACCTTCTTTTGGCCTAAATTTGAGAGAGGTTGGTAAAACCACTTGTAAGATATGAGACTCAGGATAAATAGGTGTTAATTACGTTTCGAAGAGTCTCTTCACACTTTCTGCCATGTTGCATCTCCAAAAACTGTCTGTTCTAGAAACTTCAAATAAATCTCATCTGAAGTGAGATGTAGCTGAAAAGGGCCATTAGAAGAAGCAGAAAGGCATTTTGGGAAGTTATTTATTGGTAATTAGGTAAGTAAGAAGAATCTTATAAGCTCTGAAAGATTTTTAAAGGATGTGAAATGACTAAATAAGATTTAGAGTCCTAATCCTTATGCTTAACTATAAGCTAACGCAGCTTCAGAGAAAACAATTCCGTAACGAGATCGTTAAAGTGATGGAGCTGAGCTCAGTTCCACCTGGTTTAGAGATACACGTTTTCAAAGCAAATAGCAAGGAGGTTTTTACAGTCAGCAGTACCATAAAAACACATTTTCAGGACAACTATAGTGCCTGAACCAGCTAATTTCAAGTTTGCAATGGAAAAATGGAGTCCCGCTGAAGGTTTCCTGAAGAGTGTTACTATATGCAAGCATACAACTTTTGATGTACTGATGTGCATAGGATTATATGACACCTAGCCCTTAGCAACTTATGTCTAAATGGACCCAAGAGTTCTCTGCCAGGTGCTGATATGAAGGCCAGAAAGGAATCGTGGAGCATGCCAGCCAGGCCCCTGAACCGCACTGCTGGGGACCAGGAAGCAAGGCATGCTGTGGAGCCTTTCCTCCAAGGAAGGAATTTTACAGAACTTCTGCTCACAGGCTGTGATAAGGATGAGCTATATATGAAAAAAACTGGCTGACAGCTGACAGACTGAACATAGCTTTTGAGGAATGTGACCAGTAACACAAGGCTTCCTAATGTATGTATATGGAGATGCTGGAACCAGATATTTAAAAAGAAGGGGGAAAAAGATTTCAAACAGCAGCTAACACAAACATACAATCTCATCGCAAGATCAGATATTAGAGTTCCCTCTTAGAATAAGGGGTAGAACCCATTTATGATCTCCTAACAAGCCCAGACTCTCTTAAGGTCTTTGAGAGTCTTGATACAGTCTTTTTTGCATATGACCATCCTGTTTAACACTCCAGCAATGGTGCTCTTCACAAAGAGAAGAACCATTTAATATGACATCCTGCCTTGTCAATGGGTTTGCTTAAAAAGCACTATCATGCAGATTTCATTTCTCTTTCTTTCAGTGGCCATACTCTCCTACCCAGTCAAACCCTGACAGTGAAGTATCCCTTTATCTATAATAAAGACATGCTACAGCAGTGACAGATGTAGATGCTGTGTTAATAGACACTGAGGACCACTGCCTTATTTGTTGCAGCTTTGTATATCTGAAGATCTGTAAGGAGTAAAGCAGAAATTACTAAATGCAGACTGTGGGAAGACTGAGAAACTGCAGAGGTAGGCACATGCGACTCTCCAAAACTTCGGGGAGAGGCAGGGAAAATGGAAAATTGTGAAGCAATATAGACAATCCAGTGACCCATGGAAACATCACCGTGTATCACATAGGAAAGTAAAGATTCAGAAAATAAATTCCTAGAAAAAAGTCTTTATTAAGCTAAAGAAGAAGAAATTACATGTTAAATACAACTGAAACCCAAAGATTCAAAGCACTGTGATCCAAACAGCTCTAGGTTTGTCCAAAAGCTATTCATGTGGAACACGAGCCATAAAATATAACCTAATTCAGTACCTCTGGGATGTCCCTTTTCAGACAGAACAGAACAGGTCATCTTCATCAGTTAAAAAAAAGCAGAATTACTTAAATTCAACTTCTCAATTTTTATCCTAATACCATTCCTCTGGGATCCACAGAGAGCTCACCACAAAAGCTGTAATTTACAACAACTTGACTAAGGATAGAAGATGGAAGGCAAACTTCCATACTTATTGAGATCACTTACATTATGTTACAGGAGCTAAGCATATACTATAAAGGCACAGAGGTTATGTAAAATAAGACTTGCATGTGTCTATAAAGTAATAAAAGTACAAACAACCTGACCTTAAAATGTTAATTTAGCAAAAATACAATTGTGCTCTTCAGCCTGAAGCCAGTGTCTGGGAGAAAGCACGGTTACATAAGTAACAATAATAGAGAAAAATGGTTTCTCTGCAACATAGCTAGATAATCTATCTGAATAAGAAGCTATTTTTAGTTTTCCAGAAAAATGAATTGTTCAGATGAAAGCATCACTCTTTCACTATATTCCAAAATTACTTCTAGTCAAACAGTCATAATTACAATGCATATGGTCTATTTGCATGTTTTGCATAGGTCTCATATTTTATTTGGTACATTTAGATGCTAACTATTATTAAAATATGTATCATTCTTCCTTGATAGTACTTTATTCCAGTTAGGCTTTATTTATTAAGATGAATAAATAGGAGTCTTTTATTGAAGAAAATTGTATTGTTATGCAGAGTGAACACAAATCAGTGATGTTTCTGTAATATTAAAAGTAATTTTTAAAGGCACAGACTGATGTAATTTCCTTGTAAACCACTCACAATATATAAAACATCATCTAAAATATCATAATAAAGATTTTTTTCAGCTCATCCTCTCTTCACCCATATAAGAATTATTTTGATATGCTGGATGCATGACACTTAAACACAATTCTCATCACAAGAGAATTTAGAAGACATTGTTAACTATTGTCACTGATTTGCACTAAGACAGCACTTTGGGATTAATTGAAAACAGGACCCCACACCAAAGTCTCCTAACCAAAGAACTGAGAATATCAAGAAAAGTTAAACAAGAAAACAAGCAGAGTGAATACCATGACAGTGACAGAAGTCATATTAGTGTCATACTTTTAACAGAGAGAGTGCCATACGCTTTATATATCGATATAGAAGGCAGGGTGACAAAAGGAAATAGAGATGGGAAGACAGAAAGAGGCAGAAGAGAAGGAGGACAACAGGAGAGAAATGGTAAAAGAGAATAGCGCATTAAAAGCTACTGGCTTATGCAGACAGTTACTGGATGGACAGACAATCAGAAGTAACTAAATTCCTGTGATTTCAGCTATTATTCAGCAACTCAGCAATGATTCCTCTCAGCCCAGCCCCATAGTGAAGCAGAACAATCCAGCATATCAGGCAGGTGGCTAAAACAAATGCATTTTACTTCACTCACAGGCATGCAGGATTGTGAGTATGGTCACTCACGTTAAGCGTACGTGCAGATTCTCACTAAATAAGAGTAGCTCAGTGTTCTCAGCAAGCGGTATTTGTTGGTTGTTTAAACTAAACACACAATTACCCCCAGTTAGTTTGTATACACTTGTGTCTAGCCTTTAAAGTTTATACATTTCTATGATGATCTGTTCTGCACGTATATGTTAGAAAAATCATGCACTTAATTCAAATATATTCAGAGATAATGCAACTCAGCACTACCAACATCTTTTACTGGTAAAAGGAACAGTTATTTAGTGTAAACATGTTTGTTTACAGACAAAATAAGAATTCCGACTAGTTGGTTAACATATGCCAAAAGCATCTTTTTGTGACAAAGCAAAGCTCCCTTAAGAAAGGATAAGAACAGGATAAGAAGCAAAACCAAGAAATGAGCTATTGCCCTAATAACATTATAATTGGGATGGGATTTGCAAATGGAAATCCTTTTAAGAGACATTCTGGGGGAAACTTAAACCTAAAGTAGTGACTACTCTAGCAAAGCAAGCCTGAAAAGAAAACTCCTCAAGAAACTGGATCCCAGTTCTGGGAAACTAAAACCTTCTGGAATTTAGCAGCTTGTTCTCTTACATTATCTAAAAAACACCTAATAACAAAACTGAAATCATACTTCTATATAGCCATAAAAACTTGTTTCAGCTTTTGGTATCTGTATTGCTCTATCATCGCATGCTGTCTCTCAGTTGTGCTGATGCAATTATCGCAGAGCTTTTTTGTGAAGCAGGTAAATTGAAGATATTAGCAGCATGGCTTTACAAACTGCTGCATTGACACAGTCATAGTCCCTGCACAGCTGAGACACGGGAGACAGAAGTGGCTGGGGGAACAGCAAAGCCAGCTTTGCCAGTGGAGAAAACACTGATGATGCTACATCTTCAGTTCCTACAGGAGTTAGTCTGCTTTCCCTTGAAACAAAATGTCAATGCGCTTTCCTTAATTTTTAAATCTTTTTGTGAATGCTGGTATTGCTTCACCAACACTAAATTCAGAAGGGCTGTATATGTTAAGTGACCAGGCACTGGCCTTTACTGAAGATCTATTACAGTGGATTATTAAGATAAATTACTAGTTTCGATACACAAGGGAGTATTTTTGATCTTCATTTTGCTTCATGTATGTTTTCATAATAAAAATTTCTACCAAAGAAAATATCATTCATGCACCAAAGCATCACATCTGCAACAGCAACATACTAAAATATCCTAGATATATAAAACCTGAAGAAAAAAATAAGAATCAAAATGAACAAAAATACAACTCTGTTCATGAAATTGTAGAGAAGAATAAAGCCCAAGGCTCTGGTTTTTTTAATTCTGCAAAACAGTATTTAGAGGAATATGTAAGATATAGGTGCAATATGTAGAATGCATGCATTATTTCATCCAAAAATTACTGCCTCCAAAAACCTATTTTTCGTCTTCAGTCCAGGATTAAGGATGGGCTCAACAAAGAATATATAGCTCTGCAACACAGAAGAGTCTGACAATCACTTAAAAGAACTAAAGCCACAAAACTCTGAACAACCATTTTGTGCATGTGTGGGGAATTTTTTTTTATGAGTAATGGGGCATTCAGGCAGAACTGTTTAATGCCTTAACTCCCCTGAATGTGTAATAAGGGAACTATTAGATGGGTATTCTGCTGGTCTCCTGGAAAGCTTGAAAACATAAAAAAAAAAAAAAGACATCCCTGTGGATCTTTTCCTGTAAGTCTTTGGTAGAATGCATGGCAAGACACTCTATCAAGAAATGTGTTTATGATACACATACACGAAATTTGAATTAGTAGCTGTAAATTCTTACTTGATTCTAATGTTATTCACCAGATCTTTACATAAAAGGGGTTTGTTTTCTTTAGTTCTCTTTTGCTTTTTTTCCCCAAGTTCAAACACTACACTTTAGCCTGACCATTGCTTTGGAGATTGCTGGCATAGATTTGACCAAATGTGTTTGGACAGAGACAACTTAGTCCTTTAATTTAATTAAATTTCTCTACTCTTTTCTCCTTTCAATCAAGTATAATTTAAACTGTGTATAGAATCTTAGTTTCATGCAGCAGCGAGAAAGCAAATCTCTTCACTAGCAATTTGTTTAAACAAATCTGATACTGCAGTATTAATAAAACAAGTTGGGGACAGTATGAGAACAGTTTTATGTTTAATATTTTTTGAAAACATGTTGTACATTTAAGGGATATTAAACATTCTTAAAGATAGTTTGTCAGCTGTGTTACTTTATACTACATACTCTTCAAATGGCACAACCCCAAGTGTATTGCTGATAAAGCACAATAGCTGAAATCATTATGCCACTAACACACTTATGATGTTGGACTAAGCAGGCTGATTTCTATTATTAGCATTTGCCTTTTGATGCAAAATAATAACTCAGAATATAATTTAGTGCTATAGAAAAAAATGAACCAATCTTATCTGTGGCATAATTCCAGTGAATATACATGAGGAAGATTTTCAACCAATGCAATTCAACTGGATCTGCTGTATTATGTATGTTCACTTAAGTGACAATGACTTTATTTTGAAAAGTGCTGAAGCAGCACCAAATAAGCAAAAAAATCTGTATGCAGCAAAAAGCGCAATTACCTGAGGTACTTCCTGAAGCTTCGAGTCAGTCTGTTGAGGTGTAGTAGAGATTACAATGCAGAATTTTCTGATATTTTGCTCTTAGTAAAACAAAACTGCTTTTCGTGGGGGTGTTGGGGTTGGAGACTTACTTATATGCTTTAATACATTATCATTCTGCTGTACTGCAACAATCTTACCTGTTGCCATTCTGCTAAGCTTTGAGGTGCCTGTTACAGCCTTAGTGTAAATTAGTCTTCCTGCTCCTACCTTTAAGCTGGACTATACCTTTTTGTTCGATGCTGAGAAAAGATAAGTGCGTGCATACATACTTCTGCATCCCAATATCTATGACAGCAGTCATTTTGTCTCCAACAAATCATCTAGGGTCACAGTAACCTCCTTGCCTCCCATTTTTAAAGGAGCAGGATTGATTTCTCAGCAGCATTCTCCATGCTGGCACAATTCGATTGCAAAGCGATTGGCTTTCCCTACAACCTAGGAATCATCAACAAGATAAGCAAGTAGCATAACCAGGACTGAAAGGCTGTTCTTACAACCCACTTAATTCCCTTATGCACACATGTAGCCAATCCCAATCTACCCTTTACAACTAAAAAAGAAGAAAAGGATTAGTCAAATACACAAATATTCTTGTATTAGAAAATAGGACATGAATATTATAGCTAGTAGAAACAACTTCCATGAATATCACTGAATGTTTCTTAAAGTGTAGAATATTTAATATTCTATATGTTAAACAACCAAAAGGAAGTTTAAAAAGATAAGGAAAATTAGGAGTTATGCATTTATAGCATTAAACAGCATCAAATGTACTGCAGACATTCTAATTCTGAATGAGAGGGGGACTCAAAAAAAGGAAAATCTGAACTCTTATGGTTTGTCATGCCCAGAAAATTTCTTAATAAATACATGAAATTTTGTTGCTTTTGACACTGATTTAGAACAAAAGGTCTATCCACCAGAGTGAATAAACAGTAATTAAATTTACTATTGGGTGAGAAGTTTTCTACTTTTCGTGCTATTGATTAACTGCTGGCAAAAATTAGTTTACATGTCTTGCATTTTTAGCAGTGATCTGTGTCTACTGCCCTCTGGATAGTCTGGATCTCTTAAATTACATTTACTGACTAAGATTTTTATTAACTATTAAAGTGATTGATATTTTTTGTATCATTAGGGGTTGAATACAAAGAAAGTGGTACTTCAGTGTTTAGTATCAAAAACTGCCTATAAGCACACATCAAAAAAGAAAGAAGTCTTCTTCAGGATTGAAACTATGTGGGCAAAAATTACCCCCCCCTTTTTTTTTTTTTTTTTTTTTTTTTTTTTTTTACAAAACAGGCTTCCTAGTGGGATTTGTAAAAATTCTTCATACATTCTGAATGGGAAGGCAACCCAATGTATGTGTGTGAGTGGGAAAAGTGGTGAGGAGGATAAATAAAATAATACAGATTATGTCACATATAAGGTTATATTATATTACACAAACTTGCTAGAGTTGCATAAGAAAATTGTATTGAAGGCTGGAGTCTTACTATCTTTATTCTGCTACAGCAAGCCAAGTAATATGCCAGTTGAACCCTGAATATAGAAAGGACTAAGAAGTAAGGGTAGGAATACTGGAATCAGATTTTACACTCTGTCTTTCCAAAGTGAAATGTCATCCTGTTTTTCAGTAAAACACAGGTTTGCCTTGAATAAATTTGGAAGAAAATTTAAGAAAAAATTGGTTTTGAAACACACATCCCAAGCTATTTGCCTTTATTTAGGTGTGAAATAACAATTCTTTTCCATTTTTTTTTCTTTGGGGTAAATTATTTCTGTGTAAATTTTTGAGTAATCTCCTGGTAAAGTATCAGAGATAGAAGCACTGTATTATAATTTACTGACTATTGATCTGATTTCATAACCCATAGTAGTTCAGTGTGTGGCTGTGGAGAAAGCCACAGTAGACAGTGATGACAGAATAGAAATTAGACCATTTTAAGCACAGTAAGCAGAGTCAGGGAAAGGGAAGTAAGAAAACATGACAAAGCTGAAAAAGAGTCTCCAGTCAATGCAGAGAAGATGTGATGGCAAGGGCCATGTCTGATTACAGTCTTGACTAATTAAATATACAAAGGATGACACAGAGAACTGGGATTTCCACAATGAAACTTCAGAGAAGCAAAAGCTCTGATACAATAGTTTTGCTACCTAATGTGTATTTCAGAAGGTCGCTATAGATTTTGAATGATCATAAATATTAAAATCACAAGGAAATAATATGCTGAGGCAACAGAAACAACAGAAGGATAGATTACAGTGATCCTTCAATGCCACGAGTACTGGTAAGCAACATATCCAACACAAATTCCAGAGCTTCAGAAGAAATGGATCCATGTCAATACTCTCATTTCTAATGTAAAAATCTGTCTTAACTTGTGGAACTGCTGAACAAGCATTACAACTCACCATTCCATCTGTAACAAGATGACTGAATTGCAGAGGAGTATGATTTATAGATTTTACCTCTTTTCTGGGTAACCAAGAAAGCCTCCCCATTACAAGCCTGTTCTTGAGCAGGATGCAGCAGCACGGATCAGCTCATGTACAGAGTAGCATCATGAAATGCTCTGTAAAAACTGTTTATTACACATAAACCTGTACAGGTGTCTGTGCATCTGCGCATCTCATCAGCTTTACTCATTTACTGTCAGTTGGGCACCCTCAACAGCAAGCAGTCATTAAACGAACATCATTGCTTACAGTTCACCCAGTATTTTTCCATCTGTGGACTGGCTGAGAATAGCTAACAGAAGCATTTGCTATTGAAGATTTGTTACCCAGGTTGTACAGATCAGACTGATTAGCCAAATAAGCTTAGGAAAATTGTTTATAATTCATATCAGAATGCTTAAAAAACCATGGGGTTTCTCTATATGGCACAATATAATGTTTGAGGACAAACAATGCACAAACTAACTCTAAAAAGAATAGCCTGGTTATCTGAAGACTTCTTCAATACTATAGCTGCAGTAATAGGACTGTCTGCCTAGGCTAATTTAGCCTGCTGAGATTTTGCCATGAGGATATTTTCAACATTTTAGAGTTCGCATGGGGAAAGGAACACTTTTCATAAGATACAGCAATTAAGAAAGATTAGGAAATATTCAAATAATTTAAGCCTAAATGTCAGATTATGCAGCCCTGGCCCCGAAGGTTAAAATTACTATCTAACTTCTTACTGACCACATCTGCCTAACTCTACTCATGTAGCACCCAGGGCATGCTGGAGTTCTTTTTACTCTGTAAATGAGTCCTTTGGATAAAATACTGGCTGCATTTAAATAAATGCACTATGAGTTTACGAGCACAGTAACACAGAATAGGAATGTACCATAGAAGTTACTAAATCCTATCCCTTGCAATGACGTGTTTAGATAAGAGTCACAATTCCATCCACTAAGAGAACTAACAGAATCAGGCTCTTAAACTAAGGTTCCTCAGTCAAAGACTGTGAGAACCACTGTTTTTCTTACTGTACTAAAAATCATTATGTAAAAGGCATGACTTCCAGTTTTCAACTGTAACGTTCATATGCCTAGAGCATTCCTCTGGCATAAATTGCTTCTATGCTTGTAGAAGGCACACACAGTAGTATAAATATAGGCAATGCCCACTCAGGTAAACAGTGCAGTGCAGTAAACAGTGCCTTCTCCAAGATATCAAGAACTTCAGTTCTGGTTTACTTACGATGGAATGGAACCACCGGCTTTCAAGAGTTAATTTTAGATACTAACTAAAATGCATCTGATACGGACATGCAAGTGGACAAAGAAAAAAAAAACGTCATTTCCAGAATCTAAGGCCTTATATACAATTCAAACTGTTTGATATATTTTGGGTAAGCACCTCCCAATTAACTTCAGCACTAAAATGATCCCAAATTCATCTCCTTGCTGAATGCAAGACACATCCAGGTGAGCAGTCAGTGAAAGCTGGCAGATCAAATCTGGCAAATCAAGACCTGCTTGATTAGGTCACTTTAGTGTTTATATGCATATTGCATTCTTAAGTAGCCAAGTTGTTGGCAATATTTGACCAGGTCTACCTCCAAAAGTAAACTAATGGAGTGCAAAAGAATTCTTTTTAGACATGACAGGTTCATTGCAACAGAAATAAAGGAAATTTCTCTTGAAATCCACCTCCCTTATCTATACTCCTACTGAGTCCCTCATTTGGAATGTCCTCTAAACTAAAAGCTATTACAAGTGCAATAAAAAAAGTACATCTCGTATAGAGCTCAGTAGCCATATTTCAGGTGTGGAGGAAGTTATATTACTGGACTTTTTTGTAATTATTTGAAGTTAAAAAAAGGGTTTTGAGATGCCTAATACTGTGAGATAGTGGTTTGAACAAGAGATTGAGAGCCAAGAAGAACTTCCAAATTTTACCACAGTTTTTCTGATGATTCATTTTGTTTCACCAGGCAAATCACTTAAGCCAACATCTTCCTAAATTGAATATTTAGAGCTGGGCATTTAAATATATCTTTAAGAACATTTCTAAGTGGTTTCGTGCCTATCATTTGCAGTATGCAGTG
This sequence comes from Dromaius novaehollandiae, assembly GCF_036370855.1. Classification (NCBI taxonomy): domain Eukaryota; kingdom Metazoa; phylum Chordata; class Aves; order Casuariiformes; family Dromaiidae; genus Dromaius; species Dromaius novaehollandiae. The sequence continues at coordinate 147,103,221 of NC_088098.1, read as the reverse complement.
AAGTAAATAAGACCTGTTAACTAAACATTAAAACATTACTAAACATTTTGTGAGGAAAACTCTGAGATGCTATACTGCAGAAATACTAAAGGTATCTGTTGCATTCTGTGGTCCACTATTAGTACTCTAGAAAAAATGCAGCTTGAGCTGAACATTTATGAAGGCAATCATTCAAACCCTAACTACATTTTATGAGTATACAAATGATGAGACCATATCCCAGCATTAATAAAAGGATCACAAACATTATTGAATCATTTGAACAATTTAAAGCACTCAATCCTTATTTTATATACTCATCTACAAACGCAAGGTAGGAAGAGAAAACATTTTCATCTTAACCCATCCAAATTCCAGCCTGATACAAGGAGGGTAAGTCAAAAGTTATTTCCATGTATACATTCAATACAAGCCTATTATAAATCACAGTAGATGAAGGGCAGAAGAAGGAGGAGTTCTGTAGTTAAGACCCAAGTGAAATCTTTGCCACATTTTCTCCAACAGCAAAATTATTAAAATCCTAAGTTCTGAAAGGTGCTATCACTAGGGAAATCTGAATGATAAAAATGATATTTTTATCAGTATTGACTGCTCTTGAACTCTGTAAGCAATAATACTATTTTTGTTACTTTAACTACTAAAATAGTAACCATTCCTAAAGTAAACAATTTACATTTACAGCATATTTCTATGCCAAATATATCCCTTTTGCATGGACAATGAAGTACCAAATGTTGACCTACATGTGTTTGTTCACTAGCATCCCCCCCAAAAAAAACACTATGCAGACAGTGCAACTCCCCATAAAAATATAAAACAATGGGACAATTATCTACTGTGCTTTTTCATTAATACGTGGGTCAAGAGATTTCAATACATCCCACTGCAGATGCAAGATGCAGGGTGGATACCTGCACTGTTGCCACTCTCTACAAAGTGACAGAAGATTTAAGCAATATGACTGAGCTTTAGCTAGCCAGTGAGGTCTCACTGGGAGGAGGAGGAATGATGAACCATGACATCTTTCAGATAACTCTGACCTCTTCTTTTTCCAACATTTTTAGATATACTTATTATTGAAATACTGCTAGAAATATCTACTAGAGCTTTGGCAATATAGCTGATAAGTAAAACAGCTACAAAATTAAGGACTGCCCACTTCTATAATCATCTCCTTCTATCCTCTCCTCAACCAGAAGAGAAAAATGAGTTTTATATTATATCCAGAGGCCTGATAGCGGACTGAAGAAATTTAGCTGCTACTTATTTCACAGAGCCTGTATAACTTGTTACTTTCAGTCACTTATGGCTAAATCAAGTTATTCCAAATTCATGTCAAGAAGGACTTCATAGTGCACATTTGCTGGACTAGAGAAGTTCTGTTCAGAGAGACATTTAGACCAGAGCTCAGCATAAAAAGGAAAGGTACAGGAAACAAAGTCTGGTTCTGCAGTCCTATAAATTACACAAGAATTTCAATTTTTTTTTAGAAGTTTCTAGTCCTTACAGTTGCAGAAATAAACTTGAAAATATGAGCTCTCACTGCTCAAAATCCATAAAACAATAAAACACCTCACAAATTGTTTTTAAAATCTGACAAGCTCTAATACAATCCAGCTTTGTAATCAGTTGCAACATGCAATAGCCATCATTAGAAATCTCACCTGGCAAACGGTCTTAAAACAAAGCACTGCCACTCTTTGACTCAACATTGTGCCTTCTGACAGATGATTCTCATCTAGCCCAACTCTCAGCTCCAATACTGACTCTGTAATTTATCAGTGAATATGGACTACATATTGCCCCAATTCTGTGCTGTGTTCCTGAAGATTAAGATCATGTTATCAATATGATTTAGAGCCTGATTCAAAAGGTTACTGAAGACAAAAAGTGCTTATCCAGTTCTCAAAGGCAAATATTAAAATTCTAGCATTTGTACATTCTCAACTATTCTGCAGTGCTAAGGTTCACAACGGCATTGATAAAATACATTTTACCAATTAAGATATGTAAACCCAAAACTGCATTATTAAAACTCAAAAAATAAGTTTAAAAAGCTAAAAAATCTGAATGTTATAATGAAAGATTTCCTATACATTAGTACTGACAAGCATCTACAAAAATATTATGCAAACTATTTTTCTCAGAGCTTCTGTTGACCTGGGTTCTCCAGTCTTGACATTTGGAGACAGCTCAGGACTGATGAGCTTAGAGCTTCAGATCCCTCCTGATGCTTCTTTTAAAGGACCTGCTGCTGTTCATTTGATTTCATTCTATATTTTAATACACAGGTGAAATTTACCACTGTCTCAAGGCTGGAGGCAAAGGCTGTCAGTAGTGCAGAATGCAGTTGCTTTGCTTTCAACCCGCACACAGAAATCAGTCAGAGGAAAGAATAAAATTGAATGAACGCACACAGAGAAAAAGCATGACGCAGACTACATCATAAGGGCTGAAAGAACAACAAAAAACCTGCCGAATAAAGTCAGGGTTTTTTTGGTAGAAATACAGATCCTCGAGATGCCAAAAGACACTGACTAAACCAGCTAATCTAGTCACTTAATGACTTGAAATTGCTTCTTCCTAAATATATGTGTTGGTACACAGTTTACAAATTGAGATTACCACTACTTTTCTGTCAATCTGCTCCGCAGTCTAACATATCCCACCGACAAGATTTGTCTCACATTTATTCTAAACCGCTGCCATATAGATTATTTGTATAATACATATGTATTATCTGCCTGAGTGACTCTGAATTGCTCTTTTACTTTTCAATATTTGTACACTACAAGCATAGATTACTGCATGATTAAAGTGTTAAATTATAGTGTACCAGCTGATCACAGTGACTATTCTTGTGATTAATCTGATGCCACAGAAAACATAAGTCAATTTGCTATTTTTTCATTGAGAAATACACCATTTCTAATCAATTATTAGCAATTACTTTAACTTTCTTTTCTGACCTTCCTACAGAATATTCACTTCTGTTTTTAAAATTTACAATAAAAAAAGTTTATGTGACATAATACAAAATGACAGTTAATACTGCGTGGAAGAATGATGCTGCACTAGAATTAACAAAGTATAAAAACAGTGTAAGGAAGAAATAAGGCTATACTCTTGAAGTACTTGACATTTACTGAATTATATTTTTAAATTGACCAAGAATCCTGAAAACGTCATCCACCAAACTTTTTCACGAATAAACAGCTTACAAAGCATTTCCTCCCCAACTGTAATACCAAGTCAGAAAAGGACGTTCTACTTTATCTACTTCTATTTAGTAAATCATTTAACGTTAGGAGCGAATTTAACTCTGTTGACCATGCTATGCCTCACAGCAAGGCAGAATCAATGCCTTAAAATATCACTGCCAATTTTAACAGTTCTGGAGAATCTGTTCCACTGTTTCCCATCCTTTCTGTACTGCTGTACTGTAAACTAGGCAGAAATGACTCCCATAAAAGTATGACTGGCGTTGACTAGACTTGGCCAGAATGCTGTCATTATCTAGATGTTTTTCAATGGATAAACCAAAAGAAGATACCTGCAGCCACAATAGAAATTCTGGGCCTTACGGCTGCACTGTAACAGAGGCTAAGCACATTTCAATAGTGCAAAGAATACTGACAACGCTGACCCAGAGAACACACATTTCTAATATTTTATGCCCCCCCCCCCCTTGTAGTTGGCAATTTCTTTTTGAAGAGGGTACAGCAGGCAGTGCTGTTAGGAAAAGGGGAAAAGTGTTAAAGACCAAAATAGTTATAATATCACACAGCCTGCAATAAGTGGCATTGATTCCCCTCCGGTGAGTCTTCAGGGAATCCTCACTGTTGGGAAAAGTCCTTCACCTCCTCACCCATGCAGCTCACACCAAAGGAAGTGATCAGCTCCTTCAGTAATTTATCAAAAGCATTAATTGCAAGACTGAAATAATTTCACTTTGATTTAACGTAGTGGCTCCAGGGGACAGTAAGTATTTCAAGCTCTAATTTCTGGGGGAAGCAGTAGATTTAGGATGGAAAGAAGAGTAATTTTTTTTCCTGACTGTACAGTTCTCTGCTTCTCCATGATATAGAAAATAATAAAAATAGCAAGATAACTTTATCTTTCAAAATAGCTTCTATTCCCAAATGGTGAAGCTGCATTTGCTTATACTTCCAATCAAGAACATGAAAAAAACATTTAAGGCAAAGTGAAGAATGCTAGTCAGAAATCAGCCAAACTTCTAAAATATGACAAAGAAGGGATTAGGAATCTATGACTGTAAGCAAGGTAGTGACTACCATGTTCTTTACAATGAAGAAATTATTTTTAATTAACAGATCAGAAAAGTCACAGTATGTTTATAGGGTTTTTCCTCTGGTGGCTGCTCTGCTGCCTTATGATATGCACTAATATAACTACAGTACAAGAATTGATAACAAAATTTCATTGATATTAGCATTATAAATTTATTATTAACTCTCCAAGTATAAAAGACTACTCAAAATAACTGAGACAAGGGAGATGGTTAGAATTGCTATTACTTTTATCAGATTCTTCAGTAAAAATAATGAAAAAGTATACATTAGGGTTTTAGCCACAGCATGTTAATAGGTAAAAGTCTACAGATGATTTTAAAATCTTCAAATGTAACAGTGAAACTGTATGAAAGAAAGAAAGAAGCAAATGAGGTAGAGAAGTATCACTGCTCTACAATTTGCTTATACTTATCTAATTAATTATTAAAAATATTCAGCAACTTCAGTAAAAGGAAATCTACATCAAAAAACACATCTTTAATCCTATAATCTCATCCAAGTGAGTACTTGGAAAAAAATGCTCACAGTGGGAATGCAACTGGGAGTTAGTTCCATTAGTACTAAAGGCCTGAAGCAAGGATACTCTTTAAAGAGTATTTTTTAATGTAAATGAACAAAATATTGTTGAGTGAAATAATACAAAATTTAGTGTTCCTTTCTTTGTATTACTTATTCCACTCTGAGAACACAGAATTGTCCATGATTTTACCTTTCTAAAATGTTAATTGGATTTGTAGAAGACTGAGTGCAATATGGGACTGTACCTTGGAGGCAAATGCCTACCTTATGAGAAGGAGTTCAGACATTACAAAAATGCCTAAAAATGGTTCAAGCACAAACACTATCTGAAGAAAAAAGCAAAATGTCATTTTGAAGAATTCAGTGACAACAGTATTTACACGAGGCAATGAAACAATTTAAGTAAAATGTTTAAAGTCTTGTTTATTTCTAAAAATTATGAGATATCTTAAAGGAAAATCAGATGAAAAGTAAGGTGACTAATGCTCTATTAAGTAATCAAGTCACAGATAATTATGAGCTTGTCTAAGCACTATTATGAGAATAATTTTAGATTTATTTACCACTAATAGGCACAAAATACTGGTACTGTAATATATTGGTTAAGAGACAGTCAAAATTAAAACAAATAATTTTTACATCAATATATTTTAGTAGCTGCTATAGAAACATGTCTATAGTCGGGATTTCTGCCCGCCTATTTTATTATATTCTTCTGTGAACTGATTCCAAAATCAACATACTTGTAAAATAGTGATCCTAAGATATGTTTTGCAGCTGTGATTCCAGGCAATTTAAATAGATTATTTCCCCCACATAAATAACTAATACAGGTTAAGTGATGCTACTCTGACATTCAATTATTTCACATACAAAGGAAGAATATGCAAGAGCTGACAAATAAAATCACCTGAACAAAGCCTGGACGTTCTAGAGAGGAGTGACTGATTAGATACATAACCAAATTATCTTATTTTTTAAATCCTTAACTCTCCAATTTTGCTTTGGTCTACTGTATTGAATCTAAGCAAAACTAGTAAAATGTAGCATAGCAGAATATGATCTTATTTCCATACAAGAAACAAGATACAGCATCTTCAAAAAATGTTCTTCCTGAAGGTGAAATTACTTCTAAGAACTTAGCATCTAAACACTGAACCAATTCCCAACTGATAAAAACTCCATAGTATCTCTAGCTTCAGAACTGAGGCATGCCGGATAGTGGTGTGCATATTGGGTCAGAGGATGATTTCAGCTAAGAAGTTACTTTGCCAGCTATGCCAGATGGATGAAGGAGAAGGAGTAGGCTAGGCTCTGGGATGCATCTCGTATGTCAACACCAAAAAGAGAAAAAATCTTCTGGGGCAGTTCATGATGTTCTTGCAAGAAGGCATCTCGTTGCTGGGCTCCTCACTGCTTGCTGTAAGCAATCTCACTGCAAGTCAGCACTGGGAGGTCTGTGACTTCAAGAAAGGCTTTCAGTTTTGATTAGGATATTTATTTTCCGCCTCACTATAATTCACAGAGAAGCTATATATGTTACTGAGAATAGAAAATATATACTATCTGTGGTGGTTTAAGAGTGTAACAGAACTGATTTAAATAAAGCTGTGGCAAAAGTAAATGGACAAATTATGACTCAAACAGAAGACAGTCTATATTTTAGAGTAATCTCTGAAGTCGAGGTGCTGCTCCAGTAGTTAAGCATTCTAATGCAATGATACGTTCTTTACAAATTTGGTATCACTGCATGCACCCGGAGCTACTTTCATGAGCTTGGACTGTAAGCATGACAGCAGGATCTTGAGGAGTATGAAATTATCACAGTATGGTTCCAGTAATACATCTGTCATGAGAGTCTGGGGCATTCTGTGATTTCTTTGATAACCATGGTCTTACCTAGAAATTAATAGCCCAGTATAAGCACGCATCAGTTAACAACTTTTAAAATCCCGGTGTAGACAAAACACACTTAGGCTCCCCTCCAGATCAACCAGCTTACCGTATGTTTAAGCATGTATTGCTTTATCTATACACACACTGCTAGCTAGTATAACCAGTCATAATACTACACCTCCTATCTTAGAATTCATCAGGCAAAAGATAGTAACACTCCTCTGCCCCGTCCACAATTCCTGTTCTGTGCATATCCGACTGTAGGCGGAATCTATGCTAAAGTCTGACAACTCCAAGATTCTTCATGAATACATTGAAGGAGGGGTGGAGAACAGATAGGCACTTGTGCCTTCTCTTGCACCATCTGATCAACAACTTCTGCTATAATAAAGTCTTACAATGCCTTGAAATAACCCAGCAGAGAAGATTCTCAGCAGTTCATCACATTACAACAGAATGAGAAAATTCTTGTCAGGATTAGCTTCTGTCTTTGTCTGCCTGCTCCTTGTTCTCCTCTTGTTCTTCACCTTATCTTAAGCTACACTAAATGACCCATATGCAAAAAATCTGTACTGGTTCTAAGGTAGATAACAGTGAAGAAGTTACTGGAGTGAAGGATGTGAGGAAGCACATACTTACAAGTTAAGACTGTGTGTCAGTGGAAGGTCTGTGAGTGCAGTGAGAACCACAGGCTATGTCTAGTCTGAGAGACCTGGGAGCTCTTTCCGGCTCCAGAATAAGGGCACATGTCTCTGGGTGCATGTCTCAAGAATACCCTGACCCTAGGCCAGAACAAGGCGGAACGTGTGCTACTTTTCCTTCCCCAGCCTCAGCCTCTGCACTTGCTCCCCACACAGGCACCATGGTTTCTCCCGGAAGGAAACACAAATGCCCAGCCAGAGAAGAAAGCATAGAGCTCTCTTGCTTAGTTTGGACAATCAGTGACCAGGACTCTGGGAGACACCAGAGGGCATAAGGACAAGGCTACGGATATAGATGTCTTAGTTCTGAAATGTCATCTTATTGGAAAGCGAGGAAACACAAGTTCCTGAAAAAAATACTACATCTGCTCTGATTTCCTACTCTGCATGAAAAATACAGATTTTAACAGGTTTCAAAATGTATTACAGTTTCTCTTTCTAAAGTTCACTGAAGTCATCAAAAACTCTCATCTCAGGGGACATACAATCCTATACCCTATATTGCAGAACTCAATATTGTAGGCAAAAGGAGTCTGAATAAAGTAATCTCAGACATAAATTACTCCACGACTGAATATTCAAAGATGTTTGGATTTCCTCTTCCTGAATTAGTAATAATTTAATTCAAACATTAATACAGAAGGATTTTTGAGAACTAGTGCAATTTAAAGCACACAAACTGCTGCTTTGAGATCTCTGAACTGAAACAGTTTAGATGACAGTTTAGTGTTTTCCTCTTTACACTAGCAGACAGACATGCAATGCTTTCAGTGTTTGTAAATTAAAGTTTTCCAGCATGCACAGGAAATGCTGGTGAAAGCAAGGAACTTCTAGAAATCTGAATGAGTGCAAGGAGGTAGATTTCACTGTAGTGTCAGTGATTAACACTGGACAGCTTTAGGAAATGAATTTAGTGACTGTAACTAATGACTGTGACGATGTGTGTTATAACAATATGTTATAAAAGGTATGATTTGCATGGACAAATGTGACCAACAACTATATATACAGATATCCTTCATCTAGGAGCATTTTGGCTAAATAGGCACAATCATTTGTTAGTATCCCTTAGTTTAAACATTCAGAACCAACTGTAACTACAGATATTCCTGAACTGAAAATCAGGAAGGCTGGGAGAGTTTACCAGGGAAGTATCATTGTTTTATGCTATTCTTTAATCATCTGATACTGGCCACAGTCAGAGATACAATAGTAAGCTAAGAGATATTTGGTCTGAGCTGATACAGCAATTGTTCTATCTATCACTGTTTCTCTTAAGCAGAAAAATGAGAATAAAGATGAACATGTCACTTTGGAACTAGTCACTAATTAAGTGATGACTTAATAATCCATCAGATGGAGATGTGATGCAGTGTCCCAAAATGAAATGACAATTCATACTAAAAATGGGAGTCAGCCTGACCTTGGGTTATCTACACTGCAGTTTAGATAAGGAATGTGCTTTTTAAGTGAATCTCCCAATCATCCTCCCTGTTTTGGAGCATGTAAACTTCACTCCTTTTGGACAGACCCAAACCAGAGATGCTATCCAGATGCACATCTAAAGTTCCAACTATAAATCATTATGCAGTCCACAGAACCAAACTATAACCACTACTACAAAGTAAACTCCCACCAAAAGCATTTAATATGGCATTATTTCGACAGCTACTTCAAATGTGTGCTAATACTATATTTTAGTAATCAATTCACTTACAAACTTCTAGCACGACATCTTAGTTTTGTAAACTGTATTCTGTGCCCACATACCACCTGTCAAAGAGACTTCACTCCAAAGGAGAAGCATTTGTGCTGAACTCAAATTGCATTAGACCTTCTATACCACATTAGCGGTTCAAAGGTCAATCTATAGAGAACGCAAGAAGATCTGATTAGCTTAGTACGAGGAAGGCATTCTTTTAATGGAAATCTTAGATTGCTGCTGTAAATGGTAATCTTAGACTGCTCTATTCTCCATTGCCATGTTTCCAAAATAGACAGTTTCCCACATCTGTTAACATAAAACCTGCAAAGTAATTCTACATAGCATTAAAAATAATTACCTGGTCTGATTAGTATGCGTTAAACAAATTTTTATCTGTGTTAACTTTATCATCATTTTCTCTTTTCCCTCTCACGCACACTTATTAAGTAGTATTAAGTATTCCTTTGAAGCATTGTAAAGAAAATGGAAGAAAAGCTCACACCACAATAAGGCTCTAACACTGCCAAGGATAAAAAGCATACGGATGATGGAATCTACCCAGAGGCCCAGCAAAACCAACTGGACACCACACCACACAGGGGCAATTTGCCAGTGTACCAGCAGATATATATCTGAGGCCTATGAGTCCCGAGTCATGTATTTGCTTCAGTAAAAAAATCTTTCTGGAAAAGCTAAAATGCTAACATCACTAGAGCCACAGCCTTTTCCACAGAAAACTATGGAAAGTTTTATTAACTCCAGATTTAATTCCAGCTGAGAATTCACCTTAATTCAAAAGTTTGACTGGTATGACTTGGTGGGGACTTTTCAACACGCCTCAGTACAGTACAGCCAGTAACATCTGGTACAAAAAAAACCTAAGTTTATTCGGGCTATAGGTCATGATATATATTTCTCAAAGAGACTATGTCTATGTCTGTACTAGTGAATTAAACATGACTAGAATATTAAACATACTCTCTGGTACTGAGGCCATCTGGCAAGAACATCTTGAGCCCATACTATTAAACTTTCTCACCCTCCAGAAAAGGCTTGCTGTAGGCTAACAGCGTATCAGAAATGGTCTCTGGCCTGCGCTAACTCCTGAGCAGTGTCTGGGAAGTGTTTGAGAGAGTGGTAGTTGGCAGAGGCCAAAACCATGCCAGGAAGTATTCTAAGAATTTATCAGTGCAGCTGATCGAGCTTCAGTACTCGGGAATGTTTTTTGGAATGGTTTAATTTACCAGCATACACACAGCCTATTTGCACATGTACCTACACGTATATGTCCTCTGCCTTTCTTGTGTAGGAATAGTTGAGAGTGGTGGTGGGAATACATACACATGAAGGCAGCTATGGGAAATTCAGTTCCTTGGGATATTTTTCATGCTCTGGCAATAACTGTTGAACTGTGAAGTGTTTAATAATTTCTTTGGGATGTACACTAACTCAAAATGACACTGAGACTCTGGAGATTATTGAATAATTAATAAAAACAGTTTTTCTCCCCTTTTCTCAGTGTCTAATGTCCTAGTTTGTTTATTCCCACAAAATAAGAAAAAAATGTGTTGGACCTGCTGGTAGACAACACACAGTGAGCCATCCAACATTATTTATTTGGTCTCTATATTTTTCATCTGGGGATTTTGCTTTAAAAGAATTAATAAAACAATTTTTCAAAAACGCACTGATCAGATTTCCATCAGGTAGAGCTTACAGTCAAAACAGCTGAAGGGAAGAATGGGAAAAGTTGTTTTAAACCACCTTCCTGTTCTTCTGAACCCAAACCGGACTGAGATAGCTCCCAGCATGAATTGCAGCAGCGTAAGAACTATTCCAAAATGACACTGCCAAGTCATCTGAGTGTCAAAGGGACCATATGGCACAAAAATTCCATCCTCCGCTTTTCTTGACAAGCTCCTCTCCATATCTTACCTGGATAGAAAGGTGGCACAAGCACGAGGGAGGTGTTTCTAAAGGTGTTCTTACTCCCTTCTGCCCAAAGGGAATCCTCAGCTTTTTATTTAGTCTGCTGCACTGAGACAACAAACAACAGCCAGACTCCAGAAAAGGATCTGGCTACTTTCTGGACTTCTTGATTAAAGGAGCCCTTTTTCACATATAAAAAAATTATGGAGCAGTGTTAGACAATATATCAGCATGATTCACGACTGGAATTACAGTTGCTGGCCACTAAAAAGAATACTTAATAAACAACAAGGATAAGCCAGAGACTAATTAATACAAAAGGCCAAATTTTAGAAGCACATTAGCATTTCAGAATTCCAACTAATATTCTTGTAAAGTTAAGGAGTACATGAAACAGTTTTTAACTGCATGAAGATGAACTGAATACCAGCTGCAACTCTACTAAGTGTTTTGCTGCTTTTAGAAACAGTGAGAAGGCAGAATTGGACCTAAAACTCACACAGATTGTGAAACAACACAGGCAACATCTGAAAACAATCTATTTTTTCTAAAAAATAAAGATGCAAAGTGTTTTCAGAATTTAGCCTTGTAATTGCATATAATTCCTCTTCTGTTTTAAACATGCTCCATGCGATACTCACAGTACTGCGGCCCCAGTTTTTCCAGGGATATACTTAAGATAGAATGCATGACCACTTTTTCCCCCTCAAAGCACCTATGAAATCAGTTTATGATACCAGACTACTTAAAAATTCTAGTCATGGTGTGAAGATCTGTATATCGGTAGCTTTTGTGCCATCACACACAGACACAACGGGATAAGTTTGCGGTCATGGCATCAGGATTAGTGCTGGACTGCTTTGCTTCTGTTAGTTTATATGACAGCTGCCAGACTATGGACTGAAATCTGTTCTCTTTGACACCATTGGAAATGCACTGTATGTATTACTGTATGTAATAGTCAAATTTGACACTGTATCTTCCCTGGAAAGGAATGGAAAACGTGTTCCTCAAAGGTCTGATATGATATAATATGCTAAAATAGTCTCCTTTGGAGTTGTTTCAGTCAATCAGTAAAGCAAGTGTTTTTGGAGGAATATTTAAATATATGTTCTGGATCAGGTGACAACTACAACTCCTTCCGAGTAACTACCTATCTACCTACCAATGATTTCTGTGAAAAACAATAAACATACCCTGCCCCTGCTAAGTGATGATAACCAAACAAAATTAAACTTCCACTCAATTGCCATCTTACATTAATCTAAAAATTGAACAAACCCTCCTTCCCCTTTCTCTGTGTTTTCTAACTCCGTATTAGAAATATTCAATTTACAGCATGGCAAAATATAGCAAAAGCACAGGCACAAATAAACTGGACCATTTTTTCCACACAGCTGTGGTCACTAAACTCTTTTAAAGATATTTGTATCTTTTTGTATTTATTTATACAATCATACAAATGCCTGTTGTTCCAAGTCAAAATAAATAAACAAATAAGCCGTAGCATAACAGTATCATTAAAAATAAGCACTGTTTTCAAAAAAATAAATAAGCCTGCACTGACAGTCATGGCACACTAACAGAAAACCAGACACGGAAAATGATTTGAAACCAAAGGCTGGGCTGAGCAATGTGGCATGGAGGCCAACCATAGGGATGGGCATCCTGAAGAATAGGAAAAAGCCACAGCAGAAATGGGTTAGTTGTGCTGCAAGAAGTAATGAAAAAAAAAAAATCACCCTTCTGACAAAAGGATGACTAGAGAGTGATAAGCATGAAGATTCAGCAAAGGGACAACAGGGAGGAAAATATGGAAGCACACTGCTAGTCTGAGTAGAAGCTAAGGAAAAATACAGTAGCAATGATAGATGACCACAATTCAATGCTGGATTGAAAAGTAACACTGACACTTTCATCCTTTGATTGCCTTCATCAACACCACATCTAGTCAATTGTTTACACTCATTATTTCTATATATCTAAAGATTTATCATTCATCTTTGAAAGACAGTATTTCACTGTTGTCCTCTAGAAGCAATTAACTACATCGATATTCTAAATCTTCAGCATTGTTACTGCATTACTGCTGTGTTTTAACTGAATTCCTCAGAGGTGATCTGCCATTAATGATACATTTATCATAATATTTTATTTCAGGTCTACTTTGGTTTTATCTTCATGAAGGAGGTCACAATAACATATCAGTGTATAAATAGACATATGGAATTCAGTAACAACACAGACAGTAGGGTGCAGATGATGTTCAATATTGCTCTGTAAATTTTCTAATCAAACAGTATATAGTGTTGCAAAGAATTTCAGAATTCATTTATTACCATGCTATACAGTGGCAAGCACCAGCAATTGTCAAGATCAAAACAACTAGCTAATTGGGTGCCAGTAAACAGCAAGCCGCATTTCTATTTAGCTTAATTCAGCAGTGTTTGATCATTTTTCCCACAGCAGAAAATAATATTTCTTTTCTTTTTTAGAGTACACACCTTAGGAAAAGGACTAGACAAACGGTGATCAGAAAAATGCAGCCTCTTGCTTTAAAGTACAATAGATGTAGGTAATCGAGAGAGAAGAGAAGGCAAAATTCCAAAAGATTCATACAGAAGTCACATGAGGTTTGAACACTTTCTTGAGCTATTAAAAAAAAATCATTCAGAAACTTTTAGAGGAAGGTAGTAATAAATGATTATGACTTTTGTCTTAAAGACAGCTGTTCAGTGAGCAACAGCAGCCAAATTATAAGGAATATTTATCTGAGTGGAATAATTCTTTTTTTCAGCCAAATCATTTTGCACATTTAGGAACCTTTGTGCCAGAAGGTTACTAAATGACATTATACATTTGTCCCTGTGGGTAAATTAGAGGAAAAAAAGGCAAGATTATAAATGAGATCCTTTTAGATATGACTAATGAAGGAAAGGTGTAACATCATAAGTGTTTGTGCTACTTTATTTCTTTAGGAAGGCTAGGCAAAAGGTATCTTCTCACCAGAGGCTGGAAATATATATATATTTTTTTAATGTAAAGAAACTTTATGAACAGATAACAAGATTACTTTATGCAAACTTCTGGTTTCCCTTTCCAAATTTAAGCATCAGCATGCAATTCAAAAGGCAACTCCTAACCCCACATAAATGGGGATGCCAGGAAATATATACAATTTCAACCTCGATGCAGTGCTTCACAGTCAGGTTAATAATATATGAGCATGCAACTAAAGTGGATCTGCTGGAAAGATAAGCTGATCAACTATCTTAAATGCATTTTCTAATTCACTGCCCGTCCTTTACTTTGTCTCTTTTTTTCCTGTCTGTTGAAGGAGGAGGGCTTATAAAAAGAATCGCAGACAGATAATCAACATTTTTAAAATAGCTAATCTATTCCCAGGCTAACTCAACCAATTTTACAGGGAAAAAAAAGGAAAAAAATGCCAAAGGAGATACCGTTTTTTGATTAAAAGGAAATGAAGTATTTCCTCCTTAAAATTGATTTCCCTTAATCACCTCTCCTTCATCACACAAACACAAAGGTACTGCTAACACCACCTCTCCTCTCATTTCACAGGCAAAACCCCTTAATGCTCAAGGTCTTTCCCTATCACAAAAACTAAATGTAAAGTCCAGTCTACCTCATCTAGGCAATTAACTTGCACTTCAGTTCTAGGTGCCTAATGTAGACTACTTAGGGGATGCAGGCACTTTCTCTAGGTTGTTGATGAGGGGAGGTAAGTACTTTGGAAACCCTCTATAGAAAGACTCTAGCTGCCTAAACTGCGATGAAATTTCCACCTGGATTTAAATGTGCATTGACTGCCTAACATAGCTAGGATCCCACCTCAAGCTCCTTCTCTCCTCTACATTGCTAGCTATTGCTCATCTACCTGCTTTCTGCTGTGATTCAGCTTGACATGTAGCTTTCTAAATGTGAAAAAACCACCATGAATGGGTATGAAGCCAGGCAAGACCAAGAGACAGAGCCTGTCCCTGAGAAACAAGGTCATGACAGCAGTTTCCCAATGTACAGAGAATATTTGTCCATGTATTTCCTTCAGAAAATATATTCTCAGGGAGAAGACTCTCTCTCAGAGACCCCAGGTAGCAGGGCAGAGACAAGAAGACATGCAGGTGGCATTCACCTCACTTACTTTCAGCAGCCTAACAGTCAGGCATTTGGCCTAAGCCATGCTCCCTGTAAAAAGAGTAGAAAGAGGCAAACTCTCTATAATAAGGTTCCTTCTAATATAGGTATTGTAAGATAGGTAGGATGTATCATGCTCTGGAGTCACATCTCTCCACTAGAAAGGGTGACTAGAAAACTTTTACATGGATGCAATGAAATGCACTTTTTGGAATATCTATCCTAGTGCACCAGAGACATTTTTCTATTCTGAAGGACAAGTGGCATGGCACAGCACAGCTTGCATCTATCCAGCTGAACTCACTTATTTCATAGAACGGGGGGCTGCATCCAAACTATCTACTGTGAATGGATCTGGCCTGTGCTAACCTCTAGAGAGCACTCCAGCATCATCTACGGGAATGCTGGGCCAAAACCATGCTAACAATTTAACATATGCTGAATGTGTGCCTGAGCTCAGGTATTGAGCTCAGATATTGAAATACTGACATTCTTCAGATCATCAGGATAGTCGCAGCTCTTAAATCTACCAGATCCATAGCTTGCGGGGGTTCATTTGAAAGCAGGACTGAGGGTCATATCTATGCTGCAAGTCCTGCAACCATTTTGCTATGCAAAATTTTGACTCATTTGGGAGTTTTGTTGTCCAAATAGAAAGCCTGCTTAACATGATTGGAAAATGCTGGGAAAGGCTAAGTGTCATTATAATAGCCCAGGAGGTCAGAAGCTAAGGTAAACCATTGCTGGTGCAGAGAAACACAGATGTATCACTGTATCGTGGTTCAAAAAAAGGCGGAAGTTCATCTTCTGCATCTTGAATGAACCAAGAGTTTCTGCTTTACTTGGTACTCTCATCTTGAGTTGGTAGATTTTAAAATTAAAAAATTAAATGCATTTTTGTACTATTATTTTCAACACTAAAACTTCAGTGCATTTTAAAAGTTATAGGAGCATCAGAGACCACTGCTTGTCCAACTCCCTCAGCAATCTCACCAAGAAAAGTAGCTATCTGCTTACAAAATAGCTTTTGATTATGTTTCCATTAGTTTACATTTTAGCATTCCAAATCTGGCAGATTCAATCTCTTACTCTTCCAGACTTATTTCCCCACTGAAAGATGTGAGAGGGACTCACCTTCCCTGCATAGCTGCAATTAGCTCCTCAAAGTGGAAGCCCTCAGCTCTGCAGCAGCCCAGCTGTAAACCCAGTGGAGGGCCCTGCCCAGCAAAGCTCACACAGCAAGGTAATTGCACTGCACCTACAACATTTGCTTTACACCTAAGCAATGAAATCCCGTGCTAAGCGCTTCTATGATGGATAAGTACGCATCTGAAAGGGAGAGGTTAAAATATCCTTGATGTGATCAAGAAATGGTTGTATGTGACTAAAGAAAATAAAGCTCGCTCTTTCCACTAACTGGAGGGTTAACAAACCATCAGAGTATAATAGTGAGTCCATTTTACATTTCAATTAAAAGATCAAGAGATGAGCTGTATGTAGTCACATGGATTTAGGCTTGTTTTTAAGGGTAATCCTCTCTGTCCTATCCGTATTTCAACTTGGGAAGCACACAAAGTCTACCTGAAGTACCCTCTATAGTTTGAAGCAGATACAGAATTTTATGTAAGTCTTAACCTGACAGGTAGTATCACTAAGTGCTGCTAAAGATCAGCTGTGTATCATTTCAGTATATTCTTCTACTTAACTTCAGAAAGGCAGGTTAAGGAGTAGTTAAGAATAGGTGGGCTTCATCTCAGTATTAACTACCTAAAAGCTGAATATCTACCCTAAGACACTAAACTCCTGTCCCCCTCCCAATTTCCCTGTTAGTCCATACTTTTAGACAGGCATGTCTGGAGGGTCATTCAACCTACCTGTCTTAAATACTTGTCTCAGACCATAAAGAATTGCCTTATGGAAGTGTTTATCTCTCCGTCAGAGAGAGCCTTGATGATCAGCTCTGACTGGATGCTGGTCATATGTTATACACCCAGTTTAAAGATTTGTGAAACAAATGGTGTTCAAGGACCTAACTCCCACCGATTTAACTATCTCGGATAGAGCTCTGTATTGACATAACTTCACAGCTTCCAGTAACTCTACTGACTGCACCAGAGCTACCTCTAGCTTCTCTGCATAGTGCTGCATTGTGCCATGTAGACATACCCATGAACTAATGAAAATTCAACATTCATATTAGTATAAAGAAAAAAGTCATTAACTGCTATGGAACTGCCAATTATCCAGTGTAAGTGCAGACCTCCCAGCACAGCTGTTTTACCTTCCGTCTCTGCTGTATGCAATATTACATTCATATTGCAGGTTACATTATCACAGCAACCTGCAACCAGTTCCTAACTGCTGAGAGAACAAATTATTTTGCCAAAATTATTGGTTCAAACCCATAATAGTGAATAATGAATTAGACATGCCTAGACTTAGGGATTTTTTCCTTGCAATCCATGTAGTTATAAGAAGTGTGAAATTCAATTACAAATATTAAATGAACTCTCCTTTTGAAATGATTCTTCTTCCAGCTATTTTTTATGACTCTCTGTCATAGGGAAGGAAAAATAAAGTTTGTCCTGGATAAGCTAAAATCCCTAATGGTAACTAAATACTAACTCAATCTCTTCCCCTGAAAGTTTTATTATCCTTCAGTATTGATGGACTGCACTTGACACTACCCAAGTTAAAATTCTTTATATAATCAAAACCTGATTAAAATGAAAATTGTGGGGGAAAAGTAGTTTGTTACTAAATGATCCCATTCTCTGGTGGCACTTAAAAAGAAAGTACTACCTCTGACTCAGGAAGCCTCAAGTCACAAATCACTGGAGGCCACAAGAGTATACTAGAGATGTATTAACACACGTTTATTCTATTCTTCCCTAAGCATCCACTACCAGCCAGTATCAGTGAGGATAATGGGCTGAATGGATCTTTAGTCTGATGTGTCATGGATGTTCTTATGTTTGTATGCTCTTTTCTACCAAACAGCATCTTTTCTGCAGTGCCTTTATCAAATTGCTAAGCTTTCTGTATGACTACAAAGTTATCTGAATAAGCACTACTGCATCAATAAAAATCTTCTCCATATAAATATCACTGTTTCCTTCCTCCCTCTTCTTCTGTCTTCAGAGGAATGGGAAAAATTGCTAGTCATAAGGCGGATATAAATCCATAAAGTTTCTGTGATTTTTCAACACCTGTAAAACTCAAGTCAGTATTCTTCATCAGTTTAGCATTCTGAAAGGCTGTCAACAAAAGTAAAAATTTACTTATGGTTAAATGCACATAAGTCCTGATGATGTATTTTACGACTTTTTTTTTTTTAATGACTGCTGTATTTTAAATGACTTGCATTCAATGCCTGTGGAGCTCAGTACAAAGACACCAAGAACTCAACTCAGCTGCACACGTCGTGGTACCTAACAACATCTCAGACACCCTGGCATATCCACATGAAGCTGACCAATACCACAAAGGACCTACGGCAGACCCATCATTTACTGGAGAATCAGCAGGAGACCAGCTGGGGCATCTGAAACCACACTGGACACATTTTTGTGTGCAACTCAGTGGACCCCACACTATCTGAAATAGTAACTGAATTATAGCACAGATTCACAGAAATACAGTGCGAGAAAAGATTTCAAAGTATCAGCTAACCCAGCCTTTCCAGAGGCGAAAGTAACACCATTGGAAGAGGTATTTTTCTAGTCTCTTCTTGAAAACCTGCAACAAAGGAGATACTACAACAAATTTAGCTAGCTGAAAATTAATCTGTAATGAATTCATTAATTTCTTCAGGTCTTTCTCCTACTCGTTCTAAAGAGCAACTGATCATCATCCTCTCACCACGAATTTCCTGCATTTTTGAAAATTTATGTTCTTCTCTCTCCATCTATTTTTCAATGCTAAACAAACCCAATTATTTCAACATTGCCTCATACACGCTGTTCTCTAATTATTTTAATTAGAAACATTTGTTTCCCTCTTCTATAGCTTTTTCTTATTTACACCTCCCCTGAAAGTTAGTGCAAAAACACTGGACACAGCATTCCTGCTAAGACCTCACTAACGGTGGATAGAGAAGCCCTGGTGTCTTGTGAATCACACTTCTGTTTATGCACCTGAGAATAAGATGTGCCTTTTTTCAACTGCATCACACTGGTGACTTGGATTAACTTTTTGACTTGCCTTTAGACTCAGGTCCAGTAAAACCTCCACAACCTTTTTTGCTGTCCTGCTGCCTAGCCAGTTCTCCCTCATTTCAAGTACTGAATTTCTCCTTCCTTACAAAGCGTAGCAATTTGTGCTTGCCCTTACTAATACCCTCTTCCTTTTGAGCCATTCTTCTGATTTGTAAAGATCATTCTGAATTTTCATTTTGTCCCCTAAAATGTTTGAAATCATCCCAGTCTGATATCATCAGAGATCACAGCTATTTCATCATCCAGGTCAGGATGACTCCACTTTGGCAGCTGGATCTGTTTAATAGGCCCACTGCCACTTCCAGCAACAGCAACTACCTTGTCTCTCCATAAGCAGGTATTTCTTCCCTTTCAGAGCCACAGCCCTCTATACCACAGTAGCCACTTTCCTCTGCATGAGCAGAAGCTTACCATCCACTCGCTTGGCCAAACAGGAATTGTTCTTTTATGACACCCTCCACCACAAGCACTTCTGTCTCTCCGTCAGCAGGAACCATCAAAAGCACTATAACATCATGGCAGTAGAGAGACAAAGAATGAGGAGAGCAGGAGGTGGGGAGGGGAGGGGGACATGGTTACTGTCCTGAAGGAGAAAAATGGATGGGGCCAAGACAGAGAATCACAAGGAAGGATGTTCTTCTTGTCACTGGCAACTAGAAGGTAGGTAACCTGCTAAAAGAAATTGTCTTCCAGGAGCAGTACCATTACTTCCCTCTCCTAGCTGTTTCTTGGCGGCAGCATCAGCACATTAGTGACAATTTTTGTAGGGCTATGATGGCCTGAAGAGATGTTTCCCTGCTCTGACAAGAGACTCCTGACTAGGGAGTATGTTATCAGAGAAAAAGTAGTCTGAAGTGGATGGTTGTGTGCTGTAGACCTAGGAATCACTTGTTGGGTCTCACGTGAAAAATCCTTAAATACCATTTTCACTTCAGTCTTTCTGACTTTATCTCTACGTGCTTGGGCTGTTACTTCATGCTCATTAATTTGGCTCACATTGACAAACTATTCATCACCGTAAGAGAGTCCCAGGAGCACAGGTTCCACAGCAGCAGAGTTACTTGAGAATGAAAACTTAATTCCTTTTGTCCAGACTGCGGTATATTTCATTTCTGATTGCAATAGTTGGATGACAATGGCCCGAACATACTTTTTAAGATTTGGAGCTAACACACTTCAAAAGAAGTAGTCCATACCAAAGTAGAGACTACTGGGTCATACTATACAAATGATCTATCAACTATATATATGTTTATAACATGATATATATGATCTATCTACAGTATCTATTCAGTATGGTCTAGTAGTCTCTATCTAGATAAAATTATAAAATATATAAAAATAAAAATATTTAAGGATATAAAAGTAGATATCTTATTTTATACTCTTGTAATTTGTGATCAAGTTACAAGCACTGCAAACAGATTCTGTTTGTAATAAAAATGATTATGTAATCACTTTAGTATTACAACTCAACTAATTTCTCCATCTGAATCTTTAAAGCAAAATATGCCACACCTCAGTTATAATTTTCTGCATGAGGTAACTTAGAGATTTGGTTTGTGAAGTATTTAGAAAGTAGCTGTTTATGATAGGAAATATAGGTTAAGCCTCACCTCTCCTAACTGTAACCAGCTGAAGACTACTCAAGTCATCTAGGCTCTCTCCATAGCCATTCAGGAAAGATGAATACCTCCCAAAAGATGAATCCTTCTACCTTGAAAAGTAGCGGTCTAAGATATCTGTGACGAATCAGTGCCTCTCTCCTTCTACTGATTCTAGGGGGAGCCTTGATGAAGTGTTTAGGCTAGATATCTAGGGAACAACTCACTTATCTAAACATGAGTATCAGGTGCCATTTTAGATGCCTTGGATCTGTAAGACATCTGCCTGGGGCTAGCAGGTATGGCACAGGACCCATGGCAGATCCACACACTTCTGGAGAGTCAGCTGGAGAGTCAGCTGGAGAATCCCAGTCCAGCTGGGATACCTTGGGGTATCTATAATATCTGAGAAACACTATTTGTGTGATTATAAAGGTGTCTTCTTTATCCTCAGATAAATACTTCTCTAAACTCCATCAGCCTTATTGACTAGGATAAGATTCAGTTGTTTAAAATTTAGCACCTAGAGTCACGTCTAACATATCTGCACAGAGCACACAGATACAGCACAGGATTTATGAAAGATATGCACCAATTTGGACTGGAAATTGTAGGGCAAGTATGATGCCAAGAGAACCAAAAATGACACTAGGCACCTTTACCTAAGCAACCAACACCTGTCGTCGATCTCCATTGACTGTAACTGCAGAGTTTAGGAATCTAGCTCACATTTAGACAGCTGACTGTACGTATCTCAGTTTAGATGCATAAGCCCATTTTTGAGACACTTAATGTAAGACAAGGTGAACATCATCAACAGAAATATGGGTAATTCACCTAAAAACAATTATTTATGCATCACTATCTAAGCAATGTATATAGTATTTGTCCTCAGTAACAACTTCAGTTGACCTTACAGCAGCAACTAAACAGAGTTTGTTAAAAAGATGTCAAAATTGCTTTGAAAATCAGCAGGGACCCAATGAAGCCCATATGCCTACCTCCAGTTTTATAATGAAGCACATGTAAAAATAAAAAATCACAGTGTTAGCACAGAACAGATTAAATCTTTTTCAGAAACAACAACTCGTAAGTTTTATGGTCTGACTTTATGTCAAATTAATTTTCTGAGTACAGTATTCTCAAAAACAGCAGGATGACTATATAGCCAATGATGCCTCCTGGGTTTTGTTGGTTTAATTTTATCGAAATTAGAGCCTTTGAAAAACCCTGGATCAACAGCTCTCAAGTCCCCTCTGTACATGAAGAGAATACAGACAGTAGTTTAGGGAGCAGTAGCACCAGATTTCTTTCTTACAGAAGATCATATTACCCTCTGCAAAACATTATCTCTAAGGAGAAAAGTTCATTTTTGCCCTGATCCCTTGTTTTCCTTATTAGTTTTACCTCCCATAAACTATAAACCACCTCCTAAAATGGTGAGAAAATGAAAGCACAGCACCTTAGTCTTCCAGCTACAATAAGGACTTTGAAAAGACAGTTGTTTGGGGAATCAATGTATTGATTCTTTAACTTCTGAAGGATAAAAAGCTATGGAAGTATTTCGGTGTTTGAAAATTACATGCCTGGAACTAATATATTTGATTCATAGACTAAATGTTGAGTAAGAATCATAGTATACAATTTCACAAATTGTGGATACTATCAGATCAGAAAGAGGCTGATAGGCTTTTTCAATTCACCTAATCTAAGCAAAACATACCTCCGAAACACAGAAGTTACAGAACACAGTCAACCAAATTCATGTGAAATGATAAACTGTAAAGATGAACTTCTATAATCTGACAACAGTAATCTTCTATATTCCTTTTCTAGAAGAATTTATGTTATTTTTTCAGTATGATGTCTGATATTATTAGCCAGCATTTTGTCTGGAGACATACATTAGTGTATATTTTACATGCATTTACAGCAGTTTTAAAAACAATTATTGGAAGTATGCTCAAAAATAGGTAGGTGGTTAAATACCCAACTGCAAGCAAAAATTTGTAAAATGGGCATATAATAATGGGAAGGCATGCACAAGGATAGGAGGGCAAGAAAGCACATATAGACATATATACATATATGTGTGTATATATACATATATAATATATATATACACGCAAACATACATATATGTGCAGGTCATCAACCACCTGCAAGCCCTTCCTTGAAAAGTGCACTTCTTACATTCAGCTTTATTAATCCATTGTTGTTACCATATATACCATTCAAAGTACAAATATGAAAGAATATTAATTATTTCATAATTATTATATACTTTCAGTATTATGCAAACAGTATAGCAGAGTAACAAACTGTTTCAATAATGTTACTCAATAGTTTCAAAATGTTATGAGATCAAATAGAAACTGCTGATTATTTAAAACTTTTTAGTAAGATGATTTGATGCTGTGCAGTCCTAATAGTTGCATCAGTCCTCCTGATCCAGCTTAGCATTTTGGCATCAATAGTAAAAAAAGTTAACTTTTTCATGTAATCTGCAAGAGATGCATTTTAACATTCAATAAGTCTATTCCAAAAAAATAGCTACAGGTTGTACATATGCCAAAGGATTTTTAATACTGTTCAACAGAAACACTAAAAATACACAAAGAAATTCAAAAAAATCCTGGAAAGTTACATGAATTAATAGCTAGTAACTGGAAAGAGATATTACATATGCGCCTACAGTTTGATTAAGATTAGAAAAGAATATGATACAAACAATAATTCTTGTTAAAAAGAATTGTCATCATATCATTGAAAACTACATTACAAGCTGCCCACAAGGCAGAATAATAAAACTTATTGTAATATTTTTATTTATATTCATAAAATTGAAGAATGCTAATCCTCTCATTATTTTATTTTTAATATAGAGAAGAATTTTAACAAGCTAATTTATAAAAGGTTACATCAATGTCTAGATTTAAATCTAAGGAATTAATGCCCATACTTTCACATTTTACAAACAGAAATTCTTGTAATACTTTTCAATAGTTAATGAGCCTAAAGGTCAAAGCTAACAGTATCTGCCTGGAATTAAATGAAAGAATATGTCAAAGATTAAAGTTTAGTTGGTAACCAGCATGAATGATATGATATGGCTCAGGTCTTTGAACTAATTGTGAGTTTCTTTATCTACAGTACTGTCTCCCTGAATGTATACTTCAGTAATCTTGAAATGCTTTCTTCTCATCCTTATCCAATGTTCCTTGATATTTCCTCAAGAATCTATTAAACTAAGTGAAAGAAAACAACCTTGGCAGTATTTGAATATAGTTGTGTTTAGTGAAAGACTTCTTTCAAGGGGAGGAAAGACAAGATCTACTGAAAGTCTACTTGTAGCAAGTTCTTCACCAACCAGCAGCACTTTCTCCTCATTTTCTGTCTGAAGCAAAATAACACTGTTTTTGTAACAACAGGATTGTGGCAATTCCCTTCAGAAACACATATTTGTTTCTGTTGTAAGAACTGCACTGATTATTTTTCAGATTTTGCATTGCCCTATGAAAATGACCACTTCTTTAGAGCTCTGCTAACTGATGGGAAACAGCCGGTACTAACATGTGGCCAAGCTAGAAAATAGCAATAATTGTTACCCCTGTTCAGGAAGAATGGAGGGCACCTTTTGTCTTGAGGAGGTCCTGCTGCATATGAGATCTAATTACCCAGTCTAGTAACATAACACCGACCAGTGTAATTACTTACTTTCTCCTATGCCCCTGCTATGTCGGTTGGCAAAGTTATTATTTAGATCTAAGAGGCCTTCCCAAAGCTAAAAAAAAATACACCATACACTCTCTCATTTCCTTTCCCAGTCTTGATCTCTCTGTTTCCCTCCGATATTTATGGCCTATGTGGCACTTTACATATAGAAAGTGTTATATAAATATTACTTCAATCTGTAATGCAGTGCTTCCCTGAAGTATGGAGTATAGCCAAAGCTAGGGAGGTGACTGTGGAGATAGTGAAGTCAGACTTCTGAATTACTCTCCAAAACCTCAGCTTTCATTTTATTGAGAAGCAATCCTGCAGATACAAAAAAGACTGATCAGTGGAATACAAGATGTCTCTGCAGCTGCCTGAATTTGCAGGAAGCCTAAAATGAGCTCTCTTAAGTATTAACTTCTCTTCTAAATGACTAAAAAGGCAGATGTCAGTGATACTTCAATTGCAAACAGGTAACTATACCTCCGTTAAAAACATTTTTAAACGACTGTAAGTATAACAAGAAGTTTGCACCTCATAATTTTGGGTAGAGCAGGTGGAGGAAGGGTCAAGATTAATGAAAATGTGCAGATCACATATAAAGCCACACTATTCAAGCTTATAAAACTGCAGCAGTGCATTGGAGGAGGGCTAGATCTGGTGTTAGTGTCATTTTTACTAACGGAGGGCTCAGCTTTCAAATGTGCAGAAATTTTTTTTAACACCATAAATGTAACTAACAATTTGCAGAGTAGCTTGGTCTTTTTACCTTAGGCTTGCAGAGGAAGAATCTGAGATCCAGGGGAAATGAGTAATTTGGTCAAAAACCTATGGAAAATCCACCTCAGATTCAGGATTAGGACAAGAAATAATAATTCTTGCTCACAGCCCCAAGTATTAAACTATGCTGACTCGAGGACCGAACTGTAGAAATGCACTAAACACATGCCCTTCTCTTAGCGAATCTGACAGCCTCGAAATAATCACTTTGAGAAGCAAAAATATAATTCCTCTGCATATATACATAACCACGCCGGCTCCAGACACTCACGAATAATGCCTATACTTGCGTATGTCAGAGCTGATCCCCCAGCAAGCCGATTTCTCCCCTCCCGCAGCAGAAGAGCGGCGGCTGCTGCCAGCCTCAACGGCCGAGCCCGTGCCATGAGCCCATGCCATGTCCCCGCTCCGGCCCCGCGGGCGGCGCCCGCCACGGCCACGGCCACGGCCACGGCTACGGCCGCGAGGTGAGGCGCGGCCGGGCCGCCCGCAGGTGCTTCTCGCTCGGCGGCGCCGGGGAGCCGGGGCTGCCCGCCCGCCAGGCGAGGCGACCCCCGCCTGGCTGGGAGGCGGCCGCCGGCGGCAGGAGCGAGAAAGGAACAGGAGAGAAAAAGAAAAAAGGGGGGAAAAAAAGGAAAAGAAAGAAAAAAGCAAATAAAGAAGAAAAAAAAAAAGGAAAGCGCGTCTCCCGGGAAATAAAGTTTGCAGCCAGACGGGGCTGCGCTTAGTATTCAGCTCAGCTCTACCTCCTCCCGCACAAGCAGGCAGAAATCGGCGTGGCGGGAGGCCCGGGCGGCGCAGCGGGCGGCGCAGCGGGCGCCCCCGCCGTGCCCCGCCGCGCGGGCAGCCCCTGGCCGCCGCCGCCCGCCGCCCCCCGAAGGGGCCCCGCCGCCGCCGCTTACCATGTTGACTTCGGACACCATGTCGATGCTGGCGATGTCGATGTTCATCCCCACGCACACGGGCGGACCTGGAGCGGGTGGGAGCGGAGGAAGGAAGAAGAGACCGTTACCCGTTAGCGACCGTTACCCAGCGGCGCGGGGAAAACCGCAACGGCAGCGGCGAAGGCAGCAGCCTCCGCGACCCCGGCCCGCGCAGGCAGAAAGGGGGCAGCGGCGCTCGGCGCGGCTGGGGCAACTCACCTCCGAAATCTGGGCGGAGGCGGATGTCGTAGCCCTTCAGCAATTTATCCACAGTTTCTTTCACGAAGGACATGTTGCCGGGATCGTTCACGCTGTGGGGGCGAGAGAGACGCGGAGGGGTGGGGGTGGGGGGGCGGGGAGGCAGGGGGCGACGGAGGGGACCGGGGCAGAGAGGGGAGGGCAGGGCAGAGCCCGTCAGCTCGTCTCCGCGGCCAGGCGCAGCCCGCGTCGCCCTGCCGCCGCCGCCGGGGCACTTGGGCTCCTACCTCTGGGCGCAGCAGACCACAGCCACCAGGACGGGAGCGGAGAAGAGCCCGAAGATCCTGCCTCCCCCAAAGCCCCACATCCCTCCGCTCCGGGCTCCCTCCCCGCAGCAGCAGCAGCCGCCCGCCGCCGCGATCCGGCTGCCCCGGCTGCCGCTGAGGAAGAGGCGGAGGCGACAGTCCCCGGTTCCCCCCCTCCCCTCCCCGCCCTCCCCCCTCCCCAAAATCCCCCACCCCCCTACCCCAGCACCGCGGCCGCGGGCCCCGGGAGCCGCCGCCCGCGCACCGCCCCGCTGCCGGACGCCGCCGAGCCCCGGAGGAAGCCGCCCTCCGCCGGAGCCCGGCCGCCTGCCTCCCCTCCGCCCGCCGTGCCCACGCGCCCGCCCCGCCGCCTTCCCGCCAGCCGGGGAGGGAGCGCATGGTGGGAGGGGAGGGCGCCGCCGTCCCTCCCGGCGGCCGCCGGAGTCGCAGGGGCGGGCGGCCGCCGGCTGCGGGCAGCGCTGGGCCGCGGGCTGCCGGCGCCCGGCGGCGGCGGCGGCGCCTCAGCGGGCGCTGCCTCAGGGGCAGCCGGTACCTCCTCGCAGCCCCCGCCGCCTCCTTCCCGCCTCGGGGCTGGGAGGCCCCCGGGGCTGAGGGGCCGGAGCAGCCCGCGGGCCCCGTCCGCCGCCCCCGGGAGCAGGGCCCCGGAGGGGGTTGCCCGCCACCCGGCCGGACTGAGGGGGCCCGAGCCTGACCGCAGGCCGCCCTCACCGCCCCTCTGGCTCCCTGGGGCAGCCGGCCAAGCTGGGGGGCTGCACCCCACCTTCCCCTTAGTGCGTCCCCAGGGAGCAGGGCAGCCAGCGGGGAGGGATGCGGTCACGGTGCCAAGGGGAGCCGGGGCTGGGAGGTGGGCGCTGGGTACAGCGCGCCGGGCTGGAGGGCATCGCCCGCGGTGGCTGGGGGTGCAGGTACTGGGCCCGAGGCTTCCTTCAGCGACGCCTTGTAGGGTCCCATCAGCATGGACCTCGATCATGGAGCTTCCACTCCAGCGCCCGCTGAAAGCAAAAATCTCCGCTGGCCTCAAAGCGTGCATAGCCTTACGTGTAACTCAGGGTGGTAATGAAGGGAAATTGAGCTGGTGCCAAACATACACAGTGTGAGAACTGCGGATTCTCGGCTGTGTTACCTGTGAGTTTTCGGGTAGTCTTAACTTTGCATAAAATATGCGTCAGGCTGGAGACAGCACGGTTGCTGTTATTATTAACCTCCTTCCAGGTTAATTAGTCCTTTCCGCAGGACTAATTGGCATGGAAGCAGAGGCATGCTGACTTGGCTATATTGCCTTTGGTTCCAGAGCCAGCTCCTTGTCAGTGCTGGTTCAGAGACCTCTTCACTGTGCTCTGCTGACAATATAAACATGCCCTCAGCCGGTTCCTAATTCTGGTTACATTGCAATTGCTGGTCACTGGTCCATGCCAGAGCACAGATTTTCACTAATCAAGGGGAAAAAAGCAAGGTCCTTTTCTTGCACTTCTTCTCTTACCACCTGTTTTTTCCCCTTCCCATAGGAAAACTGCTAGGAAAAGGGCAGACACTTGAGGAATGCTTTGGTTTTGTGTCAGGGTGAGAAAGCATGGATGGCTTTTTGTGTCTCCTCAGCAAATTCCTGAAAAGAAAGACTAGCGTAATCCACCCTGACCTTGTTGCCATTGCAGTTAATAATAAAACTCCAATAAAAGCGGAAACAGGCCCAATTTTCAATACAATGTGAAAAACCCATAGGTCATGAGGAAAATCATGGAGAAACTCAGCGTTACCAAATTTTGTGATTTCATTATAGGTCTTCCAATATTTCATTTGTTTAATAGTGCCATAATTACTGTGATTATGAAGTAGGTGAAAATCTTAGCTTTCATTTAAAAACTAATAAGGCACAAGATGAAAGCTTGAGAACTGTGTCATCAAGCATAAATGACTCAAGGGCTCAAAAATGAAAAGACAAATAATAAGAAAAAAGTAAATAGAAGTGATCTGAGGGACCTGGATCCTGATTTTTTTTTTAATACTGTGGATGGGCAGTACTGAACATTAATTATTTAAAATACTTCAGAGAAAGTGAAGCTAGGGAAGGATACCAACTCATTCCTCTCCCCCTAAGTGTTGAAAGAAAGTATTAATACTAAAGAATATAATTCTTATGAAGAATTAAATATATAAAAACACATTTAAACACTAATAACTTGAATAGGTGGTCTATAACAGAAATAAAATATTTTAGAGAACACTACTTCTGATTAATGTGCTATTCTAGTACTTTGGAAACACACCTGAGGTATGAATGAATCAACAGTGCTGAGGGGTCTATCATATTTTATCACTTCATTTTAGGTATTTGTCTGAGCTTTCAGAGAAACCATTTCCATTTATCTGTGGGTAGTTTAAAGATAATCCAGGTTGGAGCTGATGGGATAAGGAAGCAGTTAGGGGTTATGGAGCATTTGTTCTTTGGGACTTTGAATTCAATTAGGCTTAGTAGTAACTGAAAGACATTAAGAAATGAAAAATGTTCATTGAATTTCATGAAAGGTAAAAATCATCTTGCTATCTCAGTGATGTGGCATTTACAGTGAAAATGGCACTTTGGGTTTTGTTCACAGAAAAGACTTTGAACACAGCTTCTGTGGCACAAGTCTTGAGCTAAGATTCAAAAATTCTCTGCACGGTGCAGAGTATTTAAGGAAATGACAGATGCAAAGACACTGAATAAGGAGCTGCTTAATGTGGCCAGTAGGAAAAAACAGGTCGCAGAAACAGAATCCTTGCCCTGTCCCCAAATTCACCACCCTTAATCTTCTCCTGGAATTAGGCCCCTAAAATTTTCCTTTCAAAAAGCAAACAGGTTATTTCAAAACATGTCAGGAGGGAGTCTGGGCTTTTTATTTACTGAAACAGAGCACCCAGTTACAACATGGAGGTTCTAGATCCAAGGAAATCCAAGGACATATCTCCTGAGATCAGCCCAGACTATGGGATCTAAGGTTTTCATCTCTGTAGTTTGAAATATTCCATTTTTCAGTGAAGAGTTAAATATTGCTGGGTGAGAGAAAGAAAGAGTTCACATGACTGTGTGGCCCAATAGTTATGCCCTTATCTATGAAGTACTGTTAGTTCATAGACAGTCAAGTAATTCAGGAATTAATTGCTGGATAAAATAAATAAACGTTCAGTGGCCTAAGGAATGGAACCTAGTTCTCTGCTTCCCTAAAATGCCTTAATCATTAGTCATTCTCACTCTTACTTTTTTTTTTAAATATAGCCTTTCTGTCCCAGTTAAAATTATTCCTGTAAAAGGTGTGACTTTTAATGTCACAGTTCAGAGACTAAAATTCATTATAGCATATAATATACTATATCATATACAGTATTACAGTATACAAAATTCACAAAGTACTTTGATGAGTGTTCCAGCCTCTGGGCCACTAGACAATTAAGATCTATGCTCCCAATCAAATTTTGATCAAGAAGGTAAAGGCAGAGAGAGTGATATTCTTTTCTTTCTTCGGATTGCCAATATCGATAAGGCCACTGCAGATATGGATAAGTCAAATCTGGGAAGGCAAGCATTGCATGTGAAGGGAGCAAAAGGACTGTCCCTGGGCTGATGCCTATACATGTGAGAGAATACACCTGCCAAGCTTACCCATGAAAGAAGTCTTTAGGGTAAGTGGCGTTAAAATGGATTCACTGCCCACGTCTGCCTTAACAAGTAGGGGCGCTAATCTGCAAAGCAGAGTAGCTGTTGCTGAGGACCTGACATCCACACCATACACATTTTGGTGTTTTCACTCAAGGCAAGTTCTAATCTGGTCCCAAGAACTGAATGCTCATTAACAGCTGGACCACATTCAGTGAGCTGTTGTAGTGCCTTTTCCTCCTTAGTTTCATATGAAAGCAATCCAGTTCAGATGCTCTGAGATGGCTCTATGTAAGCAGGAATGATCAATTGCTTCACTTCACAAGCACAGTTCCAGTCTGCACTAAAATGCTATGCAGATGCACCAGTCCTCTCAGAAAATGGACCTGGAACCAAACATGCTTTGCCCTTTTCAAAGGGTAGAAATTATTGAAAGCAATGGGAGTGGAAGGAGGAGCCACTTAACATTTTGGAGCAAATTCCAGTTTTTTTCATCATTGTCAGTACTAGTGGAGATACAGAAGAGGAGGCAATGTTGGGAAGGCCTAGAAAAGAAGGGAGGTCTACTTACAACTGAAACATTTGCAGTACGACCACTATCAATCCCTGAACTGTAGGAGAAAGTGGCTTGACAATCAGGGAAGAAATGTTTGATCACACTATGCAATATATCACTAAGCTCTTACACTGGAAAGTGGTGTTGAGGGCTTACCTGACAAAATGAACATAACCCAACTTACACACTGAGGTCAGAACCACTTATCAGAACATTTTCGTTTTGATTTTGCTCTCTGGCTTCTCTGTCATTTAGCTGATTTTGACAAAGATCCAGTCTTACCCTGGAGCAAACTGCAATCCCAGAGGGTTCAGAGATACAAAACAGAGATAGACAGAAACTAAGAAATTTTAGGAAGAATTGCTGCTAAAGCTGAAGTAGTATCTTCGAAGGAACACAGGACATTAATCTTGCTAGGCTGAGACTCATGCTGCTGCTTACCTATTCTGCCTTGCAGCAATTTTACTAGCCTGCTGGTTTAACCTGCTGAGAAGGTGTAATTAATAAAACTGTCTGGAAAAAAAAACCTACATGGAAATTCTCGATTCTCTTCTTCCAAAGCTGACTTCTTTTCTCTTTATTTTATTAAATCAAAAGTTCAGGTCCATTTTTGCCAAAACACTTTTCAACAGAAACTTAATATTTCTTGCAGAAAGCTCAACTTTCTTACTTTCCTTCCTACAGTATCTCAGTAGAAGCAGAGCTTTAGAGTGACAGCAGGATGCTAGGGAATAGATATGTGGTATCAGGGTTTAGGGAATACTCTCCACTTTGATGGTTTTGTATGCTGCAATCTGCCTGTTCAAATAATAAGCAATAATTGTTGGACATACTGTGTTAGGAAAACAGTATTATATTTATCTATTATGTATATTTTTCAGAAAGCATATGCTATATTTGCTGATGTTGAGTAATATTTTAGTTTATATTCATTGTCCCCATTTCTATCAGGCAGATTGAAAACAAAGTATTGCATGAATCCATTTGCTTTGGTTGCATAATTTGCTGATTTTCATTTAATTATACTGAAATATTTATGTTATGTCAAAAGTTCTGAAGTAGTAAAGCTTTTAATATTTTAGTGGGCCACATAAAGGGTAAGGTATTAATCAATATGAGTAATGGGGACAAAATCTGCCTGTAATGAGAGGCTTGACCCAAAATGTTTTGAACTATTGTTTAATTTTCAGCTGTTTTTGTTTTTCTTATTCAAGGAATTCAAGAAATGAGCATTTGCATTATCTAAATGAATTTAGAACAGTATTCCTGCAATATTCCATTTCTTACGAGGCAAAAAGCTCTGGATTATGCACATAATGAGTCAGACACATCAAAATAAAAATCCATTGACACTTTGGTAGAGGAAGAAATAATCACAGCTCTTTATAACTCACATTTTTTCATCATAAAGATTAATGATTTTTCACCGAAATAACATAAATACATTAGAGAAGCCTGTGGTGCCTTAGAAATACTATTCTTTAAGTCTCTGTCCTGATGAAAACACTGTCTGTGTTTAGAAAAACAAACAAGTGATTTATGATTTTTTTTACTGTAATCGCATTTGAGGAAGAGTTATTTTACATAGGACTTTCTTGCTAAGAGTTTCTACTTGAGAGGTTTCATCTAACTCCCTTTGTCAAGAGCACTATTATCTTCAACAAACAGTATGCGGCAGGTTTTTATTTCAGGTTAGATAAAAATAGAAGGATATAGCACACTTCTTTCTGTTTTCATATTTATTCAATAATTTTATGAATATCATTCATAATTATTGTTTATGCAATTTTTACTACAACAGCCAGCATTCCAAGTCAAAACCAAAGCCTTATGGTGCAGGACATTATACAGAGTAAAGAAGACAAGTGTAAGTTATTTAAATTGCTTATATTTAGTATTATGTAGATTTAAAGGATGAGTAAGTCAGAATTCTAACTAACTGGTGCATCTGTATAAGGACTAACTGAAACACTAAGAAATGTTACTTCCTGACATCTGCATCCAAATCTGCCTCTGAATATTAACACTGAAAAAATTGAAAGATAAAGAATAAACATTGGAAAAAAGTCATTTATATATGCAAATACTCCTACATAAAACAGGACAACCAATAAGAAGGAAATGCAGTGAAAAGATTTGGCATCAATCCTGATCTGCTAAGAAAGTGATAACACAGAGTAGCAAGGGAAAAAGCTATGAGTAGAATAAAGTGAAAGTCTAATGTATGTCTTACTCTTGTCCTTTAGATAGTTTTTTACTTATTCTGAGGGGTGGCTTTAGCAGACAATAGCACATGAAGAATGAGGAAATAGGAAATGCTTCACACTGTGGTATATAGAGGCAGTATCCACAGTCATGCACTGCCAAAATATGCCACTGCACTTGTGGAAATGCTGCTTAGTCTTATTAAACGCATCGCCCCTTCCCAAGGCTGTGCCAGCTAGCCCTTTTCTTTCATTCCTGAAATACTGACTTCAGAAAGAGCTCATAGCACAGGGCTCAGGATCACGGGCCATATTCCATCAGTGGAATAACATGTAAGCTAAGCTGACTGTGCAAGGGAATTTCTTTGTCATATTCACTATATATAAAGGGAAATCATTGTTAGGTAGATACAGAATTTTGTGTATGATGGTCTAAATATTTGTCATTTTGCTTTAAATATTATTTTGTAGGTCAGGACAAATTGTCAATATTTTAAAATATTTGTCGACAGTAATTTTTAATATTTCTAAAGGGTTAAAATTCCATTTACAGACAATAATCACATTTTAAAAGTAGTTTTTGTTACTCACCTTGTGTCATAAATTGCATACAATTTTTTGTTTTCTTCAACTGCATTCCTAGAAAGAGAGAGAGAGAGAATATGGTTTACATGCCCTGTGTCCATTGCCAAAACAAAATATAGTTTAGGACCTAGAATGTTTTCAGACCATTATTGTAGAATCTGGGGATGGGGGAAAAAAAATCTATAAATTGACTTGTTCAACTTCCAACATGGTAAGATTGTAATAATCTTTTGAAAATTGTCTAAGTAAGTGGGGTTTTAATTGTAAATCCATGACTATTGACAAGAAATGAAAAAGGAAAAATTGGTCACTTCTTTTGTGAAAGGCACAATAAAAATAATATGCTTTCTTGTTAAAGCTATGTGAATAACTTCCAGGAAAGGTTTATAGCTGATCCAGATGAACACTTTCCAATTCATTTATTTTACTATTTTTTGTAAGATGGACTAAAAAAAAAGTCGAAGTCAAATGAATCATTGTGTTCAATCTGAAATGAAACACTATCTCTGAGGTTTTGAATACTTTAATGTGTGGTTAAACACTGAGGTGCATTCAAAAAGGAATATTGAAAAATTGCTGTTTAAATCTGTATTTTTGAGCTTTTTCAACTGAAATCCGTGTGACTTTGCAGAATACATTTTGTATTTTTTAAGAAGAAAAAATAGAATTTTGTCTGATAATTTTTGTCTGACTGTTTCATGTGATGTGGTGACAAAGGGCTGTCCTGCCACTGGTTTAATGGGGAGCAAAAGGAGATGTTGTCTGAAATGTGTTGGCTTTGCTGGAATCAGCAATAAAATATAAATTTTAGCTAAGTAGTTTCTGAGAAGGCGCGATGAATGTAAGGGGCACTCCATAATAAGTATTGATTTGTATCTTACAATCTGATTTATGCCTCTGTGCATTACTCTACCTGTCTGCTTAGAAAGTTAAAGAGAGGCAACTAAAAGCATGGGGTAAGTGATCCTGAGTTTGAATGCATTAAGCTCCACTTATATGGGGAAGGAGAGATCCTGGTTTTGTTCCCTGTTCCTGGCGTGGTTATATATTCTGCATTAAATATGCACTGGATAAAATATGTTAACAGCTGAGTATTGTGAATGCCTGACCTCCCCTGCACGCTTGGTAGAAAGCTGTGGGGACTCTCTCATGTCTGTGGATCCTGTGGTAATGGCCAGACACCTAAAACAAAACTGGCGGGGCGGGTAGGGCTCAGGTTAGATGCCACCATCTAGTCCATTTAAGATGCCCTGAGTTACTTGAGATACCTCCGTAGAGCTGTCAGATGTGAAACAGGACCTATGGGAGACCCACGATCTTCTGGAGAGGTAACTGGAGCCCAGGTGGGATACTGTGGAGCATGCCAGTGACACTAGTTACTCATGTGTGGGAACAGCCCGGAGCCTCTCGGGTCAGATTCCCCTCCTAAAAGAAGGACCCCAGCTTTTTGCACACAGGCCCCCTTAACTGAGCTGACTAGGTCCCTGTCAATGTAATGGAAGCACCCAGTTCTCATGTAGACATCTACATCTAATCTTCAAATAAATCCCATCCTGGTCTTCACAGTATCTAAGTTCATTTCATAGCTCTAGACATCAGGATTCTCAAACCATATTGCTCCTGATTTCAAGATTACAGTATTTCATGCCTGAGACCACACCTGAGCATATATGTTTTGTGGTTTGATTGATATTCTCAAGTACAGTTTTGTCTGGTGTCCACCCCACTTCGTTGTCCGGCCCACTGTGACTCAGTGAAGGCTTTTGGTAATTTCCTGAACTCAGCAAAGGACAGAAAAGGAAAGGAAAGGAAGAACAGAGAAGGGGCAACTTGAACCCAAATATGTCCCCTGGCTGTGGTCACCTAGCTCATATTTGTAGTCACATGGTCACTACTGGGAAGAGAAGACGGACAGGCTCTTTCCTGAAGAGTCCAAGGCCATTTGCTGCAAGATACTGGAGTAAACACTCCAGATTTGCAAAGCTGGAATATAGAGAGTCAGGGAGCATGCCCAGCCTGTGTTTTCCCCTAGGACTACACTCCTAAACATAGCCAAAGCAATGACACACAAGAGAGGTGCAGCTCAGCCTGTGACCATGAAAATTGTCATGGGATTGATAGCAAATTCATTATGGGTGGAAGAGGGCACCACCTCTAAATTAACAGGTTATTATAAATGAAAAAAAGTATTCATTTTCAATCCCTTTAGTTAAATATATCTGCAGCCATAAGACCACAAGAGACTCGGCCATACTAATATTTTCCCCTAATATATTAATTAAAATTTTCAAAAGAGTGCAAAACATCTTGTATGGCCACATTAACTATTGGCATCCATCAGCAAAAATGCAATTGGCAGGCTAGAATTAGCTTAGCTCCTTTTTAGAAGAAAAATGATAACAGCAAAGGGAGATCAGGAAAACAATTAGGCAAATGAAACAGGAAAGAATAAATATAATCTTTTAAAAGTTAAAGTTCCACAGTGGGCTTTGTTCAGACTGTTAATGCCCTCCTTTTTTCCTTCCCTTACAAAAATGTGAACACATCTTGATGTTGAAATTCTCATATTCAGTAGAGTGGTAAGACCTTTAGTCTCTGCATTAAAAAATGCCTTCTTGTGAATGATGAGTAAATTGAGTTCATCTCTTACAGAAGTCTCCTGCTGCTGCTGTTTGCCTAACACCAATAGAAGACAAGCTTCTGAAAGTATTACGAAAGTAATTCCCCCATCACAAAAGCACTACATTAAATGTACTTATATTAAAAGCACTTTTTTATATATGAATATCATTATGTAATTGATTATTCTCATTAAAACGTCTTGCATCCTTATCACAACTTTAATAAAAGAACAAAACTGCTTTGAATATTATACATGCACTTGCCTGGAGCCACTATTAAGCAAAGAGGTTCTGTGTGCAGCCAGGCAATCATTGATGGTAAATCAAATGGAGGGCATATGGTTTTGGTATTGCTTCTAGTGGTTTTTTTGTTGCTAGAAAGAGCTAATGTTTCGCATTTAGGATTATTAAAGTAACAAAAATATTAACTCCTTTTTCCCCTTTCTTCCCCCAGCTCCCTTGAAGTCACACTCAATATAATACAAGAAAAGATACCATGAGCAACCTGTATGGAATGTTAGGACTTTCCTGAACTGCAAAATAACAAATTTCTGTTCTTTTTTAAAATCAGCACAATTTCTGGATGATACCACAACAGACTTTCAAAACATCTTTGATTGGGATTCATTGGTACTGATGTAAGCATAAAAAATTAGATGTGTATGTCTGAGCCAATTACCATAGACTATTTTAATAAGCAATAGAGAGAAAAAGGCAAGTACAAAGACTGAAAAAAGACTAAAACAGGGTAGATGAATCACCCTCCAGAAGTGCCTAATAGCTATGAATGAAGCCTACACCTAGGTAGACATTTAACTTTCAGGTGTCTAAAACTGCATGAGATAAATCCTATCTATGGTGACTTAATGGGAAGGAAGGCTAGATCTGTTTCGGTACATTGAGCACATTGCCCTCCATAAGCTTATCAGACCAAGATCTCTCATATGTGTTTAAGTAGGTTGGAGCTCCATGAGGAATGTCTCTGCTAATGGAAGGTGGCTAGCAAATAGGAAATCTGTTATGTTATGTTAGCACTACTCTTATACTAAAATTATTAGTGGCTTTCAACTAAATATAAGTTAAATTTTAAGTGTAGCTTAACACAACTAAATTTAAACATAGCTAAACATAGCCAAATTAAACATAGCTAAACATAGCTAAATTTTAAACATCACTTTGTGCCACACGTTTAAATCTTACAAGATCATGTAAGAGCAGAAATTAAGTTAAATATCATATTCACTTGAAAATAATCATTAGGAGAGTGAAATATAGTATCTCTTCTTGAGTAAGGCCAGGACACAAAGAAATGCTAGTGAATCATAGGATGCTTAGCAAATGCTCTTGATGTTACGTATCTAACAAAATGACTCAACATAAAAATACAGATACAAGGACCAATATTTATAGCTCAAAAGATAATGCTAACAACACAAAAGTGAGCTATTTCAACTTCAGATTCTGAAAATGTCTGAATATGGAACCCCACTATGGAGAAAAATGCTTTCTTTTTCGCACTCTGGAAGGAAATCTGCACACCTTGCACAAGCCCTATAAAACAGAAAAAAAACGAAAGTGATGTTAAACTCCCTCTCCACAGGCCTGGAGAAAACACACCTCATTATATCTGAGCCTTTTTTCATCTTGAGGTGAAGAAAATTCCTTTGTTGATTGACCCAGCATATACAATAGAGTCCAAATTAAGCATGGAGTACATGGCTTTGGCGCAATAATCGTTGGTTGTAAGTCAGATGCAAACCTTCAGTATAAAACTTCTCCCTGGGACTAGCTGCTTCTGGGCTTTTACCTCAAGATCGTTCAACCCACCTTGCAAACCTTCCCCCAGGAAACCTCAGAAGCAGTGAGATGCCTGCATCAGTGAGTCAACAAAACTCACTTTCGCTCTTCCAAGGAGGTTCAACCCATGCTAGCAGGGCTGGGTATTCTAGGGCATTATTGTTGCCCAGTGTGATAGGCACTAATGAATTATTTTTAGTACCTACAAGCCTATCAAGAAAAGTAAGAAAGTACAGACTGAAATGCCAAATGCAAAAATGGGAAACTGTGTTTAAAACTCCCAGGATATTATAGACATAGTTATTGAATTATCATTGCAGATCTGCTGAAACCTCAGTAAGTAGCAGACGATGAAGGTTTCTGCTATAAAAAGATTCACGTACAAGATTCACATAGCTACCTCTTATTTTTTAAAGTAAAAATTAAGTGATGTGAGCCAAGTTTTCCTAAATAATGCCCAAAATGTTTATGTATGAGAAGCTTACGCTATGTGGCTCTAGCTGAAATAAATGTTTCAGTGAACATGATGATTTTAAACATGATTTATTCAAATGTTATGTTAAGTAAGCATTCAATATGCTTTTATGTAATGCTGATGCCCAAGTTACATGTAATTATGATGACATTATAACATCCTTGATCTTTCATAACCTCTCTGGAAATTCATTTTTCCCAGCATCAGGCTCCACAGATAGTATGGAATTGACAATGTCATATAGTATAAACAGTTACCAGAATAATACTTCTCGGGTCCAAGTCTATGAGAGCTAGCCAGATTTGACTCCTTTTGACATCAGCCAGAACTGGAAAGTTTAGCAGTGCTCAGAAACATGCCAATAAATTAGCAAGCCTACAAGCCCTTTCATTTGCATTTAAGAGCAAGGTAGGAAGGATATAAACATGAAATGAGAATACGTCAAGATCTAGACTTCTACTTACTCACGCTTTAAATCTAGTTCAAATCCAATAGATTCTATGCCATTAATTTGGTCCACAGAATTTCTTTAATGTGCTTTATTTTAATGCATTCCAGCTCTAAATATAAAAGTAATAGGCATAGGGGAAGCTAGCAAAATACACACAACAGTGATGTGTAAATTTGCCATTATTCTTACAGTGAAGGTCTGAGAGTCACTGAGGATAGCTCAGTGAAAGGCTCAGTTCCATGCTCAGCAGAGAGCAAAGAGGTAAACACATGCGAGGAATGATCGGGGCAGTGATAGACCAAAATAGCATCGGTATAGTATTGTATAAATCTGTGGTCTACCCACATCTTATAAACTTTGTGCAGTCCTCTTCCTTATCCAAAAGGATGAGAACTAGCAAATGGATAAGAAACTACAAAAAGCTGTAGAAAAGAGCAACAAGGATGGTTAGAAGTATGAAACAGCATTCTCAGGAGGAAAGAGGCAAGTTTTAGACTGCGACTCTTAAACTAGGAAAGCAGATCAGGGAAGGGAGGTATGATAGATGTATATGAAGTCACAAACTGCATAAATGATTATTTGTTATTGCTCATACTATAAAAAACAAAGGTGCACTCAGATGATCACATAGTGGATTTAAAGCAAGAAAAACAATCCTTTTTCACACAATGCATAATTAACTTGTGGATCTCGTTGCCAGAGGAAGCTGTGGAGGCCAAAGTTATAAATGGGCTCAAAAATCCATTAGGCAAATGCATGAAAGGGAGGGCCATCAATGGCTATTAAACACAACATTTTGAATGCACCCTCTGGCTGAGGAAGTCCATAAACCTCAAATTGCTTGAAACATAAAAGGTTATACCTGGGGAAGAGTTACTTTTTATCTGTCCTCTTTCTTATGCTCCTTCTGAAGTATGTGCTACAGTCCGATGCCAGAGGCAGGACAGCAAGCTACACGGATCTTCGACTTGAGTCAGTGCAAGATTTCCTATGTTTGATGTGATCAGAAATGTATGTCTTCATTTTACTGTGAACCAGCACTAAAATAATTATCAGACCTCTAACTATCCTGTTGGTTTCATTACTATGCTCCACAAATGAACTACTGATTTTTCTTCTCTTTTTTTAAACCAGTGGTATTTCACCCCAGAAATTCATTGAGTTGCATATTTTAATTGTTGTTCCCCCATCCCCTTAAGCACTTACATACATACTAGGATGCTCGAAAGTTTGACAATGTTCTTTTAGCCCTCCTGAGTTATTAAAGTGCTGTTGTAAAATGCATGCATTGGTTAAAAAAGAGAAACTTTCAGATGCAGTTAGTGCTCATAGAATCATGTAGAGAAAAAATCTCTGTACTTTCACAGACCAGAAAGTGTGTGCAACAACTGTGTCCATATTATAAAAGACCTACTAAAACATATACTTGCTGCTACAAGGGTTCTGCACCCTTCCAGTAAATTGAAGACTTTGATGGCAGAAGAGTTTCTGCCCTAGAAAGAAGTTAATTCACTCAGTCCCTTGGTCTTCTTTTTATTCTTTTACATACTTTTTCATCTTCAAAAGGAAGATTAGTAGTCTGAGCAAAATAAAAATGACTTCATGAAGAATAGTTGATGCCAATTCTAAAATGCCCATGACTGAAAAGGCCAGATTCACTCACAGGGATTTAGATTTTCCATGCAAAATTACATGGGAGGCAGAAGAAAGCCTTGAGTTCTCATCCTTGCATCCTAGCAGGCATTTTATATTAGTCACTGACCTGTATTACAAAATGCAGAGGTTATCTTGACCCAACGTTGTGACAGTTTTGAATGAAAGTAGGTGTTGCTAACGTGCTATGTGCTGAACTCAGTGCTGTTGTATAATAGCCATGCCAATGAGCACATCTATTTGACAGGGCCCGTCAGGTACCCCTCATATACTTCCACTGGCAAAAAGTAAGGTGCCCTTGGTCTTCAAAGAGGTTAGGATTCCTGCAGATCATTCCTTGGATTTTGTAGACAGTCACAAAAAACAAAAAATACTTTCCTTTATTTTGTTTTAAAGCATAATCTTCCATTAAACACTTGAATAGTTCAGTTATTTAAACAAAAATATCATGAGGAAGAATAATTTATCTGACCCATTCAAAACCTTGTTGTGAATGTATATATTACATTATACACAAATACTTATGGTAAATAGGGTTAGGACACATCCCTGTGCACACACAGACTACCTACTTTTACAGACAAAACCTGTCTCCAAATTGTGCATAGAAGAACAATTTTAAGATGGGGAAAATGTGTTTGATCAGATGGAATAATCTGTTGGATACATACATGATAATACTTTCTCATAAGTTGCTACCTGTTTTGCAAGTACAGCTCAAAATAATTATTCTAAGTGATCTTTAGCTCTCTTTGTTGTTTAGATAGGAAGTCTTTATAAATTCAAAGCCTGTCAGCACACAGTGTGTCAGGAAACTTGAATTCGAGAGCCCAGCCCTAACATTTACATTCCTAGGTTATGTTTCAGAGCTGGTTGCAGCTGTTAAGAATATCTCCTTTGGGACTTTTAAGTGCATTGTGTCATTGCCTTAAGCTGTACTTTGATTTATCCACAACTCTTCTTTAAACATCAGAAGTTTTTATTCAAAAGATCTCTAGCTGAGAAACAAGCTGGTAACAGGGGGTATGCATCTCTTCGTTCTCCCTAGCTCATATCAAGCGTGAGGGTGAAAGAACTGTAAAGTGTAGTTAAATACTCATGGCAGTCTATGAAAAATTGGAAGCGTTCTATGAAATGGAAAACATGGAAATGTTCTTTGCCTTAAAAATGAAACAGAAGAACTAACACCATTTTTATTTTACTGCTTTTGAGACCTGAATATGCACATTATTTGGTAAAAACCATTTAAACTGTCCTGAATGCAAAGGGACATCCTGCCATCTGTTGCAGAAGTGCTATATACTAATTTAGATCTTTTAATAAGGGTTGGTGAAATTTTTGCTGCTGAAACTTTTGTTTAAAATGCAGAATGAACTTGCAGTGACACTGGAATATTCCAAGCTCTCATTTTGGCTTTGCTAAAAAGAAAAGATAGACTTTTTTCAATGAAATGCTTTAGATATTTTTATTCGAAGTGATGCTTCAAAATTCCATCCTCTTTATTTTAAAACATGTTGAAGTACTCTAGTCTGAAAAAAGACTGCTGAAATCCAGAACACATTTTTCAGCCCCTCAATTCATCAAGAGTTTTATAAATAGTTCTAGATAAACCTGAAGTACTTTTTATTGCCAGTAAACCAAAATAAAAAAATCAGTTATTCATACACCTTCATTCATTCATATTCATTCTGTGTTCACTCATCTACTAGAATCTCTAAATCACCTGGTTCTTCATCATCTTTAGAGATTGCACTATGCTTACAAACTGGCTAAAAGGCTTTAATATAGGTTTTGCCACTAACTATATTTGGCATATTTCTTTCAAAGCTCTCAGATATTGTACATACATATATTAGCCAAAAGCAAAATATACATTGAGGCGTCTGTAACCTCAGAGATATTAGGTATTACTCTCCATTCGAGAATCCCATTTAAGGAATATGGGGCAAGAACCATGGAATTAAATCATTTATCAGTGTCATGCCATGAGTCTTGGTTATAAGGTCTCCTTGGCAGATAAGGAAGAGGATGTTAGCCTCCTAATAGCCAATACTTTGTTCTAACCTCTAGGAAACATAAGTGGTATTTCCCCTCTTGAAAGCAGTTCTATATTCAACAGTGCTTTAGATGAAATAAATCAATTAAACATCCATTTTATAGTACTTCAGACATTCTAATACCCTTCATTTTGACATATATAACTCTTATTTATAGATTTATTAGGTATGATTAAATATAGATTAACTTTTAACTCTAAACTGCAGATTTCTGGAATTTAGGTGTTGTGGAGAGGTTGACTTCCCACTGAAAGTTGGGTGCCACTGAGAGCAGTTTTGTTCCTTAGGCAAATAAGATATTAACTCTTCTGTTAGCTTTTCAGGGTTTACCAGGTCCTGGGAGGGTCTCTAGGCCTTCTCATACCTTTGCTCTGTTAGACATGAGGCAACTGCTCAGCTCTTCCTCTCTTTTGTTGGCTCTGTAAGTACTAGCCCTCTTCTTATTCACTTTCCATGAGTTTCTACAGGAATCCATTATACAGCATATTCTGGTCTGATCCAGTATTCCCCTTCTTACATGCTTATGACTGTATAGAGATTTGGTATTTTACTAGGTGTCTTTCTTTGTATATTTAGTAGCAGTTTTAAATCTTAACAGAAACTTTCGGTAGAAATGTCCATAATGAAAATAAGCTACAGTTCTCTGAACCTTAGATTCAATTTTCTTTTTGCTTTGGAAACCAATGTCATACTATGCTTTACAAATTATCTTGCTTTTCAGTCAATGCATACAATTTAATAGCTTTCAGAAAGCTTAAAACCTCATTCTTCAAAACAGTAGCAAATTGAACAAAACACATAGTCCATCAGCCTTTATTCCTTCCTTAATATGGTCCCTTCACCATTAAACGAAATTGCTACAAGTCCACTGTAATCAATCCTAGACTAAAAGAGGAACTGATGGAGCTGACAGTTTCTGTGTTCCAGTGTGGTATGTCTGACATCTTTTCCAGTTTCCCTCCTGGAAAGATTAATCTAGCTTTTGCAACATAA
This sequence comes from Dromaius novaehollandiae, assembly GCF_036370855.1. NCBI lineage: Eukaryota > Metazoa > Chordata > Aves > Casuariiformes > Dromaiidae > Dromaius > Dromaius novaehollandiae. Next base: position 147,059,215 of record NC_088098.1, on the reverse strand, counting down.
ATTATTTAGCTTTTTTTTTTTTAAAAAAAATATTTCTTTCTAATCTGTTTGCATTGACTCTTATGCATATATTCCACTTAGAACAGTAATTAAAAACCAATAATCCTTAGAAGAAGATAACATTGTTATGAGTAACAATTTACTCTCTATTTTCTACTACATTAAGGGGATTATATCTTAGATGTGAAACTATAGGCCAGATTGTGCCTCACACAAACGTGCCTACTCTGGAGGTTATGGCAAGCTGCACAGCCCATTGGGAACCTCATGGCGCAAAGCGGACATGCACCAGATGCTACACCTTTCCAGTGCTCTTGTGTATGTCTGGCCGGGGTGGAAGATGGCAAAGCTGCATCTTCCCATCTTGGAGGATGATTAGTAGATCAGGAATGGAAATGAAATGCAGATGCAGGTCTCAGCAAAACGCTGACACTGTATGTGTGGCATGACTCTCCCTTGGAAGAATGTGGGAGCATACAAACACACACATACACACGTGTGCCCACAAACACGCACACACACACACAAACATCACATGTGTTGTAGTTACCCTCTTTGTTCCAAGGGCCAGCTAGCATTAGGTCATACATATCACTTATGGATACTTATAGACAAAAAAACGTTCTTGAGTCTCTCATTTGCTTTATGCTGTGATAAAACCATAAGAGTGGTTAAGCTGTTATCTACATGAAGGTGGGTAACCCTGTTTTTAAATTTGATGTGACTTAATCTGTTGACAGTCAAAGAGCACCCCAGATAAAACTGAGAAGTGCTGATGGGGGCTGATTACTTTGCCCTGGGGCCCAGAAAGCTATGTGAGTTTGAGTAGTGCCCTGAGGCAGCCATTTCTGTTTGTTTTTTACAAAGATAGGAGGTGTTTTGAATGATTCAGACCCTTTAAATGAGGTAGAGTATTGTTCAGGTTTCTGTCACTAGAGCCTGGCCTTCCAAACACCCTCAACTCTCGGTGGATCTCAACATAAACATTTATACAACACAACATACAGCATCAGATCAGATCAGTAAATTCTTTTCTTTAAAATGTAAACCTTTGTGCAGCTGTAGCTGGGCTAACTAAAAAAGCCACAACTGCTCTTACTTGCCACAGATTGAGTTTATACGTTTTTCTTATTATGAGCTTGCTTGCAGTGTTGGCTCGCAACTCTACATCACAGCTAGTCCCGGAGTTGTGGCACATGGAAAGTATTCTCCCTCCGTTCGGGTTTTTCTCTGGTTTCACTATGACCTTTTCAAAGTACATTCTGTGATAAAAGATGACAGTGATCTCTCCTTCCTCTTAATGTCTTTCCTTGACACCAACGAAGACATCAGTGTTTCAAACTGATTTTGATTACATGCATCAGGGTGCTATTCCCAGAAGAATATGAGTTTTACATTAGCTCCAAGTACAGCCAGGTTACAATCATTCTCATGTGTTCCAGCACTGAATTCCTTACATTTAGTGTGGTCCCTGCTGAAATTTTGGGTGTTATAATTACATTCAGCTCCTGCTTCTCAATAGCAGCATTATTTTACTGGCCCACATTTTTCATGGTTGATCATGGCAGGAGGCTTTGGCCAGTGAGCATCATCAGCGGTTAAAGGAAACATGACTTTTTCAACTGGCCTCTCTTTCGTTGGAGACCCTACATGAAAACATATTCAGGTGATCCATGTTTTGCTTGCTTCCCTATGTTTTCTACAGTCTAGCTGTCTCTGAAGATGCCAATAGGAAATACTAAGCAAAATATATTAAAAGAAATTTAGGCTATCAGATTTCGTTAGGCAACAATGCAAAGGATGCTGCATTTCTGGCAAACTTTTACTGAGCAGCAAGGCTGCCTTGTTCAGAACAAGCTAAAGATTTCTTCACTGAAGTCTCTTTTACAGTCATTCTTTTCATTTGAAAACTATTTTTAGAACAGTTTCAATAGGAGGCAGCAGATATTTAATTCATAAGTGACTAGAGGTAACAACAATCCATGACAGTAATTTTGTGCCTATTGTTTGTATCCAGCTCATAGCCAGTAGCACCATTTTTAAGCGAAAGGTAAAATCTTGAAGGACAGAGTGTTGCAAACATTTTTCTAGTGAGTGAATCACAGTAATAACTTTGCATATGGGTTCAGTTGCACTGAATTCACATGCTCAGAATTAATCATGTGCACAGTTCATAAGATCAGGGCCTGTAAAAAGACATTTAGGGGAATAATTTGCTCCAGAATACATGGTCATGAAGATTCTCAATGTAAGTAGCAAGAAGAAATGCTTTTTAAATATCCTTTTAAAATATTCTTTGGGGTCATGTTTCACTTCATTTTATGCAGTACATTCTTATTATCTTAAATAGAACTCAGTTATCACAAAAAAGATTATGAAATATATGTACAGAAATGTGTACACATAAATTACAATGAAACATGCTTCTTTGTTATGCACATTGAAAGTATTATGCCACAAGTATTATGCAGTGAATGATTCCCTTTTATATCAAGATAACCTCAAATATCATGATTTAAAATTAATATGTACTAATTTTATATCTAGCATCACTTAATGGAGTGGAAATAAGACCAACAAATCTGTGCGAGTTCTGTTATGGCAGAGCTTAGATATATGTTCCTTATATATAGGAAGGTAAGTGTGACTCCGACTATACTTGAATGAGCCCTATTGGGGGACTGCTGCACTGGCATGTTGTATATACAAATATGAAATAGAGAATGACAATACAGATATCTGAATAAAGTAACTATAAAGGGACATTTGGTGACTTGTTTTGTGCACTGCGCATGCTTTTCACAGACATAATAGCAATGATCTAATAAGCATTTAATTTGGAGGGTAAACATGCTCAGACTACTCTAATAAAGTTTGCTTGAAGCTTTAGCATACCACTGTGTACAGTGTTCTTTATTGCTTTCCTTGTTATTTCCGATAACTCAGGCTACTTAAGTCTTTTTGACCACTGCAATAATTTATTCATTTAGCTATGAAATAAAGTGTATTTTTGTAACAAAAATTAAAGTTAATTTGTCCAAAGAGGAGACCTTTGGGAGGATTTTATTTGTATGTGAAGATGGAGCTACTGTGTGAAGAAAGCAAATGGGTCACCTACCCTGCAGCTGATCTGAGAACCCAGAAAAGTGCAACATGAGGACAGGAACATGATAGTGTCATCAGAATAGACATAAAAAATGAGGACGCATTTGTTTTTCCTGGTTTTAAGACAGAAACTATTACAGAGATAATGCATGTGTGTCCATGAAGAATGGACACGTGCACTGTCAAAATGCTATTTTAATGAGTCAAACTCTTGTGGCAGGATGCAAGTTACAGAAGTAATCACATGCCTACACAAAATTGCCTTAAAAGAACATTTTGATGGTTGCCAAAATCAAGTGCTTTAAAGTTGAAGGGCACTGGAATCTAAATGGACTATGAAATCTTAATTGTACTTTCCTGTACATCGGTATTATGACTTTTTTTCAATTGTCCTTCTTTTTCCCCAAAGAACCCTTTATCATCCATTGTACAGGATGGATGGTACCTACTGAAAAAGCAGCTACTTAGAATAGTAATCTTCACCAGCCAGTTAGCAGTGCCTTGTTTACTACACATCTAAAGCCTGTAGTAAATGCAGAATTAATCATTTTTTCATGGTCTTTTTTAGGCCACTCGTCACTGTAGTATCTGCATGCCTCAAGAACATAGATGATCTTATCATTGCCAAAAAATAGGAGACCATTATTATTATTCCCATTTTACAGCTGAAGAGACAGGGAGTTGCCTGGAGCTACACAGTGAATTAGTGGCAGAGCAAGGATTAAAATTCATGGATTGCAACCCTGTGCACATTACCGCAGACCACAGTGCCTTGCTGTCAGAGGTGCTGAGACTCCACAGCTCCTACTGACTTCATCTGCTGTTGTAAGTGCTCAGCTTTGCTCTATATGCCTTGGGCAGTCCAGGCTGATCATCCATAAAATAAGATACGCAATTAATAGTCAGCTTCCAGAATATTGGGTTTATCATCACATTAAGAGACTGATCCTTGAGTCCAGTGTTTACAGAAAAGTCTTGAACTTGGTTCCCTCATGTCTTGATGAACAAACATCTTAGCTACTGGGTCGCTGGCTGTTCTGGGGTGGGTAGTTTACCTTTCCAGAATGTAGATGCTGGAACTCAAAAAGTTGTGGTAAAAGCATCATAATTTGATTTCAACAAAATGACACTTTATGAAGAAACACTCTTAGAGTGGGAAACTTGCTGACAGGCTTGAGATGTCTTCTCTTTCATTTCTCACCTGAAATCCGTTCCCTCCTGTTGTCTTAAGCATACCTAGGAGTCTATCCCAGTGCTGCCCACAGCAAAAGCATCTTACTCACAGTTGATAGTTTTTGTTTTGTTATTTTTTTAATAAACTGGGAAAACACCAATGGATCAAGCTGCAACTCATTCAGCAGTCATTATGATATTTTATTTAATACATTTTTTCTCTTTGAAGCTATTCTTTTGATCCTCTTCTGTGCATCTGAAGTGCTATGTTCATTGACCATGCCCACTCTTTGGGTACTACCACATGGTACGTGCAGATGCTAGAATTAAAATGTGCAAAAGCTCTCTGGATCCACAAGTGATACTGCAGAGACAAGCCAGTAAAGTTGCCTGCACACAATCGACCAGCAGTCTGTGATCCATTTAAATATATAGCCCCAAACATGAAACTAATACTCTAGTTTTCATTAGCTGAAGGTGAAAGACATCAGAAGCATGGCAATAAATCCTGCTCATCTTACTTCTGTAAGTAGTCCTGTTTGTCCAAAATTTGCAGCCAATGGAGTTGTTGTGAACTTTACACCAGGACCGGACAGTATGACTGAATCAACCCAGGGCTTCTGGGATGTATTTTGGGGTCTGGATCCTCGGTTGTCCAGCCTGACACCTTTCTGCCAACACACATGCTTGTTTGCTTCCTTCAGAAACTACGGCACAGGAATCAAGGGAAACACTCAGCACCCAGGACTGAACTTGGATCTGCTACATCATGTAAGAATGTCTTAAATAAGCGGCTTTGAGGAGGGTGCTCTCCTTCCCAGTAAAGCATTCCTTGGCCATGGCTGGTGCACAGGTTGGTATCCCAGCTCCCACTCGATACTTGACCCAGTGAACACATAAGCATTTCTATCAAAGTTGAACAGCTTTCCAGGAGAGATCAAGGAAAACCCATCCAAATTTCCCTTTGTCCTTGGAGATGATGGCTGCCCATTGTAGCTCTAAGTCAGACATCAAAGGGTTAATCTGGGTTTCTCACGGCCAAGGGGAATGTCACAAGCACAGGGTTGTACATCAAATCCTGACAGCCATTCTTAACTCTTTTTGCGACTATATCTTCCTCTTCTACCCCAAAGTACTGCAGATTTTTTTTTAGAAATATCAGAACAAAATGCTCAATGTCTCCAGCGTTTTACTCTATTCCTTTTTCTTTGGCTGAAAGAAATTGTCAAATTTTAGCCCACCGTGCAGTTGCTTCATGAGTAAGCACCTGCATTTTCATTGAATAAATTATTTGCCAAAAGAAAAAAATGTCCCTACTTCATTTTTGTGCCAAATCTTATTCTTCGGATTCATACAAACTCTCATTGACTGAATCATAATTACTGGGTCATACTTGAGGCATAACCTCAGCTGATGTACGGGCTTAGTTCCACTGCCCTTCACTTACGCCAGTTTATACGACAAGCAGATCTGGCTTGTTGACTGTGATATACATAATATACATTATTAGTTGTGTATTTATCTATTCTTCTGTACTGGAATGGACAAAACATTTTCATACAAAGCTATAGGACTGACATCTCTTGCACTGGTGTGGTATATTACAATCTTTGCTATAGTTCAATCCTTAGCATTTGTCACCTTATAGTATTATGTACAGGTCACCACTAAACCCCCACCATTTTCAGGCTATTTCTTTCTGTTTTTTTTTCTTTTTCTTTTCTCCTAAACAGCTCTTTCCAATTTCTGCAAATGTTAATTCTAGATGGAACAGTTTAAAAACTCATTTTTCTTGAAATTTTATTAATTATAGCACTTGAATCTATATAGCAGAAGTCAGCCTTAATGGGATTTGGAACTGCAGAGAACATTTATTTCCAGCTAACACTTGCCAATGAATTCAGCCTGAAAAGCAGTGTATTGCAAATCCTAAAATAAACGTAAGTTGTGTCTACAGCTTTCCAAATGGTATGCATTAACGTATTTTTTGTATCAGTAGCTAATTACCACAGTGAATCATTAGAGGTGACTTGAAAGCATTTGCAGAATTTTACAAGTGTAGAAACTAATATTTTTGGATATCTTTGATAGCTACCTGTGTTGATAAGAAACAGAAATAATGAATTCTGTCAATATGCCCAGAACATATAAACAACACAGAGAAATGCAGTAAATATAGGAACTATAGCAGCCAAAATAGACCCGAGAGTTCATCAAAATAGCTTAAAACATGCTAATCTCATCTTATCTTACCATCTACTTGCCGAAACTCAGTTGACAGATACACCTGCTATGTACATATATGTATCAATATACATAAATATTTATACTTTATAACCTAAATAGAAGAGAAAGATATACATACATATGTATGTTTAATAAAATTCAGAGATGTACTGTCAAATAGATTTTAGTACCTCTTGTCTGTCTTTAATCAACTTCTAAACTTCAAATATGCTCTTCTTCAACATCACTAATGTACATTAGGTTACCATATTCCTATATTGTCTATGAATACAGTCAGCTTCCATCTGCTACGAGCATTTGAATATACACTTATTGAAGAATTTATTTATTAACATCAATCCTTCAAATTCAGTTCAGTGAATTTCTACATTGTTCCTGCTAAGATTTGTTCTGCTCTTCCTGTTATGAAGAAATTGCATGTACAGTAGCATATGCATAAATCCTTCAATATTGATGTAGAACTTGTATGCTCTAGTTTAAGCCTGATTAATCCTCCTTTTTGAATCAGATATATATATACAACTGAATCACTATGGTTATTCTCCATAAAGTACTTTCTTACTTAGATGCTTCAGAAGATGGAGGAATTTGGTTTTTTTCTCAACTGTATAGTTAAAGATATATTTTGTCCTCACAACAAGTGCACTATGTAGTATAAATTCTGTTTACATGTACCACACTACCATGTAACTTATAGAAAAGATGATCTGGAATGTCCAGACAAGGACTGAGGCCTTAAATGTCATACACAATACTATTTTTTATTTTTCAAGTACAGATATAACTGTTACTCTAGCTAGCTGAAATGCTAACCAGCAAATTCAGCCATTTTGAAGAAATTAGCTAAAGTAATTTTGATGACAGGACCATAAAGTTTCAGTTCAGAGGTTTTCTAAGTTGATGCTCACTTGTGTGCTTTAAAAAAACCTAAGTTTACACAGAAAACTGTAACATTTTGTATTTGAATATATATCACCAGTGTTTAACATAGAATCATTTACCTGAACACGTTAGTGACAAGTATTTTACATGTCTAGAAGAACAGCTATTCATCCTCTACATTATTATCATTTTCTATAGAAAAGTATGGTTTATATATTACATCTTTAAAAGTTAAATTCCAGGGAACCAGAAGATCTACAGGCAATTGCTTTCAGGATACAGCAACTGCCACTGCTGAGCAGGCACTCAGATTGAGAGAAAATGTAATGTACCTCTGTTAGCTCCATATACATTTAACTCTGACTTTTGAATACACCTGCTTTTCACTAAGCCTGCTAAGAAGCTTAAGTACACCTATCTGCACTGTCATTCTCATGCTATCAGTACGACATCCACACTTTCAAAGCAGGGAACCTGTAATCAGTTCAACTCCGAGATAGGCAAAAATGTACATCTGTATCCAATATTTCCATATAGGTACACAAAATCAATTTGTTAATTTGGCCCAGAGCTGGACTTCAAATCTAAGAGATGCTCAGGTTATAAATTTTGATTAGGTGGCATCCTTATTTCAAATCTCCTTCTACTTGCAATGCCAGTCTCACTAGTCCACAATCTGATCTTTGCTAAAAACACTGTGTCAACACAGGGCAGATTCAAGGTCAGATAACAGCAGGCACTTGTTTATAAAGATATAACATACACAGAGGAGGTGACTTGCTGCAAAGTTCATGGATACCCAGAAAGAACAGCCTGTATTCTCACAAAGCAAGCAGAAAGCAAATGAGAAAGTCACACTTTATACTGCTCCTGGGTATTTGGAAATCACTGGACAGAAATTTATGTGCTGCATGATGCAGGAGGGACTACTGCTAGGTTGTCCCTTCTGCCGCCAGAACCTGAGACACTGAACTACAAGTTCACTACATGACACATGGTTGCAAATCCCTTTGACCTCCATGCTGTGCATCTAAAGGGCAGACTTTGGTAGACTCTGCAGGAACAGGGAAGAGGTTCCTTATCCGACCCTGTGAAGTATGTGAAAAATACTCTATTTCTTTTGTGGGAAAAACGTCTGCATTTGCCCTCGCACTCTGACTTTGCATTGTTATCATCGGGTGTAAAGGAAATTCTTTCTCTTTCAGGACAGAGGGGAAAAGCTATGGACTGCTACGAGTCAGCTATAAAATCCTGTCTGTGCACAACATTTCTCTGAAAAGGCACAGAAAGGCCAATCTCAGGCTTAAACCCTACCTATGGCCCTGGGCCTAATGTCCCTTACTGACTAGTTCTAGGCTTTCATCAAGTAAGCCTAGTTTCAGTGACATAGGTGGAATTTAAACTGTGTAAATCTGGACCAAGTAGGTTAATCTGTAGGGAGGATGGGATTTATAAGGGAGAAGGGGATTTTAAGGAGTCAGATGACATGGAAGTTTGGAAGATAAAGATGAAAACCTTTTGTCTAGATGCAGAAAGAAAGGGAAGTCAATGTAAGCAATGGACACAATCTTTGCTTTAACACTAATCCAAGAACTCTAAGACATTACAGTAGATTGACAAATGTTGGACATGTCTTCCACTGCTTCGGGTATCTCTAGGCATCATTTCCCTCATGTAGTGGGGCAAAGTGTCTAATACTGATCCAAACTCATTTAAATTTCTTGCCACCCACTTCTGAGAAATAGGGCTGCTGACATCCAAGGCTCTCTTCTGAGAATATGGACCTCTGTAAGGTATAGTGCCCACAGTCATTTAGAGAAACACTGTGAAGTTTACAGCATCCTGTAAATCCACAACAGCAGTGTTCAGCATACCCTCAATGTTCAGTCAGCTGCTAGCCCTATAGGTGGAAATGGATTGAAGTGTAGGTCACCTGTAATAGACAGGATGAACTACCAAACAGACAATGTAGCCTTTCATTCTCTTCTCGACGGAATGTGTGCAGAAAGTGGCCTATTTGGGATTAGCTTTAGATGATGTTTTTAGACCTTTGAACCTGAAGATTCGGGAATCACAACAAATAGCACAGAGAAGCATCAATGTCATTTTCTAAACATGTCACTTTTCACAACCAGCTGGAATTTTGCTGGAGCGGAGAGGGCTGTCACATGCCTCCTTCTCCCACTGGTACCACTGAGGTATTCTGTGTCACACCAGAGGGGACAACGTCTATCACCAAGCAACCCTTCCCAGCATCATGCTGCACCCTGCTGTGTTTCACAAAGCTCCATTAAATAACTCTGTATTGCCACTGGGATGCTAGGCACAAACCAAACAAACAAAATGCTAGATCTTAAAGTGCAATTCTGTCTGCAGCATGGTCTGTCAGACAAGTGAAATGCATGTCACGGATGATGTTTTATGGCTGTCCGCAGCATTGTAGAGATGGCATGCATGAGTGAAGAACAGGTGTTTAATACTCCTTCTCATCACTCAGAGATACACTCAATGTTTCAAAATCTATCAGACCCTGCTACCTATCACACCAGCAACGTTATTTGTAACATTTCACTGCAAGTTGTGAAATGGTTTGGAAAAAGTAATAGAGTATTTGACAGAATGACACTGTATTGATAGCTCACAGAGTTGCACCATAGTTGAGGCTGGAAGGCACCTCGGAGGTCATCTGGTCCCAACCCCCTGCTCAGAGCAGGGTCAGCTTGAGCGAGTTCCTCAGGGCCATGAACAGTCGGGTTTTCAATATCTCCAAAAATGAAGGCTTCACAACCTCTCTGGGCAGCCTGTGCCAATGTTCAACCACTCTCACAGTAAAGAAGTTTTTTCTTATGTTTAAATGAAATTTCCTGTGTTTCAGTTTGTGCCCATTACCTCTTGTCCTGTCACTGGGCATCACTGAGAAGGGTCTGGCCTGTCCTCTTGACACCCTCCCTTCAGATATTTATACGCATTGATGAGATCCCCTCTCAGTCTTCTCTTCTCCAGGCTGAACAGTCCCACCTTTCTCAGCCGTTCCTCATATGACAGGTGCTCCAGGCCCTTAATCATCTTTGTGGCCTCACTGGACTCACTCCAGTAGCTCCATGTTTGTCTTGTATGGGGATGACCAGCCCTGGACCCAGCACTCCAGGTGTGGTCTTACCAGGGCTGAGTAGAAAACTCTTGGCTTTGATCTCTGCAAACACTGAGAAAGAGGGGAGTGGAAACAACATTCATGCTTTGTTCAGATCCAGTCTCTGTGTTGAGTGGCCTAAAGTCAGTAGTAGCTGAAGGTTAGGGATTCGAGCAATGATTGAGGAATTTGGATTGGTCTGTACTGGAAAAGCATTCACACTGCCAAAATCACTGTCCCAGGTGCTGCCTTTTGTGAAGTCTTAGCAAAGAGGCCAAAGACAGGAGATTTCAAGAAAATAGGCAATCCTTTCCACCTAAATGTCAGAAGTGAAACACTGGCAGTAGAGAATGCCTCTAAAGAGCCTGTCGATACCCACCACACATCAGACCTCTCCTCAGTTGACAAGCTTTTTGTAGCTCTCTTGGGAGAAGAAGGAATGGTCCCAAGAGTATAAGCACTCCCTCACGCCATGGTAGAAATCATGGCATAGTCTGCCCAAATTGTCAGTTTTGTGCTATGTAGAGGAAGTTCTAGCTCATATGCATTCATCTCTGCAAAAAATGAATGTTACAAATGACAGAGGGAAGGGGAACCTTGGAGAGGGACAGTGCAAGACTTCTCCCAAATATTAAAGAAAATCACATATGAAATGGCTACTGGTAGGCTGTGTCAGCTTTTGCTAAATCCTGGCACAGATAAAACAAACATTTCCTTTACCAGAATAAAAAGCAATTTTTTCACATACCAAATTCAACACATCCTTTGAAACTGGATAAAAGGAGGGTAAGAATACAAATAGGAAAGTGTGAATCACAAGGTAGTGTCTGAAAAAAACAGACAGCAGAGGTCATGTACAATGCTGTTGCCTTCAAAGCAAAGATCTCTCTATTGTTTGTAACAATTCTACCTTAACAGTTCAAAGCCACCATCGTGCAGGGACCCGGTACGCAGATCTACACAATTAATGTCTGACAAGCTCTCAAGAAACGACCTTTGCCCAGGAGTTAATTCCTTGCATTATAAACAGCATGTTTCGAATATATTGTGTCATCAGGTATAATTAGCTGGCAAAGAGAACCAGTTCTGTATTATACCGCTACCACACAGACAAGGCTACAGGAAAAACCAACACTGCTGTTAAGAGTCATCAGATCCAATTCCTTGCTGATATAACTCTTGACCAGCTACGTCTAAGATGTGTTTTCCTCCCAACCACTTTATTTCCCCTTCGTTATATTTAAAGTACCACACAATAGACGGTTGATTTCCAACGAATCCACTTGGTACTTTCTTTGACAAATTAGCTATTGAGTTTTGGTTGACACCGTTACAATTACCTACACATGGTCCTGGCCTCTGCAAAATAGACAGTGAATGCTGCAGTGTACGTGCGCCACCATCAGCTTAATGCCTACGTCCATTCTTGTATATACTTCAACAAACACATACGGCTTTTTTTCACAGCTCTGAAGCGCTGACTGCCACGAGGGTTGTATGGAGCTGTGATACCCTCTAACGGTGGAATCACAAACTACATATATTTACCTAGATTGCCCACCTAAATAACAGCAAAAAAGCTGACCGAAGAGATGGGACTTAGCCACGCATGCTTGTAAATGGATATTCCCCATAGCAAGCGCAACTTTCTAAATTAAACTGATATTTATCAAACGCTCTGTTTTGCGCAGTATGGCACTTTTTCATTTTTCTTTAAGGTAAAGTCAACATGTGGTCTAATGTTTTGTTCCTGTTTCATTTCCCAGAGACTTAAATAATTTCGCTCTTTGTTAAATGAACCTGCAGCACGTGGCTTTGATGAGAAGATCTGACAAGTTAAAGAAATTAATGTTAGGTTCTGCTACAGGATAGCTGGAGCAAGCAGCTAAACAACATGCAACTCTCACTAGTTCAAACGACAATTCTAGGCCGATATTTCTAGGGTTTTCTGTTGCAAAATTATTTAAAGATGATGTATTTTTACAACCTCACCGATACAGAGATATAAAAAGTTCATACTAGAAAAAAATCAAAGCATAGTTAAAAATCTGTTTTAAACACTCCTAGGCAAGGGCATTACCATGAGAAACTACTGTCATTTCATACTACTTTGCTCAGATATTTTTAAACACACAGAAAGCTATTCTGATAGCAACATTCATTCACAACTTCATATTTATTGAAGTCACTAAGGTACAATGAGGAACAATGCATGTCATTGGCTCTGCATTTAAAATCATAAATCATTGCTTGAAAACCTGAAAATAGCTAAGCGCCATAGATAACTAAGAACTGAAAATTTAAATTTGTAAGGACCCATTTTCAGTTCAAACTGTGGAGATTGTGAACTAGCTACATATATAGCAACACTCTCTTTGGCAATGAGCTACAGAATCAATATTGATTTCAGTGGAGGGATTAATTTCTTAGAGCTTTTTTATGGATATAAGAAAAAGACAAATGCTTTATTGATCCATAATGTTGCTTGAAAGCCAGACATTATCTTGTTAGATCTGTTAATTTAATATCCGAGTTTGGAGCATTATTTTAAAGGGAGGTCACAGTAGTATATATTTAAATCATATTTATTGTCTGTAGTGCATGCATGCTACAACATACTGCGTGCGTCTGAAGGCATCCACCAGAACTATGCCAATGCAACACTCATTTCAGTTCTTTGGGATTGTTCAAAATGCACCAAGCATTTTGCATCTGCATGCAGCACAGAGTACGTGTGACTGGGACACATAGCAAGCGTAATGCCCTCCCTATACGGCGGCATTAAAGCGCTGTGTCCGTTTGGATGCAGCAGCGCTACACATGTTCACAGTGAAACCTCCAAGTTACCGCAGGTCTCCTGAAATTTGCAATTTGTGGAGCCGTAGTGACGAACAAGTGAAAAGAGAGTCAGCGTCGCGGGTACTAACCACCACTTCGCCGTTTAAGAGTTACAGTGGTACACAACACATCCACCGGCTACAAAATACGAGTGTATAGATATATATTTACTTATACGTGTGTGTGTACGAAGCGGAGCCCGTGCCGGGGAGCTCCCGGCCCGGCCGGCGGGGCACCGGCGCCCGGGCAGCGCACCTGCGGCGCGGGCAAGGGCTGCGCCGCAGCCCCGCGCCTCCCCCGCGGAGGGGCCGCGCCCGCGGAGGCGGCTGCGGGAGCGGGGGCCGGAGCGGGACAGAGCCGAGCAGAGCCCGGCAAAACTTGGCGGCTCTCGGGCGGGGCGGGGAGCCCGGCCGGGCCCCCGGGGGCCGCGCGCCGCTGCTGCGGCCGCTCCGCAGCGCACAGAGCCGCGCACCGCCGCGGCCGGGGGCTCCGCGGGGCGGCGCGGGGGCGGCGCGGCAGGGCGCGGGCGCGGCGCTGCGCTGCGCTGCGGCGGGGCCGCGCCTGCGAGCGGCGGGAGAGGCAGCGCCGCCGCGCCCGCTCCCGCTCCGCACCGCACCGCGCCGCGGAGACCGGCAACTTTCGGGCACGCTTCGCCCCCCGCGCCGCGCCGCGCCGCGCCGCGCCGCGGGCGGCTGGTAAGCGCCGGGCTCCGGCCGGGAGGAGCGGGGCCGGCGGCTGGAGCCCTGGCCGGAGCCCCCGCGCAGCGCCGCGCACATGGCCACGGCAAACTTTGCGGGCGGCGTGGGGGAGGCTCGGCGCGGGCGGCGGCGGAGCGGGCGCGGGCGCGCAGGGACCGGCCGCCGCGGCGCCCCCGGTACGCGGGAGGCGGCGGAGCGGAGCGGGCGGCGGTGGCCGGGCAGGTGTGCGGGAGTGGCGGCCCCGCAATGCCGCCCCGTCCGCGGGTGCGGTGCGGCGCGCAGCGAGCGGGGCGCACCGCGGGGCAGCGCGGGGGCGGTGGGAGCAGCGAGCGGGGTTTGGTTTGGGCTTTTTTCCCTCCCGCCGCCGGTGGGGAGGGAGGGCAGGTTGTTGGGCTCCGTAGCAAGGGGTCCGGCGTGGGGGGAGTCCAGACTGCTCCCTCGGGGCTTTTTTTCTTTGCTTTCCTCTTTTTTTTTTTTTTTTTTTTTTTAATAGGGCACAGAGGAAAATGTTAGTGCCCAGTGTTGAAACTGGTGATCTGGCCGCTGAGGCAGGTATCCGAAAAGCGGCAGTCGCTGGAGCAGCTCCGTTACTGTCATTCTTCATGCTAGCATGAGGTTTATGTGCCTTTGCAAGGAAGGTCACTTTCTCCCCCCCTCTTTTTACTCAGTCGTGTATCAGCAGCTTGAATTGCAAGAAGCAGTAGGTGTTTCTTGGCATTTTAGCTGGGATTTTGGAAAGGGAAGTTGAGTATTTTAAAGGGGAAAAATTGCAATAGAAGGAAGGGCTGCGGAGGCTGCACACATCTCTGGGTTTGCAGGCATACAGAAGTTGTTGAATAGGTAGAGGGTCCAAACTGACATTTGGAAAACAATGAACGGTTCTGTAGTTAATTATCTGATGAACAAATATAAAGGAGAACTGGGCCACTGAAAGAGAATTTTTCCTGTTTTGCAATTTGCTGTCAGCAGAAGATAAAACATATCCTTGAAGATATACAATTTTACATAAACAGCTGATGTTTACATAAGCCTAGATAAGTTTGTGAAAAACATAGATAGCAAAAGATGCGATGGTAGCTGAACTTGACTCTCCTGCTCTTTGAATATAATAATTTTTCTTTTTGTATTGTTGCAGCTTAAGAACAAAGTGTGCAGCAATACCTTTACCAAATCAACTACCTACACTATTAATTTGATTTGGAATGGACAATGGGATGTTCTCTGGCTTTATCATGATCAAAAACTTCTTCCTCTTCTGCGTTTCCATGAGTTTAGCCAGTCACTTCGGGTAAGTTGCCAATTGTGCTTGACTTTTTGCTATGGGTTTTTGAGAAAAGCAAAAGCTTTGGCTCCATGTGGTGTGGAACAGCAGAACAAAACAAGCAGACTTTGCGTTTGATCTTAATGTCCTGATGTCAGGAGAAAGGGAGCAGTTTTCTTTCCTACGCAAATTTAACTGTCTCGTGTCAGTCCTTTATTCTCTTGTCGCTCTTGCAGGAAGGCTTTGGGGGAGCAGGGAATTCAGGCTCACAGCTAGAGAGGCCAGGCCTACAGATGGTGATGATCTTGTGTATGTGTGTGTATATATACATACGTATACTTATATATATAGAGAGAGTATGGATTTATGGTCTTGAGGATAGCAAAGTGTGGGGCTGTGGTGCTCATTACTGTCCCTGGCTGCGATGAGGAGTGCTGATACCTTTCCCTCTTACCTGGCAAGTCCAGGCTATAAGCAGTAGACCACGACTGCACTAACAGGACTCAGTGCGTGCTTCTAGCTGATACAGGCTTCTTAATAAGAAAGGGAAAATCTTTACTACTCAGAATGACAGCTTGGAAATTTCATTTCTATGAAGCAACGTAACAAAGAATTGTTTCCTTAATTTTTTTTTGGTTGCTTTCCTGAGTCATGGTATTCTGAAAGCTTTATCGAAGAAATATTCCTGCTATAGCTCTTCAAAGAAACAAACAGAAAAACCTAATTTACATGTTCTACCTTATCCCAGAGATTTCACAGACCTACCAAAATCAGACTATGCAAATGAGTCTAGAGAAAGCATTTAGCAAGGGCCCTAGAAATACAAGTTGATTCTGTTTTATGGAGGAGAACAATTATTTATGGTTTTGCTACACTAAAAAAAAAAAAAAAAAGAATCCTCCCAAACTGTTTCTTCACGTGTAAGCACATGAATTCCTTGCTGTAGGAAGACAAAAAAGATAGATGCAAGTAAGTTTCTTATTTCAACCAAAGTAATTTTTTCTAGATTAGAGTTAGAAGAAAGACCAAGTTTCCAGTGGTGACTGAGTATACAGTAAGCAAAACTTAGCCCTGTCTCTGCTGTGCATCTTAGGTAGACACACAGAAATATGTAATCACAGTGCTGTGCGTGAACAGTTGTGGAATTGCACACTTCAAAGGAGGCAAACAGCTGCAAGCTGTCGCCTTGAAAAAGCTGGATCCTGCTTTCATTATGGTCTAAGGCAAAACTCTCACTGGACTTCAGAAAAGCAGATCAGCTTCTTTGTTTGTGATAGAAATGAAAAGGACTTAGATAACATGGGACTTGTTTTTAGCTTGTCTTGGAATGGTAGTGCTTTATCAAATCATTACTGTGTGGAGAAAACTCTAAGGACTGTAACCTTAAGTCCCTTCTGATCTTCTTTCATGCCTACAAAAGGTAGCAAATATCAGGAGTTTAGCATATCCTTTTTGGTGTGGGGTTTGTCAGATGGATGTTCTGTCTTTTGTATGTGTTACTTGTTCTAACAGAAGCATTGATATGCAAGACTGCTAAAAAGGGGGTTTAACTGTCTTGTTTCTGCTAGAAAGTGAATAATGAATCCCAGTCCCAGGTAGGAATCGTGACCTGTAGCATATCTGGTAATTGGAACAGGACAGTTATGTGAAACTAGGACGCTTGTTTTCTTTAAGTTAGTCAAAAAAGCTTTTATGCACTAAAATGAGATTATCACGTAACCTCCCCCAGCCCCCCATTTCTGATCTAGTAATTTTAGTCAGGGCCTGCAGAGATAAGCAGCTCCAATTCACTGCACCATTCACATGCTGCCTGAGGGCTGAATTTTGACCCTGCTCAAAAGACAGAGGATGTTCCGGCATCTCTGTTTCAGAGGCAGAAGCAGTTGGAGTGTAATTTGCTAAGTGCTTTGGGACTGACTCTTCAGGACAGAGTGGTACAATTTACATGTAGGCTGGTATACTAATTGCTACAATCCAAAATCTTGTACTGGTAATATTTACTGTTGCTACCAGATTCTTCTTTATTAGCTTCACCCATGTTTGGAATGTAGTGTTACATTTCAGTGCATTTTGCAGTGTGCTGAATAAAAGTGATTGGTCAAATGAGCTCGTATTTAAAAGCAAAATACAGTAAAGGTTACAGATGAAGGCAGAGATTTGTCTATTATATTCCACAGCCATTTCATATTTATATTAAATCATAAATACAGTTTTTGCTGGCATAGTCAAAGCCACTTTGGGAGATTTTGATGCACAATACCTAGTAAAATAAGCAGAAATTATGCATCTCGGTCTCCTAGGCTACTTCAGAAATCTCAGAAAAAGTCTCTGATTAATTGTTAACATAAATATGGAATGACTGTCAAGGATTGTCCACATCAATAGACTGCAGAGGAGGACTGTAGGCATAGTTGGACAAAGTTATTTTAAAAAAATCACTGAATTGAAGTTCAAAGGTGTAGAGCAAAGGAGAACAGTATGTGAACACCACACCGTTGCCTGTGCAAGAGTTTTATAAATCTAGTTATGCATAAGCAATCTAGCACAAGTCAAAGTTTTTTCAAGCTTGCTTGGCTTAAGCCTTGAGTTGTATAATGCTCTGGGTTAAGATATTTTACTGAAGTATTTCAAGATAGTTCACAATTGTATTGAAAGTAAACAGTGCTAGAGAATAATTCAAAATCAAATATAACAGAGAAGAGTGTTTTCAGATGAGACAGAGCCTGACTTCTTACATTTGAATTCAATTAAGGCTTCAGGTGTGCAGAGCCTACAGAATTGAGGCTGACAAAAACACACGAAAGGTGGCTGCTTTCCTGGTGGGAGGGCAGTGGAAATTCAGAATAGTTCAGATTCTGCCTTCTCCAGACTGATGCCCTGCAAGAACGACGCTGCGACGCTGAACATATCAGCTGAGTATCCTGCAGGATGGAAATCAGCTCACTTGGGGTGCCGTCCGGCTGGATGGTATCGTGGCACTGCTGAATGTTTTGTGCTTTCAGGCCCTGGGCAAATACCCGCATTTGCGGCTCTGAGGGAGGGGAATGGCAAACACACCGTGTTACGGAGTGGTTTCTGGCAGATCGCCACCGCCGACGGTCTCCCCACTCGCGCCAGCACTCCAGCTCCACAGCCCAAGAGAAAGGCAGCACCTTTTTCTCTGGGGAGCACGGCACAGACTGTCCTGGGGATCTTTCTGGGGGTGTGACGGTGTTACAAAGTCCCTGCGCACGCTTGCATTTCAGATGTGAAATTTCAGAAATCTGTCTGAGGGCCTGAACGAACAGGGACGGATGTCATTGGTATAACCACAACTTAGATAAGTAGAGGCCTTAGCAGGAAGCATGTATAAACTGATTCCTTCAAGCATCTGCTAATAACATTTATAATAATAGGAACATGGAAAACAGAAAATCCCAATTAATTCTAGCTCTAGCCAACACAAGAGTTTTCTGTACACTGTAAGAATTCAGTCTGTGGGGTGTCTATTGTTTCACATACTTTTCTACTAGCTCACAATCTCTGCCATAATCCTGCTATTTAGGTTAAACATATCTCTCCCTGAGACCATGGAATTTATTTTAAGTTAGTCTCTGCCACCCTGAACAGTTAGTTCTGCTGGGTTATCCCCGTTCAAGTACTTACAGATGCTACGGAGTTCTTCCCAATATTTTAGACTAATTTTGTGAGAATTAGCATATGCTTATTCAGTCATGCTTGTCCATTTATTTTTTTTTATCCTGTTTGTTTTTCTTTCTCCATCTTCCCAGATAGCTTTTCGAACCCATTAGCGAATTTCAACAATTGGAAAATAAGTGAGTTCCTAGAGCTGGTTAGAGGAGAATGACAGACGTTAATCCCTCTGCTGAGCAGAAGGCTACAGTGGCAGCACTTCTGTTCTGCTTGGGCTACTGGCTGGCCAAATAGCAGGTGTGTAATGCAGGCTGTCCAGCACGTGCTTAGCACAGGCTTAGCAGCACATATTGCCACTTAGTGAACCCGTAGTTAAGGGACTTAGAAGGAGCTGAGAGTCCTGGGAGCATTTGGTAACTCTGGGAGAAATTCAGGATATTGAAAGGGACATTAAGCTGCAAGGGGATGAGGATTATGAGAAATCGCTACATGAAGAACATACTCGAGTTCCACTGTTCACAAATTGCTCATTTCCAGAAGGTAGTAAAATACTGCTCTTGGTAAATAAAAGAATGAAATTAGTCTTTAAGGATCTGCAAAGACCATTAAAGTTTCATTATTTTCGAAGTCAGTCCTCTCTGCTATCCTTCTGATCTGATTTGAAAGAATTTAGTTTTCATTGCACAGATTTAAAGAATACCAAAATTTTTAGATCTTAAGAATCTGTAGGAAAGGGATGCTAAGAAGCTAGCTTAAAAAAGTATATCTATTTCTGTGATGTCTGGCCAGCTGACAGTATCCCAAGAGTGTGCAAATGCATTCTTTGCTGTCTTTTTCACACTCTGTTAATTTGTCTGAGCATTCTGGTATAATTCTGATATTCTTAAAGCAAGTTATTGGAAACTCTACTCTTAAGTGAGAGAGAGAAAAAAACACAGGCTTCAATTGCAAAATATTTCCCAGTTGTTTTCCAGCATCTAACTTTCCTTTTTGTTTTCAAAGTTTTGGGAAAATCATGAAATATCTATGGATACATTTTGCTCTTAATACAACTAAGCTATGAATAGTATCTGTCAAGCTTTTGACTAAATGGTAATAAAGGCAGTGATGTTTAACATGGTAAATGATGAACTCATCAGAAGAGGTAGCTAAGCATCTTTAGGGAGTTACCTGACACTACACTGATCATGCTTTCTGTGGCTTCTGATTTTTTCAGTCACCAGGAAATTGCCATATTAAATAAATGTGATAAGAAGTATTCCTGGTTGGTTTAGTTTATGTTTATAATGAGCTTTTAATTTAATTACCTTTGAACTTTCTTAGCATCTCGTAAGGGTTTTTTTTCTAGGTTTATTTTTATTCCAGAACTGAAAAAGTTTGCTTTAAAAAACAGTTTTGTTTGCTGAGTGACAATAGTCACTACTGATTTTTTGATAAAACCTAATCTTCATATGGCAGTAATTAATTTAGGCTATCATAGTTTTATCACTATTCATAAGGATATAGTATCTAATATACAAAAATGCATATAATGTTGCAGTATAATCTTAATGCTCTTATGTCATAAAAGACAACTTCAGCACTTACTCCAAAATATGAATTGCTATTTTATCAGCCATCTAAAAAATATAAACTAAATGCTTACTTTTCTGTGAAAGAAAAATTAATGTTTGCATTAGTGGCAAACGGTGATCCATCTACAAATGCAACTTGAATAATTCTGACATTTCTCTGTAATTCAGCATCAGATGCCTTCTTTTTTGAGTGATCTGCCAAATCTAAATTGGATTGCTGTTGTACAGATGAAGTGCAAATTTTCTATGATGCTTCATCCTAAGTCATTCCTCCATCTTTTTCGTCTGTTAATTAGGTTTTCTTGTGGATATGCGAGTATTTCAGTATGTGAGGTGTGTACTACTTTTATGAAAGGCGTATATAGTCAAGATAGAATGAGGCAACATCAATTACTCACGTGGATTCGGAGGAGAGATTATGAGAACTAGATATATTCTGTCCCTTACCCACAAAAATAGTTCAGTGGAAGTCTTTCCTGAGTTCAATTAGCTTTGAATTCAGACTTGCATACTAAAAATACGAGCTTTTCCAAGAGCAGCAAAACTAGTGAAGCTTGCTCTCCAAGCTTCTATATCCTCTTCCCCTGCACCATCGCTCTGCAATAAACCCGAGCTCCCCGTACACCTAGTAGCCGTCTCCCCTTGTAGGACCTACATTTTACCTCCGCAGTCCGTATCTCACAGTATCTTTTCTAATCACCCTGCAAGTCTCTTTCCTATCTCTTAATTACCAGCGAGGAGGTGGGCTGCTTTTGCTGAGGCTGTTTTTGAGCTATATGCGTGCTGACTTGCCCAGTTGGCAAGCCAGAGGGAATAGATGACTGCTGACCTCACATTTTTACTTAATGAGGCACTAATTTGGATCGCTCTCCTCTTGTCTAGTCACTGCTCCTCATGAAACTTGTAAGAATGAAATAGAGTTTGATCTCTCGGCCTCTTTGTCATATGCACTGGAAAATGGAAGTGGATCCGTAAGTTGATAGGGTGGAACAGGCAGACTGCATGATGCACGTCTGTTTTTCTTATGAAAACAAGCTAAAAATAAATGAAAGAAAATGTAAACAGTATTCTAGGATTTTACCAACACACTAGTTATGGTCACTGAATAGTAAGAATTTCTGTAACTTATGTCCCGTCTCCACATTCATTAGGCTGCTGCTTGCAACTAAAGGCTTTACACAGTGAATCCATTTGATTACGTTTGACGAAAAAGGACATAGTCTGTTGTCTTGAGTCATCCAGTGTGCAAGGATGTCTAGTGCTCTTTAGTTAGTTTGGGTGTACTGGATTAACTATATATCATTTTAGTCAAACATATCCATAATGTCATCTGCCTCGGTTACTTGCTAGAAGTTGTGGTCACAGCAATGAAAACTAAGAGTTAATTCAGTCTTTAGACCATGGAGAGATGGGATGCCCTGAAAAATGGGTGAAATTCTCAGGTACGCCTCTGCCTGCAGTGAAAGGGAGCTCCTTGGTGGATTTGGTCTCTCCCAGTTTTGAACTTGCTGAGGGGTCGCAGCAGCGCTGGTGTCACTCCTGCTACCAGGTCTCCTCTCTGCCCGGCTCTTGCACATGCTTCAGCATTTCTGGGAATTGCCACAAACCTTGCACCCTCAGTCCTGACCTGCTCCCCTTTCCTGAAAGGCTCTGAAATCCTTTCTTTTCTCAGCAGAACACAAGCTATAAAGGGACCTGAAACAGGGCTGGGGGTCCCTACATCTGGGTCTGGCTCTCAGATAGTACGTGGTCACCAGCAGCTCCTAGTGAGCCAGGTCTCATGTCCCTAAAAGTTCCAGACTGTGCCCAGGCTGATTACACAGATGTCAGGGAAGTCATATTCAGTGTAAACCTTGTGCATGTAAAACTGGATTAAGGTCCCTCATCTTTCTTTTTATAAATCCTGTTCTGTTAAGTAAGTGTAAGATGTATTTTAAAAGCATCCTGCAAGACAAGCTATTCTGTGGAATGCTTTGAGATTCTCTATTTATTTACTGATTTATTCTCTGGGAATTGGTAATAAATAAATATGGATCTTTTCTTATCTCCGGTCAGTGGTTCACATCCAGTTCAGGTCATTTGAGTGTAAGTGGTTGCTGTGTACTGGCAGAGTGCATGACGTGGGGTATGGTTCTTAGCGGGGTGACATGCCCTCTGTCACAGCTGCAACATTTGTTAGCAATCTCAGCAGAGGCTGAAACTTGAATAAGCACTTGGTGTCTCAAGAGAGAGTCATTGCTAGCTGCAGATGAAGTACATTTATGGATAAACTTTTGTGTCATCTTTTATTTAGGTAAGCAAAGGCATTAGTGTGCAGGGGATTCTCCTGAGCATCTTGAAATGAAAATCAAATAGATTTAAAAATGCAGGTTATAGTTGTGCTGTGAGCTGGAGTATCATTGTGAGTACTTCCTGTGTAAGCCAACCTCATAGGTTGGTCTGATCCATTGATACCTGAGCAGACAAGTTTTTTTTAAAAAAAGCAAACCAGGGATGTTTTGCTTGCTTAAAGGACTATATCTGAAATACTTATGTACACATCACTGAAATAAAAGAAGAGTTCATATCAAGCAAAGAGTGAAAACAGATCTGACCCAAATATACAGAATGAAGCCCAAGGCACATTGTTGTTATTTGCATACCGTAAGGGAGGAGTAACTTATGAAGAAGAGAAAGGAGGAATGAAGAACTGTATATTCTGTACCACAGTATTCTTTTCAGCTGTCCCTGTGATCCGGGGTGGAATGTTTGAGTGCAATGGGAGTTCTTTATCTTCAAATGAAGTTAGAGTTTATCAGTTGTTCTGGGAATGAATTACATAAACTGTGGAAATTAGAATCTATTTGGCATATAAGGATTAAAGGGTACCTTCAGGCAGACCTGAAGGTGTATCTCTAGGCAAACCTGTGCTGCTTGCATAGCCCCTCTGTGAGCTGATGCAGTTTACAAAGACTGGAGAGCTAACCCGAGAAAAAAATCAACAGCTTTTGCTAGCTTTGTGGGCTGAATTTGCTCCCTGAGGGGGATGGACGCATGCCAGAGCCAGCACTGGGGAAGTGGGGTCCCAAGGGCCACATCACTTACAGCCTCAACTGCTGAAAAGGCAGGGGAAAGAGCAGCGGACTCGGAGGCTGCCTTTGTGAAGTTCCCTGCAAATTATGCTGCCAAGAGGAAGCCTCTTAAGATTGGCACAGCTTTTGACATGTTTCTTTTTATTTGCATAAAATAGCTTCTCACAGATGCCAACAGCTTCGGGGAAAGAGGACACCAACGATAACATTACTATATTCACCAGGATCTTGGACGGCCTGCTGGATGGCTACGACAACCGACTACGCCCGGGACTGGGAGGTAGAATAGCAATTTAGTTGTGGCTGGTGAATCATTTAGACAATTCTTCTTGCATAGTGACTCCCTGATGCCTGCCTGTATGAGTACCTGCCCTTGGGACGGGTCTTAACGAGAGAGAGGTGTTTAATTAGCTAAATGTAGACCAGAAAATATTGTCTCCTTGCAAACAGGTACAAAGGTCACTGAAGTTTTTTCTTTCACTCAGTGAAGTCATTTGAGGTTGGATTAGGCATGCATGATACATGTTTTCTGTACTGAATACAGTTTGCATTTTTTTTTCATTCGTTTTGGTACTCTTCTCTTATATGGCGAGCTAGACAGGGTGCTTGCAGGTTGCTTTAAGGTTCCCTGCTGGTCAGCATGTATAAAATTATGCCAGTGACAAAAAATCTCTGTTAAAAAAAGAACCCCAAACCAGCCGTTTTTAGATAGCTGCAGTGACTCTGTATTGATACGTCATTTAGATAACCTCTATAGCAGCTATTTTAAAAGCGTAACATGTGAACAGTTACTTGCCATTCTAACCTTGTTGAGCCCTTCTTCAGCTCTCTTTCCCCCAGATTTCTCTCATCTTCTACCCATGTGTAAACCATCTGTTATGTTCTTCCTGGCCCTTTTTTAATCTGGCTACCCCCACCCCTTCATATTGTGAGACCAACACATTGCTTTCATTGCTTTCTCTCCTTCTCCTCTCACTTTACTCAGAGATGCTTGAAAATAGGGCTTGATGCTCTTATCTTATGTAACAAACTTCTGAAAATTCTGCCCTTAAATCAGATTAGTCCTGGATTTGAAAAGATGCCAGAAAGACTCAGAGTCTTGAGGGTAGAATTAATTTCACCTAGCTTTAGACATCTCTAATGTAGATGTCTGCAATTGAGCAAATCACCCAAGTCAGTGGAGATAAATAGGTCCTTCTAAGGTACACTTCATCTCAGCCTGTAGTAGGCATCTAAAGTGGTCAGAGGAATTGTACCTGAGAAGGGCCTGTTCATTTCCTCTGACTATAGGAAGAGAGCCTGGGCTCTCTTCCAAAGGAGCTAGACATTTGTATTTGATCAGGGATCAAATTTCTCCTCAAACGCCTTCTTAATTTCAAATTTTGGGGGGATGGGGGTTAGATGATTCAAAAGTTGTTAATGGGGAAATGCATCAGAAACACGTATGTGTGTCTTCACGTAATTACTGACTCAGAGCCTATATTTATTACAGAGAGAATAACTCAGGTGAAAACAGACATCTACGTTACCAGTTTTGGTCCTGTGTCAGACACAGAAATGGTAAGCTCTAGCCCATGGCTCCTACCTTGTATTTCCTTGCTAAAGTCATTTTCAGAACCGTTGCTCCTAATCAGACCCTGCAATAATACGTCTGCTTCTTTATGCCAGGAATACACCATTGACGTTTTTTTCCGACAAAGCTGGAAGGACGAAAGGCTTCGATTCAAAGGACCTATGCAGCGCCTCCCTCTTAACAATCTGCTTGCCAGCAAGATCTGGACCCCCGACACCTTCTTCCACAATGGCAAAAAGTCTATTGCTCACAACATGACAACACCAAACAAGCTTCTGCGTCTCGAGGATGACGGCACTCTGCTGTATACCATGAGGTAATAACCTGCTTTAATTTTTCCTGATGCTGTTTCCCAACTAGCTTTGCCAGTACTTGGGGGGAATGCCACTCCCTCCACTCACAGTAGAGCCAGGCAAGCAAACTTTTGCACATATTTATGTGAATATCAAGAAAAGCAGAAAACATAATCACTGCCTACAAGCAGCAATTAATTTGTAGCTTCTGAATACTGCTATTGCCTAAATATTTCCTTTGATTAAATGGAAGGCATATTCTCAACAGATGTGATGATTCAGTCCAGCTTTTTTATGAAGATCTGTACTCTCTTATTATTTGTATTTGCAGCTGCAGTGTGATTGCAAGAGAGCTGTCCTGAAGGCCAGAAACCGATATCTGGTTCTGGGGCAGTACATCTTGATCTCTTGACACGTATATTATTATTTTTTCAATTTCACTATTAGGCAAATCATCACTGAGATAAACAAAGTAAGCTAGCAGCAGTGTAAAGCTATTTTAGCGACTGCATTCCTGAAAACAAAGCTGGCACATTATATTGGCAGAGAAGCAGCTCAGTGTCTGAATTCTTCAGGGTCGTGCTCCTCATCTGATTAGAGGATACTGACAAGCTTCATCATTGCATAACCTAGATATAAGCTATAATATCGGTGATGTTAGAGGATTATCTGAAATTCTTCTCAGGCCAAATCCCACATCAGTGTAGGGTGATTTGCTCATTAAAAGTAATTAAGCTGTAGTAATTGAGATTGCCTTATATCTTTAATAGGGTTTTCTCTGAAAGCATAGTCATATGGACAACACTTCAGAAGAGATTAAGGAAAAACCTGCTGGGGAATAAAGTGTTATTGTAAGCTTATCACAGATAAGCACAGAATGATGCCTGAGACCCAGTAAAGCAGTTAGGAGACTAAAGTTAGACACTGAAGTGCTGGCGTTTCCTGCGCTCATTCCCCCATGCTGAGCCGGGCTGGACATCGGGCTCCCAAACAGAGGAGGGGGGCACAGACCCTGGGGGCAGCCTGGGGACTGCACGTCAAGGGCGAGAGCTGGTGCGCAGCGAGCACGAGGCAGGAGACTGGATGCCTGCCTCTCTCTGGGGCCGGGTCTGCAGCGTTGCGGAGAGCGAGACGTGGCTGGCTGTTTGAAGGGCAGAGCATCAAGTTCGCTCCGGAGGTCGGGGATCGGGACCTGTCAGGGCTCTGGGAGATTA
Organism: Dromaius novaehollandiae; assembly: GCF_036370855.1. NCBI lineage: Eukaryota > Metazoa > Chordata > Aves > Casuariiformes > Dromaiidae > Dromaius > Dromaius novaehollandiae. Next base: position 147,032,523 of record NC_088098.1, on the reverse strand, counting down.
CAGTGTTGTATGCAGGCGCCTAGAGGTTCACAGATTTTATTTTGGGTGTTTCCGTTCTGATTTTTTTGATCCTAGCCTTAAATCCCTTCCTCTGAAAGGAAAAGAGAGGTAGGAGAGGTAAGGTATCCTTTTGTATATGCTGACAGCTTTAGATCATAGCTGTAACTGCGCTAGTACTAAAAAGATTCAGATTTGATTAGGGGTCACGTTTAAAAGTAGGGGGAAATCTCCCAGTTTCTTTCTGCCTTATACTGCTGTTATTTCTCACACATTTTGCTGAGTTAGTGATCTCAATAATAATACAGCCCTGAAACAATGTGGTGATATGGTGTGTGTTTAGATGAGTGAAAGTCAAAATAATTAGAAGAGAAACCTATATTTCACAAAAATACTGGTAATTCACGCCTTAAAACCAGTCTCATTGCTGCTAGGACTACACTAGTACAATTCCAGAGACCACTACAGAAGCGATTCCTGGTTGTTTGTGTAAATTACTTGTGTAAATAAACTCCAAATCAGGCTAACAGGCTGGAAGGAAACATTACATTGTGTGGTGGCTTCACAGCTGGCATGCTATTTTTGTGGAAGCACTGGGTTTTGCAGTGTTAAAGAAATGCAGTGAGGCACAGAATCATTAGGCGATTAACTGAGTCACCAGGCTTAGTGGAGCGAGATATATCTAGTAGGTAACCTAGCCATTGAATCTGAATTGCTCATTGGAGGTGCCTCTCCTGTGACTGTGGTAGACTTGCTAAATTAGGTGCCACAGGCTGTAAGTATGCTGAGGAAAAGACTGTGTCCTGCTCGTCACACGCAGCTGGAGCAAAATTTGGGCATGACCCAGTCTTTCTCATCTTCCCACTACTTCTCTTTTTCCCTTGTTTTCACAAAAAAGAAACAGGGGCACTTAGCCCAGATGACAGCTTGGGGAATAGGAGGGGGCTCCAGGCAGCAGCCTTATCTAGATATCTGAGGAGGCCTTTTAAAGTTAGATGGGATGAATACGGGCCTTAGGATTGGAAGTGAAACAGTCAAAGCTTTAGGTTAAGGCTCTTCGGATTGACGTTCTTGTAGGCTACAGAAAGATGCAGAATGCTTTTCTAACCTAAAAAACATGTAACATAACTTTTTTTTTTTGAGTGTTGTGTGTGGGTGTGCATGTGTGTGGAAATAAATTCCCACCAACCATGGCGTATGAGATAAGAAAAGGAGTGCAAAGCTTTTAAAATATCTTGCTTTCCACTATTGCAAATAATAACTTTAAAAGCTAATAAGAAGTGTCCATACTATTCTATTTAAACCTAAGTCCAGAGGCTGCTCCCGTAACATGAAAGGAGCTGTGCTGCTTTAGGGATACCAGTCGTTCATGATGGGCATTTCAGCAGTGGGAGCGAAGTTCTGCTGCAGGATTGTTTCAGGCTCCCCTTCCCAGCTGTGCAGCGATGGCTATGACATGCACTCAGCCTCCTTCAGCTGCTGCTACACCTTTTGGGACTCCTGATGAAGGTTAACAGCTCATCAGCGCTACTTAGCATGGTTTTCCACCGGAAGATAGGCAACATAGAGCCTTTGAGGGGAGAAGTTCTCACTGCGGTGCTGATGCACTGCATGAAGCTACTGGGCTTAAGCAGGGAGTCTCGTCTCCTGCAGCTTTGGTTCCCAGGATTTGGGGATTAGAAGGCAGCCCCCCTCTGTTAGTCCTGTATTTCCCTTGTTTCCAAGGAGGAATTGTGCGTTTCCAGGCTGTACGTAGGAGTATTCTGTGCAAGCAGGATTGGACCCTCTGTCATTGACAGAGATGCCTGAATTGCTTTTGCAACCTTGCATCTGGCTGTCTGAATGAAGAGGAGGAAAGCAGCGAAGTCAGGTGACCTTCTATCTTACCTGGCTTCCAAATGTACCAAGTTTGATCAGTTGAGTAAATTTCCAGCTTTAGCACTTGTCAGTACATGTGTTTTCATTATAAATGTGTTTACTTATAAAGAAAAAAGTAGTCTTTGCACTTTGCATTTGATAGTGTGTGGTCTAGATCAGAAGTTGATGGGATGTGTTTTGCTAGGGAAATGTAAAAAATAGGCTTCTGTATATGTGTAGTATTAAATCTCTTCTGCATGAATATAAGAACACAACACACCCTTTAAATAAATTTCATAGGCAATACTGTTCTCTACAGGGAATGACTTAATAATTCTAATTGTCTTTGATTTGGTAGGTCTTATTTGTTTTATTTAGCTAATGTGATTTACAAATGATACACTATTGGATTGAATGCTGCAAATTTTATTTCTGCCCCTAGAGGGGAGTATTGTCTGCACGCACAGTTTTAAATGTTGATTTTCAGCGAGAGCATGGTGGTAAAAGTGCTAGCAAATGTGCCTCATATTTCACTAGTCTATGTAGAAAATAACATTCCGAATGGAGGCAAAAGTTAAATTTTGTTCCCATAATTACTTTAAAAAAATCTAGTTTATCTTCTCTGAGAAATAAATGTTGTAAAAAGTGTGAAGCTCATTTGTTCCATAAAACTCTTCTACAAAATGAGGGTAGTCATTAAGCAAGCTTTTCAGGGTAAGGGAATCAGAATATCTCAATGAGCTGCATTTTTTTTTCTTCAGTGAGAACTGACTATAAAGACAGGAGCTTGATAAACTTCACTGTACAACACCAGAAGATGGTGCGAGTCTGCCTTTTTGGCCAAAAATTGTATGAAGCAGAACCTGCTCACTAAAGCCAAGCTTTTGGACCATAACTGAACCTCTAGACAGCAGTTCTGAAGCAGTTTTGCCTGGCTTTCTACCTGCTTGTAGATACCGAAAAATATTTTTGTGTCATTGTAAGGGCAGGGCTCCTTAGAGCCATATTCTCACCTTGACTTTGAAAGGACCCTGAGATTCCTCTACTAGCCCTAAGACTGTCAGACATCTGATATAATTGGGGATTTTAAATATCATATGGTCATACCTCTGAAGAGTGTACCACACATTGATTTTTCCCTTGTTATTCTGATGACTGAAGGTTCCCAGAGATCCTGAGGGCATTCACTGGTAAATTTGTCATGTTACACTGTTAATGTGTAATTTATCAGCTTGAGACTGCAGACGTTAGCTTGATCAATGCAGAGTTAAGAACCTCCAAAATCTTTATTACAGCCCTGAAATAGAGTTATCTTTATCATTCCTGGAAGACATTTAAAATTCAGCAATGTTGAAGAGCTATCCGCTTGATGGCAGCATAACCCCACTTCTTGGTATTCTGTAGTGAATACAGAGACTTAGCTCTGCTGAAAATACTGTTTCTTACATTAGCACTGAGCATTAAAATTGTATGTGCAAGTGTGCATATGTTCCAGCAGCATCATGCCTCTGCCCGTATATAAAGCATTTCATGACCAAACTAACCTTTTTTTTACTATAGAGGTATTGGTTATAAAAAGAATTTACTGTTTTCAAAACTTCCACTGGGAAAGCCAGATTTGTGTGTTTTTTAATGGGAAAATTACTCTATGAAGAATGTGTTCATTCTCAAAGTGCTGACTTTGCCAGAAGGAGGACTTTCCCAGATGTAGATTTGCTTGTGTGGCCCCAAATGAGGAACAGCCAGCCAACCTACATTTTTAAAAGACCTAGTTAGTTTTCAGTCTGCTAGTCATCTAGATGAGAACATTTTTGTTTAATTTGCATATCTTGTTCTTATTTCAGAGAGGAGACTTCATTTATGCATCCATTTATATTTACAAAAAAGGATCTGGCAATAATTTGGGCATTGTATAAATGTTACAAAACTAATTGGGAGGTCTCAAACCACACAAATATACATTTCTTTTCACCATCTTAAAGACTTGCTGCCTTTTCTTTCATATACAATCTTCAACAAGCTTATGCCAGGAAAAAAAAAAGTAGTTTTTTTTTTACTTTGGGCTGAATCTCGCAGAGTGCTGAAAAACTGCTGTGATGCCAAGTACTCTCAGCTGCCTTTCATCAATTCAAGTTTTGATAGAACAAGGAAAACAGGGATACATGAAGTAAAGGGACCTTCCCTGAGGACAGTGTGCCTGCAGGGTTCTTGTTTTAACCCTAGAGCTATCAGTTTCAAAATTTCTGCTTTTATTGCACATTACTGCCAAATCTCAAAAGTTGTCCTTCAAGGAACCATGTTTCATTGTTTTGAAAAAATCCATAGCTAGAATTACAGCCAGGGAAAGAAAAGAATCAGAGGAGACTGTGGTGTAATAAATTCAAAATAGGCAATTATTACCTGCAGCATTCAAAAAGGTTTCCAGAGATAGTCCCTATGTAGACAGCATTACAATAGCCTATTCTGCTGGTAATAAAAATGGCCAGAGCCCTGCGGAGATCTCCATCATAAAGAGAGGAACTCTCACAGCAAGGATAAAATTGATTAAAAGACAAAACCCAAACCAGAACCAACCCATCTTTGGATGAGATGCTTGCCTGGACTTTGAAGGGCTACAAAAGATCCAGCTTTAGTTTCAGGTTGGTGTTGAGCACAAAAGCAGACATGTCCTTCCACTGAGGTCAGCTGGTACAATTTCTGCCAAATTTGCTAGTGTTCCACCCATGCTATAAGCACAAACCAAGTGAGGTCTCGTTGGCTGCAGAAAACTGGATGACCTGGTGTCCTGGCTGTGCATGGAGAAGCAGGGCTAACAGACCAGATACGGGAGGGAAGCAGTGGCCTGGCAGGTGTCCCCCAATTACCCCCAGGAAAGCACAGCTGCATCAGTGACTTCTTCTTTGCCTAAATCCACAGATAAATCCCAGCTTCTTGTGGACAGGGGCTTTGGAAGTACCTGGTAGATATTAAAAAAAAGTTTATGGCTACGCTGTCTTTTTTATTACCAAGGGAGTACAACATTGCAGTGAACTCTCTAGTCATTTCATTTAGAGTGAAATTAAAAACATCATCTGCCTAGTTGGAAATACCATCCCCTGAAGTACATTTATGTTTGTGCTGAAACATCAGACTGCCAATGAGTAATCTAAAGTATGCTGTGGTGGAGTACACCAGACAGTATGGGTGGGATCTATCTCACCTGACTTTATCCATCTATGATGCTGATAGCTGCAGCTGAGCCTGTCAGCTCAGGATCACTCCCAGTGCAGTGGAGAGACTCTTTTAAGGAATTAATTGTCTGCATTATTTTAGACATCTGCTTTAGTATGAAAGATGCTTATATCTGCAGATGGAGAAAAAAGTGCATAGGGTTACTACTGTTGATACTGGTATTTAGTCACATGAGCCCCACCCTATTTAGCTATTTCAATTAGTATTTCCCACCACATACTCATGTAGTCTGGAGACTGGTAATGTGCAAACTGCCTAAAGCTATGGGTCATTGTGGGCAGCAGCTGGTTCCGTAGCTGTGTTGTGTGAGACTTGCACAGTTTCCTCTCCATAAAACGTATAACCCAAGGTTGTGCAGTTGCAGCATATGAAAGCACACTCCAACTGGGGTTGCTCCTCCACTTTTGTCCAGGTGGGCACAGGGGGGAATATAACATGCTTTAGGAGGAGTACAAGAAACCCCAGTGAACTGTAGTCTTGCCTATGTGGAGATGGGGTGGCAGGAGAGCAGAGCACATAGCAGTAGCCAGAAGGCTGGGAAGGATGCACACACTGACCTCCACCCCATTTCCTGTACTGGCAGCCCTCGCTTTTCCTGGAGTGCTCAACTTGCTGTCTTGACCAAGTCACAGCTGCACAGTGGTGGGATGTCACATGGAGAGATGAGAATAAAGTGATGGGATTCCCTCAGAAGAGGCTAGAGGGTATCTACCTAGGGATGCCAGAGGCCAGCTAGACACTGGTGGGTGCCAGGAACCTGTGCCTGAATCAAGACAGCAGGATTAGGAAGACATTTGAGGGCTTACATGGGAGCAGGCTTTGCAGGAAATGGGTGTGGAAGGATTTTGGGGAGCAGGATACATGGTACTGATAGTCACTTAGGAATAAGTAAGCGGGAGGTACTGCAGGTTTGATGTGTTGGGATCTGAGGCATCAGAGAGTAAAAGTGTATGTGCGAGGAATAGAGCGCTTAGGGAGCATACAGACCAGCTCCAAGCTGCTTCAAAAAAGAAGAAAGGAGGGGCCTTGTCTAGGATGTTTCAGAAATGTTGGTATACATAGTGGCATTTGCCAAGCACCTTTTCTTGGTATGTCAGTTTGTCCTATACTCTGGTTCACTGCCCTGGGCTTTACTACAGGAAGAATGAGCTATCACTGGGACAAAAAACATTGTGAAAAGCAGAAGTCAGCTGAGGGGGACATACATTTTCCACATTCCTAAAACCAGCTTGTAGTTGCAGGTTTGACACAGCCTTGGCTGGCACACTAAAGATGAGAGATAGCTACATGGCCTGTGTTTTACCCCACTGACCCACTGCAGATGCAGACCTATAGTTTGCGTTGTGCAATGTTCTGCTCTTCTCTTTGGTAGCCTCCAAACCTAACAAAACCTTCTCCAGTTTGTCTCTCTTGAAATAAAAATCCTCAGCATCAAAGAATATGGGAAATTAATTTTCATGTACTGCAGTTAATTCACACCAAATTCCTTTAAAATTTCAATGTGCAGTAGTAGAGATTTCCTTTTTAGAGGATGGGAGTGTCATAAAGTTAGGGCAGATGAACATATTATGGTGGAGTGAAAAATTAACACAGGTTTAAAATCTTATTATGTGTGAACTGTTCGTGGGACATGTTATGTCACTGTTACCCTGTAGGAAATTCTCAATGATTACACTTCTCAGATAGTTTCATTAAATTACTGAACATGAATAGCTGAGTCCTACTTCCTTTTTGGAAAGGAATAGTTTTCATTGTCCCCTTTCTTTCTTTTCTACTTTGCTTCTTCAGCCTTCCTTCAGGAAAGTCTCCTGATATGACAGTATAAATGAAAAAATACACATGGATTGTCACTTAATCGGTAATCCATTTCATTGGCTGCATGTTTCTTTTTCCATTTTCAGTAATTTTTCTACTCAGTTCTGTAGAGGTTTTAAGATATTACCTTCGGAGATCTCATTTACATTCTAAGAGATCTTAATTTTATCTTAACTTGGTGCTCAGCCTGACTTACTCTGTTCCTACTCTTAAATTAAAATTTCTTGAAACCACATATACAAATTTATATCCTATAGTCATGTTTGCATCATTCCAAAAACTCTAAACTGTTATTTCTATCTGGTTGCTCTAAATGATGAAACAAGTCTTTTTCACAAGGCTGTAGCTAAACTCCTGAAGTCATGTCCACTATATGCACTATATCTAGTGTAAAAGCCTAGGAAGAATTTCTGCAAGGGTGGCCTTCTCCTTGCATGCTCCCAATCAGAAATTTGAGACAGGAAATTTGGGGACTGAAGGGGAGATTTCACCTCGGGTTATTTAAACAGCTCAGTCAGACTTTTATGTGGTTGTCTGATTAATCCACAATCATCTTTTCAGTGGCTAATGCATTCAAGTCACATGTCCTGTTCATGTAAAAAATGCTATGTTTCTGGATCAGAAATTCATCTGAAAGATAAGGAAAATAAATAAGAAAAAAAGTCCTCAAAATAATAAATACCTGTTATGTTTCTGCCATTAACTATGCATCTTAAAAACATCGATTATGCAAACCAATTTCAGCATTACTTAAAATACTGTCTCTATGTTTGCTTTGTCTAATGGTAGAATACGTCTTACACTTTCTGCCTGCTTTCACTTTGTGTCACTTCTGAAGGCGATCTGTCACTGAGATATAAGCAGGCACAGCTCAATCCGTGTTAGTCTGCAGGGGCACGTGCCCTGGGGGAAGCTGACCCCTTCATCTTGGCTGTAATGTGGAGTTCCCACCTGGCTGCATAACTGCCTCTTCTTTCTGGGGAAACTTGGGTAGAGAGAAGGAGCCAAGTACACAGCTGGGTCTTGCTCCCAGGAAGGGCCTGAGACACAGCTGGAAAGAGCATGTGGGCCCAAGAGCATGGAAGCGCCTCTTAGTCCTCATTTCAGTCATTTAGATCAGGAATTCCTGCCCCCTCCCCTTGAAAAGCAGTGGATCTTTCTTCCTGGGGCTATCGTCAACCCTTTCGAAGAAATGTGAACCCTAGAGCTAGTTGGGTAGAAGTGTCTGATATGCCACATTCATGTCGTTTTAAAATCCTGTTAGACATGCTTTAGCATGGAGAAAATCAAATGTCACTAGGAGGCCCATTTGGCCCTTCTTTCTCTCAGGTTGTGCTGTAACTAGCAAATAGGTGCTTATACTGTAGCCGACTCCAGCTCTGGAGGTGTTACGAATAGCAAATAGACGGTAAATTGAGGCAGCAAACTGTTTAATGACTGTTTATGGTGGGAACAGCTGCAGGATTGGAGAGCTCTTTCCCTGGAGCAGCAAACACCCACAGCCTGCCATTTACCTGTCATTTCCAAAGCTGCATTGATCAGCAGCATGTAGCATTTCAGAAACAAAGGGCAAAAAGCAGACAATGATGTCCTGCCTGGCTGGCCGAACAAGCCTTTTCCGTGTACCGATGGGGGTACATACAAAAATGTACGTGCAAGTGTTTCCCTGTGACAGAGCAGCAGGAAAGAGCACATGTTGCCATGTGAAAGAGCGTATCATCAGATCTCTTGATCTGTGCCCCTTTCAGACAGAAGTGTTCAGGAACATGTAAGTTACTCAAAAGATAGTGGATCTTTGTGACAGGTGACATAAGAGGTGGGCTTAGAAATGTGAAGAGAATAAGAAGAGGCTGGGGTTAAATGAGAGTTGGTGAAAGGAAACTGTAGTGTAATGCTTTGGAGCTGTAGATTATTCATCTGAAACCATGGAAAATAACCAAGGATTCCAGCTCTGGATGCCAAAGCACAATCCCTCCTACCTGCCCTCCCATCTCTGTGCATCCCAGTCATGATGTAAGATGGCCCAAATGGGCTGATATGGCCTATCTCCCCCCCACACCTCCACAGATGACTTTCTAAATTCAGCTCATTTTTCTCTATAGGAAATATTACAAGCAGTTACATATGTTGCCTCTCTGTACAAAAATAAAGGTCGAATGAACAGAAAGGAAGGAAAAGGATGGCTGTGTAGCTGGGCGACCCACATCTGAGATGGGGGCATGTGCCATATTGACTGGTAGAAACAGAGGGGAAAAATAGCCCATTTGACTGGCTCAGGAGATCTACAATGATCAAATGGCCCAGTAGGCAGTGTGAAAGCTAGAGGACAGGTGCAGTGTACTGTGGCCACCACAGTCCTTAGTGTCCACCAATTAGGGTGTCTGTGAGAGCTTTCTGTGCATCCCTTCTTGCTCAGGTACTTCGGTTTTCTCCTGCTGAAAGCAAGGGACAACCCCACAGTGCAGCTGGGTGCACTGGGCATTGCCATCACTGGCTTGACTTTGTCGGTAGTTGGGAGCTGCTTTTCTCAAGAGCTAAAGAGAAGCCCATAGTTCAGCCTTACACAACAATGCAAGAACAGTCAAATTTCTTATATTTAACACACGGTTGAACATATCACCAAATGGCCAATTCATGCCTCATGCTGATTAGGAGATTTTAATTAAGACTTGTAATGTGTGCCAATTTGGGGGAATATGTAGCATGGCATAATGAAGTATGGGCTGGCTGAGATATTATTTCCTATTTTACTAGTACCAACAACTGCAACAGCTTCTCAGCATTGCCATTTCTATTAAGATTTCTGTTTTTTTTTAATTCAAGAATTAAGCAACAATAGAAGTCGCCGCAGAGGAGAAATTTGAAGGCCTTTGTCATAGGTGGTCAAGGAGGGTTCATCATGTATAAGGGACTAGCAGGCAGAGAAAGCATGGAAAGGCTTTCGAGTGGAACTGTCTATTAGATGGGTGGGATACAGTGCTATACATTTCATGTATAGCATTTGTAGCTGCATAGCCATATTGGTCTAAAGTTTCTTTAGGAAGGTAAGATTTGTAGTAGAGAACCTGAAGAAGGACTTGGCTGCCCAAAAGCTTGTTTTCTTGACTGTGCCACTTAGTCTGATGAAAGTAATGCTTCTTCCAGCAGGTTTTACTTTGCTGATGGACTTGATTAGATACTTTTCATGGTGAGGATAGATAGGCATAAATTCAATGCTCCATTCATTGCTCTTATGCATATAGAAGAGATGCTATAGAATGAAAGGTATTACCTCTGCTATAACTTTTGACCAGGAGCTAGAAATGTGGTTCTTTCTGTAACCCACAAAATCTCTGTCAAACATCAGTAAAATTAAGTGTCCTATTGGTTGTCTCTTTGCCATTCTCAGTTCCTCCTGTGTCTAGAGGCTAAACATCTCCCCTGCTCCTGTCTAAAGGTATGCTCTGGGTATGCCAAAGTACTCTGTGTGCAGGGAAGTCATTCCTCTAGTGCAGCTTTTGAGATTAGTCCTGCCCCCCTCAGATCATCTCAGGATAACCTAGTCTTCAGCACAGCTAACCTAGGCAATTGAAGAGGCAGCATAAGTCATGCTAAGGATTTTGATCACTTAAAATGAGAGTTTTGCTGTCAGGTACACCATGTATCTGAATTAGGTATTCACAGATCACAACAACATCAGTAATTAGAGTTACTAGTCTTCCATTAGTCTTCCAGCCTCATCTCTGTGGCATTTTCAAAGCACATTTCAGTGTCATACAAAGATAACACATCTCAGGGAAGTAGGAAAAGAGTAGTATTGTTGACAGAGTGGTTACAAAGCAGAAATGGGCCAAAACAGAAATTTGTACAGATCACTTCACTCAAGCTCCGAGCTTTAATTTCTATTCTGTATTCAGTTTGTATATTAGATCTCAAGGAAATAAGTGTATCATCAGCATTAAAAATAAGAAGCAGAGTGGTGAACTGCCTCCCCACGCTACTTAGAGGGGCAGAATAAAGCCTTGAATCCTTCTTTGGCCATTTATCCAACACAATGATGGAACTTCATGAGCAAGGAAGTGTTTGAATTGCTGGGCATAATTACTTTTCTTCCCCTGAACCACACTGCAGACAAGTCACGCAGCCAGGTGTGAGTTTCAGGTCTTATTGCTTTAGGATAATTCTAACAGCTATCAATAACGTGATTGAAAGTATATCTACATCCTAAGACTTCTTTACTGTGTTAGGTTACCCACTGTCACCACCAGGCACTGGTTTTGTTAGGATTGCATGAGAAGTGCTTCAGAAGCAGGAAAGATCTTTATGTATGTTCATATAAACACCCATACACATTTTCTTCAGGAACATAGGCAGGCATCAGTTCCCTAGACTACACAGTTTTTCTACCTGGGCCTGAAACATGTCTTATTTTAAAACCCTTTGAAACAGTAACAGTTTGGTTAGAAAAGTGTTCCCAAGACATAACCCTGGGAGAATGAAGTGAGGAGTTTTGTCCTGAATCAAAGCCAGATGAGTAATTTTACAAGCCTAACAATGTGTTCACAGTTTCAAAAAAAATGACTCTGTTATTATATTATCTGCATATGAGCATATCAGAGCCTGTACTGGAGACACCACAAGGGCTTGAATTGTTATGCAAACACTGTGTAGCAGCAGGTGTCCCATGGAAGCTCCTTCTGGAGTTTATTCCTCAGAATAGTCTGACCTGACCTTAAAATTGCTCCTTCACACAGAGCCAGGCTGCCATTTTGGGTGGAATAAAGCTTGTGTGAAGTTGAATCCACTTAACTGTTTTTTGATATGTTCAGGAGATGCTGAAAGAGGTTTGAGACAAGTTTCAAGCAAATGTTTTGCCTTTTCTAAGGAAAATGGTGGTGGCTGGCCTCCTATTGGGAAGGGAACTTTGACTTTTCTGCACCCATTCTGGCCTGAGCCACACAGTGGTAATTGGTTACCAGCACAGCCAGGCCCAAAGCACAGTTTTAATATGTTCCCTTTGATCAGGGGCATGGGCAATGCACAATAATAAAGAAGACTTAGCTGGTTTGGGGTTACAGCAAACAGGCAGAAGAGCTTTGTATCTCTCTGGCCCCAGTACCTCAGAGCCAGCAAAACCTGCCATGATTCCCCTGCATGAGTAATAGTTATTCAACACTTATCTTGAGTTAAGGTCTCCTAAAAGCCTCTGGTGACTCTGCCTTTCTGTTCCCTTCTCCTCCTAAAGCTCTCTATTTTTGTTTGTTTGCATAATAAACATAGTAGCTGATAAGAAAAAACAGGTTGCTGCTACTATCTGTTAGCTTTCCAGGCAGGTGTCTGCCCTCACCTCCTGTCTGGCAGCTGCAGATAGTACTCTGGAAAGTGTTTGATACATTTCCAGGGTAGCAAAAAGATGTTAGCTTTGCTGAATTGCCCAGCTCTTTACCTACGTGTAGCAGTAGATGCTCCTTGCATTGAGAGAAGCACTCTGCAGCATCCCTGAGTTCACTCTGTCCTCCTCCCCGCCCTGTAACAACTGTGCTACTTCTTTTATCCACTCTAAAGCAACCACAAAAATAGTGAGGAGACCTTTGTACCTTACTGTAATGGCTTTTGCAGGGCAGGGTGCCTTGTGCCTCTGGGACTTCTGCTGAGGAATTCCTGCCTCTATTTGACACACACTCCAGATGGATCTCCAGGTCCCAAACATCTGCCTCTATTTTCTCACCACATCCTTGACTTTAGCACCTCGTTTTTTTTCCCCCCAGGCTGTTAAAAATGAACAACTTTTTGAAAGAATTGGTATGCTTAATTCTCCAGCAAAAATGTTTGATGGTGACTTTTCTGGACTTAAGAAATCTTGCTGTTTGAATTGTTGTATATTTATTAGATGGGTATATACGTCTATAGTAAATGTGGTTGGAACAGAACATCAGTAATCACTTTATGTGGTTCTGTAGTGCATACACAATGTAGCTCCGATGACACTTTCACATACAGTTATGAATGATACATAAAGCAATTTGTATGTCTAGCTTTTTTCTCAGCAAATTAAGATGTGATTGCTTAACTGTTGGATAGCAGTATGAGTATTTGGAGTGTTACGAAAGTGAAATTTCGTAGTTAATAATAAATCATCAGCAGTAGCCAGGATTTCTTACCTATTTTGGGTTAATACAGGCCCCACTGAAGTTGGAGAGAATTTTACTTTTAACTTCAATAAAATGAAAGTTTCATCCTCCCTTTGTAAAGGACCTTTAACAGCTACTTATAATCTTGTCAAAAATCATGTTTGATTGAAACTAATCCCGTAGGTCTTTTATTAAGACAGAATGATAATGGAGGAGGGGAAGCTTTTAAATGCTTCTGTTTAAAAGAACTGTAGTATGAACGGCTCTAGTGCTATGGCAAAAAAATTCTGGTTTGGAGAGTGTCTCCAGCTCAGATAACTGCTGTAATAAGCACAGTAAGATCATTCTGGAGTGACCACATTAAAAGGGTTAGACAAAGACTGTTTTCTACATGCATGCCAAAGCCTTCTTTCTCTTCTTTCAGTAAATGCAAAGAGGGAGTAATTTTGTTGTAATCAATCAGCTGTGTAAACTAGGGTACGCGAAGGTTACCTAAGCCTTAACACAGTGCTAAAACCAAAAGTGTGCTATGTTCTCTGGGTGTTGCGTGTGCCTGTAAGTGGAGCTGAGAAGTTCTCCCTCTCTAGGTGTGAGCTCTCAATCAGATAGGGGCACAAGTAATGCTGCTGCTTCTCAGGTGATATTCAAAGAAGAGGACCAAGTATCAATTTCTTTACGACTCCTGGAGCTAGAATCTGAATATATGCTTTGTACTCTGCACCTAAGAGCAAATCTGTATGCAATGACCCATGCTTTTATCTCTCAGATTATCAGAGATGGCTGCTGTGCTGCTTTTTTTCTGTATGCAGTAGAAAATCTGGTCTCTTTGAAACAAGAGCCAATTTTGTGACTTTTTCAAGTTCTCACACATTAATGAAAAGCAACTACTAGAGAGCACAAAGAGCCCTGCAGAAAGCTGTACTGATGACATTTGTGCAACATTTCAAAATCCACAGTCAAGTTTTCTGTTGCTGTGCATTTTACAAGACACTACGCAAGTTTTGGTTCATGCATACTTCGTAAGAGGTAACTAGGAGAATATCTGCCAAAAATTTTTAAATTACCCAAGAGGATCAGCTACACACTCTTGTGAATAACATAATGTGAATAACATAAATGGCTCTGGAACAGAGGCATGGGTAAAGGAAATTAGAGATAATGAGCAAAAGGGACTTCTTCATCCAAAGAACTCATATAATGAAAGGAAAAACTGTAGCTGGGTAAATGTGCAGCTGCTAAACTCAGTTCCCCTTACCCTTGGGCTAGACCCAAAAGATTGCCCCAGGCACCATCCTAAAGGATATGCCGCCTTTTGCAGGATAAGGAATTCAGAGAGGACATGGGAGTAGTCCTGGTAGAACCAAGTGCTTTGCAGCTTCTAAGACAGGTTGTGGCAATAAGGTGCCACATAGCCTTATGTGTTACCCTTTCATTTAAAATGGGCAAAAATAGTTTCTGAAGGGACTTGATTAAACTCCACCAGGTCATGTTTGTGCATTGCATCCTCACTTCTCTGAGGAACATGCACAGCCTTCATCATTATGCCTAAGAGTTTTTTGCCAGAGATGCAGGTGGAAGGATACAGTTCACAGGACAACTGGATGAAACAGCAGGTCTTATTCGTAATTCTGCATTGAATCTTCATTCATGTAATTCCTGATTCCACAGTTGCTCTGTTAGTAAGATAGATGTAGGCATCCCTTCCTTTGAGGTTTGCAGATGACAAGTACTGTGTGTTAAAGTGTTGTCAAACTGCAACCTCTGAAACAACATCCTCAAACTATTGGTAGACAGAGAGACAGGAGATGAACTATGGTGAAGACATGTCAGCTTTATTATGGACATTTGAAGCAAGGTGTAGCATTCTGAGCTTATCAAGAAAATTAAATTTGCAATGCTTAATATAGAAAATATAACGATATATTGGAAGATGGCCACCTTGCTTTGAAATACCCATTAGAGTGATTTTTGTGAAAGGGATGCAAGTACTGGACAGGATGCTACTAGCACCAGCTTGATAAATTCATCCACGTAGCACTCCCAGCAATTGTGGCTCTGTTGGTTTTGGTGCCCAAGGGCAGTCTCCACTGCAGACAGCTCCATATTTTAGTGATTTTAATATTTCTTTTACAAAAATAAAGTCCAAGATCAGTTTTGCCTGAGGGCAGATAACTCAAGCCTCACTCATTTCTTTTCCAAATTGTAGACCTCCTTCCTATTCTAACAAAGCGACACATCTCTATTCTGAACCTGATTTTTTCCTTTTGTTTTATATGGTTTATTATCTTTATATCTTGTATTACTGTTTGCAGTTTCCCTTTTTTCACTCGCTGTTTCTCAGCTTATCCCCATATATGATCTCTAGCCAATGATGCTATTGCATTGCTGTGTGCTTATTTTGTCATTTCCAGCTATTGGTAAAGCTCCAGAATTTCTGTGTGTTGGCAGAAGGCAGAGTTGTTTCCCCCAATTTATAGTCCATGTAGCCTGAGTGCCCTGGTAAGGCATCATTGTGTTATATTGAACTGGACTGGCTGAATGTTATGCCATCTGTACATGGACAGATTGTTGCACTTTATGATCCCTTTCGATAGAAGTTCGTGTAACAAGAATACTCACTTTGGTGTGGCAATATGAAGCAGTGGGTATATTGTTGGGAAGTCTGGCTACAGGATGGTATTATGAGAGTAAGGGGTACCTTTGTATTCTGGGGATAGGACATTGGGGAATTACCTGCAGAATTTTGACCACCAGAGAAGCAGTTTGATAAGGTACCAGGGCTCCTCTCCAACAGGTCCCTGGGTTATCCCACCATAGGGCAGTCTTTGAAGCTTTGTGTGTTTCTGGTCTGTTGGCTTGTAGACAAAATATTTGTATAAAATGAGGAGGGTTTATGGATGTTCATAATGTAAAACAAGAGGTTTGCATCCTCACCATCCTGAGCAAACCATTTATATTAGGCAAATATCAAAACAGCCTAATCGGAAATGAATTACCATTGTGCTATGTGCTGTATGCACCTAGAAAAGATAGGCTTTTGTTCTGATATATGGCTATATTGCACTGGTCAGAAATTTACTTCAGACTTTTTTTTGTGTTCAGCTCGATTGGTCAGTTATACGGAACATCCATAGGATATATTCATTTTCTGTAAGAGATTCTCCTTTCCATATGTCCACTGTAGATATGTCCTCTATTCCATATATCCACTCTTCCATGTGTCCCTTTTCAGTGTCTAAGAAGGTAAAATCAGTGCTTCTTTGTGGCTGTAAAAGTGCTTCACTCGTGAGTCATATTCCTAGTTCAGTTGCAGTATCCACGGAAAATAGATGAGAATGAGGTATGGGGCAGAACATCCAGCATAGAAGTTCTTTCACATACAAATAAGAAAGAACGATATTACTGAAACAACTTACATAAATAAAATCAGTTTATGTGGATAAACATTACTGGACAAGGCCTACAACACACACAATGGCCCACTTGGTTTATCTCACATTCAGTTTAACAGAGGCTGCTGTGATTTCAGCAGGAGTGAGGAGCCTTTAGGAAAAGCTTGCTTGTGTCAGCACTTGTGTATTACAGCGGTAGGCCTAAAGAGAAGGCGCTGGATAAAATTATGGGTTTTCTTTTTACTCCTCTACAGATTGACCATCTCTGCTGAATGTCCCATGCAGCTTGAAGATTTCCCCATGGATGCACATGCTTGCCCATTAAAATTTGGAAGCTGTAAGTTCTCTCAAATAAGAACCAGAAAAAATCCACTGATATCTGGCTTTCCATGTTCATCTATGTTTTGTATGATTCTTTCACTGTTCCTGCACCCCTCACTTTTTAAGACTGCTCATTCACACCCCCAGGCTGCCATCCCTGCTACTAGTTTTCCATGATTGTGCTCCATATCTGCCACAACTGCTTTTCATCTCATGTTTTCATGCTGTTTGATAAACTGTGAGCTGATGGGTGATATATATCCATATCAGGTGTAACAGTCAGTGTTAGATGGAGTAGTAGATATGCAGGCAGCTAAGTTCATAACTGTAGGTTTTATGTTTGTAAAAAAATGGAGCTTTCATTAGGAAATACCAGATTGTTTGTCCTATCATAGTATTTACCTGAATCAGATTGCAGTGTAATATTTGCATCACATATATTAAAAGAGATCTAGAATATTAGAAGAGGAAATATCTTTCCATTTGGCTTTAATAAATCCATTCCTGTTATCTTGTTACATGATTTTGTGTACACATGTATTTGTATATATGCACACGTTATTCTAAACTGTATGCTGAATGATGATTTTTCCTCAATTCCAAGCCTCTAATCCACCATACTGCTGCCTTGCCAGAAGCTTACTTTAAAAATAACCTTAGGGGATTAGGTGGTTATATTTAAATACAAAGCTCTTAATTAAAGTACAGAGGAGGCTACTGCAGTAAACATTTTTCATTTCAGTAATCAAAACAGAGGTTCCAGGTGCAATCAACATTTATAGACTTGAAAATTACCAGCCAAGGCATTTTGCTAGTCCCTGAAGAAACCTAACTAACTGCAGCTTTTTCTGTTGTTTTTTCAATTGTATCAATTTAGATGCACTAATCCTACCAAGATTAAACTTTGCCTTTATCTTCCGTATCTGCACTGGTTTAATACTGGCTATGCATTGTCTTCTAGTGATCATACTAAGAAGTAAAAACACTGTTTGCAGTAATGATTACCAAATTACCAAACTTAAAATGAACAGATTTCCCTTCCCTCCTACAATCCAGATAGACCCAGTTTCATGTGAATCGCCACCAGTATTTTACAAGGTCACTCTAGGTTAAAGTGTGTCCATTTACTTCAGCAACATTAATTTGCTGCAAAGCCAATATGAATCTGAAGGCCAGCACTGCCTTACATCCAACTTAAAAAATTATAGTCAAACCATACATTTCATTCCTAACTTAAAAAATGAGAAGATATCTCAAAGGAAAGTGTGAGTGCATGCACATAGGGCCGAACAACATCTACTGGAAAAAAATGATAAAGAAAAATAAGCTGTTCTTCTTGGTATTGCTGTTCTTTACTGTACGAATAGATAAAGTTGAAGTTACATCTTATTAATCATTAGCTCAGAATATAGATCTGCGATGTTGGGTAGTTTTATCAGATCTTGCAAGGTATGCAATTTAAAACTAAAGGATATATATTTAAACAAAGACCCTGATTCAGCAGAGCTTTGAAGCTCAAGCTTAAAGTTAAATGAATGCTTCAATGAATTACCAAATTTGGGACAATATCATATAAGTTCAAACTCTAAGACACTAAGACAAAAACAAAAAACCCAAAACACACAAGTGCTCTGGATAATATTACTAGGTAAGCTAACAAATGTTTGGAATGAAGTACAGTCTTCAGTAACATTCAAAAAATCATAAAGCTGTCTAAATGCAAATACATGTTTTGCTTGTGCCAGATGTGTAGGGTAGAGGACATTTAGCACATATGTACTTTTAATCCATTCACGTTTGATTTTAAACACCAAAAAGTCACATTTCAGGTACGTGAGGGCTGAATGCTGTTTTTGTTCTTGCTACTTGCCACACAGTGCACAATCCTACAGTGTATTTCACGAGCTACTACAAGTCACCTTTAAGTTCTTCCACAGTGTCCAAGCACAGAGCCACTTGGCCTATGCTACTGTTCACTGTTTGGTGTGCAGTAAGTAAATATACATGAATAAGTTAAAGACAATCTTTCAGCCTTGTACATGTCTTTATTGTTCACCTGACAGCTCGTTAGTACTTTATTGTGATTTAGTATGCAGATAGATGTTTGCACAAGCATCAGCCAACAAGTTAAGGTTTATCGAGTTAGTCCAGTTGCATTTTAGGAAAATGCAATATTTATTCCCTATTTACAGCAATATGAGTTTGTATTAAGTCATTTTCACACTTGCAGCAAGACAAAGCTTACAAGGGTTCTATGGTGAGTATGTTGTATACAAGCACATGCCCTTTCTGCTTTTACTTTACTCCCTGTCATTCCCCGAAGGATTTATTTTTAATGGTCTTCTTTCCAAGAAAGCCTCAAGGAATAGCATCAGAGTAAATGTTAAACACATTATCAACAGAGCAGGGAGAGCGGAGAAGAGACAAATGTTAGCTGGTCAGTGGTGGAGAGAGCAGGACAGCAAAACAAAGCAGCCAGCGCATCGACAGATAAGCAAGAGGATGGATTCCAGGCAGCAATGGGTGCATCATCAGAGACAGTAGCTGGTTTTTCTTGCTGCATGAATGCCCACCTCACTCACTGCAATTCAGCAAGCAAAAGAAAAAAACTTGACATTTCCTTCAATATTAAAGAGAAGGAGTGTTGATCTTGCTCACAGAAATAAAGGTAGATGTTGATTTCTTATGTTCGATTTGACTAACTTCTTGCTATATTACAATTCTAGGAGATTTTATGAGCCTAGGCAACACTATACATAGCAACAGAATATTTTGTAGAAATAATTCAAAGCAAGGTAGAACGTGGGGAAAGGGATACAACATAACATACAAACACTGCTAGCCTCAATATCTGCAAGGCAGTTCAAATACCAGCTACAGAAGGAATACCTCTAAATGCCCTATGGCTTGTCATGAAAAGCTTTGTTGGCTACAGGCCAAAAGTTCAGGGACAGCTTCTAATGAACTGAACAGAAGAGATTTTAGTTCTCTGCCTCTTAAGTACAATGCCCCAGGGCTCTGAGATGGCAAGCCAGACCCTGCAGCGTGGTCAGGTTGGTCTGTTTCAGATAGTGCTGAGTATGTGTCCTGGCCCTCCAGGCTTGCATCCTGCTTAGTGGTAAGACTACCTCTAGAAATCACAGTTAGAGTTACAGGAGGACTGAGGATGATCCATGGGGCCAGCCTCTTGGGGGTGAGCTCTGTCACTGCTAGCAGGCTCGGCTCTGCTTGAGTTGTGGGTACTCAGTAAACATGGCCCTG
The DNA here is from genome assembly GCF_036370855.1 of Dromaius novaehollandiae. Lineage (NCBI taxonomy): Eukaryota > Metazoa > Chordata > Aves > Casuariiformes > Dromaiidae > Dromaius > Dromaius novaehollandiae. Next base: position 147,012,539 of record NC_088098.1, on the reverse strand, counting down.
GCAATCTGTTCGTTACATCACGGTAGGGTGGAAAGAATGCTAGTTTCTTCCATGGCTGAGTTAAAAAATAAACTTTCTGTTGCAATTCTAGTACTGACCCATACTCTAAATAAGTTTGCGGATCAAGCAGGATCTGACAAAATTTCCCGAAGCCACCTAGAGTTTCACAAGCTATGTCTTGGCCTGAAGAAATTCCTCCTTGCCCCCAAGTTATTTTTGGTTTGGGGAGGAGGAATTAGATATGACAGCAAGGACATTAAAGCTAGGAAGCTTTAGTGTCTCACCTCTTCCACTGCTAGGCCTTAAGAGTACATTAAAAGTATCATTTAGTACAGCCTCCAAACACCCATGTGTCACTAGGTAGGTAAGCATCATTATCTCCAGGGCAGCTGAGGCAGAGAAGTTAATTGACTTTCCATAAGGTCACACAGCAAATCAATGTCAGAAAACGGATTAAACTCAACTTCTTTGGTTGGAGGGACAGATGTCTAATCCACTAGACCATGAAGGTCTATGCCCAGGCAACTGACTTAACTCCTAAATCTCATTTTGCTCATGTGTTAATTATATCAGTTTTACCTAGCTCAGAGGGTTGCCCTGAAGATGAATGAGTTAAATGCTATTAGTGAATGTTAACCAGTACTTTGACAGTGTCAAATATTGTAAGGTTTATTGCAACTGTCTTTTGAAGGCACAGTGTTTGAGTATACGTATTTTTTCAGCTCTCGTATTGTAGAATAGATAAATGCATGAATCTGCTGCCCAATAGTCACTTGACCACAAAAAATCCTCCTGTGTCTAGAGTAAGTGGAGATTCTGTTGAATATTCTGAAACTAATGATCTTCCCTAGTTCACAAGCAATGCTTTGGGAAAACAGGCCTGGTTTCTATTCCTGATGAATTTCATTTGGCCATGGAGGTGGAGAAGACTGATCACTGTAGGTCAGACAGGGAGTTTGAAGACTGTGGGAAAACAGTGCTAGGTAAAACTTGTAGCATCTGAAGAAGTTCGTTAGCGTGGTTTATGTAAACTCCCTTTTTACCAGGACAAAGTGAGTCATAGTATCTTCTGTTGTCTGTGATTAAGAAAAGTGCACAGGCTATTTCTGTAGCAGAAGGCATGCTCAAATTATTTTCCTCTAAGAAGGTCTGTGATGTCAGAGTAATGAGGAAACAGTAGTTTCACCCGTATCCCAGGATTTTATTGCAACAGTGAAGTAGACATACCAAGACACTCAGTTTTTACAGACTATCCACATACCTATAGCTGAGAAACTCTCCAAAACTTTTTTTAAGCAAATTCTCCTGATGGTGAAGTTTCTCTATAATTCTCAGAACTAGCTGTGATATCACTGACAGGAAGGCAGCTGTAGAGGATTTCTTGATATTATGTACCTCCTACTAGCACCAGCTAGTAATTGCATGAGTACTGCATGTGGGGTGGGAGAACTTCAAAACAGAATCCTTCTAAACAGACTCAAATTCCCATTTAGCATGTTAGTTCCTTCTCTGAAAGGGCCTATGGCAAGAGACAGGGAGGTTCTAAGTGAAGTGCTAAGAGCAGCCAAGTTCAAGACTAGGCTGAGATTTTGTGATTTATAGAAAAGCCCATTTATATAGAAATTATAAGTTTGGCCTTTATGCCGCACATAGAAGCTTTTCTTGAAGCCAAGGGAGGCATGCTACTTGCTCATGTAAAATATTCTTTTACATTTTCCTTAGGTTTATCACTGCTTACTTAGACACCTCCATTGTATTAGACACCTAATTAACTAAAATTAGGTGAAGCTAGTTGAATACTGGAATTCTGTATTTCTAAGACACTTGATATTATTCCTGCTCCCTCCTTCTACCACATGCCACCACCAGTTACTGACCACCACTTCAGTTGGAGTTCTCCTCCTCTGAATTTTAGCTGAACCTCCAGACTTACTGAAAGAGGTGTTCATGATAAGATAGAGGTAATCTAGACAACTAGCTTGAACCAGGTATAATTTTACTTAAATTCAGCTTTGTAAAGTGTAGACACTTTGCCTGAACTAATTTTCCAGACACTCTTTAAAATTAGATAAGAAGATGCGGGCCACCTCTAGTTGCCTTGAAATTATGGACACATGATTAGTTGTGGGGCTGTATTGTTTAAAGAATTCAGTCTGTTAATTCAGAAGTTCTTAATACACAGGTTCCTGAAGGAAACATAGTCACAAAATCATAGGGATTCAGTAGAGCCACGAGGCTCCACTAGACTTCTAGAAATCTGCTGTGGCTCTTGCCTGTTCTGCGACATGGAAATGTTTTGCTCCAGAGTGAACAGGGCTGCCTGGGCCCATATCAAAAGCCTTGTATTGATAGCAGAGCCTTGGCTAATGGACAGGATGGATCTCTGACAATTTTAGACAGACGGCTCTATCCGAATGAGTTGTCTAGACTCCCTTTGTGGTCACTGAAGAGAAATAAGTACCTCTGTAGTGCAATTCACTAGACCTGTTTCTGATGACTGTCTAAGGATGAGATGAATCATATTTTAGAAGTCCCTATTTCTTTACAATACTAGCTCAGATTTGGGTAAGTATATTGTACCTTGGTTAGAGGAACTTCAAAGTCCCTTTTTCTCTACATAGCTAGCAGAGAAAGAGATACCTCTGTGGTACTTTGGTCAGAGGAACCAGGCACTGCTGTGGATTAGTTAGGTGTTGCACATGTTGGTGGCAAGCTATTATATCTGGTCTAAGTACTATTTTAGTTCTTTCTGCTGGAAGTGTTATTTTTTAAAAAGGGTCTTAGTATATTAAGTCAGTAAAGCTTTTCAGTACAGAGACAACTATACTATTTCTGCAAGTGTTTCATTTGAGCTGTGCTGTTCTTCCTACATCTGGTGGGGTGGGTTAGACCAATAAACAGTTATGTGTTCTCACAGCATAAACTGTACTCATTTCAAATATAGATTGGTAGCAATATAGAAACCTCTTTCATCTAGTTTTGAGCAGGCAGTGCTGTCAGCATCTTCATTGTTGTGTCCAGTCCCAAAGTCGATGTGGAGCAATGTAACCTGGAGCTCCAAAGGGCAGGAGATTCAGGGGGTGTGATGTATTAAAGAAAATACTGTCATATTTGGATATTTCAGAGATCGAAGAAGCTTTTCTTAGTAGAAATCTGCTTAGAATTTAAAAAATGGGCTCCTGAGCCTGGACTGCATGGTTCACAGTCACATCATTATGGGATCCTACTTTTGATCAGAATTTAAAAACAAGCATGGCCCTAACCACTTTCTCATTTGGTGGGTTTCCTATAGGGATGATACCTTTTATCGTGACAAAAGTAAAAAGAGCCCTTTGTATGAGCCCCCCCCCAAATTATCAGAACTGTCAGTTTTTCTTCACCCATAATTATGACACATTCAGACCTTTCTACAAGAGATTGGTGTGGCGTGGCCTTCCTTTGGAGAGCCTGAGCTGTTTTCATCTTAATTTTTTGCAGTCGCTGCCTTTAATTAACTTTTCAAAGAGTTTGTCGCATATAAATGATCACTGTTTGCACCTACAGAATTTAAAAAATACATTAAAAACATAGCATTTGCTACTTTCCAGTCCTCTAGGTGTGATTGTTTTCCTGTGAAATACAGCCCATTTTTGGATCAGTCCCTTGATCCTTTTTGTGATTCTCTGTTCAGAAGCCAGTGACTTTTTGTCACTCTAGGTCCATAATAGAGTTAAAAGGGAAGGTCAAACAGAACAGTGGCTAGGGCAGGGCGTTTACCATGGGAGCTGAAAAAGCTGTTGTCTCCCACATCTGGCTCACCATCGGTGGTAACTGCAGGCTGCAAGTTCTCCTGAAGTGCAGCGGCTGCGGGCTTGGCTCCCTACCAGCCCAGGGCAGCCACCATGCAGGCAAGATCATGGTTAATGAAACCGTTTTTATATTTGTAAGGAGTGCTTCCTGGAGGCTCAGGCACTGTCTTGTACTGGCTGCAGAGAGGCTGCTGAAAGGCGGTCACTGAAAGCCTGCAAGCCACATGCTGGCTCCTCGTGAGCAGCCTCTTCATTGAGTGGTGGCCTGTGCTCATCAGGCTTTTGGAGGGGGAAAAGCTCGACAGGCAGCGTTTTCAAGCTGAAGGAAACAAAAGTGCAGGCAGGGGAAGGAGCTGGTGTGGAGATATTCTACAGAATTTCTTACCTCATGTAAAGACAGTGCTCAAGACACTATTGTGGCAGAGTAGTCTGGATAGCCAGGTGCTTGATAAAACATCATCATGTCTTGCCCACACTGGAGATTTCAGTCTAAATGTAAAGGTCACACAACTGCCTGATTACAGGAAAACAGTGGCTCAATTTGAGTTATCATCAGTCAAAAAAAATGTACAGATACTCTGTGTTTAACATGCTTAAGGCATATATAGCCTTCAGATCACCCTTTGTCTGCAAAACTGCAAAGAAATAGCTGAGCCCCTAATGCCCAGGAAGCACAGTGAGGGCTTGGAGTTGCCAGCCATGGATCACTGGTTTATCCCATTGGTAAATGAGATACTATTTGCAAATGAGACAAATGGGTAAATACTGCTTTCCAAGCCATGTTTTTAGTGGCTGTTATTTTCTAAGGTGGCCATTTCCATGGCTTGTAAGTATTTCAAAAACGTTTCTGAAATCATTCTCATGATACTGGTGTGAGGTAGGTAGGACTCTGCTGCCTGCATTTTGCAGGTGGGGATAAAGGAGGCAAAGAGCAATTGCAGTCTCTTCTGAGCAAAGATAGAGTGGTTCATTAGCTGCTTTGCTTGCATCTGTCATTATGGGTCCTTAGGTTCAATTAGAGCCTCCCAGTGCTACTGTAGCATTACTGTAGTAATGACAAAATGACTTGCCTACAATTTTGAAGAAAATGCTGCAAGATGCTGCTAAAACTTTGATTTCAGTTTCTGGTCTGGCAGCTCCTTCCTGACACCTCTGTCATCAGCCAGGGAATCCTCCCTTTAAATTGCTCGATCCCTTATCAGTTTTATCTTCTATACAGAAAGCCAAGTTAGCCCAATGTCTAATTCAGTGCATGCTGCAGTTCTAGCTTAGCAAGTTTCTTCAGAAGAAACAACCTTTTTTGTTGTCCTTGGTGAAGAAATGGAAGGGAAGAAGGAATGAGAAGACGAAAAGCCTGAAGGAGCTTCTTTTTTTCCCATTCCCACATCATATCCACTGAAAAACTCCTCATGTCCAGCCTGAGCTAGCAGCTACTGATTTTACTGTAAACATCCCAGTAGTAAATCTGTCAGCAAAGATTGGATTCTTCTTATCTATTTGTATTTCTACAGTGTAAATATATACAGCTGGGCTAATCACTCTCACCCTCTTAGAGTCAGGGGAGAGAAGTAGATATTTTTAAGCTCAGGTTAATCTCCTCCTAAAGCAGATGACTAAAATGGGTCAGTTGATGGCTGTAGATAAGGAAATGTTTCACTCATGTACAGAAAAGATAAAATCAGTAAGCACCTTTGGGCCTGGGTCTCTGTGACTCCAAGGGATATTTTCCAAAGAGGGAGATTCATTTAACTTCTGCCACAGGCAGCATCTGAAATGGCAGCTACTCTGATAAGCAACTGGAGGCTGGAGTCAACAACTCACTTTAGAGGGGCTCCTGATGGAAATAGCTTTTATCCATCACTGAGGTAGGGTAATTTGAATTGATGGCCTCAGGAGGTTTTGTACCCATTAGTAAACTGCTTCTTTTGTGTTTATTATGAAGGGAAATGAAAAGGCCTTGGTGATACACAAGAGAAAGGTGAATTGAAGGAAAAGGGAGAGTGAGTCTGTGGCAGCCCTCATATGGCAAAGAAGATTTATGATTTGCTGGAGTAACTCCCTTCCCTTAAAAACATTATAGTCCAGTTATGGGCTGCACAGTGACCCACAACAGAAGTGTATAGTTAGAGACTTAAAAAGCTGGAGTCTTTTCCAAAATGTCATCTTAGTGCCAGAAGTAGGAATAGAAACCATATTTTGTGGTTTCTAGGCCAGCACCCATTCTCGGGACTGCAGATGCTCTTCATTTTGCACTGCTGTTCTGAAGACTTCTGGAACAGACCCTGTTTTAAGAGTTTTGTCTGCTGTTTCAGTAGCCATGAGTGCCTGACATTTTCAGTCATGCTGCAGTATGTCATAATATATAAAACAGTGATATGTCTTCTAAAGGGCAGGCACCCTGGATTTGGGAAAACCCAGTTAAACTAGCTGAGCTTTCAGGCTAGCAGCTGGGAGTGGGAATCAGAAGATCTGTTTTCTAACCGTGGGTGTCTGGAAATTTCCCCCTCTGAGTTTTAGATGACTGTAACTTGGGCATTGGGAATAAGTTCTAATGGTTGTGATTTCTGAGCAGTATTACAGTGTTTTAATAATAACATTTCAGCCTACTGCCTTTACAGACTTACTTATTATACATTCACAGAATGTTATTAATGTAGCAGTACTTCTGAGAGTTGTAAATTTCTTCGTTAAGGGACTGGTTTCAGAAACAAAGGCATATATTTAGTGCTGCAAGTAGTCCCAGTCACTCTTGGCTGATTTCAGGCCATACTGATTTATAAACCATGATCCTTTGAACAGTAGCTTGGTAGCTATGCTAACTGTAATGCGTGAGTTCCTGGCCGCACTGCAGTTGGTAGAAAGAACTTCTGTTGATTATGGTGAGGTCAAAATTTTGTTCTATGATGTTAGATTTAGCTAAAATTGTCATGTTTTGTGAAGGAACCCTTCACAACAAGATCAAATTGAGTATTTTCTATAGTTCATTCAACATTTCTCAGAACCATCTTCAGGGATACTGCTGGAGAGCTTACCATAGTAGCTTTGCTGATAGTAAGTGGCAGTTTAAAATATGAGTAGACCACTACAATCAAGATTGCTTACAGAGCAAGATAATATGCAGCGTGAATAATGGTGTCAGTCACACTTTGGAGGATGCTTTTATTTGCTTTGCAAAAAGTAATTTAAATCTCTAACATCTTCTTCATGACCATGCTGTTTTTACTAATGAAGCAGTTAATATAGCTGCCTAATATAGTGATTTTAAATTCAAAGTTCATTAAATGTTACTACAGCACTAAACCTAGCCCACAAGTTTGGAATTACCATATGCCTGGCCTACAAAGACCAGCACAGGGATAGCGAGGTCCCAAGGTATTTTGTATTTTTAAATGTCATCCCAGCCTGTCTCTCTGCTCTGTTCCTCTGCTCCCCTTGCAACAGATATTTATACCAGCCATAACATGGCAAGTATAACAGAAAATATATATACATACATATATATATATATATATATATATATATATATCAGAGGCTAGCAGAACAGATTTTTGCCCCTGCCATATGAAAGGCAATTGTGTCGCCACCATGAAATGTGGTGTAAAATTGATCCTCAGGTTAGTTCTAGATCAAGACAGCTATCACTAAAGCCTAAAATAAAGAAAGAAGTTGTGTTATAAATACTGACTGCAGGGAGAGAAAGAAATGGGATGGAGGCTGAAAGGAAAGGGTGAAAGATGGAAAACATCCCCTGCTCCCTAAAGTCAGTTCTCAGGGAGAGCAGGGACTTTGGGGAGATGAGCTCCCCTCTGCTGTGGGTGCTGCCTGGCACCTCAGGGCACCCAGACATGTAGAGGCCCTGCACTTGTCCCAGCTTAGTCACCCCTTAGAGTGTGTCTTCCTGCACAGGCTTCTGTGCATGCAATACCAAATCTCAGACTCTGCATTAGGGAGTTTCTTCGACTGTCCTATCATGGAGCATCGTCTTGTGGCCTAGAAACCTGCGGTCCTGAAACAGTGATTTAAGTTCTTCCTATTTCAGGAGAGTGACCTTTCGTGTGGCTTTTCGTGTGACTTTTGAGTGACTTTTGCATGGTGGCCAATACGCACACCTCTTTAGGGGGCAGTGTTCAAATTGCTGTGCTGTCCCCATGGTGATCCTTGAGAGAAATTCTGTGTTACGCTGCACAGCTCCTAGTACAGGGTTAATCTTAAGTGGTGTAATAGCAGCCTGTGAAGGCAGTGTGTCTGAGTGAATTACCAGTACAACTGTTCATTAGTATTCATATTACATTCATTGTTGGTATGACTGTGATTTAGTCTACCAGCCTGCAAATAGCCAATTTAGAGCAGTCAGCAGCCTTGCCTATGCTAATCATGAATCACACCTCTAAAATCACAAATTTGCTTTTGAACAAAATCATGAGTTTTTCTTTATTTGCCTTCTGTTTTTGAGCTCTAAGTCGGGTCATACTCGAAGATTTTCTCCATGAATTGGAACTTCTAAAATTAAGCAAGACTCTCCCCTTGTCACTGGCTTTGAAAAGCTGAAGAAACTTAAAACATATACATATATGTATACACACACACACACACACACACACACATGTATATGCATATATAACGTTGTGTGTCTCAAACTGAATTTCACAAGCATCTTCAGTCCTGTATGTGTTACTACCTCATGGATACAGTCAGTGCTTCTGTTTCATTTCTGAGCCATAGGAGCTTCTAGCACATTCCTATTCCCATGTTTTACTGAGATGACTTCTAAATTACTTTCTGAAACAGAGTCATTTCTATCTAACTTGGGGCTTTATTTTTTTAGGAATGATCACTGTAGTATATTAGTGTTGCTTGGTAATGAAGTCTCTTGAGACCTGTCTAACGCATTTTTTATAACATCCTATTCCATTCCCTGTGGAATGTGAATACAGAATCTAATAAAACTTTTTATGGGGAAGACATAACTTCAGGAAGGACAGAAATGATCATTTTAGTAAGACTGAACTTCATACTGCCCATTTTACAGCCACATGGAGTCCTATTATCTTTTGTCATCAATTTTCATACAGGAATTGTTTCAATTTCATGACAACTTGTCCTCCGTTGTCCCACTTAGATGATACCATGCCATTCCAAAAATGCTTCATTCTGGGTTTTCTAATTTATAATCCCTTGTATTTACATGTTATGCACTTTGTCTATGTCACATATTTGAAGTCATGCATGCTGTTTATCAAGCTGCTGTAAGTTTATGCCAGTTTAAATGATCAGTCTTAATTCTGATGATTTCAGGCTCCTAAAGTGATTTTCGTGAACTTCAGATTTCCAAAGAACAACAAATTCATCATCATACTGTTCCAAAGTCCTCATTTTAGGCTCTTAATCACTGAATATGTGAATACATTACTCTAAGTATTTAAATTGCAGTTTTACTTTCATAATTGATTATTATTAAAAAAAGTTTCCCCCAAGAAGTCCATGCATATTTAATACCACATCTTGTTTTTATACTTAAAATTATGTTCTTTTACTAGATCTCTTTCCACCTGTTCTTCCTATAGAGTGATCTCTTTTGTACACCGATTCTTTCTTCTCAACAGAATTTAATGGGAAATTCCAGTTACAGAGCTCAAATCTGGCCTCAGCTGCCTAGGCACGATGATTGACTGATGCTTTGTAATGAGGTAAAAAGTATTCATGCACAAACCAGAAGAAACCCAGCCTGACTCTCAGAATTCAGGCTGATACCTTGTGACTTAGTAGCAGCACTATTTTATTGCCTGCAGAAGTCTTTGAAAGATTGTAAACCTGAGTATCTATTGAGTTATTTAATAGTTTCTTTTAGGTGAGTCAAACAGATAGATAGATAGATAGACAGATGGATAGACAGATATTTGAATGCATGTTTAGATTATAATTAGATGTTCTAACTAAACTGATAATTTGTGCATATTGACAATCAACAGGCTTTGATAGGAATTAGCAACACTTCAAGATTAGGCAGTCTGATGATTCTGAGGCATGTACTAAATATGACGATGGAGCCTAAGAATATAGCTACACAGTTGTAATAAGTAAAATAAAAAACAAGCCCAAAATCATTTTTCTTCAGTATCTCTTTAAATTAATTCAATCTCCGACTAGTGCCTTTCTGAAAGAAAAATTCCAGTTGTGGATTGTGAGTTTTGTGTGACAGTTTATTTAATTATGGAATGCAAAGTCAAACATGCAGGTGTGCATTCATATACACATCCCACATTTCACAAGTTGGTATTATCCTCATTATGCAGGTAGTACATTAAGTAGGCCAAAGATCTTATGGCATCCTGTGAGGTTTATCCAAGATTTTAGGGGGTATTTTTTTCAGGATTCTTTTTTTCCCAAACTATTTGCTTTGCTGCCATGAGGATATGAAAGCTTACTGGCCAGACATCAGTGTTATTTTTATTTCCCATGGCTGGTAGTTCAACAGGTCAGTCCTGGAAGCACATCTGAGTCCCTTGGACTCGAAGTTTGGACCCAGCTATCTGTATTTGGGTTTATTTTACTTCGGAAGCCAAGAAACACTATGGTTTTTGCCTGGAGTCTATTCCAGTTTGGAGTGGGGGGAGAGAAAGGGAGAAAGCACAGCTGCCACCATTGCCCTGTGGTGGGGGAGAAGTGCCATGAGAAGAAGACTCCCTGCATACAACCTACTGTTCCATTAGCCTTAGAGGGCAGCTTGAATATCTGATCCAGTCCTTTTAAAACCCTTACCATAAAGAATGACCAAAGTAAAAATTCTTTGAAAGAAGCCAACAAATCAACACAGGCAGTTGTCCCAGTGTTGCTTTTCTAGTTCCTGTGTGACTATCCAAGGCAAAACATGGCACTCTTCAATGCCAAAGCAAATGGCAGGGATCCCTTAGATCTTACCAACTGGCTGCTTTGCTTCATCAGACTTTCTCTTAATGTACTTCCTTCCTTTGGCTGTGATTGCTCCCATCCTCTGTTCACAGAGGTAAGAGAGACCATTTCACGCTTACCTTGCCAGACATACGAGAGCAGGAAGATGGTAGGAAGGGTGGGGGGAACAGCAAGGGAGATCTCTATAGTTTTTGTATTCATTGTGATGTGTGTTGGACTTTAGAATGTAGGAAACTGGATGTGCTCATCCAATAAACACATATGAGAAAAAAATGACTTTATTTCATCACTCTTATAGAGGATAAGCCTGTAGCCATTTATCAAATGTCCCCTAGAAATAAATGTCTCTTGTCATTTTCTCATTTAGTAGCATCATATCTGTCTGTATTTTTAGCTGTCCATTCCAACTGTTACCTTTTTTTCTTGCTTTTTTGGTAGGATGGTCTTAGAAGAGAAAGGATAATTTAATGGGGCTTCCCCTTTCACTGGGAAGCCAACAAAATCATTATAAAGAACACCAAATTAATTATTTAGATTCAGAAACAACAAACGAAGTCCACTTGCTTAAATTAGAATAAACATCAAGCAGTCTCACTTGTTTTTTCAGTGACTTTGAATTTGGGTTTTTGCTTTTGCAGCAACATCAGCAGCATTCTCCCAATATTTTAACACAAAGCATCTGCTACACTTTTCTGTCACCCTCTGAGGGACTTCTTATCTCCCTGAGCTGTGCATGTGTGCGTGCCATGTAGAGAAGATGAGGGACTTATTCCTCTATCAACAGTAAAGCTTCCCTGTAACTGCAGATAGCATGGGCTGAGGATCTTCAGTTCTTCAGCAAGCCTGGTGGACTGAAAACCTGCCAGGAGCTTTACTTAAACAGAGGAAGGTTTTTACACAATTTGATATGACAGTGAATAATACCGTCTCTCTATCAGCACCTGCCCTATCCTGATACCAAAGTAACTTTATTCTAGACTACTCCTACACTTTCAGCTTTCAATACAACTGTGCCTAATTATACTGCATGGATTATCAGAAGCAGCACTGGAGCTTTTGGTAGTCAAGGTTGGGATAATTGGAGATAATTCTGGGGAGATGTGGCAGAAGGTTTGAGATAGGAAGACAAGTACCTACAGCAAGTGCACAGATACGTGGAGGTGACCTGAAAAGACATGGTCAGTGGTTTGGCTACCACACCAAGGTACATGGGGTAGCCTACACCTGTCAGAGCTGTAAGTTTCTCTCAGGAGTGGGGTCAGAGCAGAAGCAAGCAACTTCTTTCTCACAGCATACTGCAGTGAGAAGAAAAATCCTGAATCCTCAGGGACTGCTGATATATGACAAAGTTAGTGGACAAAACAGATACACAGCACTGGAAGCAGAAGCTGGACCTCCCCCTGCTAGCTGGGCTATTCTCCCTTTTCCCTTAGATATTATACCCTTGGCCAAGCAGTGCCGTGGCTTCAGTGAGAGTAGGAAGAAGCACCCTCAGCTTTCTGCGTGGCAGCCTAGCAGTAGATACTCTGCTGTCAGAGAGGATCTGCAGGCTTGGACCCTCCTCCCAGGCAGAGACTGGCCTTGAACTCTGCTCTTTTCTGGCGAAAGGCTTTCTCTTGTCACCAGGCTGCCCTGAGATGGGCAGCTTTCCTTTCCCACCATGATTTTGCAAGAAAATCTCATGGAGGATTGCATGAGCATACCTGTGAGAACCTGAATGGAATTTTGGCACCTTCTGGCTCCTGAATTACAGATGATTTTTTACAGGAGAAGGTGCTGGGCTGCTCTGAGTAGGAGCCTCTTCGAGATTGGCAGAGCTGGAGAGTAAAGTGAATACTTTTTAAGCCTGATGGGCCTACATTCCACTGTGTTTTTTATTTCAGCAGAATTTGGTTATGCTGTTCTGACTTGGAAGTGTTTAGTCAGGCTGCATTGTGATGTGCTGTATGCAGAAAACAAGACAAACCCAGTGATCTCAAAGCCTGGGACCCTAGCAGTAACAGGAACTACTGAGGTGAGGTACATCTAGATGATCCCAGCAAGAAGTCCAGCTGCTTGGTTTGCATAAGAAGTAATGCAGGCAAATAGTAATTTCTCTGACAATCCCAAATCTGCCTATTCAAATCTAGCATGCACTGGGGCTATCAGCACATGAACAGCATATATCAGATAAACATTTAAGAAAGAGGGCTTTCTGCAACGCCTTTCCAAACTGACCCAACTCCTCCTACTTCCCTTCTTAAGATCTAATTTGGAAATTATTTATAAAATGTTATTAACCAGTAATCATCTCTGAGATGCGAAGAGCATCTCACCTCTGCAGAGAAAGGTGAAATCTCATCACTTTATGTGATGCAAATATTGTACAATGGGAAGAAATTCCTTCTTAGCCTTTCAAAATTGGTTGTAAGATGTGGTTACAGCAATTTTACTGCAAAGGTACAAATATGAGCACATTAAAAGAATGGATGCAGTCTTGTACTCAGCATGGCTAATGAAGGATGGAGGATTCATAGATCCTCAACTTCCAAAGGCAGAATTGGCTCCAGCCCTGAACACAGCAGCAATGATCTACTGTAAGTCATATGATGGGAAAAATGCTTATCATATTATAGTATTTCTAGTAACAGTAGTCCATAATGTTCTTTTGAAAGAACATTATGTTCTTTTGTTTATTTACCCCCACTACGAGGAAATTTTGTTTTATTCCTGAGCTGAATCTGTCTGAACCCATCTTCGAGATATTTAATTTTCTTTTGCTTTTGTCAGTGGAATGGAATTCACCCTGTTCTTAGATTTCCATATGTGAGTATCTATAGTCAGTGATTTACTCATGTCTCAGCTTCTTGTCAATGAGCTAAATAAGTGGAGCTCTTTAAGCTTCAGATCGTAAGACTCATTTTCCAGTCCCTGGGAATTCTTGTGGCCCTCTTTTGAACTCTCTCTCTGTGTCTTTTTTATTTCCGTATCTTTTCTAAGTTGTGGACAGTAATAACCATAAAAGGTTAGACCAAAGATGTATCTAGCCTAGTATTCTGCCTCCTGCAGTGCCTCCCACAGATGCCAAGGGAAGACTAAGAACAAGAAAAACATAAAATGCTACTTACTGCCCTGATATGTACTCAGGTGATCTGGAGCTCATTGTACTAGATATGCTCTGAACCTGAGTCAGGATTACTTCCCATTTTCTGCTTGACATTCCTGGTTTTATGAATCTATGGTCTGCTTTAGCTTATTTTTTGCCATTGCAGTGGCTCAGAAGCTCATGTTGAAATGCTGTCCGTGAAAGTTTTTAAGTCCTTCATGGAGTTGCAGCTTTCAAAGACAGCTTACTGGCTCTGGCAAACAAAACTTCCAGTCTGCTGGAGACAGTGCATATGGTCCTTCAAGCTAGTAGTTTGCCCTTGCCTTTCAAGTTCTTATCTGGAAAGCCATCATGTTGCCTTTTGCACAGATTGCATTGAGCTAGGATGTTAGTTTTTCCAGAAGAAAACATTCTGCACTGCCAAGCTGTAAGTTAAACAGTGCAGAAGGTTGGATATTAGTATTCTACTTCAGACCACTTCCAATTCTATCTACATTTCACCTTTTATTTGGAAAGTAAAGTTTACCTGCCCTTCAGACATTTTAGTACAATGGACTCCAGCCTACTGTAACATTCCTGCACTGATGCTACCTGAAAGCATTCAACAATCAGGAAGTTCTAAAAACCATGAGAACTGCTTAAATTAAATAAAATATATTTAAATGTATAGTCAGCTCCTGGATTTTTTAAGACTTTATCTGCAGAGAAGGCTTAAAAAATAGAAAAAAGCTACCTTGACAGTATTTCTAAAAGAAAACTGAGGTTTCTTCTTAAAAGTGTAATTACTCCAGGTGTTAGGGCTTTAAAAATAACAGCAACATTATTGAGAAATGAATGAGCTGGCAGTACTGCCATTACCTTTATTTCCTAAGACTTATGTTAGAGAGAAATCTTGCCATATTCACATTTTCAGATATGCGTGTGTATCCAGACAACCATCCATTCACTCTTACATGCACAGCCCTCAGGTCCTGTTCTCCTTTACAGTCTGAGCCCTGATTACTTTCTTTGTTCTTCTGCATCATGGATACACACACACACACACACACACACACACACACACACACACACACACAGGGGCATGTACACACATCCCAGCTTTCCTTCCCTTGCATACAAAAGTTACTCCCCTCATGCATGCACACATATCCCAGGCTCAGTGGACACAGTTCAGTCTATTCATCCACACACACGAAGGTCTGACCTTGCACACAGAAGCCCTGGCCCTGCATGCACAACCAGTTCCCAGTCCAGACGCACGAATACCCCAACCTACCCCACACATGCACATCAGACCCAGCACTGACACATGGCTTATCTCATATATTTGATCCTGGAGGAGGGCTGAGACACAGAAGCTGTCATCCAAGGCACTTAAGGTACCAAGTGTTTTTGAGGGGAGACTTCAACAAAACACCTTTTGCAACTTGCTAGGATTTAGGAACTGCCAACTAGGTGAGTATGGGTCTGAGCTACTCTTTCTCAAATCAAGTGGCTGTGATAGATTTTATTTATACTTCTACTGTTCCAGCCTTTGACAAACCATCCCACACATCTGTTACATTAGAAGGCTTCAACCTAATATTTTTGAGCTGGGCATATGGGAACATGGTTATATCATCTTTATTTGTTTTTCTCCATTCAGTCTCACTCCTCCATTCTTCCCTCTCCCCATCATTTATCATTTAAAGATCCACTAAAATATTATACAGTGTTTTATTCATCACCATCTTTTTTTTCCTCCCTTGTCAACAGATGCCTACCCCAATTCTGAAGTGATCTATGTGTGGACTAATAGCACCACAACATCTGTGGTGGTGGCAGAAGATGGTTCACGACTTAATCAGTACCACTTGATGGGACAAACTGTAGGAACTGAAAACATCAGTACAAGTACAGGTAGGACAGTCTTTCCACCCTGTCCTTTCTGAAAGCACAAGTATTAGGAGAGATATACAGGCTCTGGTTATTTTGCAAGGAGATGGGGGAAGTGTCTGTAGAAGTTGGGGATATATGTGCAGACTCCTGGCTATTTAGCTGAGACACTGAGGGGGTATCTGCTAAAACACTGAGAGGGTATCTGCTGGCTCTTAGGTACTTCACGGGGCTGTTGCTGAAGATGCACCCAAGCTCCTGCAATTGCAGAAGCCCTGGATAAGTTGCATGCACCTTCTTGGCAACTACCTTTGCGGAGAGTGCCAGCACTACTGCTGGCTTATTTCCCTGTGGGAGGGACCCCTCCTCAGGATGCAAAAACCACCCACACATTTGATCT
Source organism: Dromaius novaehollandiae (assembly GCF_036370855.1). Taxonomy (NCBI): domain Eukaryota; kingdom Metazoa; phylum Chordata; class Aves; order Casuariiformes; family Dromaiidae; genus Dromaius; species Dromaius novaehollandiae. Next base: position 146,996,482 of record NC_088098.1, on the reverse strand, counting down.
GTTTCAATCATAGCTTTAAAATGATTTGCTTGATGAAACTGCTTGGGGGAAGGGAGGGGAGGGAGGGGAGGGAGAGTGGCAGCTGTTGCATGGCTCTGCAATGTGTCCAGGGAACCCCGTGGCTGGAGAGGAGGTGCTAACCCCGAGGATTCCCATTTCCTCCATAACTGGAAGTGGAGGCGCCAGATGTGGCAGCATTAGGGAGGCAAAGAAGCTTTAATCCCAGCCCAGCCACCCACGTAAGCCCTCCCTCCCTGCTTCTTAAGGCTCCCACGCAAGGGCGGCCCTCTGTGCGCATTGGCGGGGGACTCCGCGTAGCCACAGAGGGCGGTCCAGGCTGGGCCTGGGGTCACATGGGCTCTGCAGGAGAGGGGCTTAACCAGGTTACATAATACGCTTGTCTTGAGAGCATTAGTGGCATAGAGTGGAAGGGCTTCTCAGCCTGGAGACAAAATAGCCTTCCTTAAAACAAAGAGAGATTCCCACCACTGCTCCTTGCACAGGGTATGGGGAGGGGAAAGGGAGCATCGTCCAGGTTTGAATAATGCAGCCTGTAAAAAGTAGTGCTGGCAAAGCATTCCAAAGTCTTGCCTGAGATACTCTCTGTTCCTCATTAAAAATAACAGCTTTTGAGCCTAAATCAGGATTGTAGATGAAAAGGTATAGATGAAGTAAGAAACCTGTTACTATCATCTGTGCGATTTTTAGGAGACATGAAAACAGGTGCACATACACTCACACACAAAGTTAGTAGGATTGAAACATAAAGGTGAGCAAAGCTTTCTGCTCAAACTATCCAAACATGCCAATGAAGAGGGACACAGCTGCGCTTGCCACTTACTCTCCAAGCACTAGACAAAGTGAGGGAAAGCCTGTCTCAGGCAGCACAGGAGATCAACAAAACCAAACCACCAGCTCCTTCCTATAAAACTTCATCCCTTCCCTTTGCCCATTTTAGGAGCCATAAAACAGTTGCTGAAGCAAAGATATTTAAAGTCAAGAGAAGCACATAGAGGAAGCTCAGAGCAGTCACCCCAATAGAAAAAGGACAAGCAATCTGTCTCCCATTAAAGAGCAAAGACGCTTTTTTCCTTACCAGTTTACCATCATAGCCGCATTGTTTTCTGCAATGAATGGCAACTCCCCTCTCGCCTTCATCATTGCCAAAAAAAAGAGCCAGAGGATGTATTGGGGCATCTCCTACAAACTCGTCCTGCTACTCAGAGCAAGAAAACAACCCAGCCGAGGCAGTGAGTGCTCCAGTGTGTCAGCTCCGGGCCACTTCCAGTTTGTAGCTCTGCCCGTGAGTCTTCTTGTCTTCTTGTCTCTTCAGACAAATCCCGAAGTTTGTGCTCAGTAATCACCTCACTCCTGTACCCTAAGATTTAGGCTAATAAATGCATGTTTTCCAAAGTCAAGATTTTATATTAATGTCCCAGGTTACATCTGGGCTGGCTGGATTCTGATTGCAGGGTGGATCACAAAGAGCAGGACACAGATTGTAACTGGGGATTAGCAAAATACAAAAATCCGATTTTACACAGGGAAAGCATCAGTCAGCAATGGATTTTCTGGACTTCATCAAGCTCACAGTAGGCTGGTAATCAGGGTTACTTGTGAACGGCTATCTAAGATGTTTCTTCCTTCTATTGAATTGTTGAATGTGAAAATGAAAAACCAAATAGCTACCGTACAAATCCAACTGTTTAGATCTTTAGTGTTTTTTTGTGACACACAAGTCAAACTACACAGCCCCTGCAGTTGCATAGGCAAAATGTTTATATGTGTCATGGGGCATTTATGCTCTTCTTTCTAATAGATTTTTTTTAAATGCTAAATGCTGAACCTGCACCGATCCATTTGGATTTCGCTGATTTTGTATCCAAGCCCCTAGGTTTAGCTCTCTTCTTGGAAAAGATATGCTGGCACTAACCAGTCCTTAAATTGGGAATGTGTTGGCCATGCCACAGAAAGTAGCTCTGACATGTGCTGCCTGTTTTTTGGGTTTTTTTTTTTTTTTTTTTTTTTTTGGTGCTAAGGTCCCTAAATGTCACTCCCCCAAAAGAGAAGATATTTGTCTACTCACACTGCTTTAAACAGTCCCAACATCTGTCATGTCTTGGTACTGGATCGCTGAAAACACTCAGAGCTGGGATTTGGGTCCAGCTAGATCTTGCTGGTTTCTGCAGATGGTTGCCCAGTTTGATGGTTGCCCACCTAAAGAGCACCTCAGAATCTCCGATTGCTAACTTAGCATCTGCAATGCCGTGAAACACAACAAAACCCCACTCTCTTAGCTTCTGCCAGCTGGAGCCTAAACTCTGCAGTATCCAAAGCCCAAATAATAAAAGAAACGTTCGGCCCTTCATTTTGCACCAAATAATTCTGGCTTTTCTTTGAGATGTATCTTTACTGTGCAGCACTATAAAAAGGGCATGGTCAGGGACTGCAGTGCTATAGACCTAACTTCAGGCTCCTGCCAGAACATGTCAGTTGTCAGTACCCCCGAGTGCTGGTACATACAGTCAGCAAGCGTAGGGGCTGGCTTGCCACTGAATCTCAGCATAATGGCAGTGGAAAAATGCATGTAAGAATCCTGAAAATTTTTAAGAGTGATCTCCAGAACTCCATTCTCCAAATACCTAAAAATATTGTTGCAGTTTTTGAAGCATCAAAAAACCAAGACCAGCAACAGCACAGTAGCATAGCTTTTCCTATATTAGCTTGATTTTTAGGCTAGTCCCCCCAAATTATAGCAACTGCATGGAGAAGAAATGCATTCTAGAGCTTTTAATTGCTGCTAAATTTATTATTAGAGTTGTTTTTGCAGTGGTTAGAGGACCCCATCAGGAACAGGGTTTTGTTTTGAGTGCTACATAAATCTATAATAAAAATTAGCTCCTGCTCAAGAAAGCTTATGCTCTAAGGATAAATTCTGGCCTTACAGAAGTAAAAGGGAGCTTTGCCTCTCCAACAGAGCATTTGGTGGATTTCATCCACCATAAATCAAAAGCCAACTCGTGCAGCTTTTAGCATTATTTTAAGCAGTGGTCCCAGGGCATTAAAAACCAAGCTATGTCTGTGTGGTTTTTGCAAGCCATATGTCTGCCGACGGAAACATCCCCAGTGTAGGCATTTTTTGAAAAGTATAACATAGGAAAAAGGAGAAGATACGTGTTGGAAGAAGAACAAATACACAATCAAGGTGTTATCATTTTTTCAGAGGCAAAAGGAGCCTTGATAGGTTAAAGAAAATGATTAAGTAAGGTGAGAACCAGCCATGGAAGGCCACCAAAATGTAGTCATTCATACATTCATACATTTTCTGTCTTTATAGAAACAAGGATCCTGTTGCTCTGCTGAAACTGCATAGTTCATATAAGGGTTTTTTATTCCAGCTCCCAAAGCATACTGTCAAAATCAATAATGCATATCATCACTCCTAAGTGACCAGGGAAACTGTGACTCAAAATGCATCCTAATGCAGTAGCGACTCAGAAACAGATTACAGGCACATAGACCCTGCTGCTTCTGGCATATCTTATTGTTAATCCACAAACTGAATGCTCATAAATAAAAAGCAAGTGGGGTTCCTCCTGAGACCACAGCATGTTCAGCATCCCTCGTTCAAAATTACACTAGATTGAAGAGAATTAGACATCATTTCACAGGGTTTTTCTCCCCAGTTTCACACCATTCCCTGTCCATCTCCCCATCCCTCTTCAGGGAGCCATTTCACAAGAAAATTAGACTCCAGAAGAAAGTCGAAAAGACTGAGGCAGGCTGTCAGGTAAGGAAATTCTGTGCTATTCAAGTCTTTGTGTCTAAAATCCCCAGGAGGAATGAAGTCCCTTAACTTCATTCAAAATAAGAGAGCTTTTCTAGTGTAACATATCAGTATAGCTATATGTGCAAAGCCCTTTTACTGTAGACCTGTCCTCAGCTAATTAGACATATTGTCACTTAGAAATAATCTGCCAAATCTAACTGCTTAGCAGTTCTGGCTGCAGCTCAACTCAGGCTATTCACTCAATGCAGAATCAGTCTGTTATGTATCTTCCTTTAGTGGCTGTTGTATAGAGGATAACAGTCCATTCTTGCAACAGATATTACAGCTAATCCTTTAGCTCAAGTAGCTAAAGTCTGCATTCAGCTCATTCTTCAGAAAATATGAGATACATGCCCAAAAAACTCCTAGATCTGCATAATTTGTAAGTCAAAAGGATAGTTATATTTGTTTTATTCTTAGAGGACAACATATATTTCAGAGCAAGCACTACTCTGATTCATCAGTATCCAGCTGAATAATGCATGCTTTCAAATTAATTTGATATCAAGATGAGAAGAGATCTGTTGAGGCTGGAGGGGGGTTATTTGTTTTTTATTCATATATTATGTTTTAGTCTTATTTTTCCTAGGCTAAGAATAGCCTCTTTTTAGATAGCAAGATTTGTGCTTTTGGGGGCAATTACCTTCAATCAATAGTCCTCAGTAACAGCTATATAATTTTACAGCAACACTCTGAAGGAACTAGTTAGGTTTTTATTTTTTCTGAAACATTAGGAAAGGTGACAGCTGGTCTGTCTCTTTTGGAATGTATTTTTTAGGCTTGTATTGAAATTTGGACCTCACAAAAATCAGATTAAAGCAATACTGTGACTTTTGCAAATAAAAAAGGTATGGAGCTTTCAGTGAATTCTCCGCACAGGCAATACAATATTAAGGTCTAATTGAACAGGCAAACAAGACTTGGCACAGTGTTGGTCCAGAAATAGATTATCTTTCCAGAGCTAGGACATATCAAATTCTAGGAAAACTGGATGCACAAGACGGATTTTTTTTTTTTTTCTGGAGGAACAGTTTGGTGGTTTTGGATACTCAGATCAATGAGATCTCCCAGGATCAGCGTGTGAAGTGAGTATTTCTGCAGCATCAACACTGGAACAGGTGGTCATTATAAATTTGGTGCAGAGGGAGTGTCTGGACCTCATCTCATTCTTGAAAACTCACGGGTTGGCCTTAACAATGGCCCTAATCAGGTTAAGTCCTGCTACTAAATCTGCATTCTGAAAGTAGATAGCCTTAATCGTTACTCTGATTAGACAGTTTGTAGGACTGAGTCAAAAACTGGCAGGACTGAGGCACTGTCACCAATCCGGATTTTTGAAGTTTGTGAGCATCAAGACATTCTAGGTACATAAAAGGATTGCACCTTTTTGTGCAATAGGGTATTCATTTTCTTCTGCTTTTAGGCATTTTGAGGATTGAATGTGAAGACTAGCAGGAACTAGCAGCATCTATATCTTAAGCCTTGATTTTCCACAATGCAGAAATTCAGGCATAACTCATGCAGTTAGGAATGGCTGAATGGTATCCTCAGATAGGGGCTGGAGCTGCTTCAGTCCCCAAATCCATAAACTTCCCTTACTTTTACCTACGTATGCATTTTCCTCCTTCTAGGTGAATATACTATTATGACAGCACATTTTCATCTGAAAAGAAAAATCGGTTATTTTGTCATCCAGACATACCTTCCTTGCATTATGACTGTGATCTTATCACAAGTGTCATTTTGGCTAAACAGAGAGTCTGTTCCTGCCAGAACTGTCTTCGGTGAGTATCTCACTTTTCTTGCAGTTTACAGGAAAGAATGGGCTTGTTTGTGGAAGTGATTTTCTGTAACCCAACCACAGTGCACTAATACTTATTTCTATTTGACATGTTTCAGATATTCCTTCATTCTCTTCTAGTTTCAATTCAAAATCTTTTAAAAATACTGTTGGGGCTTTTTGGTAAAATTATGACAGAAATTGCACAGGAATCAATTATATGAAGGTTAGAGGAGGGAAGACAGAAGAGTCAAATTGATGTGATTTGTGGGTTTTTTTTCACTCAGATAAAATAGTGAACAGTTTAAAACAAAAGAACATACATATTATCAGAGTTAATGCATACTCTAGTGTAAGCATTTGAAACAGATTTCACTTCAAAACATTGTGTTTATCTGTGTTTCAAGGTGTTTATCTGGGAAAACCATGTAGAGGTTAATTAGTGGTAATTATCTCTATTACCATCAAACAAATTAATATGATTTTGCATTTACAAAATACATATTTACTACAGAAGCTGCCATGGAAAAATCCTTTGGGATCGCTAAATTCCTTGATTTATTACTAGAAGATTGCAAAAATAAAGCACAATCTTAACTGAAGGCTGATGAAATACAAAGGATCCACTAGATGAGAAATCATGGAAGCGAGAGCAGTTTTCTGTATAAAACTTTGTTTGAGTCTTTTAAGAGTCATTCATCTATAGAATTCTCCTGAAATCAGCTGGGAGCTTTGATTAAAAATCAATTCAGTGATCTGTATTGGGAGCTTTGTTGACTGGTTTGGTGATATTGATTCTAGGTTTAGAAAGCTGTAACTGAGAGTTGAATTTTGTCCTATTAGGGGCATCCTTTCACAGATGAAATTAATGGCAGCTTTGTCATATATTGACTTCTGTGAAAGAAGGAGCTACTGTAAAGGAAATGAATAACGGCCAACAATTTCATTCATCCACAGGTGGGAAAACAAAAACTATAATCCCACCACTTTATGAAAGTTACTGCTAAATAGATTGACCACTGATTTTATAATGCACCACTTAATAAGGGGCACTATATGTATACCATATATCAAAGTACAAGGATAAAACATCAGTAAGATTTTGATTTATCTAACAGTTGGGTTTATATAATCTTTAAAAATATATATTTAAATGAACTAAGACTAGAGATAGCTAGAATGCCCCAGAAGTAAATATCTGAGGGCAGAGGCTTTTATTTTCTCATAGTCAGCAGTGTCTTACTCTTTCAGACCATAATATGGAAACACTGACTTTGTGTGGCCTTCTTAGGTTTCACACTGAATCAGGACCTATTCCTAAAATATTAGGAATCTCATAAACTCTATCTTTTTTTTTCCCCTTTACAGGAGTAACGACAGTCCTCACCATGACCACCTTAAGTATCAGTGCCCGTAACTCTTTGCCAAAAGTGGCCTATGCTACTGCAATGGACTGGTTTATAGCTGTCTGCTATGCCTTTGTATTTTCTGCACTGATTGAGTTTGCAACAGTCAACTATTTCACCAAGAGAGGCTGGGCATGGGATGGCAAAAAAGCTCTTGAAGCTGCTAAAATCAAGGTGCTTACCTTACACTTTTTAAATACCTAGAATAAAAAGCAATTACCAAGCATGGTTCAAATAATTGAATATACAATTTTCAGCTTCCCCATGAAAAGGTATTTAATTAACTCATGCCATATTCTCATCTTCCTGTGGAAGAAAATTTGCAAGGAAATACTCCTTCTGTTCAGAGAAATAGCCTATCAGTCTCCACCATCTATATGAGATGGTTTTGGGAAGGATACAGGGCATTAAATACATGTGACGTGGGATTTTAACGACCAAAATTCTGATAGTCAGCCAACATACACTCTGAAGGATATCTCTGTAGAGCACTCTGCTTGTGCTCTCCAAAATAAATGACAAAGCTCACACTGAGCCCCAGGGGTCAAGGTCCCAGCACAATATCCTCAGTAAAGAAGAAAAAAAAAAGGTAGTGCTATGAAGACAGGAACTTCTGCATTTCAAGCTGAAATTTAACTTTCGGAATCTGACTGACTCTTATCAAATGATGTTCTAAAGAAAGTTCATGCATGCAGGCAATAAAGGAATTGTAAAATAATGATACAAAGAGGAGAAAATAGCAGGAACAATAAGCCTTTCACTATTCTGCTTCCTTTTGTCAGGAGGGTGATGCCTGCAAGGCAGCAAGCTCAGCAGGTGAACATCACCCTGACAAAAGAACCTGCTATTTCACATGCCAAGTGGGATTCGGCCCTGGCAGTCCTTGTTTAGTGTTTGCTGACGTCAGGGAAAGTTTAAACTGAGTAAGGGCTATAATATCAAGGCAAAAACAGCTGTTTGGGAGTCGAAGTCAGAATAGCCAACAGACATTTGTTAGCATGATTGATTAGGGTGCATAGATTTTGGGTTATTATTTTGAGAACATATTTCCACTTTCTGTATCTGCTGTCTAACATTTGGTATTTACACTGCAGAAAAAAGAGCGTGAATTACTGGGGAATAAGTCAGCTAATACTTACACCACTGGAAAGATGACCCCCGCACCAAACATACCAAAGGACTCCGCCCCATCTGTCATCTCAAACACTGTTACTGCTCTGGTGAAATCTGCTGAAGAAAAGCCTGCTGAAAGCAAAAAGACTTACAACAGCATCAGTAAGATTGACAAAATGTCCCGGATAATTTTTCCAGTGCTGTTTGGAACTTTTAACTTAGTCTACTGGGCCACATATTTGAATAGGGAGCCTGTTATTAAAGGTGCCAGTTCTCCAAAATAAACTGAAGGACTCTAAAGCCACATGTGAGCCATACTTACAGAGCAGATGCTACCAAGGAAAATTTGAGATTCAGATGGCTTTCTACATTTGGGCAATATTCTTCAGGAAGTTTTTTGCATGTTTAATAATATGTACAAATAATATTGCCTTGATTGTTTCTACATGTAACCTCAGATGTTTCGAAGATGGTTATATTACTTACTTACAGCAACAGATCTTTATAAAAGGTCAGAAGACATTGAACATGGCTTCTTTGCTGCTGAGTATCTTGCATTGATAGTTTACAAATAAAATAAGTTATATTTTTTAACTGTTCAAGTGTACTACATATCGTGGTTTTTATACTTCAGATGTACAGTCATACAAATGTAGGCTTAAGCTATATTTTACAGAAGAGCTCCACTATTGTCATCTGATAGGTTACTATGAGTAACACCAGTTGTAAAAGTGCCAAATTATTAAATGTAGGGCTCTGTTTGAGCACCTTTACTGATTATAGATAGTACATTACTCCACAAATAAAACTGCACAGCCCAATTTTCATTAGCAGAAGTTAATACAGTGCAGTAAATCCTAATGGGGCTATGCTGATTTTCACTGCTTGAGCTTCTAGCTTGCAGTGAAGTAACATAGGGAGCAAGATGCTGCTTGTGTAAATAAAGGTGGTGGAATCTTGCCCTTAAAAGAAAATATTAGGTTTGTTTGATTTTTTGCATTCCAACAGAATTTTCTCTGATGATTCTCAGTATTTATTGCAAAAATTAGAGATATATTGCATGAAATTACCTTTAACATAGATTAGGAACATATTTGTGCAAATAAAACTTTTAACAGAAGCAGTAGACATTTTTATTAGGGTAAAGTAACTAATGTTTGGACATTTTCCCAAGAAGATTATGTTATATTAGCAGAGCTAAACAGTAAAGAATTACAATAATTCTGAAGTACTTATTACTTGTTTCCCAGAGTGAAAATCAATCAGCCAACACAAAGAAGGGTGATCAGAAAAGAGATATGCTTTATGACAGCAAGGTGTTTCAGTGACAATATTGACAGAAAGATCTTTGTACTGTCCATCTGAAACTTTTCTATAAGATGCCTTGCTGCTACCAGTGTGTTTTGCTTTCACAATGAATGAGAAAATGCAATCTCAGTTTTCAGCTCTTTTCTCCTTGGCATCCTTTCCTTGTTCCAGAAGCTTTTGTAATTTAATCTTAATGTTTAAAATAAAAAATGCATTCAACACTTGATTGCTAAATGTCATTCTTCTACTGATTATCATTTTAGGAAGATAAAAAAAGTCCGCAGTAGAGTTAGAACAATTAATTGGGAAACGTGTGCATGCACATGAGTACATGTGCGTACATGACGCATCCTCACTGTTGCCCAGAAAGTTACAGGTCAGGTCCAGGCCTGGGGACCTGTTTGGGCTTCTTGCATTTCTTCTCCATTCCTAAGTGTTGCGAAGAAAAAGCTAATGAGTGTATTCCTTTTTGCAGCTTCTGTTTTAATGTTGTGAATTTTGAAATTTGCAAATTTTCAGTGGCCAGAGGGCACGGGACCAGCAGGTGACTGGAAGCTGGTAAAAGGGAGTAAGAGAGGTACATGCCAATCCATTGGTTACAGTGCTAACTTGAGAGAAGGTCAGGATTTGTCTCTCAGTTTTCATTTAGGCATCCCATGCGGCTTTGAGCGGCCACAAATCTCCTTCTTCTTCGTTTCTCTATTTCTAAAGCTGGATCATGGTATTTGAATGCAATGAATCCAGTCCTTTGGGGATCAAAAAGAGTGAAAAATTGCAGAGAATGTTGGGAGGCAAAACTTCAGAAAGCCCAATGGGTATTTCTTTTCTTGCACATAAGTTATTCCCACTCACAAAAAGGTGTGAGCCAAAAAGACCTCTTTCCTCTGTGCAAAGCACATAGCTTTGCTAAGTCCAGCAGGGAGGCAGTGCAGTGAAGTGCACACGTGCTGCGATGGGCGTCCTCAGCGGTTGGCTCGCTCTGCGCAGCTCCAAAGGGGTTAAAAGCACCTGGTGTCTGATGGAAGAGAGCAGATCTCTCTGCATGTGTGTGATGCACAGCCCGTCAGTGGCAGCCTCTTCTGCTTCTGCCTATGGCAATAGCGATGCAAAATAAATGTAGCGCTAGACTCAGGTCACCACTCCTAGAGGCTGAATATTCAGGCTAGGAGAGCTGAGCCCAATATGCTGTCAGGACTAGCAAACACATTTGCTGTGAGTCAAGAGATGAACGCCTGGGGATATTTCTTGTAACCATTGATATGGGCATATATTCCTCCCATGGCTAGGCAAACTGTCCATGAAATGAGCAGCACAGTAGCGGCTTCTTATTAATCACCTTGTTGTTAATCACTGAGGGAAGCAGCCTGAGTACCTACAGATGACTGTTCACTGTCCTGAAGTCTTTTCCTGTGGTCAATGATAATATGGCATGCTATTGACACCCATGGCAGGCAGATCTGTGCTGGATAACACATCCGAACCAGAGTTCTTGCAAGGAATCAATCTACCAGCCGCTTGCTATTTCTAATCTCGCCAGAACAACGGATGAGAGGTAACACTTCCAGCATCAGTGACACAGCATAATGCACCAAACTAACCTTACTCAAATGGGTATCTGCAGATTACTGGTGGGTTGATAAGGACCCATCAGGAGATAGTCCATGTGATGATTTGTCTTTTTTTTTTTTTTTTTGACCACATACGTACACACATTATTATGTTCTTGGCAGGTACACATCTGTACCTGTAAGCTCAATTTTCTTCCCAGCTACTCTTGCAGACCACAGGTGGCACAAGCTCACACTTTCTTATCACGCATCATTATTCATAATATTTGTAGTTGTGAAAGGGAAGTTAGGTTCTGTACGGTAAGTGCATTTTATTCACTTCAGGTGGTAAGAACAGTACTTGCCACTTTTTCCCCTCAGATACCAAACACTCAAATTGCATGAACTAGACTATGGGTTTTTTCAAGAAGATTAAGTAGTTGTAGGATTTAGAAATAAAAGTAGTTATTGAGCAGCAATGCTACAGAGATTAAGGAACTAACGGACAGCCACTGACCCAAGCCAGGTACTGTGGATTCAGGTCTAATTTGGAGTGAGGGACTTCTGCACAATTTTCTAAATAGAACTATATCAGCATTCTGAGATGCTGATTGTTAGAGGCTAGAGGAGTATTCGGGAGAAATATTAAATATACATACCCTGTTCCTCTTAATCTTCCCCAAAACATCTGCTTCTGGCCACTATCAGACAAAGTATACTCGGCTAGCAAAACCTTTGTTCTGACCTCGTGCAGCTCTTCAGCGTATGTTCTTGTGTAAGAGAAGGCTAGAGCACAGGCTTACCTGGTCAGACCCTTAGACCACAGTGTAGTTGTGAAAGTGGCATTAGAGTGCTTTTGGGACAATATAGAGGCTGTATTTACTACACTGTTGAAAACTATGAGCTGTCTGCAAACCTCCAGAGGACAGCATGTATGGTAAAAAGATATCTAAATACACATGTATCCCAAAACAAGAAAGAATCACAGACAGTTGCTTTCACTTTTCCTTAAACTTCCACAAAAAGCCTCCAATGTAAGGCTTTTTCCTACCCGAAAGGGAAATGCTGAATCATCTTTAAAGCACCTTCTCCACAGCCATTCTGTCTACCTAGGAGGTCTTCTGTGCTAATTTTTATTTGCTCACACCCCAGTATGATTCTTATCCTGAATGGCTCAGCATTGTTTTCTGATCTCCATTCCAATCTGACTGGTTACTCATGAAGAGTCTCCTACTGAATATAGAATACCTGCAAATCATTACTAGTGGAGTTGTGCAGTCACAAGGCAGGACCAATTGCTTTATTTTAGCAGACAATACTTTGGAATTTACTTGATGTGTAGATCTGACAATTCCCTGCCCAAGGCATGTGGCATGTGGCCCCACAGATATTTTATATATACATCACTTCAAGTTGTATTGAGTGATGCCTTCTGCATCTAAAGACAGAAAATGATTAGGGCTCATTCTGTTATCATGGATTTGCTAAACCTCATTGAAATTTCCTAAAGAAATAGTCTATCTTATGTTTCTTGGAGAATCCCATACATTCCTAATCCTTGCTCAGAACTGAAATGATAGAAGAAGAATGAACTTCCCAGCATGTGCTCCTGCCTGAACAGTAGGTGTTGTGCCATAGTTTTGGAGATGTTTTAGTAAGCTGATTGACTCCAGTCTAGAATACTTAAATACCAAGTTATGGTCTACTGCCTTGCACTACATAACACCTAACAATTTAAATAATCTTGCTGCGGTCAGTAGCACTGTTTGTGTGGGAGACCATTACTCATTGATGGCATCTGAACTGTGGGAGATGGGAGCATTTCCCAGATCCTGGCTCAAAGTAAACACCTTGGACTTGTCCTGCTCCAAGCTAGGGCAGTATCTGGATGCATCAATCTCCTTTGGCTTCCACTGGAAGGAGCCTGGGCCTTCAGGAATGGGGTGAATTGTGTCACCACCCCCAGTTTGGGTGAGCAGGAACACTGTAGGGCACATCTACTTTACAGCTTAATCACAGCCAATGAGAGTAATAAAAAGGAATTCATTGTCACTGGTTTTTTTTCTATACGCTTTCATGAAAAAGAGTTGAAAAGTGAATTACAACAATTCACCACTGGAGTAAGTATATGCAGGTCTATTGCCAAATTTCCTCATTTCCTCCCATTAAGAATGAAAGAGTAAGTCAAATAAAATAGAAAAGGTTTTTATTTGTGATATTTGAGTTGTACCAGCTTACTCCAAGGATGAATTTAGCCAAGAATATATTTCCTAAAGCTTAGCCCTCTTCTGTTATCTTGAACTGTGTTCTGCTTTTTCCTGAACAGAATATGCCCTCTGTGGAATAGCTTAACATATTCGTACAGAACTGAGAAAGGAATGATTTTATGAAATAATCCTGTCTTTCAGAAATTCTTGCTCAATGTATAAATTAAACTTTCAAGAAAACTGAATGAAATTGCTTTGCTATTCAGCTTATACAGACAAGAAGAATGTAGCACTTGCCCAGCTATTTGTTTTTTAAATCTGGAGACAGTATTCTTCGTAATATGAATATATTTCCCCTAACATTGTTGCTCTCCAGATTGGAATTGACATTGAAATGTTCAGAGGAACCTAAATTATCCTAAAACAGTGTTCGATCAAATTGTTTGAGTTCTTTCTGGCTTTTATGCGTTTTTATTTCAATACAAACAAAATAAAACCAAACATCCAAAATTATGGCCATTGAATGGTCACAATATCTCAGAGAGCAACCTCCCCTTATTAATCTAGTATTTTATTGTGGACATTTGTTCAATTTTGAGAAAGGCAAAAAGAATTAAAAGGTAGATTTTATGAAGCCCAAAGGGCTTCTGAAGGATCTCCTTGTTTTAAATTGGTACTGGCTAAAAAGAAAACAAAAAGAAAATTTAAGAATGTTTATTGAAGATACCGAGTCATTTATTTCACCTAGAGGATTGTGAAGGGTTTTTAGGAAATGCCAGCAGATTGCAATGCACTCGACAGACCATGATAGGTTACATTCATATGTGACAACATCTGAAGTACTACATACAAAACCAAAAATATTCCATAACCTGTCATCTATACGGTTATAAACTCTGGAACTGCTAATTAACTCTGGAACTACAGTCAGCCATGGCACTCTTGGCCTCAGAGGGTCAGGGCTCAGTTCACAGAATCACACAGAATCACTGAATGGTCGAGGTTGGAAGGGACCTCTGGAGATCATCTAGTCCAACCCCCCTGTTCAAGCAGGGTCATCTAGAGCACATTGCCCAGGATTGTGTCCAGACAGCTTTTGAATATCTCCAAGGAAGGAGACTCCACAACCTCTCTGGGCAACCTGTTCCAGTGCTCTGTCACCCTCACAGTAAAGAAGTTTTACCTCACGTTCAGACAGAACTTCCTGTGTTTCAGTTTTTGCCCGTTGCCTCTCGTCCTATCGCTGGGCACCACTGAAAAGAGTCTAGCCCCATTCCTCCCCTGAAAAGAGAAACAGCACCCCCGTAGGACACTGAGCTGGATAAATGCACCACAGAGCAGCTCCTCTGGCATTGGAGGTAACAATGAAAGTCCAGATAAAGTAGAAGAGAGTGTTCAGCACTTTCTGGGCCTTCTCTCATCTCCAGTGCCAGAACGGAAAGGCCAAAGACTGGTTGGTACCTGTTTCAGGGTTTGTCCCTGAAGCTGTCGGAAAAGCCTCTGACTGTATGTAGTGGAGGAATGTTGGCTCTGCTGTTATTTTTCCAAACAGATTTTGGGAGAGCAGAGGAGCAAGAGCAAAGAAAGGTCTGGAGTATGCGCTTTCTTTCTCTCCAAAGCTTTCCTAGGTGCCCCATCTTGCCCTTAGCTTGGTAGGAGAGGGCAGGGCACAGGGCAGCAGCCCCATGCTCTGGCAAGTCATCAGTCAGTTTTTTCATCTCCAGGAAACTGGTATTTGTTCCTTCTCTCCCTCTGCTGTTCTCAGGGAGTCAAGATATGAGGAATGGGGATATTCTATGTTTTAAACACTACGAGTGCACCATGAATGGTGAGATTTCGATTGTTTGGAGACCCATGTTTTGTAAATCGGAGGTTGTGGCCAAGGAATAGCAGGTCAGCTGCGCTCAAGAAGATGTTGCTGGTAAGAAGACAGGTTAAAACTTTTGCCTGCAAGCTTAAGGTGGGTGCAAACTGCTCTGAAGACATGACTGAATGCTTCAAACTGGCCTGAGAACAATTTCAGCTTGTTCAAGCTGAAGTGGCCACCCAGGAGCAACTGCTCAGAACAGCCTCTTCGGTGTCCTTGCCTAATAATACACCTTTGCTGGATGCATGTGAGGGATAGGACACTGGTCCCAAAAGTGGAGACATTTGCCGGCTACAAGGAAGCAGAGGAGCAGAAGAATCCTTATGGGCTGCTGTGCCATCCTTGCACTTTGCTTCTTCCTGGAGTCTATTGACATGGCATAGGCTTAGCCAGAGTGCACTGTCTTTGAGCACAGTCACAATGACCTGGAGCCACGCATTTTGTCATGGGACTTGCAAAGTGTTGCTATGGAATGGTTAGTTTTCTTCTTTCTACTCCTGCACTGACAAAATCATTTCTGCCTCCTGAGTACCTCAGTTTGCAGAGTGCTCTGGCTCTTCCTAAAGGGACTGCACAAAATGCTCCTAGGATCTGTAGCAGAGGATTCAAGAGCCTGTTCTGTAGCAGCAATGCCTTGCCAGAAGGTGTTGTCCCCTGGTTATTGAAGCCGACTGCCCTGCTGCAGAGCTGACCTTGTTCCTCTTTTGCTGCTGTCTAGGTGATGTAAGAATCATCCCTCTGAAACATGAGGATCCACCCGTGTGTGCCCACACCCCCTTTACGATGGTACACTGTTGCATAAAGAAGACCACAACTGCATTCTTTCAGGCCATCTTGAAAAGACGGGACACACAGAATGAGCTTCTGACCCTGGCAGGCCTCTGAACATGCAGGCTTCCTGGCTAGCATTGTTGGGTAAGCTGATGGCAATGCTTTTCCAGGACTCAGCAGCATTTTGAGACTAACTACCATAAAAAAAAAAACATTCAGATGCTCTTGTAATGGAACAATAGCTTAAATAGGCAGACCTAACCTGGCAAGATTGTATGAGAAGTACATGAGACCACCTAATCTGTAAGACCAGCTAAATCTGTCTCCTGCTTTGGCATTACTGACGTCCTCAGAACAGCTGCTCAGGGGTTGTCCAGCCCCAGAGGTCCACATGCACAGAGGGTGTCTGCCCTCAATGTCCATGCTTCTGTCAGTGAGTGCACGTGAAGCTGCTGAAAAGCCACAGCACCACAGCTTCAGGTGGGATTTGCAATATCCTGCCCCTGGGCCAAAGACAGCACGTGAGCTTCATGCTGAAGGACAGAGGTAAGGACATGCAGAAGATGATTCTGCGGGTCACATTGTGAGGGCTCTCCTTCAACATCTAATCACAAGCAAAGTTTAGGTGCCTAAAGCAGGAAAATTGTTTAGTGCTAGAAAGGGGGGGCATCCAGTCCTAGCAAGTGAGCCAGTTGTATTCCTAAGCCCCATTCCTTCCCTCTTTTGCTCTTCAGTTCTGTTAACTGGCACAGCTTCCCTTCTGAAATTTTTAACTTTCTCCTCCCATGCACAACAAATACCACTGAGGTTTTAGCCTTTGGTATCCTTTAGGTTGCAAAGATAGCTGCCCTACGTAAAAATGCAATGAAAAGTAAGTTAGAATACGGATAAACTTTATTGTGCTAGAGAATATAAACATTTTACTGTCATTAAAATGTGCAATAAAAAGTTACTTTGTTAAAACGTGTTTAATAATCATGATCTTCATCTGAATACACTATTTGAAGAGGCACAGCAAAGGCACAGGGTGCAGTTAAAAATAAGAGAAAAGGATGTGAGTATGAAGAAAAGAAGTAAAAGTAAAAATGCAGAAGGGAGGAGGTATAATAAAAGAAGCAGCTAAAATATTTTTTTGGCATTAGCACATAGGCCACTGAGGACAACAGGAAGAAAGTCTTAAACATCAGCTTATTTCTCCTTAATGTCAGTGGAGAAGGAAGCAATAAATGAATTGTAATACTCTATTTAAGCCGTGGGGCTTGCTGTCACACCGTAACTGAAGAGGCGAATATCCAGTTAAACATTATGAGAGTTTTTCCGAAGGGCTGGATGATTTACCGACCACATACACTACTTTAACAGTGCACGGTCACAGAATCACGGTGAGAGCATGGTCGCAGGAGAGTCCTCTGCTGCTGCTGGCAGGAGAGACCCTGCCGGACGCACCGGCGGAGGGTGCCTGCGCTGGGTGAGCGCTGCCCCCGGGCATCGCCCCTTCCTGCCCCGCAGAGGGGCTCCGCGGACGGCCCGCGCCCGCGCTTCCCCCGGCAGCCGCCAGGGAATCCCGCCGCCGCCGCAGTAGCCAGCGAGGGCGGGATGCGCCTTCGCGGCGGGCGAGGAAGAGGAGGGACAGCGGCCCGAGGGAGCCGTGCGGCTCCAGGGAAACCATCTCCGGCCGAGGGCGGAGGGACCCTGCCCCTGCCGCGGGGCTGCGCAGAGCCCCGCTTCCCCGGCCGGGGGCGGGGGGGGGGGGGGGCATCGCTCTTTACGAGCGCCGCTCGCCACCACTGTTCGTTTCCTCCGGAGAATTTTTGTCGCGGTACCACCTGTCCCGCTCAGGCGGCCCGTCCGGGCGGTGGCAGGAGGGCAGGCGGCCCCGCGGTCGCCCCCGCCGGCACCTCGCGGGGGCTCCGCTCCGCCGCGCTGCGCCCCGGCCGCGGCCGGCACACGCGCCCCGCGGAGAGCAGCCCCTGCCGCGGAGCCTTGCGCCGGCTCTCTGCCTGCTCTGCCGCGCTCCGGGCGGGGCTCCGAGCACGCGCTGTGCTTCCGTTTAGTTGGCTTGAAACTGCGTGTGTGAGTACGCGTTGCATACGTGTTTATATATACATACGCATGTGCGATGTGGCAAGCGAAGGGGCAGCCGGCGATCGCGAAACCCCTCTTTGCACGCTGCTTCCCATCCTTTCTTCCCAATTGCTCAGGAACTCTGAAGCCGGGACGTTGCTATCATGAACTCCGCCCTCCAACTGCTGTTTCCATAAGCAACAGCCATCAGAAAACCTTCGGGTGCCTGCAAATGCTCCTTGGTCTTGCTGCAGCGAGTTACCTCGCGACAGTGCCCGAGAGCCCGGGAGCAGCGGCCGGGGCCGGTGGGACGCCCCGTGCCGACACCCGGCAGGGCTTTGTCGCCTCCACCTGAAATGCGGTCGTCACCCCCCGCCTCGTCCCGCATGCTCTCAAACGCGAACTATTCACATCCGCAGACAAACGTGCTGCAAAACTAGCCTGCATCTGAAGAATCATCTCCAACCTGCACTTTCGCATAGCTATTTCCGGTGAATCCCAAGGCAATACCTTCCTTCCCTTTCCTTTCATATTCTGCCCATTATTTTTCCAAGACAGCAGGAGGTCTGGAGTTCAACTGTATTCCTCTACTGGCAACAGAAAAGAGCACAAGTTTTATAACAAGTGATCATGAGCAATTCACAGTAATTGCAATTAGCCAAAATCAACACGAAAGAACTGCTGTATAATCTGGTAAAGAGAAGTTTAGTTTGCAAGAACCTAAAGTGCATGACTGGAAATTAATTGCCTGGCTCGCAGTGGATTTTCTCTAAGCTCTCTCGTTCCCTCAATAAATAAATTAGGGAACAGAACTCATTCTAATCAGTTCTTCTGGGCGTCATATAGGAGCTATTCTAAAAGCAAGATTACGTCTTGCAGCAGAACTTTTTTTAATGTAATGCAATAATTAAAAGCAACTCCTTCAAAACTTGGAAATTATACCTAAGGGAGGAGAAAGCAAAGATTTATACTCCAGAGATTTCAAATCACAGTAAAATGATCACTCTAGCAGGGTTTTTTTGTTTCTGCTTCACTGTAATATAAGTGAAATTTTGTCATTTTCCAATTCCGAAAGCGAAAGGGAATATTCTTATTACCCCGATGCCTGATGTAAAGTTCCACAGAACTGGAGAGAATTAAAGACGTCAAAAACCATATCTGTGTTGTTCTTAGTGGAGTAGAAAGATTATGTCCAGATCCAAACTATCTTTCCCCTGAACACTTTGCTGCAACCACGTTTCCTAGTTCTCACAGCAGAAGATCCTAATTTATTCCAATGATCCCAATATACATATAAATCCATGTAACTCTGCCTACTGCATGCCTCCCTCCTCCGCGTATACATCCTACAAGTATACCTTATATATGCGTATACATATATATGTACGTACATACAGTGCATGCAAACTGCTACATACATACAGCTAGATATAGAGGCATATACAAACGCCTTGTGTCTATGTTTGTCTCTCTCTCTGTGGAAGACTATACTGTAGGTTTCTCTCTGTAGCCGCACAGACTGCGTGTATATCTGCATCTATATGTACACGGGGATGCCCGCGGTGCCGACCACCCCAACATCGGAACCAGCACACACCTCGCTACCTCCGTCTGAAGGGAGCTCCTCCAGCGCCCTGGGCGCCCCATTTGGCAAGTGAGTGTGGGGTCTGGGGAGGTGGCATCCCCGAAATGCCGGGAGGAGCTGCAGCCGGGGGCCACGCCGCCGGCCGCCCCCGGTGCCGCAGCCCCTGCCCCGGGGCGCTCCTCCGCCGGGAGCCGCCGCCCCAGGGGTCTCGGCCCCCGCAACGGCAGCTAGGAATTGCGGGGAGAAATCCCCACTACTGGCTGGCATTTGATTGCGCCTGGCGAGTTTCCTGCTCCCCCTCTCCCGTGCGTGTGTGCGTGTGTGTGTGCGTGTGTGTGTGTGCGCTCGCAGGAGCTGGGGGCAGGGTTCACTGCTCGGCTCCACTCCTCGCCGACGAGGCAGGTACCTGTTGGGCAGAGAGAGGAAACAAGGTGCTTCCCAATGTGGGGCGATCTCGGGCAGCCCTCCGCCGCTCGGGATCCAGCGCCGTGCTGCAGTGCTGGGTCCGGGGTAGGTGCTCCACTCGGGGGCTAAGGTGATCCACGTCTTCCCCCCGGCCCGGCCCCGGCCCCGTCCGCAGCCCCAGCCCGCCCCGCAGCGCCCGGTGCGCGGGCGATGCCCGGGCTCTCCCGCGCTGGGCGCCGCCGAGGGGGCACGGTCAGTGCCAGCCTGGAAAGCAGGAGGGGCCGCTGCGTTATTCCCGACAACGGGCTCTCAGGAAGGGGGAAGCGCCGCAGCACGGTGGCTACTGAACACCTG
Organism: Dromaius novaehollandiae; assembly: GCF_036370855.1. Taxonomy (NCBI): domain Eukaryota; kingdom Metazoa; phylum Chordata; class Aves; order Casuariiformes; family Dromaiidae; genus Dromaius; species Dromaius novaehollandiae. The sequence continues at coordinate 146,976,246 of NC_088098.1, read as the reverse complement.
CCAGACCGTGGAGCTTGATTTATACTTTGATCTGCAAGGATCTCCTTTGGGGATTTTCCCCCTCATCCCACTTTTTTTCCCCTCTCTCTCTTCCCCCTCCCCTCCTGGAGCAGTGTTAAAGGGGGGTATCTTCTTCGGGGTATAAAGCTGAGAATACACAAGAAGAGAGAATAAGAGCCACATCTCATTGCCTCATTCTTGTTTGCATGTGAACATCCTGCAACATTTACTTCATCCTGCTGCACCTTTTACCTGGCCAGATCTGCCCAGAGCATGTCAGCTAAGCTTCTAGTGGTTTTCTTCCTTCTGTCAGTGTTTCAAGCCTGGTAAGTCCGCACTCCTTTCAGCTACCCCCACCCCCTCCTTCTCTCTCCTCCTGATACTGGGTTTTGGGGGCACTCTCAGAGTTTGCAGAATACTTAACGCCTGGGAAGGACATCGGGCTCTTCCCTTTCCCTCCCCCTCACCATTTTATTCTTTTCTGCTCCGTGCCGGGTTTTATTCCGAAATGCAGCTTGCTGCGACAACCTCCTTGGGACCCAGCCCCACCTCGCTCCACGCACCAGCTAAAACCCCGGTGTCTTGACAGCCGGTGCGGCTGGCGCCGCCGTTACCCTTCGCAAGACGAGTGCGAAGCCGGAGGCTGCCCGGGACGGCTTCGTCCCGAGCCGGCTCGCCAGAAAGTTTTCTCGCTGCTGCGCTTGTCGGGGCGCTAGCCGAGGCCGGCGCACGGCGGGCCGCCGCGATGGCGCTGCCCGCGGCTCCCCTCCCGCCGCGGGGGATCCCGCGGTCAGGCTCAGAGCGAGCCGCGGCAGCGGCGGAAAGCGGGAGCCAGGCGGCCGGGACACGCTGCGGGGGCCTGGTCCTGCGGGGGCAGAGGTCGGAGCGCCCGTGCGCGAGGTGCCGCCGGCGGCGGCCGTTAACCGCCTCGGCGCCGGCCGAGCGCCGCGCGGCCCGCGCGGAGGTAAACGGCCGTCCCCGGCCGTTGGTGAGCGCGGCGCGCGGCGCTCCCCCCGTCCCCTCCCGCCGCGCGGCCGGGCCGGGGGAGCTGCTGGCGCCCGGCCCAGGGACGCAGGGCCCTCCCTGCTTGGGGCTCCGGGAGCGCCGGTCACGGGGCAGCCGTCAGAGCCGCCCGGGCCTCTGGCAGCGAGGCGGCGGAGGGGGAAAGGCGGCAGCCGAGCGGCGGTGCCGAGGGAGCGCTTCCGCGCCCGGGAACAGGCGGCCCTCCCCGCTCCGGGCCGCGGCGGCCGCAGCCCTGAGCGCCCGCGCCACGCTCGCCTCCGGCCACGGTAGTTGTCCGGGATAACAGGAAGGGCCCCTGCGCATAGCCCCGGGCAGAGGGGGCTCAGTATCCCCAGCAGGAGCTGTCGCTAACCGGCCCACAGGGGTGCAGGCGTGCTCAGAGACCCCTTCCCCTTCCCCTTCCCCTTCCCCTTCCCCTTCCCCTTCCCCTTCCCCTTCCCCTTCCCCTTCCCCTTCCCCTTCCCCTTCCCCTTCCATTTATGGACTGTATTATTCCTCTCAGCAGCCTGTCCCCCTAGCCTGGCGGTGGCATCTCTCTCTCCCCTCCAGATCCTCACAGGGAACAGCGGATGCTTCATGTCGGCCCCTGAGGCCAGGAGAGCATGTCCTGGACACACTTGTACCAGGAAATAAACCCTTTCTCTCACAGCCTCTCGGGGTTTTTCAGCCTTCCTCCTCTGTGGGTTATGCTTTTCCTCTCTGTCTTCTCGCAGGATCAAAGCTAGTGTCTCCTTAGGAATCTGGGGAAAGAGGGCAGCCCTTCTTCCCTTTTTGCAAATCACCTGCCATCATCCCACATTTATTTCTATGGATAGCAGGGATATGCCAGGAGTTTGGCAGTCACCTGTAAGGCTACAGGTGAAAAAGGAACCTCAAGTGCCTTCAGAGAGCTTAATTGTGTAGAGGCAAGCAAGAGAGGTGAAAAACTCTCAAGGAGGAAACAAAACACATTGAAAAATACGTATTTAATGTGTATCACTGCTGTTAGTCTGACTCACTGTGAAATCTCTGCCACCTGCAGTCTTAATCTAGAAGGTAGGTTGGAACTTACATCCTTTGGAGGTACTTTCTAGGAAACAAGCTGCTGCAGTGAAGGGATTTAAAAAGTCTGTCAGTGCTTAGAGTCTTATTAGTAAGTGGTTTAAAGAAGCTGCTCCCGGAAATGGGAATCATGGTCCTGCATGAACTCAGTTGTCACTGCCACATGCAGTCTGAATGCCTCCAGTAGAACTGTAGTGGGTGCAGGAGAAAAATACATATGATCTGATGCTCCTTTCCTATCAGTAATTCAGCAGCACTGCAGCTTTTCAGCTATGAGATATAAGCCATGTATGTTTGGAGATGGTGCCTCCTTTGAGAATGGTTCTGTAACTGCAGCATTCAAACATTGGCTTTTCATGAATCTTAGGGGAAAAAAACCCAAAATCCCTCTTAGGGTTTTTTAACACTCCTGGTTGAATTACACAGAAAAGATCAAGCTCCAAAAGTGCAGTTTACTAATAGAAAATGCCTGCTTATCTCTTCAAAATTTTCTGTAAGTTTTCTGTACTTTTGGAACTTGACTATATGAGCTTTCTGCATAGAAAATCGTCAGGGGCTAGAGTTCAAATTATTTTTATATAGAAAGGGTACCCAGATCACTGGTGATTTGTGGGTCATGTTAAGTGATTCATGGCTAATACTTAGATATTTAATTAAAACAAATAAAAGTTTGATATGCTTGAATGGTGGTCTACAAGCAATGGTGAAGGTTTATCATTAAATTTTTATAATTCTTTTTTCTGTCACTATAGATTATCTGCCAGGTCTTATAGAAATTTAAGGTATTTTGAAAGACACTAGTGTCATTAGAAAGAGAAGGGGAGGGAGAGAAAGAGAGAGTGAGGAGATTGCTTTGATGGAGGCAGCTCTGGCAATAACACATCCCAAGAATAGGCAAGGCCCATGCCTCTGATTCTCTGTTGCTTTGTACCTTGCATAACTGACATCTGTGTAAAAATGCTGTGAAATGATATCAAATCACTAGGGCAATTGCGAGTCCAAGCACTAGATAATTACTGTTCTAGGTTCCATGACTGAGGTTATCTTTTCTCCTGATAACTTCATCTTGGATTAACTGTCACAGATTTTCTCAAGTGAGAGAGATGAAATAGATTTGGTTTCTAAGATACCAAAAGATACATCTTCAAATCAACATTTTACTATTCATGCACAAAAAGCTGCACAAATGAAATTGGTCCCATGTGTGAAAATAACTTTAGCTGTAGTTTCTGAGCAAACTGTAGTTTTACTACGTTTGTATCACCATACTCTTAAAATAAAAATAATCCACCTGTGAAAGAAGAAGAGTTGGAACTCTTTGTGTAGTACTGTCTTTTCTAATGTAATTAAAATGTTCGGGAGACTCTGAAGTTCAGATTAATTTATGCAACATATTTGTGTGCTTGTGATAATCTATCTTACACTCAAAGAGCAAGTTCTTAATTCTAAGCCTTGTAATACATTAAATTCTGAAATGCAGGCACTGAGAATATAATAATTTATTAATAGGATAAAATGATCAGGAAGTATTAAAAGTTCTGAATTTTTAATACTCTTATTAGCCTCTTTGCAAGAGATGAATCAGTTGTCTTGGAGGATTCATAAAATAATACTGCAGATGTTAGCTCTTCATAAGAGTATATTGTAAATTAACTAGTATGAGTAGGTTGGTTAAAATGTAAGATAGAAAATAGTACCCTGGTAGATGTATTAACTCACACACTATAATTTCTCTGAGAGACTGGCAGAAGACATCTTCAAAACAATATTCGATGATGCCCCATCCACAAACACTCAACGACTATGAATGAGAACATCCCCATCCACAAACACTCAACGACTATGAATGAGAACATCTGGTTGCAAAAACATCCTAAGGTTGGGTAGATAGACAAACCCATGGGAAGAATCGAAAATTTCTTGAAATGAGTGTGGACATTTACTCAGAATGTAAATTCAGATTTTATTTATGTAAAATAACATCTATTTGTTTGATCTGTTATTGCAGTTCTAGAAAGGTTGAAGAGGATGAATATGAAGATGGAACGATTAACCAAAAATGGGTATTAGCTCCAAAAACACAGGACACAGATGTGACTCTCATACTAAACAAGCTGTTGAGAGAGTATGACAAAAAGCTGCGGCCAGATATTGGAAGTAAGTTCTCCCTTCTCTACAAGTGAGGAAAGGTATCCATGGGCACAGACTTATTATATTTTGGTTAGTGTACACGGATATTTGGGAAAGTGGAGGTTAAGCGTTTTTGGCTTAGGTTCATTTCCAAGTCAACATTTTATAAATACTAATTGTCATGGGAAGCTGTGGAGGTAATTTAGCCTGATAAACTTCATTTCACATGTATACACTTTGGACAGAGATACGGAAGGGCTAGCTCCAAAGGATTCAGCAGGTCTTTGGCAGAGTCAGGAACACTTCTCTCTTTTGTTATTCAGTGCATACATAAGAAAAACTCAGGCCACAAGCTCTGATGAGTGATTAAAGAAGCAGCATATTAAAAACAAAAAGTAGGACACAGCAGGAGAAGAGTGTGCATCTACCCTCTTCAAAACACATGGCGTGATCACAGAAGTTACGTTCCTTAATGCTGAGAAGAGGGGACTACGATTTGCCTCTGTAAATATAGGGCTACTCTAGGGATTTTCTCCATAAAGCCAGCAGACACTTTATCTCCAAAGAGATCTGATAGAATGGAAGTGTCTTGTGGCAGTACTAGTATACAGGGATACATTTAGGGAAAAGCCAATAGATATCTGTATGTATATAATCATTCTGAGCTATTTTCCATTTTTGATTTTTTTTCTTATTTGTGTAATAGGGGTCTGTATTTCTATCTAATATTTTTTACCATTTGTGGTTATGCCCTGTTTGCCTTGTTTATATCCTTAGACCAAAAGGGCTACAGCGACACTGTTGTTCAGTTTGTTCACAGCCAGTTTGAATGACAGAAAGCAGAGACAACTTATCTTTTACATTTACTGCACTTTCCATATAGTTCAGAATAAACTGAGAAGCAAGGGAACCTGAAAACAACCACCTCATACAATTTGCTGTTGCTAAACTTTTGTAGAGAGATTAGAGAAAGTTTCTACCACTGATTATAAATGAAATCACTGTTTGGTGATGGCACATGTATTGATGCTTGTATTCTAGGTGATCCCTTTCAGTGAGTTTAGAGGGAAGTAAGAGCCATCTGTGGGTGTTCACTGTGTTATTATCAGTATCTAACAGCTACACACTATTATAGTAATCCCAGAAAAACTATGCCATGCTATAAAAGGAAAGGTCTTTTCTCATAGCTATTACTTTGATATTTCTATAGTGTTTAAAGAGATCATATTTGATAGATGTCTCTGTTTTTATCAGGGAGTGACATTTATCTCTCCCTCTGCCTAGTTTGTCATACTGGATTTAACTGATCTTTAATACCTGTTGGAGAAACACTTTAATACAGTTTCCCACCTGCAGCAACATCTGGAAGACATTCTCAGACAAAAATTTTTTTTTACTCTGTACACTGTGTCCTCAGATCACTGACTTCAGACAGAGTAAATTATGTTATGCCTGTATGGGACAGAGCAATCATTCAGAGTCCCTGTGTCAGTTGCCGTAAAATTAGTAGAGGTCAGGCGTATCCCACAGTATCGGAAAATCATTGTTGCCAAAGTAATTCCTTTTGTCTCCACAAACTTTCATAAATCCTGTTTTAGAGAAAGGAGTTAAATTACACAGCTCCTCATATATCCTACCAAACAGAGACTTTAAGTTCTGGACTACATCTATCTATTTCTGTTAAGGATCTCAGTCCTAGGCCATTTTTCTCTTTGAAAGGAATCTGGCTATTTTACAACTTCAGCTAAGTGTTGCTCAGATGCTAGGGAAGTTATTTCACCTCCCTACTTCCTTCCCTGCTCCCTCTTCCCTCCTCTACCACCTCTGATGCAGATAAATAATGTTGCCCTTTTGAAGCTATGGAGCTGCTGCATTTGTCAAGAACACCAGAGGAATGTCAGAGGATCAGGCATCATATCCAACTTACCTGAATTGCCAGCTGGTTCCTTATGCTAAAGCATGTGGTCGGTTCCATGTGGGAGAAGGTTATCCTCCAGGTTAAACAGTTGACTTGTCCTGTCAATGAAATTGAGTCCCTGTCCTGCAGCTCCCAGTATTAATATGTATCAGTTAAAGCACTAGGAAAAAGAAAGTAGTGCACTGAATAATAAAATGCATATTTTGGGATTTATGGAAAGCATGGAATGAACCAGTAGAGGAGAGAGAGAAGTAATTTTCAGAATCAAAGCGGAAGTGGAGCCAATAAAAGACAAGGAGGATTAAATCCAGGACTGGCATGCAGTCAGCTGTTCATTAGGGTCTTTCCATTTGTGTGGTGTTGCCTGTAAGCAAATCAGCTGTCCCACAACACAGAGGAGACTTACCATTTCATGTGGCATTGCACTTCACTCCCTTACCCAATTCCTTATTGCAAAGCTAATATTTCTAACAGTGGATAACTTTAGCAGCGCTCCTGAAGAAGCAGTCTTCTTTTTGAAAGCAGATGAGCCTAGTAAAATACTGACTGCTCAGCACTTTTGAAGTTCAGGATTGCTATTTTTAGGTCACTTGGGAACACACTTGTACATGTCAAAGGCTATGGAGAGAAATAGAAAAGTGTGGCAAATGGGAGGTGTTGAAGTGCATGTTGTGAGTTTTCTGTGGTCTTTCATCCTTCTCAGGGGACTCGATGCTCTGGCTAACCCAAGTATGTCCAAGCACTACCTGGCACTACACAGACATAGTCATGAGTGCCCACTTGCAATATGATTGCTGAGTACCTCAGCAATCACATAACCTTCAGGTCAGGGGTAAATTCATCACTGAATGTCCTCCTGTGAACACAGACACTCAGCACCACCTCTGCCCAGATGTAAAGAGGGCATAGGTCCATGCTAAGATGTGAGGCCAGAGCTTGCTCTTTTCTCTTTGGAAGCACTGTTTTTCTTATCCTGTTCCAATGCCTGGCCTAGGCTTTTATGTAAATCACTGTCGCTCAGATGCTCCATTCTGTGCTCACCTGACAGCACTGGAGTAGAGACATCACCTTCAGTGTTCCAAGTCAGGGTTTTGAAGGAGGGGATTGAATAACCCAAATATTAGGCCAAATATTTACTCTGTGAAGGGTATCACCGATATGACACCTTAACAGGAGGTACCTAGGTGAAAGGGGCCTTAGGACTTCCAAAACAGAATAATGTTCCACCAGCAGGAGAATGTCTGCCTGCATCCCCCTTGGCCACACACTGAGCAGAGTTCTTGTCTCCATAAATATCACGGCTTGTGAGGGTTTTCCTTTTAATAGTGGCATCTGGCAGTTTCCCATTATGCCACAAAACAAGCATGCCTTTTGGAACTGAAAAAAGAAAGGAAGATAAAGTGCCCCACACTGAATAACTTATAGTAGTGTATAGATGAAAGAAAAAAGAGAAGTGTTTTATGGGAGAAAGCATCTTTTCCAGCCATTTTTTACCAGCTCAGTTATAGGGCTGAGGATCCTAGCACTGTGCCATAGTATAAAAGGCACCAATCTCAGGTAACAAGTAAACCTGTTCTGACCTGTGAAGGTCTTAAAATCCCTTCCATAGGCAGGTACTCCATGTGTTTCAAAGTCCTTTGAAATGAAGACAAACTCAATGGGCATGCTACATTTTCCTAAGTGTAGTAAGGCTTTACTACCTTGCAAGAGTGTGGTTTCCTTCTCAAGTCACACTGGATTAAGTTCTAACATTTGGTAGGACACAAATACTGTTCCTGAAATTTTGCTTCCTCTTTATTAGTATAATGAGAATGGAAATAGGCAAATCAACAGGCTACAGAGCAGAATGATAATTGCAGCTAGAAAAATCTTGGACTTACTTAGGCTCTGTTAATAAATCAGATTTTTGCCATTGCACTGTTTTTAACCAACTGATTTAAAACATAAGCTCTATTAATCCCCCCCAACCATCGAAAAATTAAGTGGCACATGACAAAATAGATTTCCTTCAAAGTCAGTTTATTTTAATGAAACTTTCCTTTTCACCATTCTTAATGGACAGCTCCACAACTGGAGTCCTGGAAAATAAAAGCTGCCTTTATTACTCTACTTTGTTTAGCTGTCATATTCATAGGGAATATAGGTTGCCTTAGACAAGTGGAGAAAGTTTGTAATAGTGTATTCTTCCAAAGTAAAAATTTTGCCAGCCTATAAGGTGGGTTATTGCACTCCCTGAGTGAGTTTTGTATATGGAAGATAATACGCGGTTTCTTTTATTGTGAAAATCGCCTTACGCATAGAAAATGCAAGTATGTGAGAGGTTTCAAGTGTCATGTAAGCAATGGGAGGGAAAAAGCCCTAGACCAGGCTTAGGACTGTGGTACTTACTTGGAGCATAAAGAATATTAAGTCTCAACAGTTACCTTTTGGTAGCTAGCTTGCCTACCTCAGGGAGGAGGGTTTTTTTCCCCTCTTGCTCACTAGAAGCAATAACTAATGTGGGGTGAAATTTCAATGAGGACAAGACAGTAGTAATGTTAAGATTAGTTCATAAGCTGAGGTAATCTCCAAGTTTCTCTTTTTAGCTCTACCTGCTAATGTGAAAGAAAATATCTTATTCTATTTCACTAGTACTTTTTAGAGAATAAAAACATTGTGTGAGCATCTCTAACAAGCAATCATTTATCTCAGTGCTCTAATTTAAGTGCAAAGCATATTCTTAAACCCGCATCCTGCAGTCTGACCAGGTGCTCTCCAGCCTTCCTGCCATTACCTGTCCTTTCCCCTAGCTCCTGAAGTACTTTTCCCAGTATACAACAGGTTTACAACAAGAAGTTACACATACTTGCCAGGTTCAGAAAGCCAGAACATCTGTCCATTACCTCTCTCGATGGAGTTCCTAATGTGAGAAAGTTAGGTAAGTGATAGTTTTCCAGTTTAGCACTTTTAAAGATATTTTAAAAATCACTATAGATTTTATTTTCTCTCCATTTTTGCCTGTACCAATTATCTTTAAAGTTATTTTTATGATGCCAGAGAAAGTTGAATACTTTAGTTTCTGTTTCATAGACTGATGTAGAATAATGCTGCTAAGAAAAAAGGCAACTACAAGGGACTGTACTCTAGTGTGCTTTAACTGTCCAGGGCAACTGAAAGTACGGTGTGATCATAAGTATTAGAAATAAAGTTAAGACACGAAGCCAAATCAAGGAATAGAAAGTTACAAGGCAGAGGTTCCAAGTTACCTAGCTGAGTGTTAGATTATCAACTGATACTTCTGATAATAGTCAGCCCAGAACTGAAAAGATTGCATTAAATTTTTAATGCGTTAGAGATCTTGTATAAATGTGGTAGTTTATCATCTTCATTTATCGTTCCTGTACTTTCTAAGATCTGGCTTCTGAGCTGCCTGCCTTCTTAATTTTAAAAAAAGTGCAAGCTGACATCAAATCAGACTTGAGGCAAGAACATTATAGGGAATACAGAACAAACATGAATAATACTGATCTTACCAATATCATTCACTGAAAGAGTAAAAAAGAGTGGTAGGGTAATCTGTATATTGAATGTTTTGATCTTGTTCTGTTTCTCAATTGTATCACTATAGTAGGGCAGGCTCTGGATTGCACATGTTCAAGAAAGTCTTATCAGATTATGTTTTGAGGCAGCTTCACCACTGATGCCTGCTTTTCCCTCTCTTTTCGATTATACTGCAGTAACTTAGAGGCTTCTTGGACCCTTTATAAATATTTGATCCTTACAGCTTCTGCTAGTCCCTTATTTTTATTGTGTATTTATAAGCCCAGATAAATGTGCTTTAAAGTGTGTATGCATACACACACATACACACCCACACACAATTTGATGCCTGTGTATCTTTCAGCTCCACAGGTTCTACCTGTCTTGAAAGTCCAGCTGTTTTTTTTTCTCCCCAAGTATCTTCATTAGTCAAATTTCCCAAGACCAGAGTAGTCTCACAAAAAGCTGTGCAACTCTCAGGACCTTGAGTAGGTTCGTACATGAGTAGCCAGTAGAAATAGGTAGACCAATTTGTGTTGGCAAACAAAAAGAATAGGTTCTGTCTGAGTTGCTTTACTCTGCTGGCTTTGCAGGGCTTAGTAGCAGTTCTCTTTTTAAGCAGTTAAAAGTTATCTTTGTAACTAACTTAAGCAGTTCCTCAGTGTGTGCCAGGAGCAGATCTGTTGAGTGAGTGGGCAGAACTTTCATTCTGTTGCTCTTTAAAGGAGATGTGCATTTTCAAGCACAATCCAAATGAAAACCTTGAGTTCTAGAGCTGTATTGGAAGCTTTCTTCTCTCTGATCTGCCTTCATGGCAGGCCACACCAAAACGCACCCCGAAGTGCACTACAGGCTATTACTTCCACTGTGGCTGTCAAGTTATTTCTTCTAGCTGCTGATTGCCATACCTGATATTCTTTAAATGAGCTCCAGCAAGGCTTCCCCATATGTGATGACAAAGGATTGCTGATTGCCTCACAGATCAAAATACTTCCTGGATCATAGTACAGAGAAAGCTGTAAACTGTCATGCGGGGTAAAATTATTATTTTCTGGTAGAAGTCTTTTTTTATGCTGTCCTATGAGAGATGTTGTCAGATTCCTTATAACAGGAAGTAGTGAAAGACATTTGTCACTTTGCAGTCGATTACAGACAGTTGCACTTGGAGAGCTAACTGATGTATAAATAGTAAAGGTCCTCCACAGTGAGAAGCAGAGAGGGAGTAAATTCTGTTTGTATTACAGTAGTACTCGGGAGGGGAAGGTCATAGTCCCAGATCCTAATTCAGTAGTACTGGGCATTGCAGAAAGATGTAGAGATTAGTCTAATTTAGGCTAGTATGTCAAAAAAAAATTGAAAAACCCATTAGTTAGGGTGTGGAATGCTGTAGCCAAGACTCAGGTAGGAAACAGGACTGAATCTGGTGAGTGCTCAGTAGTTGAAAAAGGTCCTAAAAAAAAAAGTTTCAGTTGCTGTCATTGGTACTTCCCTTTCTTTTCTTTTGTGAAAGGAAAGTGGACTGTCATTATTTCACAAAACTTTTCTTCTGATTCAGCTACCAAACTGGAAATCCATTAACTGCCCATTTCCATGAGTAAGACAGTAAATACGAAGACTATTTTAGTGCCAGTCATCTCCCATGGATAAACACACCTATGCGAGGAGGTGTTCCTGGATTAAATGCAAGTGAGAACCATCTCTGTTCTAGGGTGGAGGATAGAATGTTTTTCTCAGTTGTCTGCAGAAACTAATTCTCTAGCATCTCTAGTAGTTGATACTTTCCTCTGCAAACTTTGTCACGAACATTTCCTGAATATTAATGCCAAGGCTAATAAAGGATGAGTAAAGCACTCCATGGCCACTCCAAAATCCCAGTTTTAGATTTTAAAAACTGTGGTCCCTATTTGAGTTTTAAAACATGGCATAAACAGCAGATGATGTAAATACAGGGGAAAATAGAGTTAAGAATCTTACAAATGTTACGAGTAATGGACAAAGGTGCTTTAGTCTTATTATTAGTTGGGAGAAGTTGCCGATTTACATGTGTTACGTAAAACAAGAAACTCATCACAATCAGCCTCACGTACAAGTTAGATCAATGCACCATGCAGTACCCTAGTCTGGAACCTAAGATAACTTCATTCAAACCTGTGAAATGAATAAGCTTCTCTTCTTTTGGAAATCTTGCTATTGTGAAAAAGAAACCTCACAAAGCTGAGCACCTAATGCCAATCTGGTGCCAGTGCAGTGCATCAAACATGGAGTCTTTCAAAATCTAGGGTGGGAGCATTTCTCATTAGGATGGGCTGTTGACAATAAACTTTTTGATGCCTGCATTCTGCTTTTTGAACCTCTTAACCAGGGAGCTGAGTACAGGGGAATTTTTCAGTTTCATTCCTGAAGCGGTTTTTGTCACAGCTGCTCAGCTGTGAGTGAGTGAGGGGAAATATTCCCCTTTTTCCTCCTTCTCTCAGGTAAAACTCATGACCCATACTGAAAGGATATGTAGACAGGTTTCATTCAAAAGTACTGACCTTGCAGCCTCCCCCTCCCCCCGCCAATTGAATGTTTCTGCTCAAAAAAGAATGTAGCTTTATTTTTTGATTATTTAACAAGTATTTTTTTTCCTTTTTTTTCTTTGCTTTGTATTTTTTTCATACAGCAGCATTTTGATTTGAGGCTGATAATGCTTAAACAGAAATATTTCAGTATTCAAAAGCTTTTTTTCTGAAGCTAATATCAGAATTTAACCAGAGTAATACAATTCCTGGGGGATAAGACTGTTCTTTTGGCTCATTTGTAATGAGCTGCTTGTGGTATCTTAGCAATACTTAAGACTTGCATGTAGTCTTTTGGGTTGACAAAGTTATACTGGTTTTGTGTTGAAGAGAGTGGCGTCTTACCTGAGTACTTAACAGCAAGGTCCCTTTCAGCAAGATCCTCTTTGTGTGAATGTAAATAATGCATTAATGCAGATACCTGTTATTGAGTTTTATTTCTTGGCAGTGATTACTTGCTAAAATGGCTTGTGTACAAGTTCAGACTGAACCTTTCCCTTAAGTGCCATTGTAGGTAGGAAGGTTTGGCAGGCAGTTATGTTTGCCAGACTCTTCAGCTGAAATGGAAGACCCAAAACTACATATAGCAGTGGCTAGTTCATAACTGATGCCTGATTTTCCTCATCTTTTCCATAACTTCACTTAATAAATCTGAGAGGAGGTTGGAAGGGTAGCATACAGACTTTCAGGAAGACAGGGATTGGAAGTTAGAGAAATTTGTCCTAAAATATAGAAGTTTTAGCTGATCACAACTATCCCTGAGAAGTGACTTGTTGGCATAGCAATTTGTTTACAGGAACAGACAAGTAATTAGATGTTCCCTATAAGGAAAATATTAATAGTCATCATCACTAATGCAAAGTAAACATTAACACAATAATCGCTACTATGACAGTTACCAATAACTGTGTAATTATTTGTTACAGCTTTATCCCAGTCTAAAAATAGCAATTTATGTGTTAATGAGATACTGTAAAATGTCATTACAGAATAATTTCAAAAAGTATCTCATTACAATAGAGCCAATCTTGTTAGTCTTTTGCTCTCAGAAGTCTCGTGGAAGTTAGAGGAAGTTTAGAGGGCTGTATATTTCTGGAACAGAGCTCATATTGTGTTCATTATGTGGTTGCATGTCTTCTAAAAATCTAGTGCTAATTGCTTTGCTTCTGTAAATATGCGTATATTGATCCATAACTTTTTTGCCCTTTAGTTTTTGCTTAAAAACAGAATAATTTAGAGTTGAGAGCTGCTTGAACAATATGAGAAAGGTTAACTCTCAACAAAAAATAATTTTAATTTAATTTTAAAATTTATGAGCACTCAGCTGGTTCTATTCATGTTTAAATGAGTTTTCAAGGAAAAGATTTCTAAACATAAAACTTTTAAAAATAATTCAAAATATGTATGATTGGTGCAGGAACATAAATGCTATTTGGATAGACTTCAAGTGTGGAGGAAGCTTTCTGTAGGGAGGAAACAAAATTGGTCTCATTCATGAAATAAACATCAATATTGAATAGCAGAGATCTACCAAAATTAAGAGATATTTAAGGGGATGGTATCATTTAAAATACTAAATAAGTACAATAAAACGTCAGGAACTTATTTGCAGAATTTTCCCCTAAAGGACTTGTGAATTTATTTGACAATCTCTTTGTTCGTTTCCTCAAAAATCTTTTAAAATTCTCCCACTGATTTACCTGTCCATTTCTTTTACTCTCTTAATCAGCTTGCATATGTCCAAGAGTAAAGTCTCCATGGATTTTAATGGGATTTGAGAACTATTACTGTTTGTTTCACTGGTGAAAATCTAAAGCAGATCTGCACAAAACCTATAGACAGCCTGCATTTGTATTTTTGCATTGTTCTGACTGCCTCTGTATTTTGTTTCTGGGTAGACATACTAAGCTAGCTTCAGACTAATTTCACCTGGCTTCTTAAGTGCAAACAGCATTGAACTCCTGACTCCTGTGGCTAGGCTTCTCTTGAAGTATCTGAAGTTTGTAGATGAATTTCACTTTGACATGTCTTTGCAATGTGATAGTCACAGGGCTGACTGGAATGTAAACACTCCGTCTGTCTCAAAGTTGTGGCATTTGGATCAGATGGGGACTATTAGCTAAACATTGACATGACCGTAGCTTTGTTTGCAGATATTTTGATTGGCTTGATAAATTTCTTTCTCAGTTAAAATCAACATGTTTGAAAATGAAACGTGTGTGATAAGGAGTTAGCTAACCCGGGATAGCACTGTGTAGCGGTATAGCACTGCAGTTATTTGGATGTGCTTGCATTGTCTTTTAGTGCAAGTAAATACCATATATTAAAGAATATTTCAAAGAACTTTGAGAAGGTTGGAACATTTGTTCACAGTCTTTTTTAATTGCTCTCCTGCATGTGATATACACATGGTTCTGCCAGTAATTCTTCTGAGTTTCTGAGATCTCTTTAGAACTATTCTGGGCTGATGCCTTTGTCAAAACTGTACTGGGAGCTAGGTATCCATTTGTAATCTTATAATCTTAGTGTTAGCTTTCAGTGAGGTGTTAACACTTTGGTTGCTCAAGCAACAAAACTGTGAGGACTGACATTTAGTGCATGAAGAAAGGCTCCATCTGCAGCTCAGCAACTCTATGCAGGGCTTAGTTTGTTAACAGAATGTTCACAAGTGTATGTAGTATACAGCAAAAATGGTGTACATCTTGAAATAACTGGTAATGTAACTATTTCTGTCTTTTCATGAAACTCAGTTTGGTTTTGAAGACTTGTAGAGGGGGAGTCCTTTCTAAATGTAAAATATGATAATTTTGAGACTCAGCTGTTTTCTTTTTCATAATGCGTTCTGAGTGAAATAATCCTGAAACCCTTGTCCCATTATGGTTGGTATTCTGAATTAAACTCCTGTGATAGCAAATCTAAATTTTATACTTGATGGTTTTCCCAGTATCTGCTTATATCCATGACAGACCATATGCAACAAGAACTGTATTTGCACGTCTCCTCCTTCAGAACTCAAACACATATTTACCACACCATTGTATTATGATCGTATTTTATGCCACTGCCTAGGAAAACAATCTCATTCAAGGGAACTTTCAGTCTTTTTTATTGTGGGAGTTAATAGCTTGCTCGGATTTTATTTTAATTTTAATTTCTCTGGGAATTTCTGAGGCTAGATCCTGGCTTTTGCTGACATAGAAACTTGCTGCTGGTTAGTTTTCCTATGCTTCTAGGTTAGAGCTTTACTGTAAGTAAAACCAAATTCTCTTTAACCTAAGCAAATGCAGTGCGTCATTATTTTGCACCAGGAGAGAATTTGGCCCAGCACTTTCAGGAGAAATTATCATCTCATAATCTACTTATATAGTTAACTGTAATGATTAAACAAAATTGGATTCTAAGCATTGTGTCCTGGTCCTAAACTTTGGCCCCGATCCTGCCAAGATTTGACTGCATGCTTGATTTGCATCACTAAGTGCAGTCCCACTAATGTTTACCAGAACTCTTCAGTGTTGAGCTTCCAGCTGGATATGTACATAAGCCCTAACAGGATCAGAGCCCTTTTTTCTATGTATGACATCTTGGTAAAAGAGCTAGCTGTAGTTCCCTGCTATTACCAATTCCTATGTAATGACATTTATTACTGCATTTTGAGGCAAGTCTCATTATCAGAAGCTGCTAGACTCCTATTTAGTTATTAGCTGGGTACAGTTAGAATCCCATTAATCAGTTGTGCCTGTTCAACTGAGTTCAGATTTTCTTTTGCTGAAGAGAAGATCTGAGTTTATTACTATATGCCAATACTTCCGACAATTTGAAATCATGACCTTAAATAACTGCAAATATCCTGACATATGCAGTTAAAGAACTGTATGGTACTTCATGAATTACGGAGAATGATTATTGTCTTTGACCACTATTTGTACCCATTTTAATGTTTGTTTTGTAACAGCAGATCTAGTCTTTCTAAAGCAAGATGTACATACCTAAGTTTTACATGATGACCTAGTCCACCTATTTTTTCAGAACCCTGTAACTTTTTAGCCATTTAAACTTCCTCAGGTGTCTCATTGTTATCCTGAAGTTTGGGGGTGGGGCAAAAATTTTTCATCTTTACATGTGAAGATTCATATCTGTCTTCAGCTTTGTGTCTGACGGGTTCTTAAGCTTTAGACAAATTAATTGTTGACCACCTGAGATAAGCTTCCCTCAGAACTGTGATGCTGAACTGTTCCTCACTTCTCCACTCAGTAGCTTCCCTAAGGAAGGCTCTTTGAGTTTGGAGTGGCTGATGTACCCGGAATTTCCTTGTTCTAGGGGGCCTAAGGGTTATCATGAAAAAGCCCTGAGTTCTGTGTAGTCAGGACAGAAACTTTAGTTCCCAAACTTCAGTGTTTCATATTGTTCTCTGAAGTTTTTTGAAGATGATGGATGGGAGAAGATGCCTCTGTGGCAAATGGGTGTCTAACAGAGGTTGTTGGGCTACTAAGGGCCAAATTTATTTCAGTTATGAGTATGCATTTTAGAATGGAATTTAAACTTACTTAATTTTGAGTTAACTAATTAGACAATGTAATACACCAATTTAGACTTCAGTTAATAGGTTAATGTATACCCTGAAGAGGCAGAAGGAAGGCAGTATAAGTAAAAACTGTGCTTTTAAGTGCAGGAGTGGCATTACTGTAGAGTTATGCCATGTCACCATTAAGAGCTATCTAAATGGTGTTCAGCAGGTACACCAACAATAAAGATGCTGAATGGAATGTAAAACCTAGTGGCCTCCACTAAAGAGAGTACAGAGTTTGTCCTGGCCTACTTGTTGTCTCTGAATTAAACTCTGAAAGTCTGAAAACACTGAGGATCTTGTGAGAAACTTGTATTTATTTAACCAAATCAAATTCAAAAACCTTTATATGAATGAGTGTGAAGACAATGTGGACTGAAGGGAATGAGTCTAAACTGAAAGGAGGTGAGTTGCTCAGGATTAGTTGAAAGGATTTTAAAGTGATTTACTCTAAGTTAGGATGATTTCAGGGCTGATATGATGAGAAAATCTGGAAAGATTTCTTTTTTTGTGTGGAACAAGCATGCTAAAGCACTTGGATGTTGAGGCAATGGAAAAAAATTGTAAGTTGCATTGTTTCTGATTTCATGTCAGTCATCTTAGATTTTGCTTTTGAGCCATTGTGCTTAGTAGGAAAAGTTTCTTTAGAAAATTGCTGCTGAGATAAATGGAGATCATAATGATAAAATGGTATAGGCTGCAATTTGTATTGGTGAGGAAGGAAAGAACCTTGTTCTCCTGAAAAATATGTAATCCATGTTTCTTAGTAGTCCTTGATTTTATCTGAAGGATGTGCTCTACAGTTACTGGGAAAGAAAATGTTTAAAGTGCTTGCTTATGTTTTCCGCAAAATAATATTAAATGTTGTTTTTTTTTCTCCACAGTGAAACCAACAGTTATTGATGTTGACATTTATGTCAACAGCATTGGTCCTGTATCATCAATAAATATGGTAAGTGACTTGCTAGCAAGGATTTCTATCTGGACTGCTGATCTTGGCATCAATATTAACTTTTGAAAAAGATAATAAATAGCACTGGGATGAGTTGCTTTGATTGGTGATTTAGTTCTGTTTTCAGCTATAGTTCTGTTTGTCGTATGTCTCTTGTGCCTCTTCAAGAGGAGAACAAACTTTCAAGCAGTATTATATACTGTGTTCGCTGCCATAAAATGCTAGTAGATCTTGACTGACAAAATAGCGGCATTAGGAAAGAATGAAACAAAGCTATTGTCAAGAAAATTCTTGAATTATTGTTTCAAGATTTGATCAACTACATCTTCATAACGTGGAAATCTGTATATAAACATATAGTCAAATTAATGTTAATCTTAAGACTCAGCTACATTTGACAAAATTGAACGTTCAAATTGATAAATATCCATGTATAGTATATCCTAAAGTCTTATGAAACCACCCCTATAGTATGCTGTGCTTACATAAGATTTGGCTTCATAAGTCTTTAGGAAAGACTTGACTAATACCACCCTGTGCTGTCAGTATATTTATATGAAGTTTTTCATCTCTTCAGTGTTTGCTGTCTTTTCACTGAACTATCAATAATCTTTAGCCTTGCAGTTGAATTTCGAAGAAGTTATCCATAGCTGTACTGCATGTGTAAAGGCAGGAGAAACTGTGAAAGAGTTTATGTGATATTGTGACAATGAACCTAGAAAAACATTATTGTTGTTCAGTTACTGTGGGCCTTCTGAACTCCAGGACATTCCTCAGTTCTGCAGCAACACATTCAGACTTAGAAAGCAAGCTGGATATTTGTTCAGCTATAAAGGTGTGGGCTATTGTGACTACTTGTACAACTTCAAGCTTGAATTCAGCACTCTATTCTTTGTAAACTAGGTTGAATTTTATCTTAATACAATTTGGAAATGGAAGATCAAAAAGAATACTTGGTAATTTCTTTATTTATTTTAAAGCTCTTATATTAACCTCTTCAAAACAGTGACTTTCTTTCTGGTGTTCACAATGACATTCAAAGGCCTATGGGTATAATGGTGATATAAGAATCTAGTAAGTCGATTGGCTGGGTGTTTTGTATGTTTGGAACAGCTGCTTCTGAGTTAGAAAGCTGGTCATTCAGCCTGCTTGTTTGTTACTGTCTACAAATACAGGAGAAGGTAATTATTGTGGCATGTCAAACACCGGGGTGAGGGGAAGACTCCTCCTGCCACCCTGGCAATGGGAAATCTGGCAAGTAAAGATAGAACAAATTACTTATTGGGAATAACTCAGCTACATATTCAAGAAGTGTAAAACATATTGGTCATATTTCTTTAGGTGAAGGACCAGTTGGCAAGCAATGGAAGTGCCTGCTTCATTCTTGAACTAATACATAGCCAATTAACTTGCTCTTTCTCGACTGCAAACCAAAATGACATGCCCAGGAGATCTATTCGAAGATCTATTCTGCTTATGTTCCTCTGGCTTGTATTTATGTAGACTCTAGGAATAGGTACTTTATTCAGAGAAATGGGGACGATGGTGAGGATGCTTTCTTTTCAAGGTCTTTTTCCTCTTTTGTCCCTCTGAATTGGCTTGCAAATAGCATTTTGAAGTGCTAGAAATGAATATGTATCTTCTATTTAGAAATACTGTGGAATAATAATTAAGGTAGCATTTGATGGGAACTGCTTCAGGTAGGAAGATGGAAAAAATAATAATAGAAGTAACCAGCAGTTCTTGGAAGTTGACTGTGGCACAGTCAAAACATGACTAGTTTACTTGTCCCTTACCTTCAAGTTCAGGATATCTTATGGCACCAAGGTGGAAAAATGGGCCAAGATATCAAATAAAAAAGAACACTGTATCTCTTTGAAAGTAGACAGTCTTATTGGGGTAGTCAGTGACAAATGTATGGTGTAGTAAAAAGATTTCTTGGTTACACTGAAAAAACTAATTATAGCCTGTAAGTGTAAGACAGTAAATAAAATAGTGTCGAAAGTCAAAAATATGAAATGTAGGTACCTGAAGTTTAAAGTACCGAAATCTGCTTAAGGCTACATTTAAACCTTTGATTAGAAATGGCCCAGGTTTCAGATAAGCGTGTGGGCAGTATATCCCACTGAAACCTGTTGAATCTGAACTAGCTAAGTGCTTTGAGTATTGCTTCTATTCTCAAATTAATTATTGATGTAGGAAATTAAAATCACTTAAATGTAGGAAACTTTTGTCCAAAAGTTCCATTTCTGCTGTTACTCTGGAGTTATTCCAGATTTACATCAGAGAGCAGAAATAAGCATGCAGTCTCAGATTTACGGTGAATATTGGAAATTCCCCTCACATACCTACAAGCTGTATGATACTTGTGTCTCCAGTAGCAGAACTACTACTACTAGAGGAGCTACTCTCCCCCAGTTTCATGCTATTTCAACTGTTTGGCTGCAGTATGCACAGGCTCTGTGATGCTTTACTGGAAAAAAAGTCTTCCTATTTATTTATTGATTGATTGATTAAACCAGTGTTTCATATAGTCTGTAAACTGGAGCGTGACTGCACAAACAGTTGAACGTAAACAAATAAGCTCGTGACTACCTGTGGTAGATGGAGAGGAAGGAAAGGACCATCTTCACTGTGATGCCTGTCATGCATCTGAGCTCTCAAAGGGAGAGGAATGTGTGTGAAAATCCTGTGTAAAATATAGAGTAGTGTTCTGAGGAGCAAAAAAAGTATTCTTCTTACCCTGAATCTATGTATGCCCCCTATATTTCTTAGCATGACAGAAACTTTTTGTTTTTCTTCCCTAAATTATTATTAAAAGTTGAGCTATTCTGTCAAGGTAACTTGGCTAGACGGTAGTGATTGAGCAAAAAGAAAGATGATTGATTACACTGATTTTCATCTCTATTTCAAGAGTGAGATCATCAACATGTACAAGGAGGACTTCCCTGCTGTGTACTTCCAAACTTAGCCTTTAGCTCTGTCATTTTTGCTTAATCTGCAGCACTTCTGAGGGAGAATCATGTGGAGCTTCTCTAGAGATCAAACTTTGCAGCAATATTTTCAAATCAGTTTTCATCAGTGCTTTCTATCCTGTGGGTGAAACCGAGAAAGTAAAACGGCTTTCCTTAAGTTGTCTGTTCAGTGGGTGTTGAATTGCATGTTCAAGCAAATTTTATAGAGCAAACCTTTTCAGACATCATTAATTTGGTTATAATTATGATTATACTTGAATATGAATATTAATATTGCACTGTTTCTTTGACAGTCAGGAAAAAAACAATTGGTACGAGGTACTTACTGCAAAGATAGCCTCAAATGAATTGTATGCAAGTGGCCCAGTGAAAAAAGAAATCCTCATAGCCTGAGGCTGGAGATGCCACAAGGGAAAGAAATGTCTACACCTTTAAGGGGGCTTTCAATCAAGAGAAAGGTTATGTTCTCTGTGCCAAAGATGGCATGGTCTGCAGAAATATATATCTGTCCCTGTGTTCCAGGCTTGAATGCTATTTGTGGGAGATTTGTGCCACTTCCCCTAAATATCCAGGAGTGATTCATTTGCTGGTTGCTTTCAAAAATACCTATTTAGGATCTCAAGGTCTCAAAAAAGAAGGGGTGATTGTGGGAAGTTAATGTAGGTACTGTTCTGTTAGAAGATTCATCATTATGACATCTTTATGGTGACAGGAGGAACTTGTTCTCTGGGTAGACAGTGGTGACTTTTCCTTTATCTGTGACATGGAAGCTTTCTTTGGGGCATAGTCTGGGAAAATGCTTGTATTAAGTATCAAGGAATAGGAATTGAATAAGGATTAAGAAGCAGACTGAATAACGAACTGTGATGCTAGGAGGTAGTCTCAAGTGGTAGTAGCTTTAAAGAAGAAAGTAATTTCAGCATTTTGAGCCGTGACATGATGATATGAAATGACAGCAGTGATTGATACTAGACAGGAGTATTTTGAAATGTAGAACTCTGAAATGTTTAAATGCCCATTCAAAATTTTTAGGCTTTTAGCAGATAAAAGCCATTCTTTGTATAAATATCCTGATATCTGTCTTTTATCAAAGAAATAATAGGACATAAGCTTTAGCTGATTTAAAAGAAATGTAAGCTAGGTGGTATTAAAGTAAATGAGACATGGATGTTCTTAGTCAAATTAAAACTTCCTGTGTGCTTGGTTTTTATCTTTTTATAAGGTAAGTTACAGAAATCTGCTATTTGCCATTTCATGTTACGTCATTAGAGATTCTGATTGTAGGATGCAATATTTATATCTACCTCAAGAATTTATTGCAACCCTTTCTGTTATTTGAAAGCATTGTTATGCCTATAATGATAATTAAAATACTTCCACTACTATTAGTCACTATAGTATTTCCACTACTATAGTCACTTCTAAGCGACCTTTTAAAATTTGAAAATTCGGTTGCATTTTTTAAATTGCTTTCTATGCTTTATATTTTAAAACATGTAGGAATTCCCTATCATTCATTTTTCTAATCATAATAGCTTTATTTAAATCTTCACATTCAAAATGGTGTCCAGGAAGCATATGCTTTTGTGTTGAAGTCCATTTCTTTTCAATAACAGCAAAGGTTTATAAGTTGATTTCTAAATTTTAAATCTTAATGGGGCTTCTTGTAGTCTATTTTTCTACAGATTAGTCTTACTGGCTTGTATGTAAAAGAACAGGAAAATGAGAAAGACCATATCAATATGCAAAGTGGGAATCAGATGTAAATGATAGGGAAAAACAAATATATTGCCCTAGAAATAGTTTTGTGAGACAGAGGTATAGCACTATGCAATTACATAGACTGTTCAGTCTCAATTACATCAAAGTTTGTGTGTGTGTATACACATGAAATGGTCTGTCTTAATTGAGTAGCTTCCGGAACCTGAGGCTGTAACAGAAGGCAGCAGTTAATTTCTCTTTATGGTTTTAGCAACTGGAATCTCATTTTAATGCAGCTGCATGAAGGTAGTGTGAAAAACAAGCTTATAAGATATATTTCTGTGTTCATAAAAGTATTAATTACTTACCTGCTGGAAAAATGCTCATCTCTTTATTCTCAGGTAATCTGAAAACATAGTTTGTAGAGTATTTCTTTTGTATGCTTCATCACTTCATACTTTTGTGTCCACTCTCTGGCCTACTTTATATATCTTTATTTCCCTTTTGTTCAGTTCAGTGTTGTGGAATAAAGCCAATCTTTACTCTCTTTTGACCTTAAATGTATTGATAGACTTCTTTGAACTTCAGTTTCAAAGTGTCCACATGATCATTTTTCTTCTCTACGAGCCATGAGAGGTGTTTTAAAGAATGATCTCAATGCTGAGACTTGTTTAAAATACTATTCACAGTTTATAATTAAGTCTGAATTTCTTGTATATTTTTAGTCTCTAGCACTATTTACTTGGCAATTAAAACTATTATTTGAGCATCTGAAACTGTAGAAATATGGCCCAGCAAATCCTAAGGAAAAGCTAATTTAAACCCAGGTTTCATCTACTTTTCACCCCACTGTGTAACCCCAAATGATATTTTCTTTACAGGCTTTCATTTTTGCTTCTCAAAGATAATACAAGACACTCTTTTAGCACAGGACCAGTATCATGTTCTTTGTTATCTTGGAGTGTCATTTCGTAACTGTATCTCTCTGTCTTACCTGATCTCTGTGTAGAGCAGTTGTGTAGAGAGAAGGTGCTATTTCTGCTATTTTTGAGGGGTGAGTTTTCTGCTTGGTGAGTTCAGATCATCTCTAAAATAATGAATGCCTCAGGATTTTTCTCTTTATCCCTGCAGATTTTACAAGCCTGTCTTCTCTTCCATGACGTAGGAGAACACTCAAGTCCTGGTTTAAATTTTGGCTGGAGTGGGCCTATTTGTTTAGGAGGACTAGGATATTAATCATCCACTTAAGTGTTTTGCCAGATTATGATCAAGTTACTGTTCTTATTTTCTGGAGTGTATTCATATACTTTCATCAGTCTTGGATCACTTAAAACAAAAAGGTGTGAATTACAGAAAACGTGAGCTACATGGATTTTTACTGATAAATCAAAATCACCTTGCATATGGACTTATTCTTGTTGGCTCAAGCTCTGGCAGGCAACACTTGGCTATGAAAATGTTTCTGAGAAGTAGCAGTAATAAGCTGAAACTTGAGTGTATTTATGACTGCTTTTCCACAATGGAGCTTGTGAGAGACTAAGACAAACTCAAAAGTGAATGTGCAAAGGAGTGCAAAGGAGGAGTCTGGGGGGAAAAGAATACCACTTTGGCAGCTTCTGCTTTTGATATCCTCTAGAGCCCCACTTTATGTACTTAAAATATGACCTAGCTGGTAGACACTTGAATAAAGGCCTTAGACTGCCCTTGTTTGAGGTATCGTGGGATGCAGTAGTACAATGTTCGCTTTCCTGCAATGATGAATGTTTGTGATATGTAACAGGAAAACACTTATTGCCGTGATCTACTACTTTGGCAGGCAGTTTGCTTCTTGAAGGAATGATAGTTTTCTGTCACAAGTCTTTGGTAATGGACAGATCTTCTGTTTCCTGGCCTGTCTTATCAGAGTTCAAGCAGAATTTCAAATATGGATGAGTTAGCCTAGCGTTGTCTCAAAAGGTATATAAGAAATTGAGCAATTTACTTTCAGTAATATAGAAGTAAATATCTTATCTACCGAGTGAGGGACATTGGAAAAGGATCTGAAGAAGAACTGGACTGAATATCTTTCATAGCTGAACGGTGCTGCAGTATCTGACAGGTACTGCATTTTTGAGCAAATGGATGGACCTTGGTACAAAGTATGAAAAGAGGCTACTCTCTAGCCTGCTGCCAGTTTTCATGCTTGATTTCTCCCACGTTCATAGCCTAATTCTTAGGCCTGTAGGTCCTAGGCTTCAGACTGTGTGTACACGTGAACTATGTGAGTTCCTCTAAAAAGTGATTGCCTTCTTTTTCTGTATAATGCTGCAAAGATTCATTTCTTTTATTGCCAACATTTGGGAAACTGGTTAATGCAGAAAAACCATGGCTAAGTTGCTGCAAAGGATATTGAATTACTTTAGGGTAAACTGAGGATTTCTTTGCCTAGACCAGTTTAGTTTTCAAGTTACCACGCATTTATCAAGTTCATTTTCTAGCTTGAGCTTTCCATGACTGCTCCATGAAAGAGTAATTTCTTGTGTGCTATCCTGTTTATTGTGTTTCTGCATGATACCTAAATAGTTTAAACCATAGTTTTGAGGGTTTGGTCTTCCTCAGTTCTTTCAGTAATGAATTAACCCTACAAACAAACAGATGTTGCTGTTTGGTTCCATAAATAATAGAACAATCTTAATGACACTTTCTTTGTAAAATTTCATGGTATGAAGTTCTGTGAGCATGGGCCCAGCCATCAGGGCATCAAAGGAGTGATTCCAATGGAATTATAAGTTGCTTTGTAGTTAGGAAGGAGCATTTGAGTACAGTGTGACCCCATATGGTCTGTAACTGGGGAACAGAGTAGTCTTCATGTTTCTGTAAGGTGTTTACATTGGTAAAGAGAGAATACTATTCACCAGTGTCATTAAAATGTCAGAACAATGCCCTTTAATTTTCATATTGTTCTCACAATGAAAAAAAAACCCAGAAGAACCCACTTGCCCTTAATTTTTTTCCACATGAGAGACTGCCACCAGTCTAGTTGGCCATCATTTCATTTACTGTCTCATTGCTGGGAAATAAAGTTGAGAGAATTATATTTGAATTCTTTTCAAGTTTTTTAGTGAACATGGTGTCCCTTGTCTTTTAAGTACTCAGAGACATGCTTTTTCTGGTACAGACTTCTCCTGAGTAGCTATACTGAACTGCAGGATAAAACAAATGCTTGGTTTCTGCAATTAGAAAAAATCTACAGACTGCAGGGGTGTATCTGTATCCCAGTACCACCGTGCTTTTGTTAATGTCAGGAACTTTTCTCCTTTTAAATCACTGTAATCTTCATTTATTGCTTTCTTTGTCTGGAGAAGAGCCTTTTATATGGACAAAAATGGTAAGAATTTCCAAGTTCTTTGTCTGTTTTCAAAGGCTTCTTCTTCAAAATTCTCTCCTCCTCTGTCTCTTCTTGTGAAGCTTCTTTTCATTAGACTGCTAAGATGCGCACAGTTCTGCTCCATACTGCCCTGGACAAGCTGTTGTCCTCCCCTTAAAACTGTGATCTCCTCTGAATCTCATGTGCTACGTGTGCTAACTTTCCATAAACGTTGATGGTTCTTGAATACTTACATTAATCTGAGCTCCACTGATATTTTCCTTGCATAGAAAGTGAATATTTGATGTAGGTGGGATTAGGAATTTAGAAGATACTTCTAGAATTCTTGGCACTTTCTGTAAGTATTTCTCTATAGGAATTCTGATCCTAAAAAATTTTGTAATAATAGGGTGGTTGTAAGTCTCGTGATTTGAGATTAAAAAAAGGCAAAGTTTCAAGGAGGGAAATTAGGCCAGCTGTTATAAAGTAGTATTGTAATAAAGTGTATTTGGAAAAATGGAGAAGCTCATGGTCATGCAGACATTTCATCAAGTTTGACATAGACACAGATAATCTTATGTTGTCATATAATCTGCTTATGTATTAAAATTCTTCCAAGAAGGCAGAAGTTCTTGTGAAATCTGTATGGGAGAAGCAGAACAAGTAAGATGCATCACAATGAACTGTAACAGAGGAGGTAAGACAAAAATGATAGGTTACTGTTTTGAGAACATTTCATAAGACAGCTATGCTATTTCAGACCTCATAGTCCTTGTCCTTGAGGGAGATTACTGAATACCTTCCAGTGAACAAGCTTGGAAAACAAAATTCCTAATTCTGTTGACTATGGAAAAGCACAGCCTCAATGGTGGCGTTGACTTTATGTCTCAGTACAGCTTATGCTCCTGGTAACCTCTGCAAGTGCTAACTACTTGTCACCCCTCCTGTCTGTTGCATCTTCTTCTGCTTGATTGTACCTGGTAGCCTTTATCTTTGTTGTTCATTTGATGAATGTAACTTACTTTGGACCGAGAACAAATTGTTCTCAACAGGTTTGAAGTTTGCGATGTCTCTGTCAGATCTGAAAAAGAGTGTATGTGCCAGGGATTTTTGTGAAATTTTTCCAGCTATATTGTTTACCCAATAAAAAATAAATTACCTCTGTTTTCAGACTTTGCCTCTCTCAGAATTGTTTTTGGAAGCAGTAGCTAGTGGACTTGAGGGATACTGAGCCCTGGCATGTAGTTCAAGTTTGGTAAGGTGTGCTGGGTAACTGAGAAAAAGAACTAACTGCTATCCGCTTACACACATTCCATTTATCAGACTCTGATAGTTCTGTGCTTTCAAATTCTAGGTGAATATGTCCCTGAAGTATATTTACTGCAGTGTGCACCGTATGGGTTTTGTGTTACATAGAAGCTCTGTAGACTAAGGCTGAATTACGAGGCAATCAAAATTGTGAATTGCAGAAACGTATGACCTTGTTCTTTCAATTTATAGAGATTATTTTACTGTAATAAAACATCTTTTTGTCTAATAATGTCAGTAACTTAATTTTACTGCTTTTGGTGATTGAAGAATTGAGATCACCACACTGTTTGTTGGTCTTCCCCACTGCAAATGGAAATGAAAAATGTCTTCCTGTGTTACTGATCTGCCTCAGTCTTGGTCTTCATTTCTCTGGGTGAAATTGTCACTTGATCACATGCTCACTAAACATCTGGCCATCTTTAAGGCAAAACAGTTTCAATTTTCCTAAATTGGGCTTCATGCATTATGCAAACATTACTTCATTAGACACTGAGATGAGCTATCAAGCTATATTGTGTGGTCAGAATAATGTAGGCTTGCCTCTTCTCTCCATGCTGGTTTGAAATCAGACTAACAATTTTTGATAAATTCAGTTCATGCAATCTCTTTTGTTTGTGATTCAGTTAGGGCTTACATAGGGATCTAGGTAAGATGCAGTCAATGATTTTTGTCTCTGTTCCTGACTTAAGCTGATACCTATGTGTGCAATGTTTGAAATGGCATAAACAATAAAAGGGCTAAATTAGTCTCTCAAGAAGTGAATGGAACTATGCCAGGCATAAATTTGAGCTACATTATCCTAAAATATTCTGCATCGAGAGGCTATTAATAATAAGAGCCAAAATAAACCAAAGTTTATTTTGTCAACAGAATGCATTGGGTCCTCACTGCCTCTTGTCTTTCCTTTTAATTTACTCTGTTGTGGAGAATGCAAAGTGAAACACCAGTAAGTTGGAGAATTTTTACTCTGTTGGACAGGGTCACACAAACAGGTGATGAGTACAGCAGTGAAGGATCTGCCTGTTGCCTGATGTTATGCACTGAATTCCACAGGGGTCCAGATTCTTACCTGACATAAATGGCTGACTGCATCGCGGTGAATGGAAATGTGCAGCTCTACATTAATCTGCAGGCTGGTGCTTTCAAATTTCTTTTTTCCTAAGTAATTTTTATTGTTTCTAAATTAGCGTTAGATTTTTTTCTTCTTTTGTATAATGCTACAATCTGTTATAGCATTCTTTTGTGGGGCATTTTTTTTTAAAGAAAAAATTAAAAGACTGAAAGACTCTGCTTGTTCTCACCTGAAAGCTGCTAAGTTTATCTCTATTGTTTTCTCTGCAATGTGTTCTCTAATTCTCAGGTGTCTGAAACTGTATTTATGTAAATATGGCTGAGCATTTCTTTGCCATCTGGATGGTTCTGTACGAACAGTATAAAGAAAAGGAAAATGAAAACAAATGCAGAAGCTTGGGAGAACTTAAAAAAAAAAGACGTATTTTGAGAGCAGCTTAACCTAAACTGAACTAGCACACAAAAGTTTTGACAGGTTAGATAGCACAGCTAGATGGCTAAATGCTGGAGAGAGGCAGATTAAAAGAATTATTTAGGAGTTTCTTTTGGAGTTCCACAATGTCTGGCTAAACTGATACCATGTGAATTTTCTAATGGAAACAATGGTAGGTGATGCATTGAATAGTCAGCATGTGAGTTATTCTTCAGTTTAGACCAGATTTATGTGTGAAACCTTTGCTGGTATAGTAGTGTTTAGGACTGTGACATCTTTTAAAATACTTCACCAGAAAAGCCATCAGCTAGATTATGTAGTAAGAGTGTTTTGGTCCTAAGCCCACAGT
This sequence comes from Dromaius novaehollandiae, assembly GCF_036370855.1. NCBI lineage: Eukaryota > Metazoa > Chordata > Aves > Casuariiformes > Dromaiidae > Dromaius > Dromaius novaehollandiae. The sequence goes on along the minus strand of NC_088098.1, from coordinate 146,947,355 downwards.
GCTTGGAGAATCAGCAACTGGCTACTGTTGTTTGGTATAGAAGGACCTGCACTGGCAGTTGTGTTGTGCAAGAAAAACTGTATCAAAAACTTGAGAGTGTAAACAATGTTTATTGAGTGGGGAAAATCTAAACATCAGTTTACATCTCAGACAGAAAAAAATGCAACCTTTCATAGGTCTCATGCACCTGGGAATGCTTTTTCTGCTATTGCTAATACATTTTACCCTGTACATATATGTAGGCTCTGATAACACGGATTAGCATCTCCCAAGTTTCAGACTCTTCGGAGGTCTAGAGTTACAAGGGTCTTTATAAAGCTGTTTGAATAAAACAACAAAAAAAAGCAATCAAAAACTTCATTAAATAAAAATGAGGAACATTTAAAAAATCTTAGCCACTAAATAAGTTGCCTGATTTATACTGAGTATCACATGGGAACAAATGGGAGGAGCTGGATTTGAAAGTGCTGTTTGTTTATTTTTGTGTCTGATTGAACTTTACATAACTAAGCTTCCATTTTCATTGAGAATCTGAAGTCTTTCCACAGTTTAAATCTCCAGTTGTTTTAACTGGTTGTGTTCCAGGATGTGATGCAAGGCTGGGCTAGTTTTGCTTATAAAACTGTAGATAACATTAGCCTTATCTAGTAATTTATTCCAGTGGAACAGTTGTGGTTTATAAAATCCCGGTAAAGGTTGTAGAAAAAGAGTATAAGTATGTGGGGTTGATGTTATAACCTGATTCAACATCTACCCGATATTTTCCTTTATAACTCCTAGTTTTCAGCTGAGTATTGTAAAGATTTGTGGTAAACTTTTCCACAGCAGATATCCATCACAAAACTTTGATTTGCCAGAAGTGACTTGGACAAAGTGATTCAGCTATTTCTTATGCAAAACTAGGAAAAAACTTTTTTTTTCATATTCAGAAGTCAGTGACTCTTCCCCACCCCTCAAGCTTTATTGCCTCATGCTAATCAGAAGTGACATAAAATTTTAAGGCGTTGGGTAGGAGAGATGGAATGGTGCATTTCCTATATGTCAGGGAAGCCTTCTGTTTTCGCTGTGAAAATCTTCCTGCAAGTCTGTTTGCACATGCTCTGCAGAGAAGAATTATTTTAGCAGCTTAAATCCTTTGATTCCACCTGTACTGCACATGTTTCAGTCTGTGTGGGCCAGATTTCCTGGAGAGAGCTACTGCAGCTGAACTGAAAGAATAGTCTTCCATGCTCCTAATGGTCTTGCTGCACTGCAGCAGCATGGAGGAGCAGTGGACATGGGGCTAGGGGTAGTGTCAGGTGCTGTAATGTATGTAATATGGGTGAGAAGAATTGATTGAGATATGGGGTGTTTTGAAGAGGATAAAGACTATGACTGGAGACTGGCTGAATGTAATAAATATGATTGGACTGAAGAATTGAGGTAGGGAGAAATCAGGGTTGGAGTTAAAAAGAAAGAGCTAACCTGAAAGAAAAAGTACATGTTAGAGAGAATTAACAGGAAAGCCTTCAATAACTTTATCAATTACTATTAACAATAGAGGGAATTTTAACTCAAACAACTGAGCTCAGTGCAATGCAGCTAATATTTCAGACCTTGCTTATATACCTACAGAAATGATGATACAATGGAAGGTAATTCTTTTCTACATAAGAAGATAGGAAATCATGCACAAAGGTTATATTTAAAGATATTTTTTCATATTGAAAAGTCACCCAATCAAAGTTACGGTTGACTGTTTTCACTCACTCACACTCAAGCATCATGATGCAGTCTTACATTTCTTCATCACCTACCATGTGTGTGCAAAAACACTTCCTCCTTCAGCACACAGAAAACTTCTCTGGTTGGGAACTGTTTGTTCATTAAAGGAGACTTTTCCTTAACGGATGTTCATTGCAGCTGTTACAGTAGCCAGCAGGTGGTGTAGGCAGAAAACTGGAGGATCTTGAAGTTGAAGAAGCAGAGTGCTGCTCCAGTAGAACTGGATCCTGCCTCTGCCAAGGAATATTTGGTAGGACATAGGACAAGACATTTATAGTGAACCTCTCAAAATGGTTTTTTCGTTGGATTATTCCTCACTTTAAAACCTAATCTGACACCCTACTGTTTGATATGTGGCTTAGATGCTAAACTGAGGAGTGTTGAACATAAGTCCAGCAGCGTCACATATTAGGTAATAGAAAATACTCTGGAAAACTGAGACCCTTGTTTTGAACACCAAAACTTTCCATGAACTTTTTGTTTACTCTCTGCCTCTTGAGTGATTGAGAGCACGATGAGACTTCCCTGAAATTCTTTTCCTTAGTAAATGTATAGGAAGATGAGTGTGTGTTAGCACACTTGACATAAATTTCTTGACTTAGTTTGAGAACCATGACTTTCTAGGCTTCCTTTGATTTCTAATTTTGCTATAGCTTTAGGTACCTATTTTTTTACAGTAAATTGGCATTAGCTACAAACTTCATGTGCGCTTCTAAGGGAACTAGAAAAGAGAGGCTTCTGGTTGGCACTGCTTTCATAGACAACTGAGGATTGTTCTGTCTTGTCCCCTTTTTATCAACTTCCTTTGGGTGCACCTGGGAAGTGTAAGTTCTTCAATGAAGAGTGATTTAGGTAAGGCTTAAAATCCTGCTGTTGCTTAGAGGAAGTATTTTGATTTCTTTAATAGTTCAGTGAAGGGTTTCTTGAATGGCCAGTGAAAGTAGCTTTGAGCCTTAAAAAGGTGTTCTTCACTGGTATTATGTTAGGTACAGGTATAGATCCATCTTTGATGAGATGCTTGAATTAGTTTTAGTTTTACCATATAGTTTTTTGGTGCATGTATAGAGGAGGTGTTTGGAGTGGCTGAGCATCGTGCTTTCTGGTGGAAATTCAGGCTTTTTGGAAAAAGAAGCCACATACACATGCTCTGACAGAATTTTTTTGAGGGATGGGTTGCCTGCATGCTGTTTGACGAGGTCTTAATTCCGGACTCGTTTAAAACAAATGACCAAACCAGGTGACCTTGAAACTCACCCAGATGTTGCCATGCCCAACAGGAGATCAGCCTGCAAGAGCCATGGCAGCCCACTGTTTGGGAGAGGTGCAGCTGGCTATTGAGAGCTACTTGGTGAGAGTGGGCACAGTTGCTTTTGCTGTTGTTTAAATAGTTTAAGTTTTGTGAACTATCATTTTTCATCTAAAACCTCTGAGTTTCTTATAGCCTTTAAAAGAGCAGTTTTCTCAGGAGTCAGGAGGATTTCTTGACCTCTAAGCCAAACTGCAGTGAGCAAAGAAGTAATTAAGAGCCCTTTCAGGTGGAATGTAGGAGAATGCAGATCAGGTTTCTGACCTGCCCAGAAAAGAGGAAGGATCTGAACCCAGATATTTACATTTCCTGGCTGAATACTACAAACATTGGGTAATGTTTGTTTCAAGTTTTGGATTTTTTCAATCTTTAGTCATTGCTGTAGATACTGTGGGCTTCTCTTACACCCTTCTTATGGATTCTCAGATACAATGGTACATAGGCTATATTTACTAAAATGGTATGAGTAATTCACATTGATCAGTAAACTGGATGAGAAAAGTAACCCAGCCCATATTTAGAAGGGAGGGATTCTGATACTCTCCAAATAATATCCCGTAATCTGTTTCCATATAATCTATGAAATCCTATATTAGTGGGCTCAGGGAGAGAGAGAGAAAGAGGTTAACAGAAATCTTGCTTCCTCTCCTTCTAAACATTTTGGTACAGTTAAGAAAGGATCACTCCTTTTATAAAGTAGGTCTACGTTTAGGTGGAGGCTTAGTGTATTTTGTTTTAGGTGGAGGTTTTATTTGAAAGCAGGCAAATGGTCAAAATCTGTCAGTCTCCAGATGCAATTTTCAGGTATTTTCAATAGTAGGCATCTTACAGAAATTGATTTATAAACCTGCCAATAATGCCTGTTCACTTAAAAACAAAAGCCTGAGTGTAACAAACAAACTTTTCCATCCAAGAAAGGTTGCTTTGGCTCTGCATTTTCCTTGGTTTAACTAAAGCTGACAGACCTATGCAGCCCATAGTATAAAGGCAGAACCTGAAATACAGTATGAAAGGTGCTTCTTTTCTATACTTTTTCTCAACAGATTCTCAGCAGATAGTGCTGTTTTTCTCCTTATCTAAATTTTCCTCAACCCATTCTTTACCTCTCAAAAACTGTGTATATTTTTAGAAAGCCTCTGAAGTAAATATGACGATGTTGATGTTTTGGGTTTTTTGGTTTTGTGAAAAACCTCTCCTGAGAACAACTTTGTGGCAGACTTGCTGTCTCATTGCTTTGTGATTCTCTCTTTGTTGTTGGTTTTTTTTTAACTTTGAATTTTTTTCTCCATGATTAGTTTCAGTCTCAGCCACTACATTTTCGGCTGTTACCTGTAAACCATTGTCTCTTTATCCCTCTGTGTAGATGACAGTTTGAGTGATTTTTTTTTCTTCCATTTTCTTGCTAGTCTCTACTGATGGCTTTGTAGGGATATTTGGCTTCAAGCCCACAGAAGGAATTCCTACAAAGAAATTTTAGTCCAAGGAAACTATTTGGATATGAGAACTGAATTAGCACAACTAAGTCCTAAGTTTCCAAAAGGGTGATTACTTTTCCTAAAAACTTGCCCACAAGCAAAATCTACTAACTACAGAAAGAGTGGTGAGCTTCCAATTAGCAACTTCATATAATGGGTGAACCCACTCCTTTAATAAGGAACCAAGTGCAAAGCAAGAAGAAATGATTTGGATTTGGTCCTAACCGGGGCTGAGAGAAAGCAGGGGGGAATAAGTTTCCAAGATGAGAGGTTCTCATATCTTTGTATGTCATGCTAAACCTGCCAAACAGGTAGACTGCTGGAAGCACCAGCAGGAAGAAGGATCTGATCCCTTGTAAATACTTCCACTTCTGCTCTCAATACAGAGAGTTGGATAGTTCATGGAGTTGTCAGGCAGTTTTGACTCTTGAGTGTGTTTTGCTTTCTCTGATGTGATTCGACTGTGCAGGTCAGTGGCTTGATTCCAGTTTTTAATGGATCAGGTGCATGACAACATGGTTATTTCTACCTTTATTATGTTATAATTCTATCAAGCGAGTGCTCAGTGGTGCTGAGAGGGTTTGTTGATTTTTGCCTGCAGATGCTGGAAGGAAATGACAGAATCACTTTTTAACTTGTGGTCTTCCATCTCGTGTTGTAATAGGCTGTGGTGCTGCCGAATATTCCGTCTATAGGCTGTGGCCATAAAATTTTGTCAGGTCTTTTCTTCAGCAAGGAAATACTAGCGGGATCATTGAGGCTATTCTTATGTCAGACACACAAGATACTTCGTACAAACATTTTAAATGATTCAGGTAGGGAGGTGTAAGTGCTGACTGAGAACAGTCATAAACGGAAAAGGTATTGGATGATTGTCCTAGACATAATACAGGTAATGCTTCATGATGGTAAGAATACTTTTTTGCTATATAGAAGGGAGAGTTTGCCATTATTGTGGGATAGTTAGATGTATCTTCAAGTTAAGGGATATTCCTGAGCCTTGAATGCTCTGATAGTCTCAGTTGGCTTGGTGACCAGAAGCACCTTCCTATATCATGCTGGTATAAAGATTATGAATTTACTTTAATTTTTAATTCACAGTAGTGAATTGTGTGTCCTGACACTTGCTTTCCAGACCTCGGAGACCTGTGTTTATTTGTAACCGCTATATATTGGCTAGGTCTTTGTTAGTGAGCACTGGGGTGAGAACTCCCGTACTTTCTGCAGTGTTTGCTACACTGGGAATACAATCCCTGAGTGAGGTTTACCGGGTAGAAAAGCAATAGGAAGACTCTGTTACGGGCAAAGAACTACTTGGTGCCTGAGAGAGAGCACTGAGAATGTGATCACTGACCAAAGGTAAATTAGGAAAGAGGAAGAGAAATCTCTCAAGAATTAGCAATAGCACAGATTTGTGGGAGAGATGGATTGTAGACCAGGACAAGTTTGTGTAAAACCTTAAAGCCATGCTTGAAGAGACTGTTTCTTTATGCAGGGCATTAAGAGCAGAAGTTGTCCCCTATGTCACTGAACCAATTCCATGCTGTTGTAGTAAACTATGCGATCTAGTCCTCTTGCCTATCTGCCCAACTTCTTACAGCATGCCTAAACATTTGTTTTCCACTTCCATGGATCAGCTGACCAGTTTAATCGATTTATACTGTTTGGATGAAAGGAGAGATTAGCCTCTCCCTGTTTTGCATAGAGTGTATAGTATGTAGAACTACTGTCTTTATTCCTTGTATTACAGGATGGCCTGAAATCCAGGATATCAGATGGACTTTTCTGGATATAGTGAATGAACAGAGGAAGAGATGATTTTTAGACGAGAAAAGGGTGGGGGAAAGTGGTGGGAGGATCAGTCACTTGACTTTTCTGAGCTTTAATTCATAGTCTGCCATTGGAAATGGCAGAAATAAAGCCCAGACGTCCTGGCTAGCTGTCTTGTCTCTCTTGAGGGCTACTGCTGCGAGGGTTGGCATTGCATGACTAAATTTAAATATATCTGCATTTAATGTAAGATTAGTGGCTTTTTAAAAAGTCATTGTGATTTACACTGAGAAAATTTTTTTTTTCTCTTTATTTTTGCTTCTGGCCACCTTCTGGTATCTTTACCTACCTGTTGAGATCAATGAGCAAGCTTAGCTACTAGAAGCAATCATAGCTGTTTTAGGTCTACCAACTGGCTACACAGCTTCTAGTACCTGAGGTGGCTCTTACCTGCCTGTATTGGGTACATGCTGAGATTCATTTGCATGGTACATGGTTTAGTGTATGCTGAAAGTACACCTCTCTGTTCCCAGATGATTGTGGCAAGTCAGATGAATTTGAGTGGTTTTATTATCAAATCTTGGGCCTGCCTTCCTAAGAGTCTAGTGGTAGAATTTTTCTATGGAATGTTCCTCTGGATATCAGTAGGAGTTGAGTGCCTAGGAATCTCTTAGGGTCATGGTCTTGTGTCTTTGCACCTCCAAGGTGAAATAGTGTAACAGCAGTTCCTGGTCTGAAATGTTTGAGGAACCTTAAGAACTTTGAGGTTCTTTTCCTTCAGTGATGAGGAGTGTAATAATATTGTGTGGAAGGAGTGAATGGGGGAGCTACTAAAATCCGTTACTGGCAGCATATTCAAAAGGAAGGGGTCTGCTCTCTGTTCCTCTTTGATTGCTTTCCCTAGTCACTTTAATTCACCTTTACTCCAGATCTGTCTTTCTTCCTTTTCTCTCCTTTCCATTTAGCTTATCCTGTCCTAACTTATCCCACTCCACATCTTCTCAGCACTGATTTCTCCCTTCGAGCAGAACAGCTGCACAGTTTGCTAATCTTGCATAACTCATTCTCTGCAAGTTTCTCCTTTATTTCCTTCTTCTCCTGTGACTACAAATTCCTTAGGACATGGGGCATTTATAACACTGTGTACATCAGGGTTGCAGTGGATTTTACTATTAGTAGAATTATTCTCTAATAAATGTGATTAATATTAAATGCATACTATTTGCCTAATATACAGTCTGTATTGAAATAAAAAATGAGAGTGATACTTGTATAAATGTCAGCTCTTACAGTTGTAACATTTTAAGTTTGCAAATGTCAATGTATGCTATGTAATGGTTTTTGCCTGTGAGTGAAGTACATTATAATCACTGATGGATGAATCTTAAAATTTTCCAAAGTTCATACAAGTTAATCAATCCAAAGTTTAGATGCTTTTACAAACTACTGAAATTTTTCACTGTGCAAATGGACTGGAAAGGATTAACTAAGAAAATGCCAAAGCATTCAAATGAAAATTCAAACCCCAAAGATTTTGGGCTGTAAAGCATTGCCCTAGGAGCATGATTAAAGATTCTCATCAGTTTAGATGTCCTTATGTGGTCCTGGAAAAAGTATTAGCAGCAGAGGCCTCTCATTTATTATACATGCAATTGCAAAAATGGCATATGAAGGGGAGCAAGGGAGGATAATTTTGACTAATCAGCGAGGTAGTTCAAAATACTGTTGTGAAATTCAGGTTTCCCATATTTATCTGCTCAATTTCTTTCTTCTAATGGAAATCTTTAGATGGTGATTGCAAGAGCAGGAACAATCCCTCCCATAGCCACTGTTGTTCAGTTTTTAATCCTGAGGTTTTTAAGTGATGGTTCAAATATAGGAAACAACAAAAAATCATGCATATAGCAGTGTGTATAGCTAATGATTCCTTTAGATGTGAACAGAGAGAATTTTGACACTCAATTTTTCTGTAGTCAGAAGATGAAGGATCAGACCTGAATAAGCAGAGGTGGCTTCCTGGGTGGTATCCCAGTCTAGCATATCAGTTGTTTCAGTTGCAGGGTCAGAACCAATGTCTTCTTTGTTATCATTTACCACTCTGTCCATTTTGTTGGACTTGAACAATGCAACTAAATGACTCTTTGATTTCTTTTTTTGGTCCTCAAAATGAGTGCAGCTTTGTGCTTTCAGTCCTATACTGAGTAGGAGTGTGTAAATCAACTAAACATGGGCTTACCTTTTATGAGGAAAGGTAGTAGCTAAGTGTAAATGCTTGTTATTAAATAAATGTGTTGGTTTTGTTTGCTTTTTAATTCACCAGGAAAAATATGCATCTGCTACTGATCTGAAGAAAAGTAGGAAAAAGTAGTTCTGCATTCGTGCTTAGAATTATGAAATAATTTAGGTTGGAAGGGACTTCTAGAAATCTAGTCATATGATCATCTGGAAATCTGGTTATCTGGTCTTAACCCCACTCAAAGCAGGTTCAGTTAGATCAGGTTGCTAGGGCCTCATCCAGTCTGGTTTTGAATATCTCCAAGTATTCCATAGCCTCTCCAGGCAGCCTGGTCCAGGATGCTTGACCACTGTCACGGTTTAAAAAACCTTTAACTTACATCTAGTTGGAATTTTCTGTGCTTTAGCTTGTGTCCATTGCCTCCTGTTCTATCCCTGTGCACCTCTGAGAAGAATAGGTTCAGACTCCTTTATGCCCTCCCATTAGGTAGCTGAGGAGCTCCTCTTAGTCTTCTCTTAAGGCTGAACAAATCCAGTTCTCTCAGTCTTTCTTCATATGTCATATTTTCCAGTCTCATGGCCATCTTGATGCTCCTCTGCTAGATTTGCTCCAGTATGTCAATATCTTCTTTGTAATGAGGAGCCCCAAACTGGACACAGTACTCCAGATGCAGTCTCACAAGTGCTGAACAGAGGGACAGAATCACATCCTTCAACCAACTAGCTATGCTAATAGTGCTAATATAGCTCAGTTTGTGGTTGATCTTTATCTCCACAGCAGCACGTTGCTGATTTGTGGTCAACTTGTCCACCAGGGTCCTCAAGTCCTTTTCTGCAAAGTTGTTTTCTAGCCAGTTGGCCCCCAGCCTGTCCTGTTGCATGGCATTATGTCATCTCAGATGCAGGAATTTGCGTTAGACTATGTTGAACACAGGCCAATTTTACACTCACTTTATAGTCTGTTTATTGAGTCCATAGTGTACCAACTTGACTATAAGCAGGTTGGGAAACCCATTCACATAGCGTTTGTATCTCATGGTACGTCTTTCAGTTCTGTGTTTTCCTTTTAAGTTATTCATATTGTTATTAATCAGGGTTTAATTATTCCTTTCATCTAAGCAAGACTGACGTTTTTTAGCAAGTGCACAATAAATCAGAGACACATTCTTAGTGTGAAAGTGGACTCTGCGTGGGTCAGACAAACATGTAGTGAATCCTGTGGTAGTTTTAACCTAGCGATGTGTGGTTAGTTATTACAGGGTGAGAGACTAAGGCATGAAGAGCAGAGATGAGGTACCATGGTTCATTTGTCTTCCTTGGACTCCATATGGAGGGGGTAAAAGGCATGCATACCTCTTCTTTTTGTAATATTTATGCCAGTAGCTCATTGCTGTCATGGAAGGATAAATGTTTCCGCTGATATCCTTTGAAAGTTAGTTTTGAGGTGGGCAAGAGAAGTGGGAAGGGACTGCACTACAGCCTGTCAAAATCTCCTGCACTGGAGGTTATTCAGTTTTCTTTTTAATGGCTTACTAAGGCAGTAACTGATCTTGCTTGATAAGTTGACTGTAGCAAAAGTGAAATGTTAACTGTGCAACACCTTTATTGGTTGAACTAATCTATGGATGAAAGAACATTTTCCCATTGGGGAAATAATGGTGCAGCTACCCATAATTGCAATATTCTCTCAGCCTCAATTGATTTAATTTAGCAATCAGATGGAACAGCAGGGAAGCTTCTTCCCAGCTCTCTGAGCATTGATTTATCTTCATTTGGCTGTCTTGAAGAACACTGACTGTCTAATCCACATGTAGAGCCTGCTTTGTTTTTAAAAGTCAGGGTCAGTTTGTGTCCAAGGCAACCATTTAAAGATAAGGCAATCCTAATAGCTTCAAAACTTATTCCATGTATGTAGGAATCCAGCTACAGCAGGCTATACCTTGGGGTCTGCCAGTTTATCACCAGGAAATATATTACAATGCAGATACCATCAATTTGTATCCAGGAGATTAAAGCTGGTAACCGCTGTTAGAGGTTTAATAACACTACTGATGTTTAAACATAGAGAGCTGATCTTTCTTTTTGCCGTCATTTTTCACTTCCTTGAAAAAGAAGTTGTTTTTGTTTCCTGGGGTTTAACTTTTATTAATAGATTGGCCATATTAATCACAGAGCTATTCCAGCTTTCACAAAGCATTATAATTGAGCAGACTGCAAATGTACATGCATATGTTTGGTCTAATTAGGCAATGCAGTACTTCATTCCTGATGTTAACCATGGCTTGATGATCATCAAAAGGATGTCAGCAGAGCATCCTAAAGGTGTGTTTTATATCAGCAAACTAGGGCAAGTCACACTCCATGATCTCCTTGACAAACTGATTAAAAGCTTGTTAAAGTGTCTGCTTTGTCAACGCAGAAGTGATTCACAAGAGAGACAGTGTGGCTGCATATATTTCTGTGTTGTTTCCCATTTTTTGTAACAATAAAAATAATTGTGCAGCAATTTACATATGTTAATTAGTCGTCCATGTGCTTATAACCTTTATTCTCATGTTTTATAGATGTGTATGCTAGAGCACAGAAAAAGAGTTTCATTATAGCAGGCTGCCTTAGGATCACATCCCCCCCCAGACCAAATTGGGGAAGTCTAAGAAAAAGACCCCAGCATTCCTTGTTAGTCTGTCACCTGCTTTGCAGGTGGCAGATACATGCCAGTCTCCCATTTCTCATGTTCCTCCTCTTACCAGTTGCTCAGAAATGCCAGTTATGTTAAGATGTTTCTAAACTAAATCCCCCAATTGCTTTCCAGTTCCAGTTGTATACCTTGGTTGTGTTGTGACTTCAGGCTGCAATGAGACCTCAGCATGCATCATCCCCAGTGTGTTTTGATCTTCAAGGAAAGAAGGCTGAATGTACAGGCAGGAAGGGATCTGAGGAACATGGCAGCTTGGTCTCATTGCAGGGGTGGAGGAATGTTTCCAGATCAGGGAGGTTTAGACCTGCAGTGTTTTTATGTTGTGCTAAGGACCTGAAAAATAATCATCCAATTGTAACTTACCTATAGCAAACAGCCATTCCTCATTGTTACAAATGTCTGTATATGTAAAAGCTTGCTTCTTTTGGTTAAAGCTGTGACTATATGTTGTAATTAATGTATCATGAGATAGATGAAGAGAGATCTCATGAGACATTTCCTTCCAGAAATCAAACTGTGTGATTTTTCTCTTGAATTCAACAGAGCGGTACAAAGTAATTACATAGCAGCACTGAAAATAAAAAGAACAAAACCTCTGTTTCTTTTTTGCATTGCTGAGCTACTTTTCAACTTCCAATAAAGTTGATGGAGATCTACCTACTTCCATGGAGTAGAGCCTTTTTGGGAAACATTCAAGACCTTTTGGAGGAAACTGAGTTTTCCTAGTGAAAGGTTGGAAAATGAATTCTGTAAGCAATTAAAGGAGATAGAAGGGCAAGAGAGATGATGAATTCAACCTGTTTTCAGTTCTCATCTAGCAGTCTGTTGGGATTGATTCTTTGACTTGCTCATTTGTATAATTGTTTTCCTGCACCTGTGCAAAATAACAAGTATTTTGATTTGGAAGTGACTGTTGCATCTATCTGGGATTTACTTTGTTCACCATTAATGACAATATAGTCAAGAAAATAGGAAATAAGACCTGTCAGTTACATTTCTCTCGTTGAATTCATGAGAAAACCAGCAGTGTATGGTATTAGTGTTCTCATGTATTTCCTCTAGCTTCTTGGAGCAGTTTCTCCATGAATGCTGTAGGTTTAGTTTAATACACTAATAATAAATAATAATGCTTGATAAATAAACACCTTATATGCTTTTCTATGAGCTCCGTAGTGTTTTTATTTACCTATACCCATTTGCCAAAGTTAGTTGGTTTCTGTCTGAAGTTTTGCCATTGAATCCTTTTAAACTGTGAAGCCTGAAATATTGTTAAAAGTAATCAGGAATAATAGCACAACATAAGCTCAGAACTACTGTACATGTTACTTGTTAGACAATCATCATGATCCTTGTTCTTTTTGTTCCTCTATAAGCTGAGTTTCCAACTGAATATAGCTGTTAATTTTTTCTATGGTACCTCAATCTCAGAAAGGTCTTGGCAAGTGGGATATAATTGAGAGAGTCCTTGAGGCTTAACTGGCAAATATTAAGGCCTTTCTAAAGATCTTGGAATCATGATAGGAAAACAAAAATATTTTTATAACATCAGCTGTGACATTCAAGCCAACACCATACCAGAGTACCAGCTTTTTTTTTTTTTGAGAAATCGTGAATAGCAGATTTATCAAATAAAAACAGTGAAATTTGACAAACTTGTCTCCTATTTCCTTGCCCTGTTCCTGACCATCTTGAGTTACTAAGTTTGTAACCTTTGATAACTTGTGGAGATCTGACCCTCATTACCATGCTGTAACAGAGGGAATTTTTTAAAAGACCATAGTGTAATTTAAGGGTAGGACATAATGAAGGGGGTTTTGAGTGTACAGGTGTATTGTAAAAGATTGGTGAAGCCCTCCAGACTTTATCTAAAATTCTTGAAACTGGCTGAAAGAGAGGCTTTTTAAACTTTTTGGCGATCCACTGGTATTATTTTAAAGGTTTATTCAGCTAATCTATGCAGATTTTTCCCAGCTGTATTTCATTGCTGCAATTTCCAATGTCTTGAGCCTTTTACTGCTTAATATTACTTTGCTTTTCTTAAGGCAACCTATGTTACAGTTGCCTCATCCACCTTTATGTGGAAAAATTGGTCTTGCTTATTGTGCGGCTTTAAAAAAATTGACAAGTCTAATAAATATTGCTGTGAACTCTACAGGAGCAATTTCATGAAATTATCTGGACAGTACATAACAGGCTACAAGATACTAAAAGCTTAATTATTTTTATTCTTTAAAAAAAACTTCTGAATCTTGATCCTCCTCTAAAGAGATTCTAAAGTTTGGAGGTTAAGTTGCAGGTATAGCCAGAAGGATTTAGGAGCCTAAATTAGACATCCTTTAATAGAGTAGCACTATCTTATTTCCATTAGAATTCCAAAATATGAGTGGCACTTTATAAAGTGTGAAACTGTCATGAATTACCTAACATACATTGGCTAAAGCTGTAGCACTTTTACTTTGGATTGTGATTTGCAAACCTGAGTATTTATTTCCAGAAGCTTTTCACTCCTGAACATAGAGGAACTTTAAGAATGTTCAGTTTAAGTCAAAATTTTTCACAAGCTGGCAACCAAATTGTGACGTGGAGCAGGGCACTGAGCACTGGAAAGGGACTTGGAGGATTTTGATTGTATTCCCAGGCTTATTATGCAATTCTGACCAATTTATTGCCCTTCTCTCTACTCTACTTTTTCTGACCTTTCCTTAGAGGTAAGCAAAGACAACAGAGTGCAGTTGTGATAAGCTGTTTCCTATATATTTACCCAAATGTCCAATCAAGTGCCTTCTCAAAAAGTCATGGAATTGTTAAGATCTAGTAATATGCTTGGTATTATACAAGCAACAAGACTGTCCCAAGGAGATTGTGATCTACCTGTCCCTTTAGAACAATCAAGGAATGCTTCTTGCCATATCTCTGTCTGGAATATCCAGAGGAAGCATTTTAGAAATGCTTTCTGTAGAAAAGTAGAACACTTGCGTGTTTTTTAGTTCACTGCATGCCAAAAGAGTAGGTATTGGGTACTTTGACATTTAAACAGATTGATCAATTGGCTGCAAAATGTTTCTCCTCCCTAAATTGATCTGATCAGTGGTATATATTTCCAATATCTAATCCATGTCTAGCCTATGTGAAATAAAGAGGACATTCTGATCCTGAGCCTGCTGGCAGGAATCTGATTCCTTGGAAAACTGTGATCACAGAGATTAAAACCCTGCATACTCTCACCTCTGGAATGTGACCTGAAGCAGAAGGGAAGGACAGCGTTGGGAGAAGTGCTTGGTTACTTTTCTAGAGCTGGACTCTTCTAAGAACTACAACTATCAACAACTGTCAACCAGTTTGTCTTCTTCGAAATCCTCATAGGTTCCTTTCATGGTGACAAGTGGACCATAATGTCTTTTTTGTTTCCAGAAGAGGTAGACATTCACCTGAAAAGCTACCTGCAGAATAGCCTCAAATTCTCAGTCAGTACTATAGTGGTAAAAGAGGGTGAGTATATGTATCCACTTGGTATTTCCAGACTGGGCAGGAGAGTGGGCAAACTTCGTTTGTGTGCGTTTATTATCGTCTACACAATTGTTCCCTGCTCTCCATCATAAAGCACTACTTCTGAGGTGCCCCTGGCTCTTACCCAGGGGTATAAGCAAACTAGTAGCCTACAAAACAGGTAGTATGCCTTACTCAGTAGCTCCTAAGCCAAGCAGCTGCCGTATTGAATTGACCTTTTACTGGAATTCCTCTTGCTGACACACAATGCCAAGAATGTAGCCTGGGTTAATCAAAGAAAAAGTTAGACTAAGTTGAGAAGCCAAAGATGAGAGAAGTCAGCAGATGAAGAAATTTATTTGGGATGCTTTGTTTGAGGAAGAGTTGTCTTAAATGTTTGCATGCCATAGCTGTGGGACATACCTTGTACTTGAAGAGGTGCCTGATGGAAGTTTTGTGTTTTCTCACAAAAGAGAGAATGAAGACCTAAAATGCAACTGCAACGGTGCTGCAGTTTATAACGTAGAATGAAAATGGAGTGGAAGTATTGAGTACAACATGAAGAGTTATGGCTACCTGCCAAATAAGAGAACATGAAAGACAGATTTTTGGACCACGAGTGGAATACTTGACCATGGGGACAAAGTTAAAAAAGGAACTGGGAGTGGAGGAAGAGTTGTATGTGTTGGAAACAGAGGAGGAGAAGCTGTCAAAACAGAAGCTGAAGCAAGAAATAAAGATGAAAGAAGATATATGGGAGATTTTTCCTTCTGTCAGAACAAATAGAATTGTCATAGACCTAGGACAGTCTATTGAGAAAAATACTTGTTAATATGGAGACTTGAGTGATCTGTGGAATTTTCCAGTCCTGTAACTGGATAAGAGATGCATGATTCAAAGACACTTGCTCCACCAGTTGGGTGGAGCAGGACTTTACAACACAAACTCCATACCTTACAGTACGAAGCATGCTGATTGTCATCAGTGTCTCTTTAGACCATCACACCCAGCAGCTCCAGAGTTTGTGAAAACAGACATTTTACACAAGTGAGAGATAATAATTATCTATAAGACAAGTGTTGAATTATATGTTCTGTTAGGGAAGATAGATAATGTTGGAATAGCATTGTTGGTTGGTCATGGGATAGATCCATAAAGAAATTTTGTTAGGGACAGAATAGACTTGGTTTGAATTCCCTTTTCCTTTTGGGAAGAGTTGTTTTTTGGGGTTTTGTTGTTTTTTTTTAAAAAATCCCCTCTTAGTGTGAGAATATCCTGTATATTCCTAGGTCTGGGTTTTAAAATGGAAAGAGATTTTCAGAACAGTGCTGAGATAAATTTTACTAGGAATTGTATTGATGTGTGAAATTAAAGTCTCCTATAACTATCATGGAAAACTTAATGAGAACTTTTCAGTAGGTTTAAATACAATACTTAGTGTAAAGTAATATAGGAAACAGTTTGAAGAAACGATTTGTGTGCCAAATTACTGCTTAGCATTATTTTACTTTAGGTTAAAGAGAAGATGGTATGATCTTGATGATTGACTTCTTGAAACTTTGTTGCTCAGTTTTAATAAATTATGCAAGTTTTCCACCTGTATAAATGATTTTACTATTAGCGTTCTCTGAAGTAATCATTATGCTTGGTTTTAAATATTTTTTTCAAACTTTTATTTTCACTGTACCTTTAGTTAACCATCTTCTGCACCTCCTTCTTATCAGTGCAGCATGTAAATTTTCCATGTGATATCTCATATGGCTCTTTACCCTTGCTGACTGTATTGCATAATGACGTTGTTGACTTAAAAAGAATTTTACTTTTTACTGTAAAAGTCTGGCCACTTTAGGGCTTGTAATTTTCTCAGCTAATGTGTGAAGGTCAGCATAAAGTTCAGTTATTCCTGGATGTGATAGCAGTCTGACTTCTTTAGTAAATAATTACTGAATCAAAAAACTGCAATGCTTGGTTTTGATACGTATTGAACTTTTTTTAAAAAAAATCACCCTGTTGGATTAAGGAATCATGCATCAATTCAGCTTAACTTTCACTGTAGACCTGTTTTGATTTTCTTTTGGGTTGATTTATTTTAGAAGTCAAATCTTAAGAAATTTAAGAGATTTATTTAATAAAGTCAAGTTGATTGCACATCTCAAGAAATTTAATGTTAAGGAGGCTTGTAGTTATTTCCATGTTCTAAAACTGACTTTTATCCCAAGCAAAGAGAGGAGAAGGAAGGAAGTGACAGGGATAATGAGGGACAGAGCCCCAGAACTAGGTAAAATGGAATTAGGAGTCAGCGAAGAGCCTATTAGGAATGGAAAGTGGATTAATCAGAGAATAGCCTGCACCTTCACCAACAGAATAAGGGGATAAAGTAAGAAATTTGAACGGTAAAACACTTTGCAAAGGATGTTAAAATTCCTAGTACTTTAGCTGCCGAAGTACAAACAGAATAAGGAAAAATGGGACTGTTGTGCATTGGGGATGTAGTATGATCCAGTACTAAATGAATGCTTGCTCAATTAAATGAGGATGTTGTAAAAAGGAAGAATGGCTTAGAGGAATGAAGGAATAAAGACAAACAAGACTGAAGTACAAACATGTAGTCAAGTCAAGGGGACTAACCACTCTACTTGGTGCAGAAATTGCAGAAATACCACCAGGAAGTAGGATTAGTGATATTACATAATGAGATTTTGCTACAAACAGGAGTGGGGGTTTCAGACTGTGTTTTTCTCATGTCCTATACCTTGAAAACAGGACAGAAATTTTAATTGATACCTGCTTTCACTCACTTTATTTGAACTAACCGAAATAGCTGAAGTGCCAGAAAGGCCGAAATAGCAAAATAGTGAATATACAGAAGTCCACAGTGCTGCTAGAACTGTACAAATCAGTGTTGCTCCAAGATATCGTTCTAGATAATGTATTTATCTGAAAGAAAAACTAAATTATTGAGATCCTAATATAGAGTAATGCTCTCATGGGGAATCATATCTCTCAAACAGAGCAGTTAGTCACTGTCTGGATTGTGACAAGAGCCTCCATTGCAAGCATCCTTGCATCAGTGACTTCAGCTGGGTTGGATAAGACTCCCTGAGCCACAGCTCTGCTCCGTTCTAATAATCCAGCTGACCGTGATCTTCTGTGACTACCCAGAACATGCATTCTTCAGTGCTGTTGATTATCTTAACTACATACAAAACAACTACATAGAAAAGACTGTCCTATGTGACCATTTCTGCAGGAACAGTTTCTAATGACTATTTACAAGTGTCTTACCTACATATAATTTAATCTGTTTTGCAGCAGGAACTACTTAAGTCTTTGGAGGGAACAGCCAGATTCTCCACTGAGGATGTTAATCAACACATTTAAGCATGCAAATTGCTTAGACTAGGCACAATGGGAGGTGCATGAGGGAAATCCCTAGAACTGTCCAAAGCTCCGCTCAGGAGAACTCATGTAACAATCAGTCAGATACGTAATTTTAAAGTTTTGGTCAATCACCTAATTTCAAGTTGCTCCATTGTCTTAAGCCAGTTCAGCTATCTCATCTATACAGATGACCAGGGAATTTCTGACTTAAATATGCATACAGGCATGGCCCTTATACTCAGCTACACCACAATTATAATCGTAGAACAAACTTGATTTTTTACTTTTAACTCACAACTGAAGTCCCATAGTCTTTCCACATTTTCTCTCTTCTTAATAATGGTTTGATTTGTTCTGTAGATCTTTGGACATGAGCTCTTCCCCAGTAACTTCTGCAATAAGTATATCACAGTAGTTTAGTACTAGTACTAGACTGTAGTCTTCCAGACTATAAAGCATATGAAGAGTTTACACCTTGGAATAGACTGCTATTAACTGCTTTCATGGTTAAAATGACTTTCTTCATTCCAGTCATTTTGTCAGCTTTTAATAAGACTTAAAGTATCTCTCTCTCATCTTTTGGAAACTCTTTGATATTCAAGATGAATTAAAAATCAACAGAAAGGATTTACAGACCACTGGACCTTTAAAACTGCTTCTTTTTCATTGCAATCTACTCTGTCCTACTGATAGGTAAATGGAATAGTTGCTGTTTAACATCTTACCAAGTGACTGCTGGACAAAGTGTTTCTTTATCACTATCCGATGAATGCAGAGTGTGTCTTTGTAGATACACCACAGACATCTGCTTTTTTAGCATAATGCCTCCCAATTTTGCTACTCTGATCTATATCACTTTTACACCATTGGTCATATTTGTTCTATTTAGTATGATAGATGATGAAAACCTGCCTCTTTCTTATTGAGGAAGAAACATCTGATACAACAGGAACTGTGTGAGAATTCTGTAGAGAAAACTCTTCAGCTATTTATCTTTTAAATTGTCTTTTATTATTTGGAATATTGGATCCCTAATGATTTTAAAGTAATGAATGCCACTGGAAAGTAATAATCCCATTTCTGGCTTTATTTGCTTTTTAATAAATTGAAACTGTAACTTTCTGATGCCTTTTTATGGCTTCATGTTTTTAGCACTAAAGATAGCCTTACTGTTTTTTTCCTCTTTATGATTTATATATCTTATCTAGTCCTGAAACTAGGAGACTGACTGGCTATCAGTACAATTGTATCCTGTATGACAAGCTGCCTGAGATCCCCCTTGAAAATCAATTGAGGTTTTTATTTCTGCCACTTTCCTTGGAGGAAGGCCATTCCAGAACCTCACTTCTTTGATTAGAAACCTCTTGCATGTCTTATTTCCCAGCTTGTTTCCAGCTGTTCTCCTGCCAACATCATTAGCCTGTCACACTCTCTGTTCATATTTTTCTTCCCCAACCCATTATAGAGGGTGATCACATTGCTTCTTGAACAGTGTTTTGCAAGAAGAACAAGCCATGTTCTTCTAGCGGCCTCCCTTCCCAGATGTTTCACCTATTTGCACTCTAAGTGTCCTCTGCATAACTCTCCTCCACACCTCATCCACTTCAAATGTTTCTCCTTTTTTGGTGACCTAACAATAGTTGGCTGAATATTGCAGAAAACCTCTTGATGTGCAACAGTGTTACACTGTGAGTCACAAATCCCGATAGAAGTGAGGGCACGTGATTAGACATGAGCCAAAAGAAGCTGTTTTTAGCTGTGGCATAAAGGTAGTTTGGGAAGGATTTTATGGCCTGTGGGATGCAGTGACATATGGAATAGAGTGCCAGGGTGCTCCGAAGCTGGGGGCTACCTGTGTGCCAGGCGCCAGTACCTGTGGGGGATCCCCAGGGATCCCCTGGCCTCACGACCGAGGGCCTGTCCCACCACCTGCAGTGAGGGAGCAGGGCGGGCCAGGTGTCAGCCCCAGCTCTGGGCATCAGGCACATATGTGGGGGGAGGCCAGGTCAAGGCCAGGCTGAGTGGCTGGCCCGTGGATCAGCATCCAGGTCAGGCCTGGTGAGGGTAACTGGTGTCAGACACAGGCCCTTTATGGCTGGGCAGAGCCATGGAGATGGGGACAGGGCCAGGCCGGGCTAAGTCAGGCAGTCAGTCTATGGGTCGTGGTCTGAATCAGCAGGGCCTATGGCCAGGCACGGGGATGACTGCAATGCACTTACAGACTGTAACTTTTATGGCGTCACTGCGGCAAGAAGTGACAGCCCTGGGCTGAGCTGAAATAGAGCCCTTGGGCCCATGGGAAGAGGGTGGGGTGGGGATCCTAGGAGAGACTGATTAGGGCAATTAAGTCCTATTAATGCGTTCAGGGCTCTGATGTAGAGGTACTGCAGATACTTTTAAAGAGACATTTATCAGATGGCTGCCTGGGATTGAGGAGGGCTTGAGCAATACTGGAAACTAAGGTACTGGAGTCCTGTGCTCTAGTTAATTATGGCATTTCTAGTATCTGTGATTTCTCCTCTAGTTTGTTTAGTTTACGTCTGCCTTTGTCGTGGACCTATTCTTAGCCTCCTTGCAATGGAAACAGTAAAATAATGTATAAAAGTTCCATTCAGGACCTCAGATTGACAATCATGGGTGTTTTTTGTTGTTTTTTTGTTTCATACTGCTCAGTTGTGCTTAAGCACTTAGAATTCTTTAGTGGGGATGTTAATAATTGCTCTGATTTTGCAATTGTCTTCATACTGCATTGTGGGTTTCATAATGTCCTATTAGAGCTCTGGTTAGCCAGCAGATCTATCTTGCAACCAGCTGTAGGAAAACACTTCAAGAAAAGCACACTCTCAGTGGAAGTTATTCAGATTTTAATGAGCAGGATGTTATATGATCTTTGCTAATAAAAATGAAATTGAAAGGGAGCACTCTTGCCAGAATATGTTCTTCTCCGTACTGCCAAAAATTGCAGGCTATGCATAAGCTGTTGTAATTCCAAGCATATTCTGTCAGAATATGAATATGTATTATTCAATTAAGTGTTACAGTATGACCGTATAAATAGTAATAATACTGTGTGCAGAAATGGGAAATCCCATAGTGTATAATAATATCACCAACAGAATAGTGTACCAATGAAAAGCAGTTAGTGACCTCTCTGCTAGCAGCTCTGTTCAGGCAAAAGATCTAAACTATTTCAGAATCTCTTCCTCCCCTTCCCACACCCCAAATTCCCAAAGGAATAGCACATATTAAGAACTAACTGCCTACAGGTTGTGGGCTTACAAAATATCAATTTAGTTTTTCTCTCAATGACAAAAAATACTTGAAAGTGTTCATTCAGTTATAAATAGAAGTAGCCTGAACAGTTAATACTTCTTTTAAAATGTATTCCTGATTGACATCCTGCAACAAATGCTAATGCAAAATTTAGTCAGGCTGTTGAAAACTATATCAAGCTAATAAATTAGAAAAATAAAGTTTGAGATAGATTTTCTTTCTGCCTTTCCTATCCCAACCCCGAGGAAAACACATTTAGAACAATTCTAATATTTGTGCTAGGATCATATTCATAGATTCTTTCTGAAGAGAGTTTGATTGATCTTGCTGTTGGAGCTCAGCCATGAGTCTGTCTTGCTTCTTTGTCACATTGTCTCTGAAAGAAGCTGACTGGGACATGGAAGAGGAGACTTGTCTAGTAGGTGTCACAGTTAGCCTAGCAGGACACTTTGCTAGCCCCTTAAATCTTTGTTAATTCTCCTTCTATAAAACATCTCAGTATATTATCTGTCCTGGAAAGAACTTTGAGCACTCATCATCACTATTTTTCAATAATATCTATTTATCATTCTTGTTTGAATGAATGATGACTTGTTATTGTCTGAAATAGTTTTTAATATGTTTTGCCTGCCCCAAGGCCCTTTCATCATAAAATACTTTACAGCATCTTGTAAATTATGTTTAGACTGGAGTAATTATTTGTTTTAGTTCCTTATATGGTTAAATGTGTGTTATCTGGTAGGTAGGAAGGTTTTTGACGCCATGGATGTAGGTTGGGAGCAATTACGGTGAGGCAATGCAAACCAAGTCAGGTTAAGGTGAATATCATGAATAACCTGACAATAGTGGAGGGACAAGAGCAACAGTATTTGTAGGTAATTAGGATTTTGATTTTATGTCTTCATGGAGGAAATGTATGCGTGTTCTTTATTCGTAAGTAGTTTTGTATTAGCTTAATGCTTCTTCCCCTCCCCTCCTTATTTTTTTCCATCCATTAACTCAACAGTGATAGAGAGACCAAATTACATCTAAAATGTATCTAAAGACTAGCATTTGACCATAATTCATTGATCAATGTATATAGCACACCAATTCACAAAGATTATGTGTTTGTGTATTCAGCTGAAGGATTGATCTGGTAACACTTTCGTTTCTAAAGTCTTAGAAACGAAAGACAGTATTTAAGACAGTATTTATTACAGTTTGCTTTGGTTTGGGTTAATTTTTCAGTGTATACTTTTCTTCAGTGAGAGAAATTTTGCTTTAATAATCTATATAGTTTGTTGTGTTACAATAATCTATATTGTGTGTTCAGGTACTAGGTGAAGGCTGTCCAATTTTATATTATAGCAGGCAAAGGAGGAGCTGTATGTCTGCACTCTGAACAGGAGGCAGTAAGGCATTCATCCAAAGGACAGCAGTGGTATGGGCTGTTGGTTTAAAAGAAGTAATAAACGGATGCATTTCCTTACGACTGTGCCTGAACACAGGAGTGAGAGCTGAAGGAGTCTAGCTGTTAGAGAGTCATCAGGGTGTTAGGGTTTACCTCCAAAGGTGGAATGAAACTGAAGCTCAAATTTATTTCTGGCTGTGCAGTAGGAGTTCAACTGCAGCATTCTAAAATATTTTGAGGCAGGTCTTTTTCTGTTGCAGATGTGCACCATGTTGTTTCAAGGTTATAGAAAAAACTTCTGTTGCCATCCACTATTCACTTCCATGAAGCCAGATGTAAGGAAATGTAATTGGGTTGGGAAATCTAATGTTAGAATAAGTTGGTACCCACTATCAAAGGTTTGTCTTGTATAGCAGAACACACTGCTCTCTAGGTGTAGGTGTTCTAGCTTGGAACTTGATTCTTTTGTTTAAAAATCTCGAGATCACTTAAAAATAATTACAATTGATCACAAGTCTGTTGCTGTCTATGATTCTGAAATGACATTGATTGTCCCTTTCCTCAAAAATTCAGCTGTGCGGCTCTGTTTCTCCTCTCTCATCTCCTATTTTAAGAGACACTTCAGTAAATAATTTGTCTGAACACACAATGTGTTATCCCCAGAAGTCATCTGACTCAAAGATTACAACAGCAAAGAAACCATTTTCAGCTCTTTCACACAAAATGTTCAATTTACAGAAATGCATGTGTGCAGATCACTTTCTATTACTGTCATGATCGTATATAAATATAATGCTAAGGGATAGAGGTTTCAGACAGCTGTCTGTAGACTTGAATCCTATGGAAGAAAACCTTATCTAAACCATCTGTTAACACCTGGGGAGAAAAATTTCGCTGTGGGCAACATATTCCACAGTGTTCTATGGATTACATGGAAGTTCATCTGTGTGACGTATTTAATAGTGTCATCCAGGACTCATGTGTTTACATGATTGAACACTTCAAGGTATAGGCATATCCACAACTTGCTTTAAATTGAAACTCTTTTCCTAATAGATGTCTGTCAAACAAAGGGAGGTCCTGTTCACTTGGGAACAGAATGAGACATGGGAAAGGAGAAGAGGGAAGGAGCACTAGGTTCATCTTCCCTGCAGAAGACTGAAGTTCGGAATTACGGAATTTCCCAGAAACAGGAGAGAGGAGAGACAGTGTTCTGAAAAGTGCAAAGGTTATGAAACTGTGAAGAAACTGCTGAACACAGCATTTGGACAGGAGAGAGAAGTATGTCATGTAACAGGAAAATCCAGCTTATCAGCAAGACTAGCTAAGGCGGAAGAAAACTGACTGAACAAGAAATGACCTAATTTATAGAGGCCATAGTCAAGAGCCTCTCTGGAGAAGAAAAGAGTATGAACAACAAACATCTTGGAGGACCTCTGGAGACTCTAGGCTCAAGAATTATTTAGGAAATGGGTGTGTTGTTATCCCTTTGTCTAGAGTTTTCTTTTAGCTACAGCAGTAAAACTATAGAGTAATTTTTAAGGAAAATGTCAGATAGATTTCATCTTATTTTACTTCTGAAAGCTGCCTTTGAGGTAGTGGCAGTTCACAGACAGTAGAGAAATAAGTATTTCTGGGACTGTACTTCATTTGACCAAATATACACATCTGCTTTAGGATGACACCAAATGCACCCTGTAAGTGTGTATTTTTTTTTGCTGGTTTTCAATGGAGATAGATAGTCTTTCAGTTCTGTAGGTCTGTGTACTTTTAGAAATTGTACATCCCTGAAGAGTGAATTGTAAATCCAGAGTGAGGCTGGAGTGCTAAGGAAAAAACACCCTATATTTAAATTAATGGCCAGTCTGGAGGGAGAGAGGATGCTGAGGAAGGGGAGCATCTAGCAGTGGTCCTGGTAGCCCACAGACCTCATGGTTGCACGGTCCCTTTTCCATGAAGGGGCAACAGAAGGGTTTTGTGCCCTGAAATTGTATCAGAGAAGCCTAGCAAAAAGAGCATGCTTCAGCTTGACTGGGTGTCACAGCCCGAAGGGAGTCGTTCAGGACAATCTCCCTCCCCTTTGGACCAACGGCCAAGTTCGTGATGCCCTTGGACTGAATTAAGGTGAAACGACACCAGCCAACCAGTTTTAAGATTTATTAACACAAAGATAAGGCAGGTGGTCAAATTGGATAACCAATTAGCTAGACAAGTCCCGTGCCGCACATTTCCTACTGATTCAACAAAGGAGAGGGAAAAAGACAGGGGGGAGAGAGAGAGAGAGAGAGAGAGAAAGAAAAGATATCACCACCCGTGGATCCAGCGTTGTCCCGTTGGTCCTCTTCACATCGAGTCTCGGCGGTCGGGGCTGGGGAAGGGGGGGCTTCCGTCTGGTGATAGGTAGGTCCTCTTCACACAGCTCGAGTTGGGTACCTCTGAAGAGGGACCTCGAACAAAGAAATCCCTGGACAATTATACCTTCCAGTCTAAGCTCTCCACCCCTCACGCGGTAGTTTGGACCAATAATAATTTTCTGGGTCTGGGGTCTCCTGCTCCTTACTGGATCTCATCGTTGTTCCTAGGCAGACTGTTTTCTGCTGCAGTTTCTTCCACAGGTGTGTCTCCATTCCTCGGGTTCTGCTATTGTCTCTCAAGGTCCTGACAAAGAGGTGGTAACTCCAGCAATTAGCACTGTTTCAGATGCAAACTGCTGGTAACTCCCTTATCGTTCCCGCCTGCACCAGCTCTGGGGCCCTTTCTCACCGAACTAGGGAGTGCGGCCTAAGGCTTCAGCAAATTTTGCCACTCATGCCAAGCAAGTTTTATAGAAGTTTGCTAAAAACGGACAATAATTTACAGTCCAGATCCCAAAGTCTCTGCCGGATTGTGGTCTCATTCAGTGCAGGCTCGGTGTGTCCCAGGTGGTCACAGGGAGACCATCTCGGGGGTCGCAGCAGCCCAGTCCTGATTCTGCCAGGGACAGATGGCTTGTTTGGGGTTATGGCCTGCCTGCACCCCATGCACCAAGAAATGTTTAAGGCAAAAAGATTCATTCATCTGTCCACCACACTGGGTCTAACCCAAGGAAATGTAAGACCAGATGCCTCTCTGCTGTGAGGCTCACATCTAATGGCTGTTTGTGTATGTGTGTGCATGCACACGTCTCTAGTGAAGGAGAGAGCTGCCAGCTATTTGACTGTCCAGAAGAGATTATTGTTACATTTCTCTGAAGCTCTGGTGCCCTCCACAGCTGAATATGGACTATATCTAGAAGGAGTGGCAGAACTACTTTGATCATCCAGATCAAGCATTTCTTCAGATCATACTGTGGCTCCTCTCTAGTTCAGCCACCTTGCTTCCCTTCCTACTGAAGCCAAGGCCAAGTGGCAGAGAATTTTGTCCTGCCTCCATATGGAGTCAGCAGTAAAGGATCTGTACATGCACTTGGACCTGCAATTTCAGAAGTGTTTGGCCTACCAGTGTGGACTTGGTCATAGTGACCTGGATCTGGTTTGGTCAGAAATATCATAGTAAACATGAAAGGCTCTTACATGGCTTGAGGGAGGTTAACAAAAAGTCCAGATATGCTTTATTGTTTTTATTTTTCAGGCCTGAATATCAAACCCACTATACCATTCTAGCAAAACGCTATGTTTACTGTAACTTAAATTGGATAAAAAGGTGTCTATTCAAATGTTCTTTCTCTTTGGTCTTATTTACTTAAAATTGTTAGCTTTCTAATACACATGTGAAATATTACAGGCTTTGAGAACACAGTATGGTATAAATGGTTTCCCAAAATAATTACAATAGATTCTTCACCTTGCACAAGTGAGCTTAACTTTCCATAGAGAATACACCTAGGTCTGGGTCATTATTTAACAAGTCCTCCTGAGTCAGATGAGAGTCTCATCAACGTAAAAAATGAATGGATGATTCAAGATCTAGCTGAATAGGAAAATGTCTGAGCTGTTAGCCGAAGACAGGAACATTAACACAACAAATGAATGTTGAAAAGAAACAAACTATTTTTTTTTATTTATACAGTTCTCATTATACTAATACTCTGCATATATTTCCATGGCACAAACAGACTTTATATATGCACCATAAGTTCAGAATTAATGTTAATAAACTTCTATAAATAAGTGAAAGACATTTTGCTCTGTTTAAACAGCATACAAATAAAAGTGTTGTCTGTCCCAGGATCTTTCAGAGGTTGAAAAGATACTCAAAATATCTTTTTTTAACCCTTCAAAGTTGATCAGCTTGTAGAAGTCAGTGAAGGAAGAAGGTAGTATTGCCCAATGAAGATGACATAGTGGGCTTATTCTCAGTATGTTAATCTTTT
Organism: Dromaius novaehollandiae; assembly: GCF_036370855.1. Lineage (NCBI taxonomy): Eukaryota > Metazoa > Chordata > Aves > Casuariiformes > Dromaiidae > Dromaius > Dromaius novaehollandiae. Next base: position 146,920,223 of record NC_088098.1, on the reverse strand, counting down.
TTATAGTCTTGGTCAAATAATTTGATTCATATAAATTAACCAGTGACAGAAGCACTTTTTCTTTGCAGAGCACTTCTTGAGATATGGGATTGCAAGCCACGACAACTTACTGGCCTCTTGGGTGTGTCATAGCAACTCAGTGGTCAGCAAGCAGTAAAATCCAGCAATTTTGCAGTCCAGGAACAAATGGGAGCATGAGATAGCAGAGGAGGGGTCTGAATCAGTTCCAAGTGAGCAGTAATTGCCTCCGGATTCATGATAACTACATTTGTTTTAAATAGGGATGATGCCGTGCAACTGCTTTGCTGGCAAAAATAAGCAGGGCAAAGTAACACAGACAAAATTGTGTCTTTCCTCCTTCCCCAAACTTCAGCTCTTTCCCCCAACACATTACTCATGATGTATTCCTCCATTTTCTTCCCTCTCTACCTTTCCTCTCTTGATTCTTTTCTTTGCTAATTTATCTTTCAGCCTGTTCTTCCTGACACTTCCTGAGTTATCTGAAGCCCACCTTGCCAGCCTCTGAACTAGGGGCTGCCTGTAATGCAGTTAATGCTGGCATGTTTCACTGAAGATTCCTGAAGAATTACTTACCTGGCTGTGTGTACACTAGTTATTCAAAGGAGCAATAGATCATCCTAGAGCTCCACTGATAGATCTCTTGTTGTTGGCAGAATCCTATCACATATACTGGTGTCTTTCTTCTCCTGGCTGGTAGCTTTTTGTCTAGAGGGTATTCCAACAGGCAGTCAAAAACAGTCAGAAAACAACATACAGTGATGGATGCTGTTCTTATGGTCTGTAGACCATCCATGTACCAAAAGCTCTGGGTATTCTTTCCCCGGTAGAAAATCTGCTTTGTAGTAAAATACATAATGGATCAAATAATCCCGTAATTAAAAAAAATCACTTAGACTTCTGGTACATATGGTTCCTTGAATATAAAGAATCTGTGTTGCTGGCACTGTTTGTCTGCTGGCTCTCTGCTTAGGCATCTCTCTCATGTAGGGAACTGTCAGTACTTAGGTCATTAGATCAGCAGCTTTATCAGATGACAGTGATGTTTGTGTTAAACTGGTAGGCCTAGAAATGCTTGTGAACCTGCTAAGTCTGGGTGCATGGTGCCTTCCCTTTCTTTTGTTTGGAAAGATCATAAGGGAGTAGTAGTGTGCTCTGGTCAGGTCTGAGATCTGGATGACAAATGACAAGGGTCATGGAGAATCTTGTGATGCGTGCCACTTGACCTAGCAGAGACGTCTCATAAGGTTTATAACACATACACCATCATCTAATTTCCAGAGGGGAGGACAGCAGAGCATTAGGCATTCATTACATGTGCTATAGTTAGCTAATTCTTACTGCATCATAGGAGATGGGAGAGGACATGTTAACTTTATTTAGCAACACAAAAGGACATTTTGTACACTGCTGTGTTTCATACTCCAAGGTCTGAACTACAGATGAGCAAAAAAAATTCATTTTTGTCTAGTATCTTAATGGCTTTAGTTTTATAGATTGCAAGGTAATTTTCAGACTAATGAAGCTAAGGGTTTTTTGGGTTTTTCCCCCTTCCCCCCTGCCTGCTAGGGAGACTGCTGGTTGCACAAATTCTGCCAGAGAATTAGATCGTATTACTTGGGGAAAGGAGCTAGGAAAAGTTTTTTATATATATATATATTTTTTTTTTTCCTAGTATTTTGGAGGAATAATACTTGGAAAAAAACTAATTTACTTTTTGCATTGTCACAGTTCTTGTGGTTGATCATTTGAGGTGATGCTCAAAATAAATACAACAAATAGTGATTTCCAAATGTCATCTAAGGATTGAAGTTCAGTGCAATTAGAAAGACCATCAACATTAACTTTGTTTAGAGCAACATCTTGAATGTCCTCCTTAAGTGGAGAGTTCTGGAAGAATAAATCCATCAATGCAAAATTGAGAAACTTTCAGTGCAGGTGTGTGCATAAATATTTAAAGTCAAAGTGGGTCAAATAAATAACAAAGAGTTCCTAGAATGGATACAGGTGCCATAAGCAAGAATATCATTATAGAACAGCTTATTAAACACCTTTTTGAAATGCCTCTTAACTCACTACTTAAATCATTTCTTTAACCAGTTGAGGTAAAGGACAAAAGCATGTGAAGTACAAGAACAGCTCAACCTATGCTATTGCAACATGAAAGACACGTGAAAAATGAGCCCAGAGTAAGGACGGTTGGTGCTGTGACTTCTGCCTTACAGCCACCATTGCTCCAGTATCAGAGGCATGATGAAAGTGTACAGATCATGCCTTATTTCAGTGAGTTACCATTTAACCTAGGGAAAAAGAGTGAAGGGGCCGTGGGAGAATAGGTATTCTAGCACTACAAATCTGAGGTGAATATGTAAGTTACAAATCTGAGGTGAATATGTAAGTTGCAAATCCTGTTTAGTTACTTATCAGGAATTCAAAGTTTATAGTCCATATGTGAGAACAGTGTTGACATCCAAAGGAGAGTGGTCAACTACCTGTATTTCTGCTGAAGGTCCTGATGTTCCTGGTTAAACTGCAAGACTCTCCTCATAATATTTATATTCTAACTTTTGTTTTTGTTTGATCAGCTCCAGGTAACTGCTAGTGGTGTTAATGCATGTTAATATCTGTACATAGTTTAATTACCTTGGAACATTGTGGGCTTTACTGGTATAACAGAAGAGCAAGGCAGCATGCCTCTCACCAGGTTCTAGCCATTTATAAGCCTTCTAGGTGTTTGATCTAAACTAGTCATCTAGATTCCTTGTAGCGGCAATGGAGAAAGAGAAGGGATGAATTTCTCTCAAGGTATCTATTTTAGACATATTCTAAGTATTTTCAAGGGACAATTCATCCTAACCTATCTTTCTTTTCATTCACTAAGGGAGATCTAGGTGTTAAAATTGTTATGCAGCTGAGAAAAATCCACCCTCAGCTGCTACTGTTGCTGCAGAATGTTATGGAAGTGAGGGAGGATTATTTCTGTAAGTAGAACTTGCAGCTATGAGCAGTCATTTAATATTCTTAGAAATCTCTTTGAAAAGAGCTTCTTTCATTCTGAAAAGATGGCTTAAATGTTTTAAGGCATAAAATATGAAAAGCTTTTCATGCTTTTCAAGGTTGAAAGGTACTTCAGATGAGCATGATATTAAATACGTTGCCATCTCTTAGCTGTTGGCCAGTAAGCATTTTAACTCATGCAGACTTATTTGTGTAAGCCAGAAGCAATGATGGTACAATTTCAGATGAACAATAATACCCTCACTTTTGAATTGATATGTAGTTATAGGACTACAGATTAGAATTTGCTTAACCTTCAGCATTTAGAAGTACTTTAAGGAACCAGGAAAGGAACCATCAGTAAATAATTAAGTTATCTATTTGAAATCAAGAGGCTACATGGCTCTAAGGCCATGTAGGTCATTGGATCACTATAAATCTAACAGAGATTGAAAACACAATCAGAGTTTCATACCGAATTCCTGAAACTTCAAGAACATCAAGTTAAATCAGAGCAACGTTTTTTTCTTAAAATAGATTGCTCTATTAATAGAAGCTTAAAGTGATGCTTCGACACTGAAATGCTTTGGCTTGACATCAAGTGTAATTTGCTTTCTGACATTTGGAAATACCTCTCAAAACGATGGTAATGTTTAGACTCAGGATGCATTAGAAATTCTTTTCACTAGGATGCTTCTGATGTATTTTTGCGCTCGTTACCTAGGAATCCAGAGAGGAGAATATTGTGTATAATAAGCAAGGCTGTTTTACTAATGTCTGCGTTATTTTCTTTCTACCACAGATATAAAAACATGTCATCATATAGCAAACTCCTACAGAATGCATATTTAATTAATTAATTTGTAAAATTACCTACTACTGTTATATTCAGATGAATGTAAGTGTGTATCTGAAATCATAAACACAGCTGTCTCTGGGTCTTTCTAAAAAGATTACCTTAGAATCTTGCAGTATAAATGATTGGTGGTTTATTCTTCTTCCTGCACAAAAGTATACTTTCCACTTTTATCCTTTTATCCTTTTTTCACTGACCTCTCCTAAAAGGATCTTGAAAGTACTAGATTCAGCTCTGAAGGCCTTGATGCTGTTGTAGTTCTTCCAACCACAGAAACATTTTACTACATAAAATCTTTTAACTTCTCAGCTTTAAGTGACATGTTCTTTTCCTACATTCTTTCCCATTGTTGCCCGAAACAAAGATTTTTCTGCATATCTAATATTTCTCCTTTACAACAGACCACTGGCTACTCACTTTTTTCAGGGATATCACAGGCCAGTGTTCCAGCCACGTGTTTTACCAGCTTGGTAACTTTTCATGTGTGCAACCAAACCTTTGCTCATGGTGAGTGTTTTGTTATCCATGGATTGGTGAGGGCAACCTTAAGTATGTTTTGCTCTGACTCCTATCTTGCAGGTCAAATATCTAGAGAAGATAATGCTTTCACCACTGGGGGCTTGATTAAATAGAATACGTTGAGGTTTTGTTGTGGGCTTAGCATTCAACATAGAGATCAAACAGACATAATATTCCATTTATTTAAGTGTGGTGTCAAGGCTGGAGATTACTTGAATAATGCAAATGAGTTGGCTTGGTTCATTTTTCTCTCTGCTTTTTATGACAAACATTATTTGGGGCTGTGAAACTAGAATGGTAGTCTTTTGCATCTCCTTTTCTCTCATGCGTATGACATCACCAAGAAGGAAGGACTTGGTCTCTGGCAGTACTTGCTATATGTTTTCATTCCAGTCTCAATAAAGAGCCTGGAAAATGCCTATAAACAGGTGCTGATTGTTCTTAGTGCCATGAAAACTTGTTGGCCAGAGAAGACTTGCTTTACTGAAGTTTAATGAAGTTCCCATTTCACGCTCTGCTGAATCTCTTACATTGTCACTGCTTTGTCTGGAAGGCTGGATATACTTCCCACACGTCTTTTTTTCCTCTGGGAAGGTGTAGCATCACAGAATTAGGATGATGGGAGAGAGTGCTGGCAAATGAGTACCTTGCAGAGACTTAGTACTATGGTATGGAGGATGTTAGGAGATGCACAGGCATCTGTTTCTTTCAGGAGTGGTATTGTTCTGTACTTGCTCGAGGTGTTCTTCTTATGGTGAGAGGTGCCTCTACACTTCTATTTGGCAATCCAGATCAGTCTACCTTGATGCTTTAATAGAGAAAATGCTTACTGCTAATGTAAAGAAACAGTGTTAAGTGAGACTTTAGACCTTTTGCTGCAGAATTGATATTGAGTAATTATGAGGAGTTAAGAGAACATAATCCTAGATCATACTTCATCCTACCTTGTTTGTGTATGTGCCTGTTCCAGAAGGGTCTTTTCACACTGTGAAAATCTCCAATGGAAAGATTTGGAATTAAATCAAAGCTGTTTTCCGTTAACACTAATGGGCTTTGAATCTGATTGTATTAAATGCTGAGTATGTATCCACAACACAGTTTGTTTACGTAGTGTGTAAAAGCAGTGCTATGTGCCTTTCACTGTAGTGGAAATACCACTTACAGTATAAACCAGTTAAACCAACTTTAGGTTTGATTCAGCTGTTTACTTTCATGTTAGTAAGAATCTGTTGTTTTCATATGTGCTTTGATTACCAGGACTGCGAGTTACTAAATTGCTTCCTATTTTTCTTTTCACAGAGGTTAAATCTTGTTAAACCTTGACTATTACACCTTCAGTCTCTGTACATTCTCTGCTTTCTGACTGAAGTGCCACCTGTGAAAAAGACTGTCTAAAAATACAGCCTGTAGACTTTTCTATTGATTGCAAGGGTATAACTGGATTATCTCAGTCTTGTTTAGTCAGTCCTGTTTTTCACTTTTCTCTTGTTTTTCAATTTTAGTCTTCACATTCTGTTTTCTCCAGTTTGAATTTGCTTTTTAAATCCTCTCATTTCGAGGCAGGCCATACACTAGTAAGTCATTCTCTCATACTTATTTCCATCTACTGAGTGGTCATATGGAGTTCAATTATAAAGCGTAGTTTCTATGGAAAACGTCCATACATACAGCCAAATGTCAATCACTCTTATCATGCCATGTAACTCTCCCCAAATCCTCCTGCTGGAATCATAAAGCCTTGGAGAAACTGGCAATAGGAAAGTGATTGATATGAATCTCATTTTGGAAAGCTCCTTATGCTGCATAGTAACACTTGCCAGATTTAAATTCACTTCATTTTGTAGGCTGGCTACTGAGTGTCCTCAGTGTTCAGGAAAATCAAAGTGATTCTGAGAGATTCAACGCCTGGAAGTACCAGAGTAAGATATATTTAGTCTCTTTTTTTCTTTTCCTTTATTTTGTCCTTTCTTATTACTGTTAGAAATAGATAAATGTAAATGATTTCCAATAAAAATGGAAGTCTATGCCATACTCTAGTAGTCTGCCAACAGATTAATTACTCTTACTTGAATTTGAAGGTTGAATACTGTTAATTATTTGAATGTAATGGCCAAAGTATTCTCTCGCAAAAAGGACCAATAACCATAATCTGATCTGAAATCTCTAGTTTATTGCTCTGAGATCAAAAACCATAAAACTTCATTGATTGAAGCCAGTAGTGCTTCAAAAGACTGAGAGACAAATAGCTCTAGTTTCTTTCCCTTTAAAAAGGGGAAGAAAATGTGCAGGCCCACACAATTTTAATTAAATATTGATGTAGTACTAAAAATGTTTTGTTGTTTGAATTTGAAATTAAGACATTGAAAAGGATTGTACCTCCAGTATGAAATTTTGTATATGAGAACTTGCAGTTGTCAGACACGTAAATGTATAATACAATATATAGAGCTGTTTTCAAAATATTTTTGCCACGGACACTGTTAGTTTTCTTTAGCTTGTAAAGCTCACTGAAAATTCATTTTTTAGATAAGGATTGGGCTAATAGTTATTTTTAATTCCTAGATGAATATCAGCTTTACTTTCAGATGTTGTTCTTTCACATTGAATTTGACAGGTCTAGCTCTTGGTTTGGACTACAAGATGCATGTAACAGCGAGAGCAGGAGTCTGATCCTATGCTCTTTGGGAGTCTGGAAGGACCCAAGACCCTCACTCTTCTGACTCTAGCCCATGTAGCTTAATAGCAATTTACTGATGGAATGTTAGCAGTGATTCAACACCTTCCCAAAGGCAAGTGAAGGAAAGAAGGAGGAATAATAATTGTTTCCTTTCACTGAATGAAACTCAGTTTTCACATTTGATAGAACGGTATTTTTGTTTCAGACTAACTCTTCAAATGAAAATTCTTAGTGGTTGTGTAGCAGGCCTCAAATTAACAGGTTCCTGCTTTAACAACAAATTTCAGAGTAACTTATTTTTCTTTAACATTCTGTTTACATAATGAGGTAGAATAATCCAAAGTAGGAAAGGAGCAGTTCCCAGCCAAAAATCTGAGCAATCATTCAGCATGATTTATAGGCCATATTTCTTCATATTTTTGTGTTATCAGTAGTATATATTTATTTTTTCTTCTCTTACTTCAACAATGCTTCTAATAATCTATGACTCATGGCTTTCTAGGATAGTAATGATACATACCAGAAAAGTCTAATGAACGAGAGCATCTCTCTGTTCATCCCAGTTCTCGCTGACAGGCAGAATTCTATTGTCAAAATACAGCAATGAGTACTAAAATGAGGAAAAATAAACCAAGAACAAGATATTGCCAAAAAATTAAGAGCTTTATTCAGGGAAATTTAAGAAAGTTTGGCCAATATTTTTCTATCTGTTGATGCTAATCTCAATTTTTGTTTCTCAAATCAAACATTTTAACATAAATCCTGTAATGGGAAACACAGATATGAAAAGACAGCTACATGAAATGTAGTGTTTCAGTGGGATTTCAAAGTGAAACCAAAGGAGAATCAGCAATTCAGCCATAGATAATGGTTGGTCCTAAATAACAAATTTGTAGAGGGTTAATCCTCATCTTTCCATGGTCTGGCAGCTTTTTCTGAATTTCTTATGGCTGCATGTCAGTATATATTTGAGAGAAGAAAATTTGCCAGGTAACAGGGTATTTTCTTTATAGAAACAAGGGAAACTGGTTAAAAGGAGAGATCATCCAACTCTGTGTATATTTGGGAGAGGCACTGAATCTGCCCAGTTTATTCAGTGTAGTTAAGCATGTGAAACTGTTGCATTGTTGAATTTTTTTAATGTTCAGTTTTTCAGCCACCAGGCAACTCAGAATTTGTCATGTACCATCTACCCTGTCAGAAAGAAGACAGAGAACTTGTCAGAGAAGTTAGTTCTTACAACTTTGCTCTCTCAGGGCAATGACACTGTCTGAACAGGGAGACTGTTGGTTCAGCTGAGGTAGTTTCTAAGCCAAGCAATGATTATGTGCTGTAAAGACCTGGTCAGTGTGTTATGGCTCTTGCTCATCCTGTGTGGATGGGTTTCCTTTCTAGACAGCAAGGTTTAGACATAAGAGTATTGTGTGCTTGGGTGCTGCCCCACTGTGGAGTCAAGATGCAGCTCGGATAGCCAGAAGCTTGGAAGCATTCCCAAGCTCCCCAATTTACATGCTGCTTGAGTTTGTTATTGGACAACAAGTACTTTCCCTCCACCAAGACCCAAACCCAAAAGAAGAGAGTGGGGTAGAGGTTGCAAGCCCATTGTAGGGGAGTTGTGACTATAGTAGCAATCCTTATTAAATTAAATTGAGTGACAGTTTGGCTGAAGGTGGGGGTAAAGGGAAGATGAGAGAGACTCCTTGTTCCAGAAGAGAAGCCATTAGGAGAAGAGAGACCAAAGAAGGGGGCCAAAGGAACATGTGAGGAAACTAAGGCAGGGAATGACATACACAGGTTATATTTGTTTGCCTAAATTGTAGCTATTCTTTTGCTGCCCTTAGTACAAGCATGATTACTTTGACACTTCTCACAAACATTTTTAATTGTATATGTGCCAAGTATGTGAATGGTTGTTGTTTTGTTGTTTTGTGCCTGCAAAGTTAGATAAGAATCTATGCTGGTGCCTCAAAATTAATCCCATTCATTCTGCAGAAAACTACCAGATGAAGGTTTGGTGCAGTCCATAAAAATGCCTTTCTATTTCTCCCCTTACTTTTCAAAATTTATTTTTAAACTTCTAGACAGGTTTGAAAGCCTACCTTGGCATGCCAGTCACAGAGCACTTTTTAGTGCTTGGTGAAAATACACATCTCCAAATGTCACTGGTGCCCCAGTACGCTCAATGTTTTAACATCAGCACAAGTCTTCATGTGAAATATGGTAGATTTTTTTCAGGAAATGGACTTTTTTAATACCATTGCTAGAGAATTGCCATATTCCGTGCAAATTGGGTGTAGGCTAAGGATTTTGACTCAAAATTTTGTTGTATGGAGGAGATATCTCCCCTGATTACTGAGTAAGGAAATGGATGAAACTAATGTGTAGTTTTGTATGTCTTGATAAATGTTTTTAGTACTCCAGTATTTACTCTAGTACTTTCTTTTGTCAGTGACAGCCAATACCGAATATACAAGTAGCAAGAGGAGTACACTGCTTTTGTTTTTTGGTTGGTTTAGCTGGGGTTTTTTTTGATCCTCTGCCAGTCCTCTGGCATAGTTGAATGTAATATAGGAGAGATTGCTTACCTTTTTGAGGTCCTGATTATTTTTTTCTACACTTTACCTATGTGTATCTCTCCTCCATTGTAATTCTCATAGAGTTCATGCTTTATCTGCATGTATTAGCCTACATACTTGCTCACTTGCAGCAATGCAGTCACGACATGGCAAAAATACACTTATTTCTCCATATATCATCATTTCAGGTTTACTTGTCCTAGGACCCTCTGGAGTTCAAAAAATCTGTCTTGTTTTCAGCATAATCTCCCCGAATTTTTTTATTTTAGCTTCAGAAACCATATTTCAATATAGCAGCTGAACAGTGCTTAAGAGACTAACACACTACTTCTAAGGCATCGTGTGTCTGAAGTCACACATCTGTGCTCTGCTGATTGGTAGAAGGAGGGAACTGGTCACTGAGGGATGCTTGTGCTCTTCAAGTCATGAACTGTGCTTGCTATTCCTGCTGGAAACTTCTGGGCAACTAACGTGACTCAACAGAAGGCCCTTTGCTGGGTGAAGAAAGAACTGGTGATGTCCTGTATGATGCTTAACTTGTGTGTGGCCTTGTTTGTGGAGGGGAGGGTGTTTCTGTTTCTGATGCATCTGAGAGATAAAAAGCATTATAAGGATGCTTGCTTCCCCCTTGCTTTCCGTGAAATGTAAAATGGGCTCAAAATGCCCGTAGCAAATCAATATCTCTATCCGTTGCTATGACCATCAAGAATTTCAGATTGTTCTGCCCCACCAACTTGCCTACAGCTGAATATGATGAGTTGCACTGTGGTGCTCCTGGCTATTGACAAGGAAAGGCAAATAAGGGCTTGTTCTTCCCTCAGAATGCTCTTACTGTGAGCACAGTGCTACTAGTAATCAACTCTGCACTGTAGGTATTTTTTCATGAACTTTTACCACAGTCCTTTGCATAGGACAGAGTGATTAGTTCAGCCATAACAGGAACATAGAAGAAAAATAATAAAACATGGCACAGAAAAGGAGAACTACTCAGGTTATTAGAAATTGAAAATGGGCTTTAATGGTGGCATGAAAATAGAAGTTCATCTCCTAATACTACTTAGTTAAAAACTTGTCAGGAAAAGCATTAATAATCTTTGTGCTTTTGTATTAAGCTTGTTCTTGTTTTAAAACTATTTTTTATTATTATTCTTTTCTGATAAAATGCCCTCTTTCTGGATCTAGGTGTTTGATCCTGTTGAGAAAAGTCCTTCACAGCTTCCTAGTAGGAGTTCTGATATTGTAGTAGACTGATAAATGTGTAGACATACCACTCGTTAATCATGAAACTTCAAGAGCTTCTAATCCTCCCTGGATTGTAATCAGGAGATGTTGCAATCAATTTCTGTTGTTCTTGTAATGATATGTGGGATTTTAATTTAAACTGGTAACTTGTCCCTCCAATCACTTGAAGGAGAAGCTGGCAGCATGGTCAATTAAGTTCAGACTTCTGTAAATTATTTTTATTGCTCATCATTCATGCAATAGCACCTTGATGTACACAGGCAATATCCTGCTAGGCTTTGGGGATGCAGATTTTAATCACTGTGAGTAGCCAAGGAATTTAATGACTTAATGACTAGTCCACCCATTTTAAAGGGAACTGTGGGCTAATTAATTAGTAGAGGTAGTCTGTCGGATTTTTAAGAAAAATTGGTAATTGGGCTGCATTTGCTCTTTGAGAATGTGAATGATTGATGAAGTTTAGCTTCCCAATCAGTTAAATTGGGAGAAGTGGAAGAATTGCTTCAGATTAACAGAATTCAGTGCTTTTTCTTCTGATAAAACAAATCCCCGGAGTCTTATGTTCTGTTGACCAAAAAGGCTTCATTAAATCCCATCCAAAATATTTTATTGCAGGTATTTTTTAAAAACAAGTGTGAACTAAGGAAAGAAACAGCACTTCTGGAGAGCAGAAATCTGCCTTCTTGTTCCTTTTGCCTACTAACCAAAGAGGTTAGAAATAAAGTTTGTGGCAAGACCCTTCTAGGGTTTGATGGTGGATTGTTTGGGAGTGGGGAGATGGGATACGGGGGAAAGATGAGCCCAGTGATAAGATACAAGAAAACTGGTTTCTGAACCTCTCTACCAGGATAGCAGTGTTTTGCAATAAACATTAAAAAAAGGCAAGGTACAACTCAGCAAGGGTCCGAAAAGCTGTTACCCAAAGTCATATGTGCTGGTAGTTGCTCCTCAGATTGTTCTATTTGTAGGTTTCTGTCTGTTTCTATGATAAAGTGTGTTAGCATTAATGACATCAGTGTTCTTTATGAAAATCACATGAATACATATATATTCACAGAATCACAGAATGGTTGAGGTTGGAAGGGACCTCTGGAGATCATCTAGTCCAACCCCCCTGTTCAAGCAGAGTCACCTAGAGCATGTTGCCCATGACTGTATCCAGACAGCTTTTGAATATCTCCAAGGAAGGAGACTCCACAACCTCTCTGGGCAACCTGTTCCAGTGCTCTGTCACCCTCACAGTAAAGAAGCTTTTCCTCCTGTTCAGATGGAACTTCCTGTGTTTCTGTTTGTGCCCATTGCCTCTCGTCCTATCACTGGGCACCACTGAAAAGAGTCTGGCCCCACCTTTGACACCCTGCCTTCAGATATTTAAACGCATTGATAAGATCCCCCTCAGCCTTCTCTTCTCCAGGCTGAACAGTCCCAGCTCTCTCAACCTTTCCTCATGAGAGATGCTGCCGTTCTCAGTCGACCTCACTGTCTGCTCCTCTAGCCCGCACTTGCTGAGCTCGCCTATGAGGATGTTATGGGAGACAGCGTCAGAAGCTTTCCTGAAGTCAAGGCAGGCAACATCCAGTGCTCTCTCCTCATCTAGCCAGGCAGTCATTCCATCATAGAAGGCTATCAGATTGGATAAGCATGATTTCCCCTTAGTGAATCCATGCTGACTACTCCTGATCACCTTCTTATCCTTCACATGCTTAGAGATGGTATCCAGGATTAGTTGCTTCATCCCCTTTCCAGGGGGGTGGAGGTAAGGCTGATTGGTCTGTAGTTCCCTGGGTCCTCTCTCTTGCCCTTTTTGAAGACTGGAGTGACATTAGCTTTCTTCCAGTCCTCAGGCACCTCTCCTGTTCTCCATGTCCTCTCAAAGATGATTGAGAGTGGCCTAGCAATGACATTGCCAGCTCCCTCAGCACTCGTGCATGCATCCTATCAGGGCCCACGGACTTATGGATGTCCAGTTTGCCGAAATGGTCTCTGACCTGATCCCTCTCAACCAAGGGAAAGTCTTCCTTTCTCCAGACTTTCTCCATCCTCTCTAGGGTCTGGGATTCCTGAGGGCTGATCTTGCAGTAAAGACTGAAGCAAAGAAGGCATTCAGTATCTCTGCCTTCTCTGTATCCTTCGTCACCGGGGCATCCGCCCCACTCAGTAGTGGGCCCACCTTTCCCCGGTCTTCCTTTTGTTACTGGTGTATTTAAAGAAGCTCTTCTTGCTGTCCTTGATATCCCTCACCAGAGGATTCAACTCCAGATGGGCCTTGACCTTCCTAACCCTATTGCTGCATACTCTGACAACGTCCCTATGTTCTTCCCAGATTACCCGTCCCTGCTTCCATCTTGTGTGCACTTCCTTCTTCTGTTTGAGTTTTGCCAGCAGCTCCTCATTTAGTCATGCAGGTCTCCTGCCCCCCTTGCTTGACTTCTTGCTCATTGGGATGCACTGTTCTATGAGCTTGGAGAGGTGATCCCTCAATATTAACCAGCTCTCTTGAACTGCTCTTCCTTCTAGGGCCCTCTCCCGTGGGATTCCTCCAAGAAGGTCCCTGAAGAGGCCAAAGTTTGCTCTCCTGAAGTCCAGTATTGTGATCATACTTTTTGCCCTGCTTCATCCTCACAGGATCCTGTACTTCACCATCTCATGGTCACTGCAGCCAAGCCTGCCCCCAACCTTCACATCTTATTCACTGTTTTAGGCTTGTTTTTATAATAGTTTGTCATTCAGCCCCGAAACCGATGAAGATACCTAATGGTATAGCAAACAAAGTAATTATTCTTGGAACCTACTCCTCAAATACTTATTTAATATTTACAAAAGGCAGCTATCTTGGGGGATTTCTGCTTGTTTTTAGATCAGAATGGGAAAGCAGAAGGGGAAAAAGTCTAAAGGTTTTGTCATTACTAAGTATACATTACATTTTTGATGGGCAGAGAAAGCATATTTTGTTGAGAAAAATCTTTCTACGTTAGCTACCGTTTAAAACTATGAAAAATAATTTGAAGGTCGTGTCCTTATATGTATGTGGAACGAACTAAAAAGAGTTTTAAATTTTTCATCCAAGCACCCGAGACAAAGATCATGTGTTACCTAAAAGAGATAGGAAAGAGCATCCGTCAGTCCTAGAGCAGTCCTGCTCTCTGAGCTCAGAAGTTTAAAGATTCTGATAGTGTGGAATTAATGACTCAGGAAAAACACTAGTCAGCAAGAGACCCTAAGAAAATGCTTATTCTGCTGACAGAAGCACCTTAAGGACCTGCTGAGTAGAAATGCAAGTGAGTTCTTTAATGCTATATTTTTGTCTCACCTTTTTACTTTTGTGGAATGCTATTGGCATTCCCGCTCATCAGTTCATAGAGGCTGTTTCTGTCTTTATGTTATTTTTTAAGATCCCATCCCTTATTTATGCTACCATGGTAAGTAGATTCTTCTGAAGTCAAAACCTAAAAAAGAGGATTATTATTTTAGGTGAGGAACAAGCAATAGATAAATGTACTCCTGAGTAACACATCAGCTGTTTTTATTAAGTCCTCAAAAAATAAATTAGTCCCAATCACTTTTGCAGAAAAATTCAGGTGTTACTCTATTTGAAAAGTTTGCTTGGAAATACAATCTATAAAACAATAATACTAGAAAGCAAAACCAGAACACAAGCAATAACCGCTATGAGATTATTATTATTTCTCTCCTTTGTGTTTCTGCTTCTTTATGCAGTATTGGAGCAATGGAGCTGCTTCAGACCAAGAGGCATGGTGGATCTGGTTTGACATGTTATGATAGTTATATTATTTAAATATTATTTGCATGCTTTGAATCCCTTATCTAGCATACAAGTGAAAACAGACCTGAGTGCAAATAGAAATGGAAAATTTCAATGCAGAAGCTGGCTCCAATGGGAAATAATGGTCAGTGATCTTGAATCACAGCTGGAATTCAGGTCGCTTCATGCTAATCCCACCTCTCATACTGTCTCCCTATCTGAGGACAAGGTACTTTCCTCTGTTTTTCCAGTTTGCTGAAATTATTCCAATCTGATAGTGCTTCCTCATCCATCACAGGGCTGTATTAAGCTATTGTGGCTACCTAGAAGCATCAAAGTAACAATGAGTTAGGAAATGAAATGCTAACATGCCTGTCCTGGACTTGTATTTCTTGATGTCACCATTTGACAAGCTGTTTTTGAGCTGCAGAATGGACAGCAAAGCTGTCGTGGGGTTCAGGAAATGAAGGTGGGGAAGAGTTGCCTCCATGTTGAGAATTTCATTTCTAGGGCATCTTGATTATGTATCTTCCATTTGATTTGTTAAAGTGAAAGACATCTGATAGAAAAGATGGTGTATTTCTGCATAGCTAAGAAATTAATGCTGACCAGAAGGCTTTTGGGAGATGATGTTTAATAGTTGTTTTAATAGTTTTTAGTAATAGTTGTTTGTAGTAGTTTAATAGTCCTGTTTAATAGTCAGGATTGCAAAACTGCATGCAAGAAGACAGCGTCAATTTTGTTAGAGGCAGGAAAGATAGGTATATAGAGTATGAGACTCTTCGTGAGAACCATTCATTTCCCTGTATGATTCCTTTGTGTTTGTTCCCTAAGCTCAACAGGTTGGTAAACCTCCCCTTGGTAAACCTCCCCTTCAGTGCTAGCCCATGCAGCAGTGAATCAGAGAACAATAAGTCTGTAAATCAGAGATCTAGTCCATCTCCCTACATTGTAAATATCAAGACTGGTTTTATCAATTATTAAATGTCCAAAGACTCTCTAAAGTCTTCACATTCCAGTACGTCATCCTCCCTACTCCTGGAAAATCAAATACGCGTTGCTGACCCTGGCACTGTAAACATGGGGAATCGATTGCATCAGTGTTTATGTATTTGAAGACTACAAGGTCTTCTTGAGTCTCTTACTATTCAAATTAATGTTTCCACAGCTCATTAAACCTTTCCCAGTAAGTTTTAGATCCGTTCCTTTGATCATCCTATATGTTCCCTTTGGACTTTCTGACAGGTCCATGCCTATCTTGTTTCATGCTTGAAAGCAGGTCTCAGAATTTTCTAAGAGAAGACTATTTTTCTAGTGGAGACCTTACCAGTGTCACGCAGAACAGAAGGATTATTCACATACCCTTCTTGTTTGTGTAGCTGATTACAGTGGCCTAAATCTGGAAAGTTACATATGTCCTATCAAGTTTCATCTAGTTTTCCTCCAGCACAGTCACTGAATTTTTAAGTTCATTTTGAATTTTCATTCTGTCCTCTAGATGCTTAAAGCCACTCCCAGGTTGATGTCACCTAAAAATCTAATTTTACATATACATATATATATGTATGTATACACATATATATGTATGTTTGGTTTGGTCTGTCTTATGTATGGTTAAAAAAATTATTAGGTAATTCTGGACCAAGATTAGAATTTGATGGAACTCTGCCTGATTCAGCCTTCTGACTTTTTGGTCATAATCTACTGTGAGACATAAATAATGAAGTAGTTTTTCATTACAGCTTCTTATTACTGTGGTCATATATATCTTAATCCACCTTAGCAGAGGAAGTTAAGTGTTGGAGGGAAGGGGGCATCCCTGATAGCTAGTCTATTTCCTTCCCAATTAAAACCTCCTAATCTTCCCTTCCCCAGTCTCCTATGGCTAATGGAGGATGTTTAACAGCAAAGCACACTTGCACAATCCTTCAAAAGCCAAAAAATACAAACTAGGGGAAGCCTTTTTGCTCCTTTCAACATGCTAAATCTGTCTGGGAAATACTTTTTTCTATCAAAAATTTTTACAGAATTTTAAAAATAAATGCATATTTTTTGAGACAGAGAGGAAGTTATTTAGCAAAATATAATAATAAAAAAGATTTTCATTTGACTAAAACTTCCACTTACGTGGAAAGGCCACAGTCCGTCAATACAGTTTGGAGGAAGAGATTTCAATGCCTGCTCAACCCATTAATTGCTGTTAACAGACATGTCTAAGGAGTTCTTTCTGTGGATAAATGCATAACATGCCACTGGCATAATTCTCTGAATTGTGTATGGTCCCATTCTATTCATTTCATTATAGTGTGCCTTCTGCCAGAAAATCTGAGATCCTTCCAGGAAAGTGACAACAATATGAATATGATCTACCATACAACACTTTTTTCTTTTTTCCCTTTCTTTTTCTCTTTACAGGGAGAAGCTTGCATGTTAAAATGTTTTAAGAATAAAAATGTATAGTATGCTAAGTAAAAATGCTTTGTATCCTCAACAAAGACTCCTGATGCAATTCAGACACTTAACTGTGCTTACTACCTAACTGATCTTGGTATAAGTCAGTACAATGTGGCAAAGGAAATGTTGAACATTCTTTTATCACAGGTGTAGTGTTTATCCTGTAAGAGTTAGACATGGAACCTTCAAAATAAGTTTCCTTTTTCCTTAATCTGAATTTCATACTTGTTAGGCCCAGTATTCAAAATCAGTCTTGTAGATGATTCTCCGCAAGAATACCTGTTTCCAAGTTAGCCCCTAGGCATTGCCAACACTCAGATTCTTTTAGTTATAATATATCTGTCTCCTGCAGCCATACAGTCTATTTAGTTCGTCTTTCAATATATTTCTTGAGTTGGGCTATGTACTTTTATGCAAAATTTCTAATTCCAGTTGTTCTCTATTGAGAAGTAATGCATGAGATTTGCTTTCCATTAAATTTACAAAAGACAATCACCCTTCTAATAGCACTGTGTGATAGACAATTTAAGCTGAACCTGGACAAAAACTTCTTCTAATGCTTCTGTTGACAGATTTTTACCAGGCTGATTCTGCCCATTTGCTAGGGAGCAGATCAGTCTGCAAGCTCACCATAATCTGTTCTTTGAGAACCTCAGATAGTGCCTCAAGCAAAGTAGATTTAATCCAGTGTGTAAAACTTTGGTCTGGGCACTGTGATCTTGGTTGTGCCCAGATTTATGGGACAGAGTGAGATTTTATTTAAAAAAACAACCCCTGCCAACACCTTACCAAACCAAGACTTTGTCTTTATAAATGAAAATGTAATTGTGGCATTTCTGTTGACCTTGCATCTGTTAAACAGAAATACCCAGTGGTTTATCAAACTTTTGCAGCACTCTACTGCACTGATGCAGTAGACAACAGTTCTCAAAGACCTCTCAGCTTGTAGACTGTTCTCAGTGTAGGAGAGAATTTTACTATTTTTCCTTTTGTTTTTGGGTTGTCTCTTGAAGACACCCTTGACAAGGGTGGTCTTCTCTGGCCCAACATCTGCATGTAAATGGAACATGACTGAAACTTGCTTTCATGAAACTGTTTCACCAAGCAACTCAAATTTAGGTGTGTGTATTTCAAGCTGTTCTAGCTAAACCACTGTCACTGCTTGTATGAATACATTTTGGTTTAGGATTGGTTTAAACTGATTTGGGAGAGTGAAAGTCAGCTTAAACCTCTTCCTACATTTTATCAGTATAAACTGTTCTTGAACTGAAGCAGGCCTGTTCACACAATCTTTCTTATCACTTAGCTGTCATTTCAGGAAGGCTTACTAAACTGCCTGTGGGGTTTCTGTACTCTAGTGCTTGGGAGACTTATTTGCTGCAGTTTTTTTCTGCTACTTAGTGACAGTGAGGAGACAACGTAAGACGAGGTGGACCGTTCTCATGTCATTTTAGTAACAAGGGAATTCTGCCTGCAGGAGGCTTACCATTTGTAGAAACAATAATTTTTAGTGAGTGGGGTCAGAATCAGTGGAGAGCTAAGAGTTTTTATCTGCAGGAAAGCTGAGGGTGACTTGGAGCATAACTTGCACTATATTTATGAAATAAAACCTCTACAGTGAGTTAAAGTGTGCATATAGCTGGTTCCTGTTTCTTGTTACTGTTTGTTCTCACTTGTTGCATTCCTGTCTGTAAAAATTCTGTGAGTTGTCTGTGACAGCAGTCACATCTCCCTCTGTTTTTGCATGGTAAGACAAGAATGCTGAGTCTGGACAGGTCCCCCTCACACAGATGAAGGGTGGTGAAGATTTAGGTATTTGTTCCCAGCAGCTCGATTTAGTGTCAGATCTGAAATACAAGGGTCTTTCCTTAGAATTCGGGAGTCACGGCCATCTTTTCTCTCAGTAAACTGGGCATGGCTCTGTGCAGCTGCTGCATTCCAAGGCAAAGGATGAAAAATACTTTCAAAACACCTACTCTAACTGATTATTCTTGCTCTCCCGTATTAGAGTTCTCAGCATAATGTGCTGCCTTTGCCCTTCCTTCCAGCTAATAATCCATGCTTACTGACAGAGGTTAAATGTGATTGTTGAAAGAAATAGGTTAAAAAGAATGGCAGCTAGTAGGGTCCATACTGATGTAATAAAAGCAATTACACTTAAGAGATTAGAAGCATTGAAATAGCAGCTGAAGCAGTTCCAGATTCAGAGGCTCAGTGGGAAATTCAAATGCCCTGCTTTTGTTTTAGATTTGGGTAGAGTTTTTCAGAGGAGTGGATTATAAATGGCTTCTACCAGGAGAGCAATTAGAATTAACAGGTCAAATAAATTGGAAGTAATGACATAAGTACAAAGCTGACAAATTTTGTTACTGAATGGTCAGGCAGGAGATGGACAGTGGTTTACTACACCTGAGGAAACAAAGCTGTTGCAAATTAAAAGTTGAAATGAAGTAGCATATTTTGCCTAGGCTTGTAGATTCAAATGGCCAGTGTTTCTAGGTTGTGAATGTAAACCAGTGGGGAAGTACAAATGGTTTTAGGTTTTAGGCACATTGTTTCATGGTAACTACTCTGTGTCTGATTTGGGGCCAAGTCCATGGAAGTACAGTCCCAATTCCCAGTGTTTCATTGATAGTTAGGATCCACAGTGCTTTGGAAAATATTACTGGGCATCTGCACCCCTTTTACAAGATCTAGTCCATACCAAAAAATAAACAGATCAGGACCACTCTTGTCACCACACTGCAGTCAGTCTGTGCAGTGTCACGATCATCATGCACTTACATGATGGCAAATCTCAAGGCTTTAGAAAAAGCTGAAAACACAGTAATAGCACTGAAGAAAAATGCCAGACTCTGAATTTGGAGATTCCCCATTAGCCATAGCTTGGACAATACTCACAGTGCCTGGAATAGAACAAGAGAAATGCCATAAGACAGCCTGTCTTGATTCAGCTATTTATCACAGTGCTATATGTAAGTAGAACTACGTAACTCCGTGCTGAAGACACTTCCAAACTCAAATGATAAGTTTACCCCAACATTGTAAACTTCTGCTTCTGCAGAGACAAGAGGTTCTCATCAGTGAAAGTAGGCATGGTGAAAAAGCTTACTGCAAAGTGAATCCAGCAGATAATCAAAACCTGGTGTCTTCATGCTCACTTATGCTGCTGGGTTTGCCAAACTTAGTTTCCAGTGTATTTCAATTTTGGTTGTAGAACATCTAGTTCAAATATTGCAGGCATATGAGTATTAGCTGTTGATATGCAAAGGATAAAAGTATAGTGGCAGAATTTGCTTCTGTTGTAGCAAATGTGTGTAAGCTGTGTGTAAATGCTACTGCCATGAACTTCAACTCAATCTAGCAGAAAGTTTTATGCTTCCACCTTCTTACACCTTTGACTTTTTTTCATTTCTTCCTCCAATCTTACATGTCTGTTGCAGACTTAAATGCAAAGCTTTCTGTTGGTTTGTTTGCTTTGTTGGCACTTCTCGTCCCTGTAAAGTTTTCTAACCAAGTAGTCATTCAGAATATAGCTGTTAGGTAGAACAAGAGAAGATTCTCCAATTTGCCTCCTGGTGAGAAGAGAGGCGGAGGTACCTTGCAGGGGTAGTTCCTCACCAGAAATGTTACTGGCATTACCACTATGACTCAAGATAAGTAAAAATGAATCCATGATTACTGCTCAAGGATCATTACTAGATGCATCTTACAGTAAAAATGCCATGTATAGCTCCAATGTTGTTTGAACAGCTCAGTTTTGTTTTGACTCCCTGGAGAAATATTCATGTGTAATCTTTTATAGTTTTTTTTACTGCTTAGTGGTAGAATGTGCAATTAGTTGTTTGCATATGTATTTTTTTTCCACAATTGGGAAATGAGTGTGATGCAAAGCAGAGAGAACTATATTTTGTCAAGTTGATCTATAGATCAAAATTTGCACAAGAGCAGACAGCAGAGGTTATTGGCAGTGTTGCTTTCACTTTCTGATGCAAGCTGTTAGAATACCTAATAACTGTAGGCCAGAATTACAGAGGAAAAATGCAAGCATTAAAAATTAGGCAACATTGTTCTTGTGCCATGCCTAACCCCCTAGAGATGCAGTGATGTTGACTGAAGCAAGCTTTTGCTGAAATAGTATTACAGTGTGTTGAGAGATGGTACGAACCCTTTTTCTACTGATAGGTAGATCAAGTAGTCATTTAAATGGTATGTAAGGTTGATAAGAATGCTTTTGTTAGAGTTGTTTACCCCAGCCAATTTTTTCCCAGTGTACACTAGGCCTTACTTTGTGAAAGCTCAGGGTATATCTGTGGAACAGAGGAGAGGGCAAAGATGCGCAGAATTGTGTCAGTCCATGTTTGTACTTTAGGGTGGCACAGTGAAAAATCCAGTCCTTGCTAGACCTATTTCCTTTGATTCTGTGACTTCAAGAAGAACACCCATATTGAACTAAAATTAGGCCTGTGCTTAAATACCTACTGCTTCGAAACTTAAAGCTAATATTCTATACAAGTAAATGTATCCCAGTGAAATGATGACTCTTTTCAGATGCATTCACTCAGCTCAGTAGGAGTATCTACACCTTTATCTTAGGCAGTCCATTTTTAGAACCAGTTTATCTAGCCATAGATATTCATAATGTGCTCATTGCTGGAGAATATGTGCTGATTAGAAATCTGTGACACTGCTCTAGACTCTGTTCTAATACAGGCTGTAAATGTCACTGAGTCAAATGCATCCTGAAGCTTGTAAGTAGCAGTCAGCTAGTACTTGCAATGCCACTTGTTCATGAGAGATGGGGCCAAGATATAGAATTCAAATGATGATATGGAAGTCCTTAAACTGAGCATGTTCATACAGGATGGGGGGGGGGGGGGGTGGAGAAGTTGTGACAGGATTACCTCTTAAGTTCCCACATCCAGTGTAATAGTACTGGATACACAGGGTCACTGCCTCTGAGTTTATGGTTTGCTGTTTCTTTTGTTATTCAAATTCCTTTTAACTTCTGATTTCTGATTTCTCACAAAGACTTTCATAGCCTGGAGAGATGCTGCTACCGCGCTTCTCCCAATTTACCCTGAAGTAAACTTTTAGTCTAAGTTTTAGTGCCTCTCTCGAGCGTGTGACTATGTACTGATATTTGTTGTCTCTAGAGCTCTTGTTTTCAACAAACATTTAGGAAGCTTCTGTGTAGAGGTAGTCTTATTAGTGTCTGAAGGGACCCAGGGTTTCTGTAGTATGATATTCATTCTTCCACCTTCTTTCTATGGAACTTCTGGTATGAAGACTGCCAACTCACATTTACCCATCTACCTCAAGGCTATGATAGCATCTTGTCATCCTCTGCCTTACCTTTATAATACATGCTTTTGGGTGCAGGGTCTCTTACAGCTGGATATATTCAAGGAGAAATGAATGTCTTACTCGAACATGTCCCTGAACTTTGAGATGGGCTCAGTGCAGCTTTAACATCCAGAATAACATGGAGTTTTATATATGTAACAAACTCATTTCAGCCCAGGATGTTTGCATCAACATGTTTTTCTGCAAGACCCTCAGTAATTATATCTGTCCTGCTTTCTTCAGTTTAAGCATGTATGAGTACTGGCTGGGTCCACTGCCATTATTTTCAATTGAAAAGCTATGGTAATCTGTTATTTTCAAGTTTCATTGACTTCCTCACTTTTTACCTGTATGGAAATGTGTGTCCTCTCAAATGAGCAAATTTATTATGCTAAAGTTCTGGATTGCGTTTTTAAAATGAGATAGATTTGTATTATTTCATGATGCTGTGTTTTGCTTTCTTTGTTTTCTGGGCACATTTTAACATTCTCACTGTGAAAAACATTACCATCTTGTTTAAAGGAAGAATTTCAAAATAGGAAGAACAAAACAAAAACAAAATATCTAATCTTTTTTATGTTTCTACTTCTTGTTCTTTTTTTTTTCTTTGAGAGTCAAGCTAGTCTTGTCTGTGGCATATCAGCAGATATCTTGTGCCAGCTGACAATTGTTTACTTCTTGAAGAACTCAGAAAATTTGTGTGTCTGTTCTAATCCACAGAGAAAAGTTTGATGGAAGGTTAAGATACTGTGCCAATATATGGACTATAGTTTCTCCATGGTTTGTTTTACGGGGGAGAAAATAAGTGTGGGATTCAAGAGACCTTGCCTGTGAATTTGGCTTTCTATCTTCAGCAAGTGCTTTCAGTTACTAATTACCATGTAGGTGTCTGTTCATATGTCTGAGTCCTTAACTTCATTTAATATTCTTGGCTATAAACACACCATAATTACACTATAAAATTGCTGAAGTACAAACTAGGATTTTAATAACCTAAATCCAGTAGGCAAAAACATATCTGTAATGACCAAATTCTAATACTAAAATTGAGAAGATCTTGAAAAGAGAGCATCACATTCCAAAAACCAAATTTTGTAGAGCTATAGAGTAATTTAGGTTGGAAGTGACGTCAGGAGGTCTCTAATCCAGCCTTTTGCTCAAAGCAGGGTCAGTTTTGGAATCAGACCAGGTTGCTCAGGGCTTATGCAGTAAAGTCTTGAAAACCTCCAAGGACAGAGATCGTACTACATCTCTGGGCAGCTTGCTCCACTGCTTGATTGTCCTTGCTGTGAAAAAATTTGTCCTTTTATTCAGTTGGAACCTCTCTTATTTCAACATATGCCTATTGCCTCTCATCCTCGCACCATGCACTGCTGTCTTTATAGCCAGGCTCTGTCTTCTCGATAACTTCCTTGTAGGTCCTGGCAGGCTGCAATTAGGTACCCCTGAGGCAGTGTCTTCTGCAGGTTGAACAAGCCCCTTGCCTCAGAGGGCAAGTGTTCCAGCCCCCGACAGTCTTGGTGCCCCACTACTGAGCTTGCTGTAGTTGATCATGGCTTTTCTTATGTTTGGGGACCCAAAACTGGACACAATATTCTAGGTGCTGTCTAGCCAAGGGGGATAGTTACTTCTCTTGATTTAGTGGCCGTGCTCCTGTTAATACATCCCAGGATGCTGTTGGCTTTCTTTGCTGCGAGGACACACAGGTGGCTCATGTTCAGTTTGCTGACTCCCAAGACTCCCAAGTCCTTTCCCATAGAGCTGCTCCCCACCCACTCAGTCCCCAGCCAGTGTCATTGCGAGGGGCTCTTCCTTCCCTGGTGCAGGAGTTAGCATTTCTCCTTGTTGGAGTTCATGAGATTCCTGTTGGTGTGCTCCTCCAGCCTGTCCAAGTGCCTCTGCATGGCAGCCCTCCCGTCAAGCATATCAACTGTTCCTCCCTGTTTAGTGTCATCTGCAGATTTTATGAGAGTGGCCTTAGTCACCTCCTCCAAATAATTGATAAAGATGTTAAACAGATTCCAGAATAGACCCTTGTAGTACTCCAGTTGTTACTGATCACCAGGTAGTGACCTATTAATTGCTATTCTCTGAGCCCGGGCATACAACCAGCTTTTTTTTTACTCATCAAGTTGTCCACTCACCCAGCTTATATCCTTTTAATTTGAATACAAGCATATTGTTGGAGAAAGTGTCAAAAGCCTTGCTAAAATCAAGGTGAATGACACTCACTGCTCTTCCCTCACCCACAAATCCTGTCATTTTATTACAGAAGGCAATCAGGTCAGTTAGACAGGGTTTACCCATGGTAAATCCATGCTTATTGTTCTCAATCACCATCTCCTTTGTGTACCCAAAGACGTACTTCGAGAGAGCTTGCTCCATGATTTTCCCAGGGACCAAAATGAGGCTGATGTGCCAATATTTACCTTTCTCCAGTTGTCAGGGATCTTCCCCTCAATTTCTAGCTAAAGTTACAATTTGGGGTTTTCAAACAAGCAAAAGAAGTACTCTTTTAGTTTCCAGCAACTTGTCCTCAATTCTCCCCCTCAACCTTTTTGTGGATTTGGAGAACTGATTGATGTTAACGTGGAAGTTTGCCAGAATGGCAAGGATTGAATGCTTCCATTTTGACAAGATCAAGTAATCTGAGGAGAGGGATCTGTGTGCTTTGTTCTCTTTTTTTTCCTCTGTCAAAACTACTTGTAGCTTTTTCTTATAATGATTCAAGACTGTGAAGTGCTCCATTTTCTATATTGGTCTCAGAGAAAAACAAATTCTTCCTTTGATTATGCAAGTGCAATGTCCTTTGCTGAAATGCAGCAGCGAAAGAGAATTTGGGCCCAAAGAAATAGAATCTTTCGTTAAGCAAACAATGTATGTCTGGGGTAATACTTCAGCAGAGACTGTTGGGACCCAAGGCAGATGCTAATGCTTAAGACTTAGTATTTTGCCCAGTGCTATGAATGCCTTGTTACATAAAGGCTGGGAAGGGAATAAACATATTGCAGATGGCACTTTGGCCAACCATCCTTATTGCTTTCTTAAGAACAACACTGCATTTAAAATTAAAATGCTTCAGAGTAAATCTGTATTTTATAAAATATATTCTACTGCAGTACTGAGAGGAGGCTGTACTTCTTAGGCAGTTTTCTGGAGGAGAAAAAATTTGAGGTAATGATATCTCTGCCTAACTAGTATTTATTTTATCAGAGAATAACTTTCAAACCTAATTGCTGATACTGAATTAATACAACAGTGTAAAAGTCTCAAAGATTTACCTAGTCTTATGAATTCCATAAAAAATATGGGGTGGAGAGAAGACTCACTATAACAGCATTCCAGTAAGACAAGAACTCAACTATATTATTTAACACTAAAGAATCCATAATGAAAAGCAGCAAAAGCTTTGTGACATGATAATCTGATCTGAGAATCCAACCACTGCACGTGATTGTATGAGAAATCAGGCTTCATAAGTTTTTGCTGCGTATGTAACTCTGTGTTTGTATTTTCTTGAGTAAAAGCCCTGAATGTTCTTTAATACTGTTCATCACTGTTAAAATTAGTTGTATACAAACATTCCTGGGAATGATTTGCCTCACGATGATCCCTGAGAATGTTTCTGAAAAGTGAAAGTCTCCATTTCTTTAGTATGTTCGTGGAGAGATAAATGATGGGAGTATTCGTGCTACCGTTTTTGAAAAGCTTTTGATTTTTCCCAATTCCTCTTAGTCCTAGAGGTTAATTTGCCTAATTAGGGAGCAAAACTAATGTGATGAAGATGATTACACCCTGCAGATAGCCACAGAGTATGATCCTCTTGTTTAAAGCTCCCAATATCTTCTCTTGGTGCAGAAGGAGGCTTGAAGTGCATGTTTTAGGAAGTCCAGATGCAGAAATCTGAGTATTTGGCAAACATTTTTAAATAACACAAACAATCAAAATAAAACTGTTCTTAGAGGGAAAAAGGGCTAAACTAATTTAATAAATACAATAAGATTAGAATAGCACAAGGCAAACACAGTAGGTAAAGGTTGTTCTGCAGCTGTTACGTTCATTAGTAGTTCTGAAAGTTAGGGGCTCTGTAGCAGTAGCTCATGACTTTGGATGTTGCCACTTATTTGAGTTCACAGGTGCAGGCTAAGTGAAAAATATGAAAAACCTATCAGAATTCTATAAGAAGGTCTGGTTAGCCTAAGAATTGGAGTAGGAAATAAGTGAAGCTTGGAATACTATCTTTCCCCCCTTTTCAGCATCAAAGATTAATGATAAAGATTAGAGGAGAAAGTTACAATATGCATTTTATATTCTCTCAGCTTAATTCATGTCACTTTTAAAGGCTTTGTGGAGTCCTCATGTCACTGTGCCATCATGAAAGATCTCACAGAACACAGTTTTTCACTCATCACAAGATGTAAAGGTAAGATCATTTAGCAATTACTTGTTCAAATTGGACTATAACTGTTAGTGTCATTTTTGGAAAAGGAGACTTGGATATTAGAGCTTTGTATCTTGAAGTGCAATGAAGTTCTGAAAGAAATTCTCTAGGGAGGTGGTGAGATCTTCATGACCAGAGGTTGTGAAGACAAGATCAGCATCTGACTGCATCAAAGTGGATATGCTTGATTAAACTGCCTATGCTGGAAGAGGAATTGGTTAGCATCTTGAGGTGCTTTTCTAAGATTATGTATTTCACTTTCCTCACCTGCCATGTGTATGTTTGAGTGCCATGTTATCCAATGACAAAACACAGCAATGTTTATCATATTCCACTGGAATCCTATTCCACCATTCCACTATTATCCCCTGGGACAGCATGTTTTCTGAATCAATGACAGAACACCGTCAGTGCTAAGTCCCCTTCCAGAGTTTTAGGCTGGGATGGGTAACTGGAGGCTCCCTGGCTTCTTGCTTCTGTGACTTGACAGACTCAGGGAAACAAACAGAAGGAGAAAAGAGAGTTTTGTCTTTACTCAGTCTGCTCTACTGTTCCAGAGCAGAATTTTCCCTTCTAAGGCAGAGCTGATCAAAAAAAGGACCCAAAATGAGAAATCCCTTTGAAAATGCTGCTGTGAAAGCATTCTGGGGTTATTTTAAGAATATATTCACTAAATTGGGAAATCTGTGAGAATCAATGATTAATATTGTCTGTGACATTGTACTATTTCTATGCTGCCTTTGTGTCTGATTTTCTGTTGAGGGGCAAGGGAGATGTTGATAGGAATAAGTGTGGGGAAAAAAAAGCCTCTAAAACAGCTGAGGTTTTCTTTAGTTTCTAGTGAAACATCTACCAAATGCTACTCTTCTTTCTGCACCGATAGTACCAATGTTGCCAGCGTGTGCTTCTAGGTTATAATGATATTTCTTGGCTGCCCAGTGCTTATGAAACAGGAAGAGATATCAACAGGAAAAGTTTTAAGCTAATCTTATAATGCTTCCTTTTTTTCGTCTGGTATGGAAAGAAAGTAAGGAAGAAATCTGGATCAAGGTAAAAACCTTTTCCTGGTATGCTTTTAGCTCATTGGAGGAGGAGTGAACTATACAAGGGAAAGAATTAATTTCTTCTTTGGCCTTTCTATTTTACTATTGTTTTGTTGGATCTGTTATAGATTACTGTAGTTTTAACAGATATATAGAGAATTGAAAACATAAAGCCCTTTAGGGCTAAGCCTTGCCTACATGTCCCAGTATTAAAGTATCATTAAGGCTAATGCAAGGATCTTAGAATCGAGAGAGGATGGGTGATGAATAAGGGAATGACTGAGCCTTCTGAAGTGCTGGAACTTTACAGTAATTTGGGTCCCCTTCCCGCAAGTACCTTTGTGCCTGGTGTGGTCATATACATTATTCTTGAAGCCACCCAGTTGCAGGAACAAGGCCTGAAGGACAGACAGTGCAATAACAGTGAAGACTAGCCATCAAGACTTATCTAATGCATGGCACCAAGGATTGGGAAGAAATTTTATGAAAAATCTGGATTTATGATTTATTTATGATATTAAAATAATTTTAGCATTTCCAGTGTTCTGATAAAGATCACCAAATAAAAAATTTTGGCAGCTTTTCACAGTTTTGAAAATGCATATTATATGCAACAGTATTCCATAATGTCTCTCTTGTTGTTTTTTGAAGACCAGTGTGAAAGCCTGACTCCAGCCATTCCTGTTGATAGCAAAAGGTCAGGAATTTATCCACCAGTTGTCATGAACATTCTCAAAATGCTTACCTTTTTTTAAAACAGCTCTTAATTATAAAGCCTCCGAGTTTATCAAAACTATCAATTTTTAGACCTACTCATATAAAAAGTTGTTTTCCAAGAGGAATATATGAAAATTATTGGTGCTTCTTTTGTTGGAGATCTATTAGATATTTTCTTCCTTTATTTCTGGTGAACTGCAAGTATGCATATATAAATATGGAAGCTCTAGCTTTCATCTGAAGCAGAAAGAAACTATTTCCGTGAAGGTAGATGAATCTGTAAAACCAAAAAAGAAATGGCAGTACTGGAAGAACTTTTGTCAGGCAAAGCATCTTGAAAGTTAGAAGAAGAGGCCGACTGTTTTAATAAGCAATGCCACACTTTCTAAAATGCCCTCCAAATCTTTGCTTATATATACATTTCACATGCAGATTTCAAATT
The DNA here is from genome assembly GCF_036370855.1 of Dromaius novaehollandiae. NCBI lineage: Eukaryota > Metazoa > Chordata > Aves > Casuariiformes > Dromaiidae > Dromaius > Dromaius novaehollandiae. The sequence continues at coordinate 146,891,132 of NC_088098.1, read as the reverse complement.
TGGAAAAAGCTAAAATTTGCATATGCAGTGTGCTGATTCTTCATCCTATTTGAGGTAAAAAATGTAAAGTCTTTTTGCAGTGTTCCCTTACAGCTCGTAAGCATAGTTTGGAACTGTTCTAAAACACTTTTGGTCTCTGAACTCGCTAGTGCTTGTATGTAGTCCATTAAACCTAAGAAAGATAATACATTCTTATGCGAGACTGGAAATGCAAATAAAAGTCGTGGGAATAGTCTGCATTATGAGAGAAATGTTTGAAAATTAGTCTGAATAGAGGGCATGGTTTTGTCTGCATTTTCTAAAGTGAGCAGTAGGAAAATGCCTTAACCTCTTGTAGACAATATAAAATCCATTGATGTGGAAAGCAGCAAAGGCAGAAAATTGAATATGTCATAGATTGTAACAGAGTGAGTTCAAACAGCCAGTTGGGATAATAGACTGCCATAAATACATCTATGACATGGAAAGCTTGCCAGCTGAAATTATAGAGGATTTCTTAGTTGGAGAAATATGTATTCCAAAGATTGTTTCTGGTATAATGCTTTCTATTCCAGAAAGGCTTAGATGGTGAGTTCAAAATATATTTGCAGTTCATCACAACTTTGACTTAGAATATTTACCATGGAATATTTAGACAAATGCTTTTTCTTTCAAGACCATGCTCCTGTCCTTGCTGTTCTTCTGTTCTTTTTTGATTTCTGTATTTTTAGTTATCTCCTTCCCTTTTCTTTTCTGTTTTTTTTGGGTTTTTTTTTCATTTAAATGTTTTGAATGGTTGAATTAGAGAAAGGTCCTTGTATGGATGAACTAGAACTACACCTGTTAATCTAACTGTCATAATATTCAGACCTGTAATTTTAAGTTCTTTTTTAGTTTATATTGTTTGTATTTTCTGTATATAGGAACAAGCAATGATTCTTTTCCAAAATCAACTCAAGATGATGGAATGACTGTCTCACTTACTGTATCACCAATCTTTGCTATCACAAGTTAGCCTTCCTGTAACAAGGGGAATCAAAATACGATCATTGCTACATGTAGCATTATAGTCTCTGATCTCTTTCTCTTCAAATTTTGTGGGTGTCTTTGCATTAGCTCTAACTTTTCAATGTCATGCTTAAAATGTGGGAACCAGAACCCTTTGCAATGTCATAAGTAGCATAATGTCCCATCTCTGTTTCTCTTTATGCATAAATACAATGTCTGAGTTAAATATACTTATCTTGGAAGCCCTGTCTGTCACTTGTCCACCATGAGCTAACATTCCTTTCAGAGTCCCTGCTTCCTGGGATAAAATATGGCCTCAGCATAGGAAGTCCTATATTATGTGCATAAATGTATGACTTTGCATTTGGCTGTACCGCAACGTTTTATGTTTGAATTACCATTCTTATTGCAATCATTTCTTACCAATTTAAACTCTAATCTCTAAATGTAAAAGGGGTTAGACTACTGTCATTCACATAGCTGAATGGGAGACTATAGGCTGTTTCCATAATTTTTAACAAGCCAACTCATGTTATTGTTTTTATTACATTAGAGCAATAAATCTGAGATGACAAATTATGCCCTCTTTTAATTGCCTATATTACATATTTTCAGCCACAGTGAATTTCATACTTAGTGTTCTCCAGAGACCCAGATGGGGAAAGAGCAATTAAATATGTCACATGCAGCCTCCCCAAAGATATATTTATGTTTTCTAATGGTAAAGGTTTTTAGAAGTAAATAACACAACAATCAGTGGTGTTTCATTTTCATCCTCTATGTCTAAAGTGACAGCTGTTAGATTATTTGCTGGGTCTTTTAAGCAATGCACTTTATAAATTTAAACTTAATTTGTCTCTTTACTACAAAAATTGATTTCAGGTAACACAGATTTCAGTGCTAAGATTCATTAGATTCCTAGCTTAATTGTTTCTGGGAGAAGAGCAGGACTTGCCACGCTTGAAGAGGCTGAGTGATAGGTCATCTTCATAAACTTTTTGCATTAGGTTGTCCCTCTTTCACCAACACACCCCTAGAAGAATTCCCATACAAGGACACAGTTAAAGCATGACACTGGCCGTATGAAATACAGACACTGACTTTTTTGCCAGTGTAGTTTTGAATTTCTCCTTGCATTACTATGAAACACACTGTATGAATTTCAGGGTTTTTTTTGTTCATATGTCAGATGCATGGTCCTTTTATTGCCTTGTTTTATATCATGCATTACTATGAATATTACATAACGTGGTAGTAAGCAAACCTGAGCTTGGGTCTCTAAGCACTGCCAGAATACATTAATATATTAAATCAGTTGCTTTGTAATGAATAATTCCTGGATGACTGTATTTGTAGTTAGGTAGATTTACTCCCTAGCACATGCAAAACACACCTGCACACATGCACGCAGACACACACACACACAGAGTCTAGTTTTCTCTCATAGAAGAAGACTTTTAGTCCATGTAACTGAGAACTTCAGGCGAAATAATGACAATCATCAGAAGCTCTGGCAATGAGATTCAGTGAGAAAAAATAAGTCAAGAAACAAAACGTGCAATGTTATACTTGGATTTAACTGGATCGGGTATATGGTTTACTAGGGCCTCAACCTATTTTGGGAGATAAAATACTGCAAATGACTGTGCAGGAAGCCTGGGGAAGGTGTGCCTGAGCTGGTGCTGGGAGTGGGAGTCTCTTACCCACCATGGTACTGTGTTGCCCCTCAGATAAAGCAGGGCACGTGCTGGCTGCTGGGCCCAGGCCTGCCTCATGTGGGAAGGCTGCACCGCCTGCGCAGCACTGTTTCTGGTGCCCCCTCATGTGGGAAGGCTGCACTGCCTGCTCAGCACTGTTTCTGGTGCCCTTTGATTGATGCTGTATTGCAGGGTGTTTGCATGCCCAACTTGAGTCATGGGGAGCCACAAAGTTATAGCTGTGGCTATGGCTACAGCTGCCTTTTTCGTGTAGTGTGACAAGATGGGCGCTTTGGTTTAGGCTGTGACAATTTAAGGAGTTACTAAAGTGAACAGTAGCTCATTTTACTTCAACTACCACCTCACCATCAGCTAATAGTGACTTTGTCACTAATGATTTTGTTGTAATGATTTCCCTTGACATAATACCTGTCATCCACAAGCATCCTGAAGTGCTCTATAGCCTGATTTACTGATTACTCAGGAATTGCTTCATCCACTACTAAAATGCAGCTACTTTTTGGATGAAAGGTAGTAATTGTGTTCTGCAGCTCAGAGTCTACTTTCCAGAGAGAAATGGGAAATAAAAGGGGTACTTGTAGGGTCCAGGGAGAATTCGTCCTGGTGAATGAGAAGTTAGCTACAGCTAAGCTTGTGATCTATGCTGTGCAAGTTTCTACAGGAGGAAACCTTAGAAGGGATTTGCGGAGAGACAAGGCAAAGACAGGGGAAGAAGATATGATATCGCATGCAGGGATCTTTGCGTTGTGGAATGGGAAACCAGGACAGTATCTCTGCTTTGTGGCAGAGACTATATCCTAACAATAAAATGGGGGTTTCTTGTGGAGGAAGTCTCATACTGCGGTGCCATACCAATTACTGTACATTTAATTTGCAGATTGTCTGTTTGCTAATTGGAAGGTTGAGAGGTCAGAATTATACAAAGTCTATTGAAGAAACACAAAATAGAAATACTTACATTTACAGATTTATTCTTAACAAAGAAAAGTGAGAATTTTGATTTCCATTCATCAGACTATGGGATTCTGATGCAGCCTGCCAATGGGGAATGACAGAAACAAGAAATCCTCTATATGGTTATAAAAAGCTTATAATTTCTTTATGGACTGCAAATTTTAGGGGGCAGGAAGGGTGGGTTTGAAAGATGAAGAGCCTATACACTGCAGGTTACTTTTGACCAATTTCTGTATCAGACATATTAAAAAAGCGTACCTTTGTGGACCTTCTACAGAGAGAGAAATGTGATCTCATGTAAAATATAAGAAGCTATACATATGATATTATTGATTAGAAGGTGTTTTGACACTATGAAGTACTTTACGAATGATGACAAGACATTAGAGTGGTGGATACTGAGGACATTGTTTGAAGTGCTGTGATTGCATCTCAAATATTTTAACCCTGGAATTTTATTATTTGTCACTTTGATATGCTTTTTAACAAACAGTTGCTCCACAAATGATAACAGAATATGTTTCAAAACAAGCAACTTATTAGACATTAGTGTAATAGGATTTTTTTTTTTTTTTTTAATTTATGAGCTTACCTTCCTTTCTGGGTCTTTTTGGAGACAGAAGTTCCAAGATTTTTTTTTATATTGTCCTGATGGGATGAAGAACTTCAATGTTTCTATTTCATGTGTAATCTCAGTCATAAGTTGAACAAACATATTCTTTAAGTACAATATTGCTTTGAAAAATAGAAATGATTACTTCTGTTCAAGGAAAGGTCAAGTCAATTCAAATGGGGTTTTTTTCCTTTTTAATCCAGAATTATTTTTTCCATATGAAATTAAAAAGTAATTTTAGGAAATACAAATAAGCACTCCACAGGAAGAATTTTAGATTTATGATTTCAATTCTTCGAGAATTGAACTGAAATAAGGATAGCAACACTGTAGAATAAGTATAAATTTCTAAATTCATCTTGAGAAATAACTCACTCTGAAGGAGGAAAATGAAAGAGATTTTTTAACAGTGTTCAAATGTGGCATATTCCTTCTGAAAAAAAAAACTGACACTGATAAAATCATAATTGTTATGTTATAGACTATGCCTGTCCTGTAAGAAGGGCATTTAGAAGCCTTCTGAACTACTTTGAAAAGTTGTAGATACCAAACACATTTTTTTTCTATGATATGATCTCCCAGGAATGCAAAGCTTTTGCAAAGGAATCCCCTCACTTAGTTGCCTGAAAATAAATTACAGATTATGACTGTAGTAATCACATTTGTAAATACTGATTGTGTGAATTTTATACTTCAACTTGCAGAGTGGTAGGAGATTGTTTGAATTGTTGCTTCCCATTGGAGCTCCAAGCTTTGGTGCCAGTAAAGATAACAGCAAAAGTCATCTTCGGTGTGGCCTTGATTTGGCCTTGTGGCCAAGTGAAAGTGTGCACAAAAAAGGTATGGTGTAGAAAATCATGTATAACGTCAGGTGATGGAAAGGAGGGGGGGTCAATTTCATAATAAATCTATTAAATGTCATTGTCAAGGGAAAGACCACATCTGACAATCCTGCATCCGAATGAATTCTGAATGTCAGAGTGATTCTACTTTTTTTCTGTGTCCTTGGACAACATTTTTCAAACGTAATTACCTGCAGTTAGGTCTATTTAGAAAATAAGTTGCGTAGTTGCTCAGAGGCTTTGAGCCCTGTAGCTATTACGCCTGAATGCTTTTTTATTATGTTTTTCCTGTTCCTTCTTATCAGTCCTATAAACTGTTCCTAGAACTTATTGGACAAGACATTGCCCCAGACTGAATTATTTATCCTTCAATGTTTACCTAGATTTTCAAACTATGAAATGGAAGATAGATTTACTTAAATAAAAAAACAAACCTCCACACCATCTGGACTGAATCAGGAATTTGTCAGTTTTACTCTTCTAGAGCACTGTTTTGTATTTTGCTAAAGACTCTTAAAACTTGTTCAAAGAGAAACTGACCTTTCTAGAGAAACCGATTATATATAAAAACCCAAGCCAGTATTTGGATACTTTAAAAAAGAGTTCAAAATCTTTAAAAATGTTTTGGAAGTATTGACCCTTCTGTAATAAACCATGAACTGTGAGAGCTGGAAGGCTTCACAGTGACTTAGAACAGCTGAAGTTGCACAAGGTAATACATTATGCTGATTTTACTTATCATATTTTATGTGGATGCTTTTTCCCATCAAGAAGCAAAAGTAAATAAAATCCAAAGTAGGATAGTTTTGCATATACAGTAGAAAAAGCATGGGAGTGGACATCTTATGTTTACAAGCAAGTAAAATTCCTTCTGAACTGTTATGTAAGATAAAAGCCTCCTTACTTAGAAAGCAAACTTCATTACACTTTTTCTAATATATTTTTCAGTAACACTTAAAAACTGGTTCCTTTTCCAAATGATGTAATAAAGAATATCAAGCTACATCTTCTAGAACATGAATTTTAATAGCTCTGCAAAGTTTTGATGTTACAGATTCAGTTCACGCTTTGCTTTGAACACAGACTGTTTTTACCTAGTCTCCAAGGATGTTGTTAGCCTGATGAGTACTTTTAACAGAAGTAACAAAGAGAAACAGTGTCCAAGAGGAGAAAAATGATTTTTCAAAACAACAAGAATCCTTTGTGATCTTTACTGAGACAGTACTTAAGGCTTGTATTACTTATTATTCTTGTTAAAATATATTTGCTAAGACTCCAAAACAGCATGATCTATATGAGTGAAATCTGGATCAAAACTAGGAAGGAGTTCTGCAACTAAACCTGTAAGTCTAAAATAATATAATAAAAAAGCTCACTCTGTCTTCACCATGCCTTGGAATCCATGGTGCAGTGTAGGACAGTTCTATAGAGTAGGATTTACAGTTTTGATCATCAGGTTGCTTTTTACACTGAATTTTCAAAAAATAGAGAGGGCAATGGGATGAGAGACAGTAGCTGGCGTTTGAAGCTCCTAGGGAAGGTACCCTGCTAGTTTTGTCTTCTTAGGAGTGCTTCCACTCACCCCCAGAACAAGAGATGCAAACTAAATGAAGAAATCAACTTTAAAGGTAAAACTTGTTTAAAATGAGATATGAAGGGCAATGCAAACATATGTTGCATAGCATAACTATCATTATATAGAAGTTGCAGTGCCTATTGGATCTAAGACTGCTCTCTTCACTGCGCTATCCAAATGTCTTTAGTAATAATTAACATCTGTTGCATGTTTAGTCTTTTCTCTATATCCCCAGGGAAAAAGTGTGTGTAGTGAAATGTTATGGTTGTTTTATTTTATTAAATCTGTAATGTATACATTTTGCTGACAGTTTGTTATATGAAACAGGGTCAAAACTCAAAATGTTGTTGCCTTTAGTCTTGAGAGAGGTCACTCCATAGCCTTCAGCTATCCCTGAAGACAGCTCATCTTTACAAGGGGTGAACCTTTATCGTCAGGGTAGACAGTTCAATTGAATGTCTAAACTAAAAAATACCTGTTTGTATCAGATATTGTAATATTCAGCAAAAAGACTGATAATAGTACAAACACTCTAGCCAAGAGGATTAAAAAGACTCAAAAAGGCTTATCTAAATACAACTCCTAATATAGCTAAACTCCAAAACACTAAAAATAAAGAGGGGAAGCAGGAAAATAATAGTGATAGAAAGGCAGTACTAAAAATGTATTTCAGTACAATATTTCTTTCCAAACTATAAAACCAATGCTTTTCTAATGTTGCACTTTTGTATAATATTTGATATTCAAAAGAAACAATTGTGTATCTCAGTGGAAAACTTTCAGTACACAAGTACCTAAGTAAATGTATAAACACCATTTCTGAAAACCTGATTTCAATACAGGACAAAGTAGATAAAAATATATAAATCACTGTAATGAGATTAAAAGGCAAAACCCTCAGAAAAAACTTTCTATGGTGTATGCTATAACAATGAGGAGGGCTTTCCTTAAAAGTTTAGTATGTACTGTAATTCCTGTAAAACTGAAAAATATTGCTGCTAAAATGTTGTTCAATAAAATTCTGCAAGAGAGAATGCAACTCCTAACAAAGAAGCAATAGAAACAGAAACAGAAGAGCATCACAGTTTCTCAAGGGTTCATTAAACAAGCATTTAGACTATCCTAATATGGACTGGTAGAAATGAAAAATTGTTACTGTTTACCAAATTTAAATGAGAGAAGTTGCATCCTTATGAAACCTCAAAATTATACAAGGCATGAAACAGAATGAGAATTTATTTTTTGTGACAACTCATGATGCATATCGCAATGGAAGTGTATTGGAAGATAGAAGAGACAGATTTTGTTTTTAAACAAGTAAGTAGGACTTGTGGCTAGGAGAAGGAAGAAAGCTCAGCAATGAACCACACTGTGATGCTGTAATTGTGATGCTGATTCTCTCACTGAAGTTTCAACTGAATCTTGATCAATAAGATATCAATAAGAGGAAAGTTTCATACCAAAACAGAGTACCCACAGAATCACAGAATGGTTGAGGCTGGAAAGGACCTCTGGAGATCATCTAGTCCAACCCCCTGCTCAAGCAGGGTCACCTCGTGCGTGTTGCCTAGGATTGTGTCCAGACAGCTTTTGAGTATCTCCAAGGAAGGAGACTCCACAACCTCTCTGGGCAACCTGTTCCAGTTCTCTGTCACCCTCACAGTAAAGTTGTTTTTCCTCATGTTCAGTTGGAACTTCCTGTGTTTCTGTTTGTGCCCATTGCCTCTCATCCTATCACTGGGCACCACTGAAAAGAGTCTGGCCCCACCTTTGACACCCTGCCTTCAGACATTTAAACGCGTTGATAAGATCCCTCATCAGCCTTCTCTTCTCCAGGCTGAACAGTCCCAGCTCTCTCAGCCTTTCCTCACATGAGAGATGCCCCATGCCCTTAATCATCTTAGTGGCCTTCACTGGACTCACTCTAGTAGCTCCATGTCTCTCTTATACTTGAGAGCCCAGTACTCCAGGTGTGGCTTCAGCAAGGCTGAGTAGAGAGGGAGGGTCACCTCCCTCGACCTGCTGGCAACACTCTTCCTAATGCAGCCCAGGATACCATTGGCCTTCTTGGCCACAAGGGCACATTGCTGGCTCATGGCCAAGTTGTTGTCCACCAGGACTGCCAGGTCCTTCTCCGCAGAGCTGCTTTCCAGCAGGTCAGCCCCCAGCCTGTTCTGATGCATGGGGTTATTGCTCCCTCGGTGCAGGACCCTACACTTGCCTATGTTGAACTTCATGAGGTTCCCCTCTGCCCATGGAGTATGCTGCTAGCTACAGGCCTCCAGCTAGACTTTGCACCACTGATCACAACCCTCTGAGCTCTGCCTTTCGGCCAGTTCTCAGTCGACCTCACTGTCTGCTCCTCTAGCCCGCACTTGCTGAGCTCGCCTATGAGGATGTTATGGGAGACAGCGTCAGAAGCTTTCCTGAAGTCAAGGCAGGCAACATCCAGTGCTCTCTCCTCATCTAGCCAGGCAGTCATTCCATCATAGAAGGCTATCAGATTGGATAAGCATGATTTCCCCTTAGTGAATCCATGCTGACTACTCCTGATCACCTTCTTATCCTTCACATGCTTAGAGATGGTATCCAGGATTAGTTGCTTCATCCCCTTTCCAGGGGGGTGGAGGTAAGGCTGATTGGTCTGTAGTTCCCTGGGTCCTCTCTCTTGCCCTTTTTGAAGACTGGAGTGACATTAGCTTTCTTCCAGTCCTCAGGCACCTCTCCTGTTCTCCATGTCCTCTCAAAGATGATTGAGAGTGGCCTAGCAATGACATTGCCAGCTCCCTCAGCACTCGTGCATGCATCCTATCAGGGCCCACGGACTTATGGATGTCCAGTTTGCCGAAATGGTCTCTGACCTGATCCCTCTCAACCAAGGGAAAGTCTTCCTTTCTCCAGACTTTCTCCATCCTCTCTAGGGTCTGGGATTCCTGAGGGCTGATCTTGCAGTAAAGACTGAAGCAAAGAAGGCATTCAGTATCTCTGCCTTCTCTGTATCCTTCGTCACCGGGGCATCCGCCCCACTCAGTAGTGGGCCCACCTTTCCCCGGTCTTCCTTTTGTTACTGGTGTATTTAAAGAAGCTCTTCTTGCTGTCCTTGATATCCCTCACCAGAGGATTCAACTCCAGATGGGCCTTGACCTTCCTAACCCTATTGCTGCATACTCTGACAACGTCCCTATGTTCTTCCCAGATTACCCGTCCCTGCTTCCATCTTGTGTGCACTTCCTTCTTCTGTTTGAGTTTTGCCAGCAGCTCCTCATTTAGTCATGCAGGTCTCCTGCCCCCCTTGCTTGACTTCTTGCTCATTGGGATGCACTGTTCTATGAGCTTGGAGAGGTGATCCCTCAATATTAACCAGCTCTCTTGAACTGCTCTTCCTTCTAGGGCCCTCTCCCGTGGGATTCCTCCAAGAAGGTCCCTGAAGAGGCCAAAGTTTGCTCTCCTGAAGTCCAGTATTGTGATCATACTTTTTGCCTTGCTTCATCCTCACAGGATCCTGTACTCCACCATCTTTTTGTCACTGGAGTCAAGGTTGTCCCCTCTGGTCCTGTGAAAAGCTAAGCCTCACTTTTTCGTTTCTGGACGTTTCTTGGTATATATAGTCCTGCTTTCAATAACTTTATAATAAAAGAAGAGTAGCTGTGGGGGAAAAAGAAAGGGTTGGAGAAGCTCCTAACTCTCTTCCCAGCAGTCCCTTCTTGTGATATTCACAGCAAATATCTTCATTACTATTATGCTGGGAGAAAAAATGATAGACAAGAGGAGAGAAATTTTGGAATCCAAAGCATACTGCTTGCCAACGTTTTTAACAGATGTGTTAGCACCTAGTGATGGTAGAGTAAACATGATGTGGGCTGAAATGGGGCAGAGGACAAGGTGATACCTTTCATTTTCCTGTGCTGTTTGGCAAGGATGTATGATTATTTCCATGAGGTTACTGGCTGCTTAATCCTTTAGCTGAAGTCTGTGTAGTAACATCACTATAGTATTATTAGTTTTGCTAGGAATGAATTGGCATAGTTTGGCCTTGCTTTACCAGACTCTGACTTCAATCGGATGCAGCCAGTGTTGCATCCCATGTACATGACAGGCTGTCCCTTTTTAGTCAATGGGGAAAATGGGCACATCTAGAACATGATGTATTTTGCAGTCCCCAGTTTTTCTGTCAATCCAGAGATTCAGTCACAGCCTTATCTTCTTTATGTACATGAGTTCATCCCTCATTGCTAACAACAGTTTGCTACAACAATTATGTTTGAAGCTTACCACCTATCTGGTTATATTAATTAGTCCTTTTCCTCCCAGTACCCAATCTGTTTAATTTCTTACTTCTCTTTTGCTGGGTGCATTTAGAAGCACTTCAAAGAAGCTCTTTCTTTGTTTTCAAAGGATTCTTTTGAACCTGTATAAAGGGTAGCTTTTAAGTTATAGACTTCACACGTAAAAAAAAAAAAAAAAATTAAAGAGAGCCTAATCTTTATCTCTGTACCCATCAGAATACCTATCTATCATTGCTGTGACATGCACAAATATGCAGGTTATTAACCTCTTTGGTGTTGTCTCAAGTTACTAACTGGCTTATCTTTGGAAGAGAAAGGCCTAAAGATTATTTTTGTCTGAATTTTTTCATCGGAGCTCTTTAAAGATCACATTTTTCTGTTAGAACCATTATAACTTTATAATAATCAATTATAACATCAGTTCCTGTAGTGTTCCTATCAGTGAGGAATCCGTACTCAGGTTTACATAGGATTTTCATACAAATAGATGCAGATCAATGTGATTTTTGATATGTCATTGAAATGATGCATCATTTCAAAACAGCAGTAGTCAAAGCAATGAGAGCAATTAGTAGTGAAGAACGTGTGTGGAAGGCTATAAGGACAAGAGCAGGGAAGGCTCCTGCCTCCCAGAGAGGATAGGGTGGAAGAGGAAGAAAGCTCTTAGCATTGCCTTGTTTTGCTGCAGCCCCCTTTGTGGAATTAGGTCACCCTAAGGGCAGGATTCCACTACCGCAGAAAGAGCAAATACTCTGAGAAGGAGGTTTAGTGGGGATAGGGGCACTTACAAATTCTCCCAGAACCACCTCACTCTTCAGCCAAGAGATTGATTAATTTTGTTATATTTAGATTTAGTGTTCTGGTTTCAGTGTTAAGAAAGGCTATTTATCATATAGGATGTCCTGTTTGAGGAGGGAACTAGGCTCCCTTAATGATTCTTTTCTATTAAGTGAGTGCTGCTGATATTTGACGTTTTCGCCCAAAGTGAAGTTTAAAGCAAAGCAAGAAAAAGTGAGAGGATACCTTTTCAAAGTGAGCTGCTCGGTAAAGATACATCCTTCAAACATAATTTTGAAAAGGATTTGTAGGTGGTATGGTCAGATCACTGAGCCTCGCACTGATGTTTCCTTGCCAGGTGAATGTAGAGAGCTGATGTATTTGCCATAGCTAGAGCTGTTGGAGAAACACAGTGCAGTGTTCTGTAGTAGCCACAGCTTTGGGAGAATTTGGGGGCTTAGTGTTAATCAATGTTAAGATGATAAAGACTTCTAAAACTGAGGGCAGGTCATGTGTCAGTAAGATAATTTCCTAGCCAACTGAAGAAGTTAGGCAGTGCTGCCCACCTACGTCACTCTGTGGGTGTTTAGGGACAACTAGGAAGCCAGGACTGCCTCCCAGTTGCAGGCCAGACTGTCTGGTATGCTAATTTAGATCCTGTTATTCACCAGTTGGACAATCTGTTGCATCTGAAATCATGGGACTGCTGTGGAAGAAGGTATTGCCAACTGATGTAAGGACAGTTATAGCAGTGTGACTTATACTGCTTCCATGCATGCTTGCTAGCTGCTCTGCTCTTTTGAAGTTTATGTATTAAAATTAAAGGTACTATTCAGCCAGAAGTGCTGCAAAGCTTCTTTATTATCTGTGACTCATTTGCATTGTAGATATTTATAACAGTAAAAAAAAAGGGGGGGAAATACTATACATCTACATCATGGTAGAATTCACATTGTTTTAAATAGAGATGTTATTACTAAATGCCTTTAGTGTGAGTGGAAATCCAGTCTGTGATTTTATTTTTACTTTTTTTTTCTATATGTATAACTCAGTTACAAGAGCTGTCAAAGTGTGTATATGTGGGGGAGGTGCGAGAACTGAAAGAGACAGCTTACCAAATCACAGAAACCCATTATTTTAAAGAGGAGTTCTACGAAGTCTGAAAAATATTAAGGAGGAAAGAAGTGAAGCTAACTAGTTATCCTTCAAAACTACTGTAATGGAATAAAAAATTAATGATAGATGAATACCATTTGCACATAAAGGTCTTTATAAATAGATCAGAGCTACAGGAAGGAGAGGAAGGAAATGATGATAACTCAGTAGAATAAGCAATGCATTTTTCTATTTTGCTTAGCAAATGAAAGCACGGTCCTGGCAAATTTATTTATGACTCTCTACACACTTTGAGAGATGCTTCAGCTCACAAATAAGGCATTTAATTATTTTTGAATGATGCAGCAAGATATAGACTAAGCAGAGTAAACCAATGAAAAATGGGGAATGTGTGCCGTGGACAAGATTTGAGGCAAATAAAGCAGTCGTACATTCTACCATGAATTCCAGGTAACAATTTATTATCCCCCTGGCACCCAAGAGCTTTGGTGTCTCTGTGCTTTGATCTCTGAAGCAGCACACATTTCAAGTGGAAGGATTTCAGACAAACTAAGGAGATGGTCTATTACACAGAGCTCATTACAGGTTTGGAACCTTTTATTATTTCCGTTATTTGTAAAGAAATAATTTTAAAATTGTCCTCCATTTTTTTTAAAAGAACTGGAGGAAAAAAATCAACATGTTAGGACTACATGGAATAAAATAATAAACCTGCATTATGTTTACACTCACATGCATACGTTGCTTAGGAATCAGGAAGAGGATGTCTGTACAACTACCATAAATTACACCACATGCTGTGCAACACAGTTTTTTCAAAGTGTGTTTTGTGTTCTTGTTTTTCTCAATTAAATGCTGCCAGACTACATAATGCCAGACACTGTATGGGAGATATAGGTAGATCTTGGCAGGATTTGACCCAGAAGAAGAGAGATTTTAGAAGTGCTTTCATCACAAACCTCTGTATACAGAATGAGAGGAAAACCCAGTGTTGCTGAATGTTCCTACCATAGAAATGGAAACTATTTCATGTCAGTTGAAACACTGGTTTTACAAAGACTTTGTAAAGGCAGGTGGTCTCATAGTAGTTGTAGTGTGGAGCAGAAAAAAAGAATCAGTCTTGAAAGAGCTTTTCATTTATATTTTTTATTCTAAGCACCCGTGAAAGTCATAATGAGCTCTGCTGTGCTAAATCTTCTGAAACTGCTTTTACAAGCTGGTTGTACTGTAAAGAGAGTAAAGCAGCCAAAATGTTCTGATACTGTAGCTACTGAGTATTTTCAGTTCCAGAGTTCCCTTAAGTTTTTGGGTAGTCTTAAGGATTTCTGATTCTGTTCCTCCATGCTCTTTTAGAAGTAATGCTGTTGTCAGGCTATGAGCTGCACAGAAACCCATTGTTCATGTCACATACAGCCACTGACAGGACTGAAGACAAGTGACTTATCACCTGATTCTATGAAGATTAATGTGTATTAAACTTTGAACCAAAGTGGGAGTACTGTGTGTGACTGAATTGTCTTTTGTTTGAAGTTACACATTTTGTGGTATTGGATCCTAACCTGTACAACACGTGAACCAGTTGCTTGTTTTGCAGTTTTGAACCTCTCTTGAAGTCAGAGATGGTGTGAGGAAGCAGGCTGAATTTTTCAGTTCCTTTTGCTGAAAATAGGTGGTCCAGCAGGTTGGGCTCATAGCAGAATGTTAAAGTGCACAATCAGGGCCTTTCAAATGAATTCTGGCTTGCCACTTTTAAATGGCATTGTAGCTATTAGAAAGAAGAGTGTTGATTTTCATGACTTTTGATTTGGTGGTTTTTTGACTTCGAGAGGCTGTTTAGTGGAGCTCAGTTCTGCCCATATTGCAGGAAAGTCCATAGTGTATTTAGGAAATTGTAAAAAGCAAAAGAAAGGGAATAGGCTGCACTGTAACATTAACAAACAGCATGGCTTTCAACAGTCAGTCATTAGAGGAAGTATTTGCTAATGTCAGGATAATTTTTAAGATAGCATGTGGTTGTACATTTGAGAATTGGAGAGAAAACAGTGAACACAAATGTACCTGGTTTAGAAAACAAAGTATGACTGTATGACTTGGTTTCATAGTCTCTTGTCAAAAGCACTTGTGGCAGGACTTGTCAACTCTGGAAAGAAACTGATTCAAAGATGACTGCTCGAGTGTTTTGACTAAGAGGAGAAACTATTAAAAACAAGTCTATATTCTAAAAATATGAAAAGTCTCTTTGGTTGCTAGAAGCGATAATTAAATTAAGCTGTGCAGGAATATTTTCTGCCTTTAATGAGCCTGTTCTGAGGTTAAATGCAACTGGACTGTTTGTTTTTGTGGCATGATCCTGACAACAACATTGAGTAAGGAGAGCTGAAGAAAAGCCTGCTTTTCATCTTTTCAACATTTTTTTCTAGCTAATATTTTCCTTCCCTGTTCTTATATAAAGAGGAAGGGGTAATTTAGCTATATATTTTGCTAGCAGCAGCTTTTTATGACTATGATATAATGTCAGGCATTTCACACTGAATGTGCTTTGCATATGCTGTGACCTTGAAGAAACTTTTGGATGCCTCCTAGTGCTTGAATTTAGCCTCCCATTCTTCCCATAAGAAGTAGGAAAAAAAACCCCACAAGCCGCCTTTTTTTTCTGAAAAAACTCCCATCAGGAAACTTGAAAGGCTTTTAATTCTACTTTTTTTTCCCCCCTTTCTTTTATTTTCTCTTTCATAGCCATCAATGCCACAGTGCTCGATTAAGTATCTCTAAAAATATAATCTGCAAATTACAGGCCTTGGTTTACCACAATGTTGCAAACTGTCATTAACAAACAGTCTTCAAAAGCCCCTGGCTTTGCAAGCCGTGAGGTAGCTGAAGTCCATAGAATTGTATTGTTCTCTTCAAGTGCTCCTAGTCATGGTACATTTTACCTAATTGTTTAAAAAATACTTAGATTTTGCTTGAAGGTGCTGAGTTTTCTGTAAGTGATGAATTGGTCTGCTGTCATTTCTAAGGGATTTAAGGGATATATGACAGGATGTCATATACAGGATGAATACAGGATGAATAATCTTTGGACATGCTCTTCAATGACTGCATGTTATTATTACAACTTCAGAGGAGTTTTGGCATGTTTTGCCTGCTGAGATTTAGTGCTCAGTTGCATACACAGAGTAACAGCAAGGGTTTGTGTTATCCCCCTTACCCAATGCTATGAAACTGAGAATAGGGCGAAGCATAGCAGGAAAAGAGATCAGAACTATGCTTTTCTGTGAGCCCTCCTTTTCCTCAGACTTATATGTAGGCCACTTTTCAAGACTTTTGTATAAAGTTGGCTGACTCAGCTGATGTTACTTATCTAAGTAAAGGTCTGGGTGTGCTTTGAAGGGTGCTGTTGGTTACTTCCAGCTAAACATGACTTTGCTACATGGTTCTTTAGCTTGGGGTTATGATCACCTGCGCCCCTTCAGCAGATGACGTACCTAGTAAAGTGCTGGGAGTATGGTTGGCTGCATCTGTGTTGAACTATTTCAAGCAGCCATAGGAGCCAGCCATATGAATCCTTTGAATTCAAGAACATTCTTGAGATTTCAGCATCTGTGTTCGTAGTCTGTGTTGTAGGTAGCTTGCACAGACCTTGATATCTGAGTTGCTTTCACATTCCATCTACTGCCACCTGCCAAGCACTATCCAGAGCCTTTTTAAGAAGGACCTAAGGCAGATGATTAAATACTGCTGACATTGATTACACTGACCAGCAAAACTGGGTGTAACATTGAAACTTCTGCATTGAGGACTGTTGTTCTCTACTTGTAGTAAGTCCAGTGGCTTGTATGCTTAGCCTCTCTCTCAGTGTACAATTTGTATGTTTTCTTTTCAAACTGAACTTTCATTTTCTTCTGAGTTAAATTTTACACTTACACAGCTCTAGTGACTCTCATGGAGGTGTTCCTCGCTCAGACTGAGGAAAACACAATGACAGTACAAGATAAGCTTTCAGGATTAACTAAAGGGTAAAGGAATGAAGCATTTACTATGGGACTCAGATATCTACATTGAAAACCTTGATCCCCAAAACTCCTATTCTGTTGCTGCAAATTCCATGTGCCAATGCAGGAGGATGAGGGAGTGCTTGCATGCCTTTCTTTCTTTCTTTCTCTCCCCCCCCCCCCCCCCCCGAAAGCTGGCTCTTTTATCTAAAATATATGGCCTTCCAAGGACTGAGAGCCAGTCCCCCGTCCTAGGTGACTGCCTTAACCACAAAGCTGGAGGGCTGTACTTTCCTGGAACAGTTCAGTATTTACATAGTGCACACAAGACCAATTAGCTTCAGTAGCATCAAGTACTGATATCCCTAACCATCTAGACCTGGTATTTGTTTGTCCACCTGAGGCTGGAAGCTTGGAAACTGTCCAAGGAAGGTGAGGGAATTAAACTCAAGTCTCTTGCTTAAAGTTATTGCTTTAACCATTGACCTATAGAATAAATTTTATGGGTGATTTTCTTTTCTACCATTTTTGGAAAGAAAAGTCATGACCCTCATAACCTCTTCACTAGCTTTTTTGCTTGTTTGTTTTTTTAGATTAAGGGCTTTTAACAGTTCTGTTTTCAGGAAGGACTTGAGAGCTGGAAATCCTGCATGGATGCACATGTGTCATTAGTATGCTATAGAGTACTTTTTTTTTGGAAAAGTGAGGTTTAAGAACTAGTCCTTCTTCTAACCTTTTCCATAGGCAAAACTCAGAGAGCTAGTAAGGCTAATCCTGTATTTTAGGGAATCTGGGGTCTAACACTAGGCAATGCAATCCACTGTCTCGCCAGCTTCCTAAAAATGAGTTACTTCAACATTCAGTATTCTGGTGCCTAGGTCCCTTTGTAGATCTAGGCCTCACTCTTTCATTTGTGAGAGACTGTAGAAAAGTAAATGCAAATAGGAATTTGAAAAAGCAAACTCGGATTTAAATAGTGTTTTTAAACTCAATTTTATGGAAACACAAAATTATTATTTAATGAATAGCTATTATTTATTAGTAGGGAATTAGTAGGGAAAATAAGGAGCAAGTGATTAAAGGTTGCAATATACCAAATACTAGCAAACTATTTTCCCCAAGAGTTTTTCAAATAGTCTTATTCCAAGAGGGCAGCATGAAATAAACCTTTGTATGTTATGAATGTGTTATTTGAAACACATTCTATCCTTAAAATACCATTCTTTGGAAGGAGCACCTATTTCCTGGAGAAGAAGCATTCCCTGATGTTGCTTCTTGAATTGTATCAACATTTTTCCTCTTAATGCAAAAAAATACATATACATTTGGCATTACTTTGGGAGGGCCCACATTAAGAACCAGTGGGAGTACTAGCCATGTAAAGCTAGTCAGGTTTCAAATTTGACTTAGGAATGCTTTGTTTTTATTTTATTTTTTCTTATTAATACTATATTCATATTGTAGTGGTTTTGCTTGTATGTGTAGTGACAGATTCATATCTACCTGTAAATATTCATACAGTTCTGTATAGATAGTAAGTAGGCATATAGGGTTTTATTGAAATAATAAAATTGATAAAGGTAGAGCAGTCGTGCTCTCTGATGGTTCTGTGATTCAATTAGCTGTGTTTCAGTTGGTGAACATCTAAAGCAAACTGATGCTTTCTAGTTCTGTGACTTGCATACCAAAATATTTAAGTTGTAATGGGATGCAGTTTAGTTTGAATTAGAATCTCTTAATATATTATTTTTATTTGAGTGAATCAATAAATTGAATACTTACTTCCCTGTAACATGAATGATTCTTGGCAGATTGTAGGAAAATTGACACTATGAAATAATTAGCAAACTTCAAAGACAATAATGCAATAGGTAAGATGACTTGAACACATTTCTGATCAGACTAAAAAGATACCTGAATGTTGATAACTGTTTTACAGTCATTTGAGAATGTGAACAAAGTCATTTGATCCAAGTGATACTATTAAGGGCCACTTAGCCTTCAAAATTTAAGTTTAAAGCTAGATAACTGAAGAGAATTGATATCCATCTTGGTCAATCACCACGGTAAGTTCAGCATGGTATTTTGAAAAATTAGAAATTGTAAAGCTTCAAATTGCTATTAGTTGAGTGTTTTAGAGTAGAAAATGCAAGTTGATTGAGCCTGAAATGATACTTAAGATACTTAGTGTGTAACAGTGTCATCAGATTCAATGCAGGTATTTTTTAAACTCTATCTGAATTATAAGTAGATATGCTCTTTTTCAACTCTGAGTATGAACTATATATATAAAGACAGACAAGAAAGTACTACCTAAATCTAAGCTGGAGAGACTTTGAAGCACAATATCTAAAATTATCTCTGGCTTAATTAAAAATCATTGCAGCATACTTGACTTTACAATGTTTGCTTTCAGAATGTTTCCCTTTGTGATTGTTACATGAAATTCATGAAGACTTGGAATGATCTCTTAACAATTTTCCTGGGTGAGAGAAAAGTCCTGGAAAGCAGCACAGAATGTTTTTCTACTCATTGCTATGTGGGTGACTTTTGAAGCACAGCTGGAGCTGCACTACTGTACATAGCTGGATCAGAAGAGTTGTGTAAAGCCAGAAGAGGAAGAAGACCCAAATTTTTACTGTTTATTTTAAGCTAGAAGTAAAACATCTTTGAATTTACCATCATTCACCTGAGGATAGGTGTGAATTCCTCATTAGCAGCTTCTGATGCACGGCAGAGTCAAAAGCCTCGGTGTTTGGCTTTGCATGTGTAGTTCTGTTATCACTGCTGAGTCAAATTTATTAATGAAGCTTTTTCCACTATTTCCACTTTTCTTCAGTGTATATGAGATACTGTGCAGTCATGGTCATCCAAATATGGTGATTCTTAATTTTAATTAGGCTTGTCTTTGTACTCTTCTAGCAGTACAAGCAGCAGGATAGCTTTTCTTAATAGCTATTGTCTTGAGAAGGTGGGCATAGCTCCTGGTCCATGTATTCATTGCACGCTTCCTTATGTGCCTATGGATCACTGTTTCACTCTGTGCCACTTTAAAATGAACTGAAAGCTTGCTCTGCCCCCTCTATCCTGCTGTAATACATCTCTGTTTGGACAGTAGGTGAGCCAGACACTTGTATAGGCAAGTACCTAGTAAGACCATCATCTAAATCCCTTAGAAAGCAACAGGAATCTTTTACAAGGGCTTGGGGTAAGTCCTAAATGTGTAATTGGATGTACTGATATGCATGAATACATGACTTACTGTATTTGACTTATATGCCTATTTGCCTAACTAACAAGGCGATTTATGCAAAACTTTCAGTGACGTTAATTTCTGAAAATACAGACAAATCCCTTTCCTGCCCACCAACGTTCATTTTCTAGACTACCATTTTACTGCAACTTCTGGTAGGAATTTTGCTGGAAAAGTATCTCTATATATCCATAAGTACCTAGAAAACACAAATTATGCTAGGATGAATTAAAAACTCTTGATTGTCTTTTCACAGTGTTATCCAGTACTGCTGTCCCAGAGAATGCAAAACTGTAAGCAGTTTTCAAAGCTCAAGTTTAATTTTCTAGACCTGATAGCTTTTAAAATGCAGTTTGTATCAGTTCAGTTTTAACAAAAGGCTGCTTACTGTAGTTACTGAAATAGATTTATCAGTGACACTCTGTTAGTCCTCTCAAGGAGAACAATGTTGTAGCAATAATGATCCCTTTTTTTTTTTCAATTAATGTATGTCTGACCTTTAAAATTTCCCTTTACTAGAGAGAAAACTGTTCCAGATGAATAGTATTTACAATGCAATGCGCTCTTACACATTTCACTGTTCATCTTACAGGAGGGAAACATTCAGCACTCTTATTTTGGTTTTATACTTCATTTTAAAGTAATCTTACTTAGATACTGTTGGTGGTATCTTCAGATGGTCTACATCCTCTGCTCTTTCAGTTGTTACTCTTTCTACAGAGTGAAGAAGATTTTTTTTCTTTTTAGCAAAAGATAGAGCAAGGTGAGGGATTAGTTAATGAACTAATCATTTCTCTATCTAATGAAGTAAACATTTCTCTGTGTTTGTCTTTGCATCTGCTTCAGAATTTTAGATCACAGTGACTAGGATCACACCACAGGATAGGTGGATCTTCAGTCTTGATCCCCAGGTTGTCTGTAACAGCAGACCTGGGCTCCATTCATGCCCACGTAACCAAGTTTGCTTTCATAAACTTTCTAGAGATATCATGCGCTTCATCACATCTGATGTACAGTCAGGACATGGCCACAGGTTGCATTTGGAGATCAGGTCTGCGTACTGAACCGGTAATCTTTGAGCTATCATACGGTATCAGTCATATAGGTTCTTCTCAGCACCTCGTATCCTTATACATCAGTAGATCTTTTGAAAGCCTTGAAAAGTATTTAAACTTTTTGTAGTATTTTTTTCCGCTTGCTTCTCCTTTATGTACCATTTGTCAGTACAAGACTGGCCACTATACTGAAATACTGGAAGTGGTTCTGCTGATGAAGAATTCTTAAATTAGAAACAGGCGATGGGGGAAATCTCACAAGAAGCAAACTGTCAAATGTATTTTAGTATAATATTTCAGATCCAAGATAACTTTAGAAGAAGTTTAGTGCAAGCTTTATTCCTATGATAATATATGTCCATGGAAGCATTTTCGCTTATGGCTATCTGAATAACAGAGGGAAATAAGAAATACAGTAACACGGCACTCAAATGAGGAGTTTGTTATGATGTGTTGTGTCATGTCAGCTCTCAGACACTTGCTTCCTGGTTATTCAAATATTTAGGATTTGTTTATTGGAAATTCAAAGACGTTGATGTTAGCACAAAGATCCCAATCCTACAAATGCTGTCTTTATGCTGCTGAAGTTGAGCATTTGAAAATCTCCTTTTAAATCAGCTGAATTACTCATGGTAGTGGAGTTACACATAGGTATGTATTAGTGAAAGCAGGCTAAAGTTTGAATTGCCAGAAAGAAAAGCTGTTGATAAAATATTTTGACTGAGTAGAGACCAAAGAGAAGATCATCTGAGAGGCAGAGGCTGTCATTAACATGTCAGTGTGGGAAGAGCTTTATCCACGGTGATCCATAATATGGCTTTTATGAGCTAAGCAAGTGCTGCATACTTGTGAATAGATGAGAAGTGCTGTGGTTCTGCTTCTAGTAGTAGTTCTACTTCTGAGACGAGTGTTTGACATTAAAAAGCTCCTCCATTTTTGAAGATTTAGGACACCAGAGACCCCTTTCCAAGGTCAATACTGTGTGTACAGTGAGATAGATGGATGTCCATTATACACAAATGAATGCGGATTGCAGATACATCCTGTAACTGTAATCTAAACTTCCATGTGCCAACTTAGTCTCACAGGAGTTACAGGCTGAACATATAGGTCTATATATGCTCACATATATGCATATATGAATATCATACATGCTTATGCTCTCCTTGTTGCTTTCTCTCTGAGAGCTCTGACTGTCATTTTAGCTGTGTGATTCACATTTGAGAAAATGCAAGACCCTAGAATCTATGGATTTTCCACTAATTCATTTTAGGATTTTTGGCAAATGACTTAACTTTTGTCTTTCAGACTCAATTTTCCCATTTACTTTAAAGGCTTGGGATTTTCTTCTTCTTTTTTCTCTTTCTTTCTTTTCCCTTCTTTATATATATATGGTGCTTTCTAGATACCTGTATTTCAGAAGTAGTTAATGGTAGTTATAGTCTCTGCTATGAGATAATTTAGCCATATTGTCCACTACAAGTACTGGAGGAGATATACTGGAATTCTGTTTAAGGAATCAAAGCACATTATAGCCTGTAGTAAACATTACTTCATACAGTATTTTCTAAATATTTTCAGCTCTTAAAATTAATTACAAAAGCAGGTAAACACAAGCTGTGTTGTTCTCTGTTCATTATAAACAAAGCAAAACAGGTTTCTTCTGCTTGCTTTGTAATTAAATTGGCCAATTTCTTTTTTAAATTAATGCTTTTTGTTTATTTTTTGTATTACTTGTTAAATGCATGTTTAGGTTTCAACCAGTTCAGCTAATATGTAGAAACTAACTACATCAGTTATATCTACAGCAATTATAATAATGTCATTTGCTTGCAGAGAAATTGCAAAAATCAAAGGCTTCTTTCTGACTCAGCAGGGCTCTGCTGGTTTTGTGTTCCAGAACAAAATTTTTATCAAAGTCTTGCAATATTTTAGATAATGTAGAGTCGTTTTTCCTGTTGTTTACTTTTTCCCTTCCTCTACTACTACAAAGTTGTTCCTTTAATATTTTTAGCCATGAACATGAACGAAAGTGGCATAAAGTATCTCAAGGAGGTCTGTTCAGCCCTGTTTCTTTTTAGGATTCACGCAATTTGAATAATTCAAATCTTTTGACTGTTTATATTGATAGATATGTCTGACATTTATGCTGAGACTGAAGTGCTCAGAATCTTTGATAATCTTTGTCAATTACTTCCTAAAAATTCCCTAGTTCAAGAATGGGGAGGGGGTCTTCTTTTTTCCCCTGTAAAGACCAATTATGTCCATTGCCTGAAGAATGGATATATGCATGCTTCCTTTTTTTTTTTTTTTTTTTTTTTTTTTTTTTTTTTTTCCCAACTACTCCAACTCCCCTGACAGGTCATAAGCTTTTCCTTGAAGGTTGGATTTTCTTTTTGATTTTTAAATTTGTAAAACTTTAGAGTATGAGGCTCTCTTGTCATGCTTTTGACATCACCTATGCCGTACAGCCTGGAACAGGCAAATCTGAGGCTGTGGAAGAAATAACTCCACTCCTCCCTTGCCTGTTTTGCCTCATTTACTGTTATTAGGAGAATGAAGACAGTTAAGTACTTTTTACAGGCTAGAAGCAAATATTCCCAGATTGCTTTAGGCTGGAGGCTGTACATCATTTCACATTTCTTTGTATCATGCTTGGTATGACTTGATTGGTATCTGCAAGCCTTCCGCTTAAGTACCTATGCACTAAAAGTTTAAAGGATGTAGCTTAGAACCATCTTTGTTATGGCATGAAGTTTTTCCCAGAAACTGTCTTAAATGCTAACATCTCACTTCCCAACATCTATTTTCAGGGAGTTAGCTGCTGTATAAAAGTTATTTTCTAAGAGCTTTTAGAGCCAACTGGCTGCTATCCTTATGCTTCTTAACTATAGGAGTATTTTCAGTGCTGCAGTCTGATGGCAATTTCCAGTCAAAACAGCATTGTTTTATATTGTACTCTGGTTGTTCTTTTGTCAGATGTATGTTCATTCTTACAGAACTGGTCCAACAGCTTTTGAGTAAGCACCCACTTCATTTCCCGTTACAGTATTGACTAAAGCATTATGTTCTGTTCAATATAGATGTCTGTTACCTGCTCCTACTTTAGAAAAGAAATAGCCTGTAGTTAATTTCTGGTCATTTAACTATGATCAGTTTAGGTTTCTTTTTTCTGCAGAAACTGTTCCTATTGTGTGATTGAGTGGTTCTGCATTTCCAGTAGTCAAAGTGGAATTTTGAGGGCTAGTAGAGTTCTTTCCCTTCCATCCACACACACATGCCTTCCTTTTGAGAATGCCATCACACACTAGTTGACAGCACACAACCATCTAGTTGACAGCACACAACCATCTCCATCTAATTATCCATGGCAAAGGCATGCTGGGTTTCCCAGCATTGTGCTGATCTTTCCAGTACCATGGAAGATGGGTTTATAAATCTTACTCTCTGTGGTATGGAAGTTGGATCTATCCTGCCAAAAGCTTGATTTTCTACAGAGTTCAGCACTCCTGTAGCAATGTCATCTGTTGTGCCAGAACAACTTTCTTAGATAGTAAAACAATATTTTTTATTGTTGTTTTAACTTCTGATGAAGAACAAAACATAAATTATCCAAATCCTGCACTATGTTACAGCACTTAATATTGTTACCGATGCTAGAAGGGGCAATTTGCCCCAAACACTTCATTAACCTGAAAGTGTGCTCTGACTTTCATTTTATACACTTTAATTTTATTTGCTATACCAGTCATTTCATTAAAGTTTTGTCCCAGCAAACGCCAGTAGTACACAGATTTTTAGGGTAAATTTGTTCAAATCATTTCAAGTGAAACAGCAACAACAATGTGTATTTCTGTCTTAATGGTTAGCTAGATAGCAAAGTAAAGTTACTTACCTTAGCTTTCACCTTGTACACAAATTTCATGTCAAAAATAGTGGCTTAATCACCTTTGTGGTTATTTTCTCCTGTGGATGGGGATAGTACAGCATACTCTGTGGCCCATTACTAACCACTGTTATAAATGTAAATTTTGTGCTATTATTGTCTGCTTCTGCCAGAATGTTTCTGTTTGGAATATGAATTAAGATCATACTGACTATACTGTTAGCTGACTCTAGGTGAAAAACAGGTGGACGCAAAGTCCCATGAAGTGCAAAAAATATGAAATAATAGAAGAAACCTTTTCCTTCTGTGAATTTCTTTAGGTTTTAGTAATGTTCAAGTGTTACAAACAGCACTAGTCAGAACACAATCTTCATCTGACCATGATTATAAGTACGTAGTGCTCTTTTAAACATTATATGGTTTTTTAAGTGAAAAAAGTCTCAGAATATTGGAAAATCTAAGAATGCTCTGAGGGAGCAGAACAGATACGCTTTCTTTCTAGATCGTACATTATCTGATAGGAAGAGACTGTAAAGCTGTACTTGAAATGTAAATATATAACTGTTCTCAGAAATGCTGCAAGAGGCGTGAAACAATGTGTCATTAATTAAAGACCATGAGGTATCAAAATAATTTAGAACTTCTCTTTAGAGGAAATAAAGTGAATCTATTCTTTAAACTAAAATTAAGTTAAGAAATATATCAGCACAATAAGTTTTTGCCCAACTTAAAGAGGTGACTTTACAGAACCTATCAGAGTGTGAGTTATGAAACAGAAGATATTTGGAAAAACAGAGCACATGCTTACTGTATAAGATGTATAACATAAGAGCTGTTAGTTATAGTTGTGAGACTGTAGAAAAACAGGTAAATGTGTTACAATATTTATTGCCTAGCCACACTAGAATATAATGGATATGTCTTAAAGGAAGAGAGGAAACTGGTACAAACATTAGTGAACCATGGGGATGATTCACTCCAACATCAGCCATAATTTTGGATTCATTGTATTGTAAAAACTATAAAACCAAATGGATTTTTCAGTGCTGTTTTTGTCCAGAAAAGCTATTATCAACAAAATAAAATATTTGCATATTTTACCTCGGTCTTCCGTATTGATACAGTTTTACTTTTTTTTGATTCCTGTGTCCATTTTTACCTCAGATTTTGAAGAAGGGAGAGGGGCAGATGACTTATGACCTCCATAGTGTCTTAAAGTTTTCTAGCTGCTGGTTTTCCATGTCATGCACGAAATATCTGGGGATTGACCTCTTTTTTAAATTCAATTTAAAATTCAACTTAAGCTTTTTTCACTGAAAAAAAATTCCGACCTCATGATATCTGGAAAAATATGACCCAAATGGTCATATTTACCACTGTTAAATGATGCAAGGGTAGACGATCTCATTAGTGAGAAGTTTTTTCTCTTTCCTCTAGTGAAACTGGCAAAAGGTTAAATCTCTGCAAGTTTAGAATGACCTTAAAAACAACATATCCATGTATTAGGTGCTTGACAATCAATTCACTACTGCAGTGAGTATGTAGGTTATCTTGAATATAGCAGAAAATGCTACCCTGAAGTTTTCTACCCTGTTCCTTGAAGGATAAAATAGTAAAATAGCTGAGAAGGCTTGAAAAAGCCTTTAGTTGGAATGTGGAGATGACCAAACAAATTATCACAATCTGAAAGCCAGATACAGCAAAGCTTTCAGGACAACACAAATGCCTACATAGCTCCAGTATTCAGAGCTGCTAAATTAAAGATACTTTGATGTCTCAGAATTATTCAGCATATTTGTACCTGTCCCAGAATACACTTAAAGGGAAAATAACCCCCTCCAAAAAAGAAAATAAATAAAAATAAATCTCCTTCCTAAATTTAAGAATGTGACAACGTTTGACTAGATCTGTGCACAGATTCAAAGTGTTCCTTTGTATAATCCTGTATTGCTCCTCCCATTAACAATACTGTATGCATTCCAGTCACTCAGGAGATATGATTCCTCCCCAGAGGTCTAAAGTATAGATCTCTTTTTCTGAAAAAGTCATCGAGACTCCCTGGATATTCAAGGGAGAAAAAGACGCTTCCAGAGTGTAAATGATTTAAAGAACCAGTTTTTCTCCAGGGCAGCTTAGGGTGAGTAGTTGAGATGTGAGCAGCTACTGTGTAAACATCTAATGGTGAGTAAGACAAATCCCACCTGAGGTATTTTTCTTTAAAAAAGCTGCTTTCTTCTTTGTCTTCTGCTCTAAATCTACCACTCACTGTAAATTGAAGGTATTTTAGTGTCATTCTTGTGTAACTTTCATCAGTCTTGATTTCTTTGTCCTTTCCCACTCCTCCCCACCTTCTTTGGTTATTTCTGGTTAGTTAGCTGTTCTCTGAGAGCTAGCTGAAGTGGCCTCTTTTGCATGTTCTTCTCCCTTAGTTGCAAGGAACTGTTGGTCTATACTGTTGCTTCCTTGGCCATCTGACCCACTGGGAGCCATAGGAAAAGAAGAGCAGCAGGCCGGTTGGTAAAGGGAGATGGCATCTCAGGTCTGGCACTGTAAATTGAGAAGTAATATATGCAGCACACACCTTCACACGGTCTTTTCTGAATCCTCTTGACCTGCAAATTATATTTTAATGCTTGCCTATTTTGTGTAAGAAAGTATATTCCTAAATCCCAGCCCAAGTCAGACACACTGGTGGTCTATTTTCAAAGAGTGTTATCTCAGAGTAGAGTTTGATAATGGAACATCTGTTTCAAACCATTGGATGAACATGGATGCTTGTGTTATGCCTTGATGAGACATGAATTCTTTGGGGGAGGGGGATTCTGTCCCACTTGTGCTGGTGGTTTATTTGGAGGGAATTTTAAGTCTTTCTCAGCACAGTTACATACCAATTGCAGCTTTCAGCTGTCATCTGTGATTAACTATTACTTTGACTGGAAATGTGCACTGAACTGCAATCACAGATCTCTGCCTTCATTGCTAAGGAGTGAAAGGTGAGTGTTGCGCTTACAGTGCATCAAACAACTTACTGGTGCACAGTTAATAGCTTATCAGCCATCAATGAGACATCAAATATACTTTTTCAGCACAAAACTCTATGCTGAAGAGAATTTCTAGATTGCCTTTTAAAGGCACATCTGTCCTTAAGAGGTATTCCTGAGTGAGGTGTGCAAGCTTTATGAGTGAATCTAAACCATCCAGCTACTTACCTTTGTCAGAGATTGAGAAGACTTTCTAAGTTCTGTCTAAAAATATTCCTGCACTGCAAAATATTTCCACCAAGGTCTGTCCTATTGTTTTGCTTATCTTTATATCTAACAGTCCTGAGGATTATGTATTTAATTGCTGTTAAATGGAAATGATGAAATGGCTTGATCTCTGTACTACATTGATAGTCAGTCAAAAACTACATCTTATTTTCATAAATAGGGGGGGAATGGGGCATGCCCTCGAGAGATCATTAATTGTTCTTCTGGAAGTGGAGGACCATATTTTAAGAGACTTTTTTCAAAACCTAGCTAGCAATGGTTTATGTGGCTTTAGCTATTTGAGGTGATTGGTGGACATTGGTATGAAGAAAGACACTGGAGAACCTACAGTTCTGTACAGTTTTATACTAACTCTCATTTAGGAATTTCCCTTTTACTGAGAAGTTCTTGATATGGCAGTTACATCTATGTCAGCAAGCACTTTCCCTGGCTTACCAGCCTTTTTCTGTAACTTCTGTTATATCAGAATACTTAGATATGGACTTCATGTCCTTATTTAGTCCTATAATATCATCAAAAAAAGTTCTATAATATCATCAAAAGCTTCACTTACCATTTTGTATAGGACTTACGAGTTGTAATTGGGCCTATTTATATCTATAGGATTTTTTGCAGATTAACAAAATGGGTTGTATCTCATCAGCTTCCTAATGTATTTACATGAATGAGGATGCCAGTCATTTTGGGAGTGAATTTTAAGCCACAAGCATATATTGTTGCTGTAGAAATACTTCTTCATTTCTTTTTCTAAGATTCTAAGAAGCACTATCACCTCTCAGTCCACTCTTTAATTTGCCTTAGTACAATATCCCCACTCACATCTGAGATGTTCAAATTGGCACTCACTTTGTAGGTATTGAGACCAATGAAGATGTTTGCATATGAAAATTGGCATTTGGGTATTCTGCTTCAGAACTAACTGACACGCTACAACAGAGTGAGCAGTGTGTGTGTATTTGCAGTTCATTATAATTTCCTGATTTTCATTTTCAGTTGTGACAATATGGACTTTTATCTGAATGTGTCCTGAAGCTATTTGCTTAATTGGTGACACATGGGTAATTTAGGATTTGAAAGTACTTGGACACTCATTTGATGGCCCTTGGAGTACCTAAGAAAAATGTGGTGGATACAATGGCTAAGTATAATGTGCAGGCAAAATAGCTCTAGCTTGTTTATCATTTTATACTTTAAATAGATATGCATGGTTAAATATTGCCATAGACATATATATTACAGCTGCTAAATGTGCTTTTAACTCTAAACACAAGTAAGACTTGCAGGTCCCAACTATCTTGTTAACCATAAAATGTATTGCATGGGATACAGTGTAATGAAAAACACTACACATGATGATTGCATTTGCTTCTTGCTAGAAATAGTAGACATTGTATGAAAATGAGTTCTGCAAACTGTTGTTCTTATTTAGTCTGATTGGTGATCCTGGTATTCTTGGATGTGAGATTTTGTAAGAGACTGAGATACTAGATTAGGCTGCTCATGGACATGTCTTATATCTATCATCTTCCCAGAAAGCAGTTAGGTAGTCAGCAGACATTACTTGTGAGTTTTTTTCCTAAGAAAATTTACATTGTTTTAAACAATAAAATAAAACCTCAACAAGAGTTTGGGTTTTTTAGTGTCTTGGAGTGGGACTAATTTATATGCCTGGCTTTTCAGCTAATTATGTTGTGATAAATTACCATGTCTTTAATATAATAGTAAATGTTAAATGCTAATCACCAACTGCTAATGTTTTGAAACTGTTCCATCGAAAGTTTTGCCGAATTACAGCGAGCAACCAATTCGTAATTGGTAATGACAGTTAAGTTAAGGTTTGGGGGATCGTGTTCAAAAATTGTGCTGCCCATGCTATCACGTCTGCATGTTGCAGCTACACTGTGTAACATCTTAGAAAGTACTCTGTGAAGGTTAAGCAAGTGATAGGTACTAGCAGGGCATTGGGATATATTTCACAGCTAGCACAGTTTCATACCACTATTCTGCCCTCAGTTTTCCAGTCTCTAAGACACCGGTAACAGAACTTAATTTCCTTTGTAAAGTGCTTTAAGTTTTGTACATTAAAAGTTCTGTATAAATGGCTGAGTAATCAAACTTTGGAATGGCTCCATAAATAAGGAAAGGCTTAATGGCAGGTATGGGATTTACATAAGAAAGAATACTTAAGGGAGTTTCTCTGTTACGCTATTAGTCTGTTTTTAGTTTGTTTTCACTTTTTAAAACCTAATGTTTGGAAGCTGCTCTTTTTCTGGCTGGGCTGATCTTATTTTCTGATTGTTACGTGTATTGTATTTGTTGCCTTGTTTGAATACTCACGATCAAATAGTCACCTTTACATTAATAGATATTAAGGATAGAAAGATTTTTAGATCGTCCAACTGACCTCATGTGTCATAGTGACCTCAGAATCAATGCTGCTTCTTCCAGCACTTAATTTAAGGAATTAATGCAGAGCCTACTAATTCCAATCTATATGAACTACGCACCTTTGGGAATCTGAAAACAGGCTTCTTCCCTTCATTGCTAGATTCTCAGAACAGCTCACCTTCAATACTAGTGGTATATAAAGGCACACTTTAACCCCTAGGAATGGGGATGGACTTGGTTAGCAGAGTAGATGCTTATAAATTTTTAAACATAACATTAAAAAGTGCATAAAATATTAGTGCCTAGAGTACTTTAACTCCGCATCATCTTGCCATACCTCCATCTGTATCTACTTATTTTCACAGCAGCTAGCTGTAAGGAAACATTCAGAGACATCTGCAGTGCTAAAAGCACAGTGATAGCCCAAGAGACTGATTCCTCAAAATACAAAATATTTTCCTATAAATATTAATACATCAATAGTAAAAATTGCCAAAATATTTCCAGCCCAACAACAGCCATTTTGGGAATTTTTTTTGTGTTTTAGCAGGCGGTATGAAAGAAACACAGGATATCTGCATATCGTTTATCTGCATATTTTTATATTGATTGTAATTATGCTTTAATGCTATGATGTTTGGAATAACCTTTACTAAATGTAATTTTTGACTTTTCTGAACAACAGGTGGTGGCTTTTTTGTTACTAATAACAAAACTATAATTTAGTTGTTTCCTTTCTTTAGTATGCAATTTGAGTATTTTCATTTCCTTCACATTAGAAAGGATGTAGGCAGATACTCTTTTACTGGATGGAGAAACTGGGATGCATCACTTATCTTTACTCACAAAGGCAGTCAGTATCAGTTCTCAAATTGATAGTTTTATCTGTCTAATGTTGCATATTGATGCAACCACTTCGTTGTCATGTCTATGTAATTTTAAGAGTAAAATGACTGAAATCAAGTACATGTTGTGAACTTGGGAGTTTTGTCTTTTTTTTTCATGTCATGAAAATAAGACTACATCACTTGAATAGTATCTAGCTATGCATTGTACCCTCCTAAATTTCTGGCTAGCTGGTATAAGTCAGAACAAAATGTTAACTATTCCCAGACTTGATACTCTGTTTTAAAGCGACTTGGGCTTCCTCCCTTTGGGTCCAGCACATGAAAAAAGCTGAGACAAACTATACATTTAAAATACAGATTTCTCAAATCCCGTTGAAACCCTTCTTGATAGTCTTGTGGGAGAATGTAGCTCCAAATGCAATAAACTGTTTAAAATGCCTATGACACTTAAAAAGCCTGTGCTCTTCACTTTCAGAAGGTATAGTTAATTCCTACTTCTTTTCATGATTTTTAGTGTAACTCTGAAAATTCAAATGGTCATCTGGCTGTATGCATAATAACCTCTAATAATAATGTCCTATTTGCTATCTTCTCTGCCTCCTTCCCACTCTCAAATATCAGGCATGATCTTTTTGAGTAACTTCTATATTCCGTTTTTTATCTTTTTGTTTTATATATCTATCTTCATATCTGTATATCTGTCTATATATTTAAAATCATAGAATCATAGAATAATTTGAATTGGAAGGAATCTCCAGAGGTCATCTCATCCAACTCCCCACTCAAAGCAGGCCAAATCAGATCAGGTTGCTCAGTGCCATGTCCACCTTGAGCATCTCCAAGAATAGTGATTCTACAACCTCTCTGGGCTCCTGTTCCAGTATTTGACCACCCTATTGGTAAAAATTCTTTTCTTTATATCTAATTGTAATTTCTCGTGTTCCAACTTGTGTCTGTTGCCTCTTGTCCTATGATTGTACACCTGCAAGGAAAGTCTGGCTCTGTCTTCTGTGTATCTTCTGATCAGGTAATTGCAGAGAGCAATAAGGTCTCTCCTGAAGCCTTCTTGTCTTAAGGTTGAACAGACCCAGCTCCCTCATTCTGTCCTGATATGTCATAGGCTCCAGCTCCTGACCATCCTGGTGGCCTCCACTGGCCTTGCTCCAGTGTGCCAATGTCTTTCTTGCACTGGGGAGCCCAAAACTGTACAAAGTACTCCAGATGCAGTCTCACAAGAGCTAAATAAAGGGGAACACTTCCTTGGACTTGCTGGCTACAGTCTTACTAATGCTGTTACACAATTACTAGTATCTGTTTATCCAGCTAACTAGTTGTATTTATTTCCATGAAGTGACCACAGTTTGCTAGAAAAAAATCAAAACTTATAAAGCAATCAGTAAATCTATCGAAGGCTAACACCCATCTCAACTATTCAACATAGCTGCACTTAGAAAAAAACCCAAAAGCACAAACCCACAGCATTCCATGCTAAATTAGATCCAGTTAAGATAATTTGATCCAACATTTACCAGTTTTTATCAGGAAATAAATAATTCTGGAGAGCATGTTCACTTCTGGTCTATTCTGGTGAAGTGATCTTCTGTGAAAGTACAGTGACTGACTTGAAATATTTTGATCAGATTGGCCACAAGCATACCTGTATAGTGTATCGTGTTCTTTGTGATCATTTGTGTGTTTACAGAAATCTAAAATGTATTTATTTTATGGATTGAGCAAAGAAGTTGTTTTGGTGGGTTCTTTTAGTTGCACTGAATTGAGTGTTGTCTGAAAAAATTACTAGATATCATGAATATCAAAAAGTGATTTCTAAAAGCTTTAAGAGCTTTTAAGATTAAACTACTGCACAGATCCATTGATCAAGCTACTTCTGTCGCCAGGGAGTGTGCTGGAGTTCTAGTTGCTGTAGCAGGTCTTGGTGCTCCAGTTCTTCTCTCACACTAACAAGCAGAAAGCCAGCTATTCACAGCAAACATATTGAATGAAGCTAGTTTTATTTTCTGTGAGGAAGGTAGCTTTATTTTCTATGTGTGAATAGGCTGCTCTTAGACACTGCTTTTCTCATGGAGTTTTTTATTATTTTGAAGCATTTACTATAGAGTTTGATATAAATTTATTTCACCCTACAGATTACTCATAAGCTATTTGCTGTGACTGTACTTGATTTGTAATTCATGCTGGGGTTATTCAGCTAAGTCATATGTTTTTATTTTGTTTCCTAAGTGGATGAGTCCTAAAGCGACCAAGAGTTTCTAAGTTGGCAATATGAATAATTTCACCTGAATACTAATGTGAAGTTTTGTATAAGACTTCACAGCCACTTAACGCTTTCCCTGACATTCTCTGTGTATACGAACACTCCTAGGAAACAGCCTGCTGGTTGCAAATGATGTAGAAGCATGATGAATGCAGCTAGAATGTGACTTCAGTGACTGTGCAGTGGCTGGCTTGTCATCTGACTTGGAAGATGTGGCATTCCAGGTACCATTGGTGAGGAGAATACCACGGTTCCTTGATAAATCTGTCATGGATCATCCTAAAGACCGTGGAGGATATTACTGTTATTATTGCATAAGTGCCCTAGCTTTAGGAAGGATTCCTTCTTTCACTCAGCCTTCAGATTCCTTAAGTGCCCATCAGTTTTGATATTGTGTAGTTTGGGATACGGCATACCTAATGATTATGTTCTCTTCAGAATTCTATTTGTTTTCCAGTGCAGCTTCTGTGAACTTTTGCTACTTAAAGCAGAGGAGAATTTTTTTTTCTCTTTGAAGACTGCAAAATTTCATCTGTGAGAAGTGTGGTCGATAACTTATATATGTGTCATGTGAATTTTCTGTCATTTATTTGCATAGTCTACTTTCAGACATTTTTGTAAATTATAATACCGTATGAAATAGTATATACCTATTATGATGAGCACTTAGCTGTGATTTTAGCTTTCTCTTAAGCTATAGCTGTGGAAAAAGAATCCAAAGCTGAGTAAAAATGTCTCAGTTTCAAATATAAATGTATCCACTTTCTAATAATGTGAATCAATTTGAATCAAATTACAAATATGTGGGGGGGCATCTTGTAAATTAACAAAAAAGTCATTCTTCACAGCTAGAGTGCTTGCCCATAAGAGGTGAAATCTTTATACTGAAATTAAAATATGAACTGATTTCAAAAGATAACATGGTCACACTACCTGGCAAGCCTTTTTTCAAGATGTTCACTTACAATCTATTTAAGTAAGTTGAATTCTTGGCATCTTTTAGAATTAGGGCTCACTCTTGCTGGAAAGTTCATGTGATACAAAGTTAGCATTAATAGTAGCATTGGTGAACTCTGCTTATTTAAAGCTTACCTCTTAATTTTTCACCTGTTGTAGATATGCCCAATATCTTGATTGACTTAGAAGTGCAAGGAGCTCCTGGTATGTAGTCATGTGGTTTAATCCAATTCATAAACTGATAAAGCTGTATCTTAAAAGTAGTTAAAAGTTTTTCTCATGTCTTAGTGGTTCTGCTATTTCAGAACCTTTTCTTGTTGCTAATGTTATAGCAAATGGTCAAGTCCATGAACACAGAAGCATTTTCATACCAGATGAATAAACAAATTTATTAAACATACATTCCAGACTGATGATTATGGACAGATGATCATAGTTAAATCATGCAGCTTTCTAACGCTAACCGTGAGTTATCCAAGCAATCTCATAATTTTTGTGACAAGATCTGCAAGAAGATAACTGATGCTTTGTATGTCTGCTGTTTTTCTCAATAGTGGAATTAAAACACCTCAAGTAGTGGATTTGGCTCTTGCTACTTATTAGCTAATGTACTTACAACTTAATCCACATGCACAACAGTTGGAGTAGGGTCTTACATGCTTTTCAAAACATGATATTTAAATTTTGTCTGTTCTTCAGTGTTGTCCATTAAATGTCTGACTTTCTAAATGTATTTTTGGTTGGCTTTCCGTTACTTACATTTGCTGGTGTTTACCCTTTAGCTCACTTTTTATAGTATTGTCTCTAGCTAAGAAAAATGTTGTTTCAATTCTATTTTGACCAAATATACAGTCTACCCAGGTGTATTTTATTTATGCCAGCTTTTCCTGTGCCCTGAGATGAGACAGGAAAGCTGAAGTGTCCTTTTTCCTCATCAGAGATGTTGCAACTTAGAACAACTGGCAAGTGTAGATGAAAAGCTGCCTTGCCAGATTTGTTACTTCCAGTTTTTAGAGCTAAATTTATTCATGTAAGAGGCATATATTCTCCAAAGAAAATGTTGCAGATCGGCATCCCTACATCCATTATTAGTCTAAGCTGCTTGCTTACTACCAAACCCTAATCTCAGTCAAGAACCAATAATGAGCTCTTTGGCTTAAAGAAATTCAAGGCTGCCTCTGCATCAAAGTCCCTAAGCTCTCCAGTCCAACTAATAAAAATAGGGAACTGAGTCAGTCCTTTTCGAGATCTTGACACCTAGTTACACCCTTCTGCTTATGTTAAAGTGAATTGACTTACATACATACATCCATGGCTGCTTGATATGATGAAATCTGTTGGCTGTAGGGGTAACCTATGTGCTTTGCTCAGGCCAGGCACATAGTCTTGCATTCAAACTGTGCTGCCTTTCAGTCTACTGATATAATCAATGCCTTCCTGATATTAGGACATTACTTCCTCTTGTAAAAAAGTCCAACATTCTGCCCACTGATAATATTTTATCCATTGCTGTGTATGTGTTTATGTGATTTTTCTTTTTCTTGTATATGAAAAACAGGAGGTGAACATCACGTGTCCCTCCCAGACTCCTCCCTATATTCTTACTTTAAGACTCCTAATGAGTCATGGCAGCCTTAGTCCAAGTCAGCTATTAGCTCAGGGAATAATATGAAGTCCATCTTTCATGAAGAGTCTTTTCTTTCTGTGATGCCTTACAGTGACCATCATCTCCATTACTGCTACCTTCTGGTACTGATCTCTGATCTTTATAAGGTGTATATTGTTTTTTATTCTCTTTGTACATCTTCCCTTGATCTGCTGTGGTAGGAATCTTTTAGTGTCATGTATTGCAGTCACCAGTTTTTATCATTGCTAGCATGTGTGAGGCAAACTGCTGACATTAGTACATACTTTCCAATACAGGAACTATTTATATCTTGGTATTTTGTTTTTATATGTATACACTTACCTAGCAGAGCGAGCTATTATTTGTATGATGTATGTTAATATTTGCAAGTTGTAGTGACCAAGTACTGCTCTTATCACCTAGGGGAAAAGTATTTTTCAAAGAAAAAATGTCCAGTTATGGGCTTTGGAAGCTAACTAAATCTTTCCCTAACATCAGCAACATATAACACATGAGATTCAAGTGAATGTAGAAGGTTCCCAGAGGAAGACACAGAGGAGAAGAAATGACATTTAGACTTCAAACATTACTTCAATTAGTGTAAATATTCTGCTTTGCCAGCATTTCCACTTAAAAATTGGTTTTGTTGTGTTAGAATGGGCAGAGAAAGTAGATAAAAAGTGAGGCCTTTCAGGGGCTGTATGCTTTCTCCATTGACTGGTTGTCTCTACAAAGCTAACAGCAAATACTAGCAATGTGTCTAAACTATTTCATGAATATTTCAGGACTTTTAATATTTGACTTGATTCATATATCAATCAAATTAAAAGAAATTCCATATCCACAATGAACTCATAAATTTGCTTTAATTCACACTACATTAGATTCCTCTCTTTAACTGTTTTCGGAAAAGGCATCAGTATTTTCTAGGAAGCCATTTTATATCTTTTCAGTGAGTCCATTAGAAAATCAAGCATTCATGAAGATATCAACCAGTTCTTAGCAGGTATATGTCTCCTAAGAAAAGAAAGTAGAAGGTGTTTAAAGAGAAGGGGAAGAATAAAGTAAGCTACCTAATAGCTTTCTTTTGGTGCTGTCTTAATCCTGGAAAAAACTGGGAGGGTGATTAGATGATGTATTCATGCCCATCAGAGCAACACAGGAAGAATGAGTGCTTTAATATTAGAACTGTTCTGGTTTTGGCATCTATGGTCCGTAATCCAACTGAGGAAAATAAATACATCCCTCTGCAATATCTTCTAATTTCTCTAATGTTTTTGCTCCATTCAAACTTAATGAGAAGGTTTGAGAAAACTTTTGTATAAAATTATAAGGAGGGTTAGCTCACTCTCAGAAGTAACATCAATTTGCATTTTGTTTTGCATAATACCAGAAGAACAGAGACTCTTGAGGACTTTGATAGTGGCCAAGATGTCAATGAGGAATAATGCTTTTCAAGAGAAGAGACCTACTGAAAGGAACCATCTACACCCAATCCCTTACCTTTAGATACCCTAAATTAAATTTTATCACACAGAACTGGTATCAACAGTTTGTTTTAAGAGGTGTCTACTAAATGCCGCCATGATGTGGGTGTTTGAACATTACTTTATTGCTATTTTGCTGACTCCACACACCACCAAATAGCTTGGTAAGAAGAATCTTCCCTTCTTCCCCCCTGACATCTGATACAATTCCCTTTCTTGCTTCACAAGCTTCCAGTCATGATGCTTTGCTGCTGCTCGTAAAACATTCATATATTTCTCTCTCCCTCTCCTTTCACTTCCAGATGTTGTTTCTTTCAAGAAACTCTCCTCATACCTCACTTCTGAGAGGCAGCCTTGTGCTGCCTGCTATTTCTGTTTTGGCATGTCAGATTTGAAAATAAAGCCACATATTAAATCCTGTGATGGGCAGGTAGAGCTTAAAACTAATTTGATCAATATCCTGCTTGAAGATAGAGCTTTCATATTATCAGATGCAGTTTATAATACAGTCTGAAATGTATTTTGAAGCATTTTTATCATTCCCTATCAAAAGAGAGATTTAACAGTACTGTATTCTACCCAGACATTTCTTCCTGGCATCAAAAATAGCTTTCAAACAGTAAATAAACTGATTAGGATACACATGAAAATGCATTGGGATAGTAAGGCAGCAATAATGTGAACCAGCGGATGCTCTTAATCCCTAAGGCTCCAAATAATCATTATAAGACTCCATTTCTTTCACAGCAGACTTTCTGCAGGAGATACAAAATAGATTTTAAGGTACAGTAAGTGCTCTATTTTGGATCAGCATTACTAGACAGAGCTGCTTTGTTACTTTGTTTAAGTTTTTCCTTTGATCTTTCAGCTGCTTGTGGGGGAACCATTCTGGTGAATAACATTAATTCATCTCCTGTTGGGCTTTTCTTTGATTTCCTAAATAGGTACTTCCTAAATGGGTACTTCATCTTTTTCCTGGTCACAAGGATTTGTGACATCATCCAAAGGAAAAGCAGCCATTAAGTGCCTGTGCGATTGCTAACCTTTCTTCCCTCAACCATTCTAACTGTGTGTTTTTCCAAAAACCACATCATGAGATGCAAGGTTAATACCTATCACTAATGGCTCAGGCAATTTGCATACTTTCCTTACCCAGCTGTCTCTGAGCCTCTGAAGATGCTGCACACCATAATTCTCTGCAACAGTGCTCTAAGGAGAAGAAAGCTTGACCATGCCATTTCTGCAGGTTATCAGTTCTAGGAGAAGACTTACAGTTATGACAACTCAGAATTCAGTTGAAATATTTTTTCTTCCCTAAAAAAGAGGCATTTCCTGACTATTCCTTGTTACTTTTCCCTTCCTTACCTCTTACCTGAGCCACAAGGGCAGAAATTTGATCAGCTCCCCAGTGCCTGCCTGGAAAGTCTGAAGGGAAACCAAAAGCAAGAACTGTATATTTGGAGAACGTCTCTTCTTGTGCTCAAATGGGTGAAGACAGATCAATAATGGAGGAGATTCCCAATTCTGAAAAGGATAAACATCTGAGGGACAAACTCACTTTAGCAAACCTCCTCCTCTGGAACAACACAGCACCTGAGGAGTTTCTGTGTTTCACTCCCCCAAAATTCTGCAACCAAGGAGCAGCAGTTCAGACCAAGAACTCCTAGCTACACCTTTTCTCTGCCAACTGTCATGATAAAAGAGGATATTTTATTAGCTGTGTCATAACACTCAGAAGACATCTGCGGTACTTCTGCCTAATCCTTAGTAGCTGAGCTTATGTTGTGGGGGAAGTATCCTCTGCACCAGTATGTTATGGTACATCACCAGTATACCTCTGCACAGACACCTTCTCCCAACTAACA
Source organism: Dromaius novaehollandiae (assembly GCF_036370855.1). Lineage (NCBI taxonomy): Eukaryota > Metazoa > Chordata > Aves > Casuariiformes > Dromaiidae > Dromaius > Dromaius novaehollandiae. The sequence continues at coordinate 146,851,361 of NC_088098.1, read as the reverse complement.
GAGTGGGAGATCCTCAAAAGCTTACCACAGCTGTCTTCCTGGAATGTACCTGGGTTTCCTTCCAAATAAATCATGGTGTGTAAACAGATCTTATCTCAGTGTGCAGCTAAAATATGGCTACTGTGTACTGCTAGGGACCAGACTCTGGAGGGCACCATGGATTATAACACCCTTCAGTGCACTCACATTAGGTGAGGTGTTCTTGCTTATTTTGACTTCACACTGTATTTTAGACAACATCCGTCATGACAGAAGGCAGGCATTGCTCAGAACCTCTAGTTTCTATCATGAAACACTGCAGTCCCCTAAACACACACTCTGTCGTGATATTTAAATAGTTCTTTAATACAGTCCAATTGGCTAGGAAATGGCCTCATCAGCCAGTTCAGAAAAGCTCTAGAGTGTTGCAGAATGCAAGCACCATTAATATTCACCACCTCCCTGGATACTACTTCATCTGTTATGTAACAGATATTTGAATATCATGAACCTTTTAAAACCATTCTGAATCACTGCCCATGCTTGATTCGGAAAAGTGCCCACTGAATCAGCCCACGCTTGATTCAGAAAAGTGCCCCTTTCCAGTTTTGATCTCTCAGACCTGCACAGAGAATTTAAATCAGAAATATGTTTCCATAAATTGTTGGTGTCAAGTCAGGAGCTGCTGTTAGCCTATACTATGTATACCTTCTCATGTCTTCATCAAGAGTATTACAGTAGTCTCTCTGCCAAGAACAAACTCGTTATCTTTTGGCCAGCAGCAGAGGAGGTGCGTCCATTGCCAACTAGAAACCATTTTCCCAGATTGTTAGGAAAGCTCTCATATCAGATGCTGATAGCATAGCAGATGTGTGATATCCCTGCATAACTCCAAACCAGGACCTTTTCTCATGTTAAAATGTGATACCTCTGATGGTTATCCAAGACTGTGTAACTTCTTCTTCCACTCAAGGCTTTTTTATGTACTTAGAAATGATGAAGTATCAAGAGAAGCGGAAGTTCCTTTGCCGGTAACTAATCTTTCTCCTCCTCCATTTCATGGTCACCTTCCTCCTTCTTCTGCAGGTGACAAATACTGCAAGGTCTGGTCCTGGTCTGGAGCTCAATTTACATGCTAAGCAGGTATTATGTACTTCTCCCTAAACTGTCACACACTCTCAGTGACCAGGAACATAATGCATTGCATTCCTGTTGGTTAACCAGCATAATTTTCAAACCTCTACCAATCACTGTGGGCTAAAAAGATGTTTCATTAGGACTGCATACAAAATGTTAGGAGAATTTGGCAGTTAAGACTCCTAAGCCTACTATTTCTGGTTATGTGTGGTTTCTGATATTTATCTTGCATAGCACTGAGGGGCAAAAATATATATCCTGCAAAAAACAGTGCTTGAGAGAACAGGACCAGGATACTGGGATACCCATTCACAATGTTGATTGCTCATCATTATGAAAGCAGTGATTTGGACTGAAGTCTGGCCATTTGGGCAAGTCTGTTCAAGACTTCTGATATGTTAGTCTTTGATCCACAGGTTGCTGTGGGGCCACCTGAGCCTAAGGCCCTGTAGCTGAACTGGTTGAGGAATGACTCTTGTCTTTCTCTACAACATATTTCTCCAATCTCATAACAGGTAATACAGGTAGAAGAAACTCTGTGTGTGTATTGTGTATGTGTGTGCGCATGCGCACAAAAATGTCTTTGTCTTTAAAGAACTTATAAAAAGAAACATGAGGATTTACTTATTGGAAGATGACAAATTCTTTCTTCTAAGAGACTGGCTGATTTAGAAATGATGTTTTTAAAGATAGTAGTTCCAGTAGGCTGTTCTGAGGCAGTTCAAGATATTAGTATTGAAACTATTAAAAATAAAGAATGAAAAGCATGGCTGTGAATCGCTATTTTGAGTGAAGCAACCTGAGTTTAGCAAGGCTAGCTACCATACTTCTAAACTCCATTGAGTTCATAATGGCCAGGATAACATTATCAACAGTGTCATTAGACAGATCATGTTCACATAATGTGTAGCATGTTTTGAGTCTGTTTCTTTATGTTTGTTGGCTTAACAGTTATTATTTCATTTAACCTATTGAGTAACATGTTCTACCATCCAGATGTATCTTGGCTCGGAAGCGTCGCTTGATCTTTCATCTTTTGTTGCCCTCGCTGCTGTTGGACACTTTCCTAGGTCTCTGAAGTCTGTTAAGACTATGCAAAGATAACAAGGTGCCCCTGGGCTCCATGGAGACCATGCTCAAAGGCTGAGTATCTTTTCCATATGTCTAGGCTTCACTCAGGTTACAAAGAAAATTACAAAGCTGCCATTGACCAATCTTAATGATGCAGAAAAAGAAATGGTCTGTTAAAGACAAGGCATTTATTTGTTGAGTGCAACCTTGAGCAGCAAAATTTGAAAAGGCCAGGAAAGAAAATCCTACAAAATAATGACACAGAACTTATCTAAAATTGTGACAGAATAGGATAGGTCAGGTTTAAATTCGAAGATAAGGAAAAGGACAAGTCTCAGGAGTAAATGAGAGAGGGGAAAAAATGCAAGGTTAAAGTTAAGGGACACCTCCCCACCCATAAACACACACACACACACACACACACACACACAAACCCCACAACTAGAAATCTCAGCAAACACAGGACAGAATAATTGCCTAGTAGTCTTGAGATGTGGATAATTGCTCCTTTTGCTTCCTGTTTATTTCCTACACTGTTTGCTTCAAAACAATGGGCCTGTGAGCTAGTGTACACTGTGGCTCTGTATCCCTCTAGCAGTTCAGTGCTGGCATGAACCCTGCTAAACCCTGCAGCCACCAGCATGAACAAGTAATACTGGACCTGAAATCCTTCTTGAAAGTCTGCCAATTGCCTGCATTGATGGTTAGTGAGGAAGATGCGGCTGTGATTCTGAATGGGTGTCTCTGAATCTGGAAGAGATGAGATCTCACTCTTTTCAGAGGTAGTAGTTCTAGCTATGGGACTAAGTGCTTCTCTGCGGCCATGTCAGTTTCTGTGTTCTTTGTTCCTGCTTATTCTGCATATAGCTATCTATGTAGCTATATAGTATAGCTATCTCCATTTGAAATGTTTGATGTGCATTTATTAGTTAACACAGAGATGTGTGTATTACTGGGATTACCTTCTGTTGTATCTTCTGATGCTCTATTTACTGCTGTATCAGTAGTATCATAGCACTGCTGAGCATAGGGTTACAGTACTCCAAATCCCTGACTAGAAATTGGGTATAATTGTTTGGAAATTGGGAGAAAAAGAAATAAGGGTGTCAAGTCTTTGTAAGCAGCAGCATCCAGATCTTTGATTTTCCCCCAAAGTAACAATAATCCCAAGTGAGTCCCGTATACTGCAGTGGGCTTTGTTTTGCTATTTGTTTATATCCTATTTTTAATGCAGCGGCAATATTTCCTTCAAGCCCAATGGTAATTTAGAAAGGAACTGTTACTGATGCTATGTTGAAGCAAAATGTGCCTGTTTATCAGGACAAATGGCAGAGACAACAGACATCCCACTTCCTGTGTTCTGAAAGAAAGCCATGACTTCTGCTCTTCAGTCCTTTGTCATTTTTTGCATCTAAGAAAATCAGATGGAGTCAGGCTTTAGAAATAAAAGTTGTACAATAATGAATCCTCATGCTTAATTGTAACACTTCCAGATGGACATGCTCTATTCCTCACCTGTATAAGTAACTACCTAAATCACTTGTTGTAGGTTTTGCCCTTCTTCCCTAGTCATTATCTTTTCAATAGTGATACTTGGTGCAAGTTTGGCACATATGTAAATCAAAGTTGTCTACTTAAAGAACAGATGGAAATGACTTGAGAGGCATTCAGATCTGGTTTTGAGAGATCTCCTCTGGCTATAGAATAGTATTTCAGCCTATACCTCCAACCTACTGTACACAGAGCTTAATCTAGTAAAGAGAAGGATTAATTAACTTGCACAAGTTAAAACATGTTTCTACATACTACTTTAGATAAGAGGGAGTAGCTGGAGAATGTTCTGTAATTTGTCTGAACACAGAGCTGGCTATAGACATGTTCTTGAAACCCTTGCTCAGTAGATAACAGAGCAGTCTGGAAGCTGGTTAGATGCTTTACTTATCTTGTTCTTTGGTATATTTAATGAAAATAAATCTCTTTGCTAAGCAAGTGGCAAGTGTTTGCTTTTTCATTTAATTGGATATTCATTTCTTCCTATATTCGATAGAAAGGGCAGCAAAGGTGAGGGATGTTTTTGTCTGTCCGTTTTTAATATGACTTTTTACGTCTTTAAGGTAAAAATGAAATCATAAAGTCACCGCATGTTATACCACAGAACAGTTCTTTTGTCTGTGGCTGCAACTTCTCAGTGGCAAAGCTGTTGGTCTGTTCAGAAGTGCAACACTTTACACCTTGCCACCTGATCCAATCCTAAACTCTGAGCTGTGTGTCTGGGCACCCTCCACAGTGCATGAGGAGAGATGGCTCAATCTAAGCTGCCTAAATGGCTCAGAAGAGAAGTACGAAGAAAAGGGGTTAAAAAACCCCAAGAACTAACCTTGGCACAGCAGTCGTCTGGTGTTTGGATTCCAGACATGAAAACTTTTTGTTAGTAGGGATCCAATCAAAGTTAAGTTAATCAGTGCTATGCTTCCCCACCTTATTTTTGAAAAATGAGAGTGCTCAAGGTCAGTCATAGAATAATCAACAACATAGTGTTTGGGCACTGACGTGGCGCAAGAGGAGACTCGAGTCCTGTTCACATAGTCTTTCTAATCTTTTTAACTCCCAGAAACTGACTTGTGTTGTTTGATCATAGGTTGCCAGATCACAAAGCTTGAGCACGATCATCTTGTAATCATAAATGACAGCCAAATTTTTGTAATCGAACTATTCCACTAAGTCTTCTCTCCAGTTTGTCCAGCCTCAGAAGTGATCCAAATTCCCAGCTTTGCTTCCAAGGTTTTCCCAGAACTCTGCTAAAGTTGTGGCCTGCCTGTCATTACCTTTAGTGGGAGTAACATAAGACAATGAATTTTATAATCAGAAAGATCATTTATGATTATTTAAGTTTTTTTTTCTCTTCCTTCTTAGAGTCTGTGTTAGTCTGACGCTCACACTGACTGTTGAACTCGGAATCCATATCTTGATCATCTGTCTTGGCTTTTGTGGTTCTGCTCACATATGGATTAAGTCTGCTAGCAGACTGCTCTCCCACACCAGCAAGGAGACTAGCTCCAATTGTAGTGTTGCCCTGAAGGCATTTGATATGAACCTGGTATTTCTTGGAGGGAGACAGAGAGCTAAGATCAAATTCACTAGAATAATAAAAACCCTCCCTTCCTTTTCACTAGTGTTCATCAGTGGGGAGGTTTAACTCTTATCTGTTTAACATTGCATCTCATAACTCAATTATACTTTTATCGTATTTTTTGGAGACCTCCAGAAAGCCCTCTGATATTCTGTGATCCATAGTAATAATGGAGGCAGTGGTTAAGAAATAGGTCAATAGGTTCAACAGGCCAAACTGCTTTGCAGTGTTCCTTTCACAGGCTATAGCCTTTATTTGTCAAATGTCCATCAAATTCCTGCTGGTGGGAAAGATCGAAAGGTGCAGGGCAGAAGTTGCAGGGGACTGATTATTTGTTTGCTCAGAGCGCCTTGCAGGAGAGCAACACACTAAAAGAAAACACATTTGCCATCTTCTAGAAAAGAGAAAAACAAAAGAAAAAGCAAGAATTGTTCAGTTGTTCACCAGAAGCACAGGAGCAGGAGCAGGAGGACACAACAAAGGAAAAATCATATTTACCAATTCCTTCTCATTTAAAGGTGAGAGAAACATCAAAAGAGCCGCTGACTGGAAAGTTATCCACAATTATCCTCAGTGAGCTTACCAGAGCACTTGAAAAAGAGGCATTTAAACATCCTCCTCCATCATCTTTTTTTCTTTTCTTTTATTAAGTAAACAAGTGAACCGAAATTATCTTCAGCTACTTTCATTATTGCCGCTGTATTTGGTTATGAGTTCAGTAAGTGCTTTAATATGAGAGGGAGAAAAAAATAATAGATTTTATGTAAATACTGGTTGCTAATGATGCTATCAAGAGACTGGAAAGCAGGAAATGGGAGGAGTTGATAAGCAGGAGAGGTTGATTGAAAGTGCTGTACATAGCTGGTTTTAGACATGGCTCCTGAGTGAGGAGATTGTTGTGTTCCTGCAGTTCATCCAGGCAATGAATATGTTTGATTATTTGATGAAAGGCTAAAATACTGCAATGAGACATGAGGAATACTATGTGTAAGACATGGTAAGGAAATATACTGAAGAAAGACTTCTATTAACTAGGGTCAAGGAAATTCATGGCCAATGAAAATACACCAAAAGAGACCTAAGCAACTGTCTTTGTTTCCATCAGGCAATGTGTAGACCTTCTTCACTGTCAGATATGGGAAGTCTCTGATGTAGCAACTGTCTTGCTCTTCCTCCACAGGAGCTCCTTCAAACCCTACACTTCTACCACTTTTTGTCATTTTCTGCATATTGTCTTCCTTTACATGGATGTAGTTTATCAACCACATTAACATTGTCTGAGGCCCTCAACTAGAGTAAGCCTGGAGAAGAGGGGCATCTGATTAGAGCATAATGTACTGGGAAGTCTTACCAAGTAATTATGACTAAATAGAGCAATAGAACTGTGGAGTTAGAGAATATTTTGGAGAGCAGAGATATGCTGTAGAAAAGCTAAAGTAGTATTTGGGAAGTGTTATAAAAGGTCTAGTGTTGTACTTTATTGGTAGTAGTTTGTACTAAATGACCCAGAATTACTTAGTTTTATACCATAAAATGAGATTTTGATATCTACTAAAAATAAGGCTTGCATAAATACTAATATAGAGATCAACATGTGAGAAATGAGGAAGCTGAAAGAGAGTGAGAGTGTTCTTGTTTCTAGACAGATATTCTTTTAATGGTAGAGAGGTGCTGCCCGAAGCTCAGCTTCTGCACAAACAAATGGATGATCTGGCAGTTAAAATCTGGCAAGTCTTTTTTTCTTAGTTTATTAAATTACTAATGTGTAAAGAACAAAAGACATTAAGGTAGCCCAAAACAAAACTGTTACTGGCTACCTCTGTGGGACTGGTTATTTTCACGTCTGTTGTCAGTAACAGACATTGTGCTGCTGTAAACCATGAACAAACAGAAGGAATCCTCAGTTTTGAAGACTGAAATTAAGGCAAAAGCTATGAGAAAGAGAGAGAATCTTCAATGCAAATGTTATATAAGTAAGACAGGTGACGTAGACTTACATATTTATATATATTTTGAATAAAATATTATTTGAAATAAGCTGACTGAATACATTCATGCTCAAATTATATGAGTAGAAAAGTACTAAAGCTAGGGAAAAACCAGGCCATGCTGGAGAAAGCAGTTGAGTTTTTAGAAGAAATTATGCTGTTATCCTACAGAGAAAGGTCATAAAAGTAGTAGGTATACCTGGGTGATTTTTTTTTTTTTTTTTTTTTGTTTTTTTGGCACTCTCTTCTGGGTTTCTGGTCTGTGTAGGCAGAGCCTATACTGTTGATCAGGTTCTGTTATTCCAAGATGTCTTGAAAGAAGGTCTACACAAGGTCTATACAGACCATTGTCTACATCAAAGGTAGTAGTATCTTCTCCATCTTTATTCGGACACTGGTATTGTGCTTCTAAATAAGGAGAGATGGACAGAGTGACTCTGCAGTAGAGTTGGTGATAGCTGGTTTTGGTACACTGTAGATGTGGTTTGTGCTCACACATATACCATTTCTGAAATGAGATGGTCAAACAGCATTAATGGCAAATTCTTAGTTTATATCTGGTCTCTAGGAATTAATTCAGCTCCTAGAACAGGATCTGCAAATGCTGATAAACTCTGTTCCCAAGAAGGGCTTAGCCTGTGTGCCAATTTTGCCTCAGCAAGCTGCTGGTTTTTTTATCCAAATTAGTGCACAGTTGCATCCTGCTATTCAGACCTATTCAGCAGGTTGGGGGATGACTGGTGTTTTCAACTAACCTGTTTGACTTTGTTATGAGATAGGCTAGAAATGTTCTCATAGTCAATGATAACAGAGAGATGGTGTGAGAAGCTGTTTCTTACTGAACCACAAGTATCCCATCTCAAGTTTCTTGCATTACACATTAGCATTCTAGCTCACCGCTTCTAGAAGAATGTTTGTGCTTTCCTGCAATAGTTATGATCTCTTCTCAGCACTGTCTTCCAGCAGAACTCAGTATTTCAGCTGAGAGGTGAAGTAGCCCAGGCTTGGAGCGTTGTTGCTAGCTAGCTATGGTGATGTTCTTGGATTCTACGCCTAAGACAAAGTCTTCTCCAAACCCAGCTTTTCATTTGCAGGCTAATATGGTTTTCTGAGGCTGTGTGAACAGTGACACTTAGTGGCAACTGCCAGAACTATATGTTCAGGAACATAGGCTGTCTGCTAGGAAAGTTTACAAAAGGTGAATTGTAACATATCTAATTGGCTGATCCTCTCTCTCAATCAGAAGGGTCATCAGCAACCATTCCATTTGGCTTCCCAGTGGCTTCATTTTACATGCTAGTTAAACTCTGTTACATTTGGAAAAAATGAGAAAAATAATACACTAACTTTTGTGTCCAAGACAATAAATAATACAGATGATGGAGTTTGTATGTGTAAATGCTCTTCCATGTACACTAACAGTTAAAATTACTTGGCCTTAGCACTTGAAAATATCATGAAGCCCTGGTACAGAGGCCAGGTTCAATAATAACTGAAATCAAATCTTTTTCTTTTCTTTCATTGCTAGGTGCTAGCCTGACTGTTGTTGTGCTGCTGGCCTTCACTTGCCCTCTTTTGCCCTTTATAAGTAGTTCTTTTATTGGCTACTTTATCTTTAGATGAGATAATAGTTGGACAAATTTATCTGACTAAATTGCATTTATGGAAATGGGAGGACAGACTTACTACACGCCATCTTCCATTATTCCACTGAAGTCTTCCCTTTATGTTTTCATAGTCTTGATTTTTCCTATTGACTCTTGCTTTATGTTGCTGTTTTGTCTGCATGTCTTAAAGCAGTGCCATTGCTGAACATGTCAGTTGCTCTGCTATTGTAAGAAAATCCTTTCCTTAAATTAATGTCAGTGATGTATCTCAAGTAAGATGTGCATCCACTTAACTGTGGTTGTGAGTTCCCTTTGCATAGATGGAAGCGTCCTCGCTGCTGAGGGCAGATCAGCTACAGAAAGTGGGTAGGCCTTGGACCTTACATACAGCACACAATGTGTGCTGTCATGTGCATTATGGAGCATTGTGTCTTGCTATATAGTTGCATAATAGCCCGAGGGGTAAAATGATGTGAAGAAATAGATGATGACATTGAAGGGAGATCAGTTTTGCATGCTAGCTCCTGCCCCGTTCTTTACTGTTTTTTTCTGTGCTTATATGTCCCTAATTATTGAAACTGAGGATAAGATAGAGACCTTCCATTTGGCCTGCAGTGTTGCTAGCTGGCTATATCAGTTATTTTTGGTCTCTGGCATGGGCAAGATAGAGTGAATGACAACCCATAGTGGATCTGGATACTGTGGATTATTTGAGAATCAATGAGATTAGAGTTTTCACCCTACCTGATTATTTCACACAATCACTTGCTCCCCGTCTTTCCTCCAGTGACAATCTTCACCTTCTTCTTTCTGGCCTCCTTTTTTCTGAGACCACTTCCTTTCAGGAGCCCTTGGTTTTTCAGCCACTAGGCCTCAGTTTTCCCAACTGAAATAGTCTATGTGCAGAAGCATAAGGCATGATCAGCCTTCTAATCAATGGTTCTCTCTCATTTCTCTTTATTAATTGGAGGAGTCAGGACACACCACTGCTGTTTAGTCCAAATGTTATCAGAATTTACAACCAGCCCCTACTGGTTGCAGCTAGAAAGTAGCAGGCTTCTGCATGAGAGTTCAGAAGTTCAATTTTGGACATTCATCCCCACACACACACACACACACACATCCAATTATCTGCTGCCTTTAGCATTTGCAGTTTAAGCTATTTTCTCACCTACAACAGTCTCAAAGCACAACTTCAGTTTTATCTGGAGTCATGCCTTGCACTTGCCTTTCAGCTGCAGGTAACTGGGTTCCTGCCAGGTCTTTCAAATTCCCAAGTCTGGAGTTTGTTAGGTTCCAAAGGATTTTGCAATCAACTTTACTTTGTTAGTCTGTACTTACATCAGCTTAATTATTACTGGTTTACATGAACCCACATTTTTCCTTTGAATAACGGTTCTGTGACAAATTTAGTCACTACTGAAATCTCTGGACAGACCTCACTCTTCAGGGAGTTCTGTTTCGTTTTGCCTGTGATCAGGCTCTCTGGTCTGCACAAGTACCTGAGCTTAGTGCGTTTTTAAGGTGATGGATGTATTTGGGTTCTCCTTTTATGCTGAACACTAGTTTTTCAGATTTCAGCCCTTCCTTAATATTGGTTTATGTGTTAACAGTGCTGGTAATGGTTACATCTGGTTTGAAAACTTGATTAATCTTACTTTGCTTCTGACTTGTTCATCTAAGTCACATTCAACTTCTTTTATGGTCAAAGGAGAGAAGTTGACATTGATAGAGCACTGTTCTTCTCATCCAAAGTAGATTTCTAAAATAAGTAAACCGAATCATCCTTGAAGGTGTGAATAGAAGGAATAGAAGCTGAGTAGCACAGATGTAGACATCTAAAACATATGTGTCTATTTTTATGTGAGAGAAATCCTGCCCCGAAGTGCTTACAGAAGGCAGGCCTATCTGTTGATGTCCTTTCTCTGTCAGACATGAGGCTTACTGAAATAATATAAACAGTAGAGTCTTTTATAAGGCTAAACAATCTCTGAAGCATGCTTTTAGATGCAAGGGATTACGCTTGTGTATGTGTGTGTTGTCTGTTAGATACCTTTGGAATGCTTCCCTGTGTGTTTGGACAGGGCGTCTCACAAAGGACCCCAACACTGGAGTGTTACTTCTTGGCAGTTCTGTGATTTAAGTATTATGTCATCTAATCGCAGTTTGGATATTGTTACGGCTTAGCCAGAATACACAAGTCCAACAGTTTCCCTGATCATTTTACTGGTCTTCTCTAAGTGCCTGCACGTACAGCTTGTATTAATATCAGTACCAGAACTCGGTACAGTGCTTCAGAAATTGTTGTGCTTTCAATGGAGTAATCAGAATGATGTCATTGGAGGAAAAATGCATGAGAACCTGGAGCATCTCAGCGAACCTGCTTTTATGTTTCATTTTCATTTCTTTTAATGCCTTTTATAGCACTAGCAACTCACTAGGAAAACTCAGTTTATTAAAAACACTTTGCTGAAGATGAAAGGTTTAATCCTTTTACAGAATAGGTTTAAGAAATCTAGATGTGTGTTCAGATTGTTTGTAAATATTTTTGTATCAGTCATACTGCAGAATTACAAGCTGCATCAGAAGTAGTATTTTAGCTACGTTTAGATATGTTTTTTTCCCTGAAACAAAATTTCAGCCAGTAGTTTGAGGTTGAATTGAATGGCTTTGTTCACTTTTTAGAGATGAGGGAGAATTGTTTTTAATTTAAAAAATTAAGTAAGTTTCAAATAAAAAAAATCTGATTTTTGGCTGAAGTAGTTACCTGAACTTGGCACAAACTTGAAAATTATACCAGTTGACCTGAATGTTGTGCATTTTTCACCAAAAAGTAGTATTTCCTTATAAGCTTTACCTAGCTTTGCTCTCCAAACCTATTCAGCTAAAGTATGTCAAAGTAGGTGTTCCATATTGCAAGATCTTAATTTAAGCAAACTTCACTGTGTATTCCAGTGATTTAAAATCATAAGCCTGAATGAAGAGTATGTTTACATCCACAAAATCATGAATAAGAAATCTCTTATATTAAAGTGCAGTCTCTCACCAAGTCACAATGGTTATGAAAAAACATTGTTGGATTTTTGATTTTTAACTGTCTGGAATTTTCTGATATCGAGCTGAGAACATTCGGATTCAAAATCATTCCTTCTGGAGCAGGTGAATGTCATTATAATATGTATGCAGATACTTCTCTGTGCAGGAGAAGTATGTACACTCTGTGTAACATGTTCTTTTGGGGAAAAGTGAAAAGAAATCCATGTGGAAGGCAGATGTCTAACTTTCAGTAAAAAAGATAATTTCTTACTAACAGAACATATATTTTGCTCTTGGGCTTTTACTGGATATGTGAAAAGAATTTTTTTAAAAAAAAGGAAATGAGTACCTAAATCATTATGTCTCATTCACATTATATTATCCTGAATGTTCAGACGTGCTTGGGGAAAGTGCTTACTTAGGGCCTGAAGAGGGCCATTCAAATGTTATTATATTGGCTGCTTAGATTTTGTGACTTGTAGTGATCATGACAGGGAGAAGTAAATTTTATACAAACTGTTCACTACCAGAGTAGATGTTTCCCCAACTACAACTGCACATAACACATTTAGTAGAAGAGACAAGGAATACTGCAGGGCAGGAAGGATGATAATTTTGTTGTTCCATAGTCTACTTGACCAGGTTTGTTGAAAAAAATTACCATCAAATCCAAAATAGAAGAATTGTAAGTGGAACTAATTTTCAGGTAGTGCTTTTCTTAACCTTTCTTAAAATCAGAGACTCTTAGGATATCTCTTATCAGAACCACAACATGGAGGTGTCACAAATTGCTGGTTACTTTTCAAAACTATAGGCTTTAATTGAAATTAATTTTTGTTTCAAATGAATAGTGCAATCAAAACAGCAGAGCTGGTTAAATAAATTTCGAAGGAACAGTATTCTGTGGAATTACATGTTTTTGTTGTAAACATAAATGGTAAATACATTTGGAATTTGCTATCAAAGGAACCTAGAAAGCAAGTTCCAGCAGTGTTCCAGCATTTCTGTGTCTTTTTTTCCCTGTTGTTTGCTTTGAAGAAAACATATTTAATTCTTCTGTTTTGAAAATAGCTTCAGTTATAGTTGTGTCCAGTTTATATCCCATAACCTCATAGTGTAGAATCATGGTATTACTTACGCTGGAAGAAACCTCTAGAGGTCATCTGGTCCAACATGCCCCTCAATGCAGGGATGACATGGATCAGGTTGCTCAGGCTGTTGTCCAGCCATATTTTGAGTATTTACAAAAAGCTATCTTTAAGACTGTTCTGGTGTTTGACCACTCTCATGGTAATTTCTTTTTCTAACATCTAATCAGAAATTCCCTTGCTGCAACTTGTATCTGAGGTTCTTGTCTTACTGCTGCACTCCTCTGAGAAGAATCTGGCTCCATCTTCTCTACATCCTTGCATTTGTTGAAGACATTGAAACACTTCATTTTGCCTAAAGAAAACTGGCAAGATTCCCATTGAGTTTCTATGAGGCCTTTTTCCTTTTTGCATGCCTCTGGATAAGAAGAAAAATTCTCAATGTATTTTGTGTGTACCCCAAAGAATGAGGAAGGAACAAAACACAAAGAAACTTTGAAAAGAAACTAAGCTGTTGAGCCTTTAGACTTTGTTAAAGAGTGTAGTAAAATGATACTGTGAAGCCATATTTGAAAGAATAAGTTTAAATGTAAATACTTGCTTCTGCTACATCCCAAATAGCCATTTTCTATTTTAGAATATTTTTAAAAATAATCAGTCTTGGAAGGGATAAAGTGTAATAATACTAAGTTCTTCCATATGTATTTTTTTTCTTGATGCTGCATATATTCACAACACTGAATGCAGTTAAATGATTCATCACCCCCATTCTTTTGATGCTGAACTGTGTTGCAATTGCAGCTCTTAATAATTTTTACAAGGCAAAATCTGAGAGCCAGTAAATGTTTTGGGTGGCTAACCCTAGAAGGATCAGTGTTAGATTCTTCTGTTCAACAAAATAACATTCCTCCTCAGCTCTGAAGTTAGTATCTGTATTTTCTCTGTGTATTCTCTAGCACTGAACACCACATTGCCTTGAGTTCCAGGTATTCCTGTAACTGTGCCTTCCCAATGCAGCACCACAGTTTGTTTTGCCTGTTACAATCTCTGATTATGATGAAAGTATGTTCCCAGCTGCATCACTCTATAGCTCCTCTTTCAGTCAAATTCAATTTCTGTTGGAGGGAGCTCTTCCATACCCTGCCCATCATGTGCTATTGTCCTCTTTCACCGGGTTCAGCCTGTTGATGTTCTGATTACCAAAGGCGTATCATTTTATTTTGAAAAGCCTCCTCCTCAGTGAACTCCTTGAGATATTTTCAGCTCTATTTAGATTTGTGCATTACAGTTTTAAATTGCTACTTTGGGCTCTATTAAAACAATTTTCAAAAGGAAAATGTCACTGTGCACAAACGGGTAATTGAAAATAGCACTGGCTAGGAAGAAATACAGTTTTCCAACAGATTTCCTTACCTTTTGTTTAAAAGCTCAGGATTAGTATTATTTGAGTGGGTTTTTTTATTTTGTACAAATGTTAATCACGATAAAATGTCATTGGTTTGGGTAGTCGTATAATGCTTGTTAACATATCCATTTGTGCAAGAACAAATGAACTGCAGGAGTTGTGGTGTACACAAGTAAGAAATCCCAGGTAGCAGTCCATTAACCTCAGGAGGGTCGTTCACGTTACAGCATGAATGTTCATTATTTTTGTGCAGCATACAATATTTTATTCATTCCATGCATATTCTGGTTTTGATAGTGCTGTTATGTCTATGAGTGGTAACATACTCAATATTCCGCATCTTAAAAATATAAAATATTTTTACGCTGGAGTCACAAAAATAAATCTTTCAACTCTAGCAAGCTGTATAAAGTGCATAGCTAGTGTCTTCTTGTCTTGTGCTGTCTGAAGTCATTTACACAAGTGCAAGTAATTTTGTATCATTTTGTCAACGTGGCCTCACTTTGCCTTCCTTTTGCCTTCCTTCCTCTAAATTATGTGCAAAGTCCAAGACATTAATTTAGCTCCAACTGGAGCAGTATTGATGAAGCTCATCAGTGGAGTATAGAGAGCTGTCAGTGACATCATAGGTTATGTTTTCTCTAGCAAAAGTTTTAGCGAAGTGATCAATACTTTCTGCTTCAAAACATTAAAAAATCCATTAGGGCAGAATTGGTATGTTTCATCCTAATTTGTCTCTGGAGCTAAGAAGGCTCTGCAAATCTCATGCTAGTATTTTTTTATTGTAAACATATGAATGACAGGATATGAGTAGTAGGTCATTTAGTTTCTTGTATGGCTTAAAGCGCTCTACTAAACACCATCCAGTGCAATGCAGTTTTCTGCATTATATAAAATGGTAGAACTGCATGATTCCACAACCTTCTCTTCTTCCCTTCTGGTCAGATTAAGTCAGTGTCTGCGGATGTACCTGGAAGGAGCAACCTGCTTTGGTAGAAAGTGGTCCATGCTATTACCTTATGTGATCTTGGTCCTCTATAAAGATAAAAAAAAATGTGTAAAGGAAACCTGTAAAATGACATAAAAAATTGAAAGAATAATTAAGTTCTGAATGCTGCAGATGCTCCCAGGAAGATTTAAGGAATATTGAGGGATGAGAGGAATTTTTTTAGGAAGTTGTGCTCAAATGATGAACTGTTCTACAGAGCTAGCAGTGGCCTATAATGAATTATGTGAAGTGCTTTTTATGAGGATAAAAACAAGAAAAGTGATGGACTATGAGTGGTCTAATTTTATTGACCTAAGCATTTTGGAAACCAAAGCCAAACTGACAGCCTCAGTCTGACAAATGAGTCAACTCTGAATGTTCTTAATAATGGCACATGCAGCACTGGCTGTTGGAAGGAAGCATTTTTTTTCTGCAGTTCATCTTTCCTTCTTATTGACGTAGACATCAGTTGATACCTGTATTGTGCTGGAGTGGCTCTATATGTGTTGAATTTCTACAAGATTTACTGGAGGTATAAAAAATGGGGATGTTGATCTCTGAAAGTCAATGTAGTCTGAGTTACTGAAATTGTGTTCACTTCCAGTCAGTCTTCATTCACTCATAGATGTCTCCAAAGAAGACTCATATGCCTTTTCAATCAGTGTCTCTTTGAAAATTGCTTTTTGAATAATGTCCTTGATCAATGTCGCCCACATATGCTGTTATACAACAGCTTGGGAGATCTGAGCATGGAGCAACAGTTACATTTTGGTTGTGTTTGACCTAGGGATTTGATCCACTGTTGTTACTGTGTCCAAACTAATGCCTACTTAGGCACTTTGCCTCACATAAGGAAGTTATATGGAAAAATGTCTGTAAATGTCTCTCAGCTGTACTGTGATCATGTGCTTTACAGCACTCAGCGCTCAGATGCTGTGTAAGCTATCCTGTGGAGCATGGGTGATTCAATCTAACTGATTTTGCTTGAGAGTGAGTCAGGAGCACGTGCTTAGTCAGATACAGCTCAGAGTCTGTTGAAGAAGCTCTTCTGCATTGCATTTGAGCTCTGACTGTTTGCATTCCTGTGTGGCTGAGCATACAGACTATGTATGAGAGGTAGTTGAGGTTCTCCTGGCAAAACTGTCTGCTTTCATACCTTTTTACCACATTTTAGGTAGACCAACATTGTTGCATGAGGTTGTGCCTTAAATGAGGGATCATTCCAAAGTCTTTGCATACTTAAATCATAGATTTTAGAAGCAAGGAATATGTATTTATAATGTATAGGTACAGACTCTAGCACAACAGGGTGAACAGTATGGGGACTTGGGGCATCTAGATGTTACTATACTATGTGTAGTAATATCATAATTTAAAACATGATTTCTTCAGTTTTATTCTTCTCCTAAGCCATTACTCATCTTGACTGCACTGTGTATTATGCATGAAGACAAACTTAATCCTTGTGGAAAAAGTGTTAGCTTGGGATTTCCCATGTCAAAAAGTGCATGTTGTTTAATAATGTATTTAGACCACATCAGCTTCAGACTAAAGGCTTTTGTGTTTTTTCTTCTGTGCTGTGTGTTACTCCATAAGACACACACACATACAAACACACTGTGTGAACAGAACAACCTGCAGGGGAAAATGGGAAAACCCCAGCTTTAAAGGAAGGTAATCAAAGTTTACACAAAGGCAGTATTGTCAAATATGAACGTGGTTAAAGAGGAGCAAGAGGAAAATATTTAAATGCATAATGTATCCATTTTACCAGCTAATGAAGAGGACATTTTCTTAGCTTTCTCTAGCGGGAAAGTAGAGCAAAAGAACTTCCTTTAACACTAGTTTCTATAGAGACAGTATTCTCAAAATCATCTCTATGCATCTTTTTTTTTTTTTTTTTTTTTTTTTTGGTCTGTTGGTATCAAGGTTCATCCAAACCCTAAAAACTTCATTTAACTTCTGTCTTTCATTATCTGTGGCCTCATCTTCGAGATAGTGGGCAGTAATCTACCAAGGACTTACCTAGTTCATGGCTGATTCATTACACACTGAGGCATTAAATATTGAGCAATTTTACACAGTTAACCAGAATTCCTAAATTACATGTGGGCAGGTTCCTCAGCCAGTCACAGCTGATTATGTTTCAGTTACTGATAAATAGTAGCATACACACACAGAAAAAGCTTCTTTCCAGGATTGTTTTACCAGCAAATCTGTGTGTAATGTTGTAACCGTTCTAACAGCATGCTTATTTAGCTACTGGAACTGATTTATGCTCAGAGTTGCAAGATATTGTTAGATAAATAGTCCATTCGTTTCCCACAAAGTTTAATTAAAAAGAATGATAGCATTACATTTCATATGACAAAGAGATGACCCATCTTTGCTGTATAACCAGTTCTGGGAGATCTGTTGTTCAGTTCTGTTGTTGTCTGAGGCTGCAGCCTACATGTGCTTGCTTAGCACTGGTGAGGAGCCAAGGAGTGATGTTTCCTTCTTGTGTTCTCTCTAGCTATAGTATTTAGTATTTAGATCTGAGTTTCTGGGGGTTGCAGTCTCTCTTGAGGAGTAGTTACTGAAAATTGTACCTGGGGAAAGCAAGGGCCTTACTGCATCCATACTTCCTCTGTGACAGGGTTGTAGGACTGTATTGAGGAATATAACTCCTGTCTGAAAGCCTTTTTAAGAAAAGCAGTCACTCTGAATAATAATGATAATGCCTATGCACTGCTGTCTTGAAGGCATTGCTTTAGTTTTGGTGAAGCTGCTGCAGGAGGCTTCCTCTCATTTTGTTAAAGGTGAACGCTGTCTCTTACTCTGATTTTTCACCTGCGAGCCTAGTGCCAATCTCCTGAGTTGCCCTTCCTACCTAATATCATTCAGCAGTGCTGGGTATGTGCCATTCACAGTAATTTCCTCTGTCTTACCCATCCAGAATGTATTCATTGTCATTTGACTCATAATGTTTGCTGAGGGAGCCATTTGGAAATAGGGAAAGTAACTGAAGAAATTCAGATATGGGAAAATACCCATAAAATCATTCTTTTTAATCCTACAAATCAGCAGGAAATGTGACGACTTCCATCCAGACCTAAAATCTTGGATTAATATTTATTAATTAAAGATTTGGTCTGAAGATAGCTAAGGCAGTGTTGAGTTTGGCTACTCAGATAGTTTCTTTCAAGACTTGCCAACTTAATGTTTGTTTTGTTTTCTATATGTGTGGAACTTTAAAGCCTACAGTACCTAGCATGATACTGGCATATCTTCAAATAAGTGATAAGTCAACAGGATAAAAATAAACCAGACTGTTTCCTTGTCTGGAATATTATAATCTGTGTTATAGTATTATTCCCTTTTCTCTATTAGAGCTCTGAATTATCAGTGACCCGAAGGCTTTTTTACTCATTACAGTAATTGGTTTTACCTTTTTATTCTTCTAAGGCCAGTGAATTTAAAATTCTTATAATTTTGCCTAAATGAAAACATATATTATGCAGTAGGCAAAAAGATGCATATGTGATTAGTCTATGATTATCTTGCTGTTAAAATAAATCTAAACAAATGAGATTTTTATTGTTCCAGGGCAGACTATCTGGATGGTAAATTTTTCTAAATTGGTCATAAGCCACAGCCCATTCAAGTTTGTTCATAAAAGCATAGGCAAATGTGTAGCTTTAATTATTCTTAAATATAGGGTTTTTTTCATTTTTGATAGCTTTTTCTGGTCATAAGTAGTAAATGCAGCTATATTTTACTGCTTTGTATACCTGACATGTCAGCATGATAGTCTTTAAAGCACCAAGATACAATTTGATTTTGCAGCTTTAAATAACTGGGTGTCTTGCAGAAGCCAATGCAAGTAGATAATATCATTAAAATTAGATAGAAACACAAGATGAACTCTGTGTCAGTCTGTCTTTGAACTCCAGAAGCCTACTGTACGGGGCAATAATGCATGGCCATAGGATGAGTAAACAGTATATGCTACTTTAATGATGGAGAAAGGGCACTGTATGTGTGCACACAGAGATTGACTACTGTGTTCAGAAGGCTTGAGTACAAACATGCCTGAGTTGGCTTTAGGGCATCTACTTTGGGGATGATAGAGCTATAAAGATGCAGGGCCATCAACTTCAGCCACCTGAACTGGGCCCTGCTGCTGTGTCTTCCCACTAGCTGCTACATTCAGACTTATAAAGATTCTTGCACTGTCTGAGACTCAGTCAATGTGTGGTGGCCTAGAGTGAATGAGATTTGCATTGCTTCTTTTACAGGTACACTACCTTGCAGAAGCACTTACCTCTCTGTTGAACAATCTGAACTGCATGGGCCCTCTAAAAAAGTAGTGGCCCCCCCAGAAAATATTATTCTGTCTTGTTAAAAAGCTGGTTTAGCTTGCTCTGCAGTTACACAAATATCTGAGCCAGCGTGAGAAGCAGCAGAGCTAAGGACGTAAAGTGAGAGGGGATGACTAAGGTGGACTATGTGTACATCTTTTCTGGAGGAGTTAACAGTATTGTTTAATCCTTACTCTGGTAGAAATAATAACTAATTTCCAGTTACTAGTTAATAATATTTACATTGCACAGCATCTTATGATGTTTCCATAACCTAAAAAATTGTTACGCATTTGGTTTTCTTATTATGAAAATTAAATAAACAAGCTTTACAAAGAGGGAGCTGAAAACATCGCACATGGCACTTATAGTGTTCAACTGGAAGAAACCATCATAGGATTCTTAGCAGCTGGCTTTAGATTAGTACCACAAAATGCCCCTTAGATGGCTTAGAATACAAGCAAATAATTTACCCTGTGCTAATCAGTTAGCCAAATGCAATAACTTACACTTTGCTATAGAACTCCAAAACTACTGGTTATTCAACCCCCAAATACCAAGCTTTGGACTTACTGTTTTTTCTTTCCAGTTGTCACTGGATTGGGTGGAGGTTTTATCTGCTATCAAATGTGTCACCTCGTATCAGTCGCCAAGCCTGACATATTGATTACAATCAGCCATATTGATAAATGGGTGATATGTTGTTCTATTGTATGGAAGATGTCAATCTTATTCTATTCCCACTTCTTTTACAAGTGACCTTGTAGCTTTTCTTTTCATTTAGTGACGAATAATTTAATAACATTGCTTCTTAAGGTCAGGGAGAAAATTTTCTCATAGAAATGTTTTATACTGGAAAATTTAACTGAATCAACATTCAACTAAATCAAAACCTTATGAGGGACTATAAATTTTATTTAAAAGGGGTTTTGACAGACTATTATCAAGATTTGTTATGCTCTTGACAGATTTTTAATATCTTAGAACGTTTACAGAAAACCTTTTTTTAGAATGTTGAAAAAGAATCTTTTGAAATATTTCACTTTGTGAACAGTTCCGATATTTTTCTTTCCGATTCGTGATGGAAACAATGTTTAAAACCTTAGACCTTTGAGAAAGAGAGACAGTTTCATATTTGACCAACAGTGGCCTACTTTATAATGTCACTTGATAACAGTGGCACTGACATATATACTGGATATGATTCTGAATGAAAGAGCCAAATCAATGCATCTCCCTCATAGAAATAAACAGTCCCAGGATACAAATCTCCATGCAGCTGTCCCATGGGGATGAGTTGTGTTCTGTTAACGAGATGCTTGAAATGATGATGTGTGCAAAAAATATATTGTTTCCATTGTAAGTGGACAGGCAGTGACCTGTAATTCAGAATCAGATAAACCCTTACCTTAGGGTGATCAAAGATCAGTGGAATTTGCTTTAAAAAAAAAGGGCTAGGAGCAAGGAATATAATGAGGGAATGTTAGAGGAAGAGCTTCTGTTGTCAGGATACTGTGCTGAGAAGATGATAGAAGTCTTCAAAGTATGGCACAAAGCCTGAACAATTCAGACCTGTATTGCTACATATTGCTGCAGTTCCAGCAAGTACAGTGAAACTTTTTTTGGACAAGAGGCAACAGGCACAAACTGAAACAGAGGAAGTTCCATCCAAATATGAGGAAAGACTTCTTTTCTGTGAGGGCGATAGAGCACTGGAACAGGTTGCCCAGAGAGGTTACAGAGTTTCCTTCTCCGGAGATATTCAAAACCTGCCTAGACATGATCCTGCGCTACATGCTATAGGTGACCCTGCTTGAGCAGGGGGGTTGGACTAGATGATCTCTAGAGGTCTCTTCCAACTTCAACCATTCTGTGATTTTGTGATTTGTATTACACTCTACAGAAAGATTTACTGTTGCATGTTTCCTCCTTTGCCTTGGGAACAACTGTACGCCTGGAAAAATGTATTAGGCACCAACGTACAACTAATCTGTCTTGCTGCTGTGTTTTTGCTTTTGTTTAGAAGGACTTAGAGTGGGGACTTGTCACGGTTCTCCAAGTTAACCATTCTAAGTGAGGTTTGAAGTCACAGATTTCTTCGTGTAGGTCATACTGTTCTTTTATAACTTTTATATACTGTTGCTCTGCATCCGACAGCTATAATGGAGCTGCCAATTCAGGTAGCACAGGTGAGATCTTCTTCCAGTGTTGTTCTCCTTGCTGTTGACGTGCAGCCAAAGAAATCTGCATGAGCTTCCTTCTGCAGTAAATGCTCTTACTGTGAATCCAACTGTTCCCAGTCATGGGATAAGAGTCACAGGCATCGGTTACAGTGAGGAGGACTTAAGAGCTTCCTCCACTCACTTTCCCTGCAGTGCTGCTGGTCCCCGGAGAGCAAGGGAGCTGTTTTCTGGTTCAGTCTTACTCTTCTCATGATGGTTCTTCCTGGAAAACTTCAGCGTTCTATTGTCTGGCCTTTTCCATGTAATATATTGTGACTTGTAAGACATATAGAGTCCTTTGCTATATGTTAGTCCAGCTGAGAACTATAACACAAATAATTTACTCTTCTGGGTGTTTTCTAATCTTTTCTTCATGCCCATAGTCCAGAGGGAGTAAAGACACTAAAGAAACACCTTAAAATACATCTTCCATGTATGAAGTGAAATGACACAATACGAGGGCTCCAGTATTCAATGTTAAATAGGCCGATAGGTATAAACTTGGGTGCCCAAATTTTGGCATATGATGTCTTATTAATGCAGCCAGATTAATAGTGCAGTACTGAAAAGTATGCACCACCTTGCTGTCACTTGTCCATGACTGCTTATCGTGTGATCTGTAAATGCCTTGCAACTGTGAAAATCAAGCTTCTTACAGAATGTGTAACTATTGCTGTATGGACTACACACAGACAACAAAGCTTGAAAACACTGATCACAGATTTAAAGTTGAACAGTTTCCAGGAAGCTTATAGGGAAAATTATCTGTACATAAAAAAGCATACAGACATGCACAGACACACACACAGACACTCATGCGCACACACACACACACACACAAACATGTATCTTACTCCATAAATATAGTAGTATTAAGAGAATATAGACATGGATTTGGTTAAGCACTTGTGTAAGGAAATGGCAGCATTAGAGGTGCAAACTCAATGAAAATTCTCTCCTATAGTTTCAGCATTGTAGTACAATTTCCTCTTCCTGCATCTTTCATGGTATTTTCCAGCCAATGCAAAGTATTGAGCAGTTATCTCTGTAGTATGTATAATTTTAGTAATTTTTATATGCCTATCCTATCAACAGAATCCGTATATCTTTATGGGCAGAGCTGTACATAAATCTTCTGTGAGATATTTTAATAATTTAGTTAGGAGATGTGTATTATATATTTTCACCCAAATACTGCAACCTTACTGAAGAAAACTTTAAGAGAAAAAATAAATTCAAAATTATTTACACATACAAAAAAGGTCTTCCTGTAGATTTTTGGAGAAGCAGCATGTTTTTATAACTTAACTGCAACCTCAAGTATACAGTTAAGTAGCCAGTACACATGGAAGTTTTCACTGATGGTACTCTTATACTATTAATCTGCACAGGTGGAATTCATATCTTGCAGGCACAGTGGGGAGGGCAAGAGAACAAGGAGGCCTTTGTTCAAATATACGAGAAGAGTATGCAATCCTATAAGCAAAGATATTACTGTATGTGAAAAAGGACAAATGTTGGGGTTTTGGTCACAAAAATATTTTTACACTAATGCCTCTGGATGGTATTTTTGTTCACTTGTTAGAGGAAGAAAGTAATGGTGATCTGTTGCCAGACATAAGGTTCAGCTCTGCTTGCAGCTTTCATCAGCCTTGTATAGTTGGCAACTATGATCCTCAGGCACTCTATGCAGTGAGGTGTTCTTCAGCTACAAACTTTACAAGCACAGTGGTGTTGTTGAAAAGGTATCCATGTGTGCAAAGTAATTTTTCAGAAGCTCAGAATTGCAAAAGGAGAACAAATTTCCACTGGATCACTTGTATCTATTGTGTAAATTAGGGTTTGAAGGGATTTTGTTAAAATGTTTTTTGAAATCATTCTAGAGAGGTCTGTTATAAAAATTTTTACTTATTTTAATCCACATAGGACCAGTAGCTGGTACTTTGGAAGGGCGTTCTAGAGACTGCCTTTTGTAGGATAAGCAGGCCTTTTGTGTAATTAATTGATCAATCTGATAACACACAGTTTTGTCCTAGCTGGCATTTTTGCAACAGAGCAATTCTAATCTGACGCTGAAAAGAATACTTGGAGTAAACTTAACAAGTGTCATCAAGAAAACGTATCAGACATGAACTGCTTCAGAGGTAACAATGCCTTTGCAAAAGTAGAGTTACGCACTGCTTTAAGAATATGGGGACTTTTCACAATGTGAATCAAAATCAGGTCTTGGATGAAGGAACTTGAGCTATGTATTTTGTACTTTAAAACTACTTAATGCCTATCACAGTATTTCATTTTTTCCATGTGTCTGATTTATATTAAGATTTTAATGTCAGAAATCATTTTGAAGAACTACTTTTAAATTGTTTTACTTGTTGTATCAAAAGTACATTAAGAAAATTTAGATAATCAATCTGACTCTCTCATTTTCTACCAACCTGCCATCATGGTAGAACTGACATTTTAAACCCTTTTAGCAGTTTATAGAGTATGAAAAATAGTACCAGTCTAATTGCACGTTTTCTACAGGATATTTTGTTCTTTATAAATATAAATGCAAAATTGCTACTATTTTTCTTAGAGACCACCTCATGTCCTGCTTTGTTCTTCATTTTTCAGCATTTGTCAAACCATGTGCATATCAATCAGTATTTTACTCAGTTTGATTTATTAGATTTAGCAATTTATTGCTATAAAAGTCAACATTTACTTGCAGCAACACAGCAGTATACATATGTTTTGAAATATCTCTCTTCATAGTCACAATGATTTTTCCATGTTATATCGCACTACAAACAGCAAACATTACATATCCTCTGAAATATCTGTTCTGGTGTGATGAAAGGCTCTTAGTGAACTTGGGTAACTAGTAAACTAATGGAAATTCTTTTGGTGAAGTCCTTTTCCCCGTTTTCTCTTTCACTTGGATAGGAACATTGCACTGGAGTCTCGCTGGGTTCTGCTAAGATGATAATTCTGAAAGAATCTACCTCTACCCATAGTGCATAGGAATAAAAGAATGTGAAGAATGTGCAGGTCAGAAAAACCAGGATATTTGCTTTTGTCTCTGTAGCTCAGGCTTCAGAACTTTGGAGCAGCAATTGCAAAGGAAGTCCTATTTTGGGTCAGCTAAGAAAAATGTCCATTTTGGACAAATTCTCCAGGATATTTAGCTGCAAGGCTCTAATAAGTTTCTAACAAGATTATATAGAACACAATTTTCGGGGCTTATTTTGGTTTTTTGTTTGGTTTTGCTCACATTTTTGGACAGATTCGCAGCACAGATAAAGCCTTGTTTTCAAAGCTACACTTCTTGCAACTTTCTAGTTCTTGATCCAAGTCACAAGGACTTCAACAAGAGGTTGCAAGAACTTTTTTGTAACATTAAAAAAGATGATGTTGCTGTTATAACTTCATACCCAGAAGTGGCTGTACTTTTTTTAGTGAAACAAAACCAACAAATATGAAGTCAGACTGAGTCATTTACCTGACACTGATACTGCTTTTGGTATATCTACTGAAAATAGTTTTCTATAATTGGACAAGTCATCTGATTCATTATGATTTGTGACACTATCAGACTCACCTGCAATATAGAAAGTGGATTCTGATGTAGTCATATATAATAGAATGGTATTTCCTATTAATTGCTCTAAACTGAATCTTGTTTCACTTCCAGATTTGGGAATTTTATCATTATAATTCTGGGGATATAATTTTGACCCAGATCACACTGAGTTGTCCATGAGGTTCCTACTGTTCTTTATAAGCTTTCCTTATCCATTGATGTGTGGATTACAAGCCACTGGGATGTATTTATGAAAATGTTTCTGGCAGGAGGGGTGGCTTATTTGTAATTAATTGATTTAATACTTGGATCCCTGGTAGGAATGGAATTGGTACCTCAGTCTATTAATATACTTCCAACAAGTCTTCATTTGTGGCAGCAGGTGTTAAACTTTGATTATTTACTTCCATTTGCTTGCTCTTCATCTTGATCAGTTTAAGTCATTTGCCATTTGATTACATTATCTTTTGATCTACTTCAGCATTCTCATACACATAAATATATTTTAATGCCACATCAGCTTTTTGTCTTTATTTCTAATTTATTTATTTTTCTGTGTAAGAAATATTACTGAACTATGTCATATATCAAATTTTACTCAACTGGCTTGAAAGGCTTTTTATTTCAGTCTTTTTTATCAGAAATAGTTGGTTCTTAAGATATTATGGAAACTTAAGGTGTGGTGCAGTGTGCCCTCTTTCTACAACATTTCCTGATTTATTGCAACGCCTTTCAAATTGAAGTTAAACCAGACGTCTTAATAACTGTGGTGTTCATCACAGGCTTAGAAGTTAAACCTGCCTCTGGGAATGGAATTCATAAAGTTGACTGCCTCACAGTGCACCCACATGCTTTACAGGTTCTAGGTGTAAGGTTCATTCCCATTTCAGTATTTATAACAGGCAGTATTCTAAATTCTGGGATGCCTAAATTAACAAAGACTATGTATGATGGAAGAAGGGATGCTTCTGAAGCACTGTCTTTTGCATGATATTAAATACTTCTGTGAAGCTGGAATTCAGGGCCAGCAAGTTCTTTTTTAAACAGAGTTGGAAGACGAAGACAGGAGGGCAAAGTTTTAGGATGTTACACACTACTGCACAAATCATTTCTCTTTTATGTCCAATCATCATCTAGTGTGAAGTGCAAAAACTCTTGCTAAGACCCTCTCTTCAGCTGACTTTGCTGAAGATTGCAGTAAGACCAACTCTTTTATATTCTGGCTCCCTTAAACTTGCATTCCATGATACATGTTCAATAGGAGGAGTTAAATGTGCTGTTGTCTAGAACATCCTTCTACCTTAGCCTGTACCTGATCGTATTCTATTTTTCTGGGATGTAAGAGATCCGGGTTCAAACTCCTTAGGCTATGGCCTATTCACCAGTCACCTCAGCTAACAGGAACTCTGTAGAGTTTGCTCCATAGCATATCTTTAGGCATCTAAGATGCCTGGAGCATGTCAGCAAATTTGGTAACAGCTTTCCCGAGTTGTTCCCCTGAACTTAAGTTCTTAGAGCTGTTAAACTTGTAATTTAGGTGCATAAATGTTTTGATGATGTCTGCCTGCTTTGTTGACCTTCATTTAGATAAAGATTTTCATGCTTTAGAAAAAGCCTACCTTTTAGTCTTCAGCTCCCATGCCATCAGTTATACATTTGGTCTTCATTCAAGAAACACAAGCATGACCAATTTTCTTCAATTCTAAATGCATTCAGCAGTTTTGCAGTGACAACTGTCCAGAGCTTGTCTCCTGAGAACCTTCTTTTTCTCTTTGTAGAACTTCAAGCTTTTTTTCTCACTTTCTGAGTAATTAGTGTTGGCTTACTATCAAAGAATACAAAACCAGGTAGAAGAGTCCCCAGATCTTTGCTTTTGTGATTGCTCAATCTCATTCATCTCTGAAGTACTCCTACACCTGTGTGTTGTCATAAGAGCAAGATGAAATGAACCTCAAATGAAGGTTCAGATGAGAGATTCCTTTGGTTTAATATTTGATCATTCATTTCTCCCACAGTGTGGTAATGTCACTTTTATTATGAAGCTCACTAAATTAAGTGAGCAAAGTTGCAGCAGGTGGCCATTTTGCAGCTCTGATGACTGTTCCCCTTTATGAATTTACAGAAAGAGAGAAGCTACACTAGGAGAGCTCCTTAAGCTTTATTCATTCTAATGACAGCTGACTTATATGTATGTATTTATCAGTTTGGACAGAAGGTTGCCTTTTAAAAAATGCATGCATAATTAAAAATTCAGTTGTTCAATAGCTGCTTTCAAGTATTCTTAAATTCCTTAGTTCAATTTTTCACACAATTATTGCTAGTTATACTTCCAGAACAATTCCAGTCATCTTTCTCTTGGCTTTCATTCCACATTTTAAGAATGAGGAAAAGTGCCTACTTAGAACAGTTTGTACTTTGGGTCCTTTGTTTTCTTTCCCACTGTTATCTCAGTAAATTTAAAAATAAAGATTTATGCAGTTTTCCATTAGCAAAAAGCATGTCCACTTCTTTCATGTTGTTCACAATGAACCAATCTTTGGTTTTAAAACTGCTATAATAATTTTTTCCTTTCATATGCAATTGAAATGTATATTATGAATTGTTTCATGAAACACTTTAAAAGCAAAATTTCACAGCTGGGCATTATGAAATATGTTTTAGAGAATAACAGTGAAATAGAAAATTGCCATAGAAAATATATCTCTTTTTTTCTGTACTGGAATAGGTTGTTGTTGTATTAAAGCTGAATTTTTCACTTGTGCTACAATAGCAACAAGTCCAGAGCTCTAGTGAAGTAAACAGAGTGACTGTGCATTGATATCAGGTAAAAATGAAAAGAAATGTTAGCCCTGAGATTTAGTTCAGTTGTCTTCCAGTTGTCTGTTGCTTACAGCTCAGCAGTGGGATAGAGCATGGAAGATTTATTGTATCCCTCTGCTGCAAGGAGCTTTAATAAGCTGGGAATGTGTAAAGTGATTTAGAAAAATTCACAGAATGCTTGTGCTTGAAATCTTACAGGGTTTATATTATTTGCAGTAGAAAAACTTCAGGGCTGGAGAACCTTTGGCTGGGTTCAGAAATAGGAAGTCCACTCAGCTCTTAAGCAAAATGTTTATTTTCATATTCCTTTTCCCAAAATTAGAAAAATAAAAACAAAATAAGAATAAAAACAAAGCCTTAAGAATACTCAGAAATTAAAGAAATGTAGACTGAATAAGCCAAAATATGTAGAGTTAAAGAAATGTGGCTGGGTTAACACTGTTATTTCTCTTCTGTCATTTAAATAATACAGGTAGGTCAAAGAGACTAGGCTGGAATTAATTATCGGTGACATTCAGTGCTGGGCAAAGGATCAGCCCAAGTCTGTGTACCACAGAAAGTGATGTATAAGCATTACGTTGACCCCATGACTCTCATCTATAGTATATATCCCTGTATAAGCGCATCCAAACAAACAAAAGCATCTCTGTAGCCTCTTCTGTTTGAGAGAGACAGGTGCTTTTGTTATGTCTCCCTGAATTAAATTTGCAGCTGCGCTTAGCTGCACATTGCTGATAGCAGTGTATGACCCTAAATTGTAGCTGAAGGACTGGTTTACATCAGGCAAGCCTGACTGGGTTTCGGGGGAGTAACTATTGCCGATTTGGGGGCACTGAGGATGGGAGCTGCAATGCAGAGAAGGAATTGCAGCTGGGGGGAGAAGTGGAACATGTTGCACGCTGTTACTGTAGCAACAGGAGGGGAACTACTGCTTCAGTGTGCAGAAGCAGAGGTGGGAGTGTTACCATAGCAACAGATGGAGAGCTTTCCTGATTTGGGTAAGTTGGAAAAGCTGCTGTCATTACTTCTAATTACCTGCCTGGCATTAGGTGGGTAGATAGAACATGGCAGGAGTGCCTGTGCTTTCACCTACATACATTGCCTGTATCATTTCTGGGTAGAAAGTGAAACTGTGCTAACGATAAAGCATTTTTCCTACATGAGCTACGCTCATTTTAATCTCTTTAGGTTTTTTTTATTGACAACAGTATAATCAGTTCATAAGTAATAGCAGAAGTACATTTTATTCTTTTATGTATAGTGTAATCATATTCTGTTGTCAGTTATTAATTATGCAGTGCTAGAACAGATGCTGAGTTAGGGAGTGAGTTTATCTAAACATCATTACATTAATATGTTTAATTTTTCCTAATGAGCTTTGCAAAGCAAATCTTACAATTTTTCTTCAGGTGCTCTCATTTTCTTTCTGAAGAAACCAGGTATTGGAAATGTCCAATAGGCTCCTTTAGAATTTCTCCAGTTGAGGAGAGTTGAAGTTTGTGAGTCTAAGAGGAATGTGCTTATATAAAACTCATAGGAACAGCCCAGACTCCTGCAATTGCTATCATCGTTCGGCCCAGTGAATGGCAATCAGCCATCTGCTATTTGATCTGGTGTTGCATCCCCTGAAACTTGGACAATGAAGAATTACTGGTGTCAATAGATGATTTAATATGAGTCTCAGAAAAAAAAGAATGGACTAAAATCTCAGGGTAGCTAGTTTTTGATCAGGTTTGAGTTGAAGAGTAGAGTCTTAAAGGGAGACAGAGCTATTTTGAATGTCAGACCACCAATGACAGGAAGGCTTGGTAGGAAGCCTGACCTGGATGAGTAAAGCCCAGGAAGTATCTTGGACCCATCTGCAAAACCAGGCCAAAATTCCCTAAAATGCCCAAGAGGTGAAGAAACTGAGGCAGGGACAGACCTCTAGGTACTTAGTTTTGAAAGGTCCCTGTGGTTGTGTTGTGAAACCTGGTTGATGCCTGAAGCTATTTGCCTTCTTTATTTGTCCTGGAATAAATAAACTGTGAGCCAGTGTCCTCAAAGTTAGATATGAGGTAGGGCTCAGCTCAGCCTAGTGAAGGCAGCCAGCACTAGTTTCTGAGACTATGTATTTGGAATATAAGGCCTTGACTTGCAGGCAGAGGGACGTTCTACCAAGCATACTTCCAGGAAAGCAGAACCAGAGAGGGGTTTGCTTTTGCACCTGGCAGTGCTGAGGGGAGCAGTGCCTGCTTGGGCTGCTCAGCAGGCTGAGAGCAGGAAGTGCCTGAATATAGCTGAGACTCTCGCTGCAGAGTATATCTCTATGCCTATGTGGCAAAACAGACTTCTTATTTTTAAAGTGGTTAAACATTTGCATTTCCCTCAAATGCAAATGAGGGCATTAACAAATGAGCTTTTTCTAATGCTTTGCGGAAAGTTGGCTTTTTTGCACATCTGGATTTTCTGTTGAATGACAGTAAGAAAGGGTTTTTAAAAATACCTAGTCAAATATTGCTATGAATACAAGATAAAATCCCCTCATTGTCATTTCATCTATTTACTTGATTTCTGTCACCCACCACCTCAGCTTTTTGTTTTGGATCTTATATGTGTTGTAATGAACTTGAGCTTTGTGAACAGGGCATGTCTGTTCTGCCAGATCAAAGATGGCCAGAGACTAATATTTGTCCCCAAGACTGAGTAGCTCAAACTGGCGTATGTCTACATTTCTTCGTGTTAGCTGCTTCTGTGTGTCACAAACACCGCTCGTGGCCAGCGGGGTGACTTGTATTTTTTCTTTTAACGCTTCACTGACCAAACAGCCAGGCGGTTATCAGGTTTCAGATATTTGTTAAGTACACCAGTATCCTTACGCAAGAGAGTTTAAACAATATAGCAAGTTCTGTATTTAACAGGGTAAAAAATAACACACTACACTACATACAGAGCAAGCAGGGGTAATACGACCTGTTCCACATCGGGCGAGGGTCTCAAGTGTGCAGGACGCAATAAGGGGGGTCCCAGACCAGCTGAGAGGGAGCTCCAAAGAGCTGTTGTTATTGTCACATTTTATATGTTTCTAAGGCGCATGTCTATTGTGATTAGGTTTCTTGACATCCTTATCAGTAGCCAGAACCTGTGTCACTCTGACACACTCCTCTGGGCTCAACCCGCTGACTGGGTTTTCAAAAGGGAAGGGAAAAGAAATTAATGAAAACTTGTGACAAAGGTCTCCGCCCTTCAGATTTAGAGAACTAAATAGTGGAGGCCCCCCATCATGGGTCCTCATGCCTGATTAGCATGTAGTTGTAGATATTAATTCCCCTTTTCACTTGATTTATGAGGCAGCTTTGGTGTGGGTCAGGCTTTTGACATTAGTTTAGGCCGCAAGTGGTTGGTAGCAGATAATAGCGGAGGTGGTGACAAAGGCATTGTTATCATATCCTGCACAAGCTGGGGTGTGTGTCCACAGGCAGGGAGAGACTACCCAGCCTACGCCCGGTCCCACTCCCCGTCTGTGAACAGTGATACCTTCCCCTCTTCAGCAGGCCTTTGGACTAAACAGTGCCTTGTCTGTTCTCCACACTGTGGCGGATTTGCCGTGGAAGGGACAGAGTCAGGAAGTAAAGTAGTGATGAAGCAAGGTGAACGAAAGGCTATGCAGTGCTCTCTACTCGCTCATAATGAGTGGGACCCTCTCCATACCTGATCCTTCAGTGTAAGATGAATGTTTGTTTTTTCATCATTTCCCTGTTACCCAATCCTTTATAGCTGTCTTGTGCTAAGAGTGACAATATGCATTAAACCACTATGGTAACCGCTGTTTTTTTAGCTAGCCAAGAGCATAAAAGATTTTTCAAAACTTTCTTCCGCTTCTTTGGCAAAAAGGCCTTCTCTCCCTCATTAAAACAAACTCTTTCTTTAATACAGAGATTATTTGCATAAAGGCTTGTTGCGTGCAATCTGTAAGAGTGCATTTATTTTCATGAACAAACAAGATTAGCTTCTATTTTGAATAAGCTAACACTTCAAAATGTACACTTAGAAAGTTGATTCATCTTTTGTTGTAATATGTGAATGCTATTGAGTATCTTTATAATTTGCTTTATAACTTTTTCAGATATCATATAGTCTTAGGAGACCTTAATAGTGCACTTTATTATATAAAGTGCAGCCATTAACGTATGTTCACAGACTATTAATATTCTCTTTCTTTGTTTCTTCTGTTCAGTGTTATTTCTTTACTATCTCCGCAAGAGTTAAGCTTGTCCTTGTGCATTTGTCTTACTAAATTCACAAGTTAGTAACCCTAGTTTCTTACTATGTGGAATTAGGCATTTGAAATCTCTTTCTCTGTAACTCCTATAAACCCCAACCTTTTTGCTGTCCCAGTAAAGCCTTAAAATACAGGTCAGAGTGGACACTGTATTTTCTCTGTCAATTCCAATGGTACTCCAGTAACAATCTCCTGATTATTTCTGGTTACTATTTTGAATTATATTGTCCACTAGATCTAGTCACCCAAAGTCTGCTCTCTACCATGTATCCCCCACCTCTACTTCCCCTGCCGCTTCTTGCATATTTTGGACATCCCTCTTTTTAAGTACCAGTTTAAGAGCACAGTTTAAGAGCGGATAGTTATGGCTCATCACAGAAAAAGTTTATCATCAAAATCCCAGGCACTATCTGCAACAGGATATGAACATTAGTCCTGACACATCGAGAGGCTATGTAAGTGCAGTTACGGAGCAATCATAGGAATCAGGATGTCTTTGGGAATGTTATAGAGGAGACAAAAGCCAGGAAAAGAGTCCCAAAAGAAATGTGAAGCAGCAGCAATGAGCAGCAAGAATGAACAGTATTCCACTGAAAGGGGTGGGAAGAGAACAGAAGATCTACAATTGATTTTCTAAAGTGGGCTACAAGCCTTCTGATTTCCTGCTGTCTTTCTGACTGTGGAATGATTGAGTGAACCAGACGAGATAATCCATCAGTGTGGAGTGAGGAGGAGACATGTAGGGATCTGTGGGGATGGGCTGGGACAAACATCTCTATCCTTTCCTCTTGCTGAGTGTCAGAAGTTATTTGGAATCCAGCAAGACAGGAGCTAGCCTCCAGGGAGCCGAGATAGGTGCAGTGAGACAGACAAATGTTTCGTCATGGAGTAAACTCAAAATTTTATCTTTCTCAATAGGACAGAGGCTGTACCTTCCAAAGACCTTCAAAATGAATATGCAAACAAAAAAAGAATAATGGTGCATGATTTTTTTTAATTGCATTTCTTGTTTTTTTCTGTGAGGTTAGCTGTCTTTCACCCTTTAGAATAGCGAGAAGTCAATGAAATAATATACTGATGCAGCCAGAAAGCAACACTGTAGTGAAGAACGATGGCTTATGTCCTCCTTGCCCTGAGACTCCTGTTGAGGCTGTGATGGGAAGAGGCAGATAAGGCATAATCCCTGGCTGTAAGATTAGCTTTTTTTTTTTTTTTTTTTTTTAAACTCAGAGTGTTCAGCAACAGAGACAATTCTGATTTCTTTCTGAAATACTTTGTCAATGTTAACCGGAATAGCCCTTATTTCCCTGGTGACAATCTCAATGTTGGCTTTGCTTCTTTCATTGTATTTTCTCCATACAACCTTTATGCCTGTAGCTATATGAAAGTGTCAAAGCAAACTCTCACAAAGGAGCAAGTTGTCCAAAATATTTCTAATAAAAAAACAGTATGGAGAGTCTTCACAGATATATATTTTACTACCACTGTAAACTAGTTATTCTTTCTTTTGGTTTGTATATTCATTTTGGGGGTCTTTGGAAGGTACAGCCTCTATCCTACTGGGAAAGATAAACTCTTGAGGTCTTCCACCTCCCAGAGCCTATTACTAGTAAGAGTAGAAGCTGGAGGAGGAGGACAGAAAGTGGAAACAAAGCAGACTGGTGGAGAACTGGAAGGTGAGCCATGATGTGCCATTATTTCTGCCACAAAACCAAATGTTGCAGGTAGCATGAGGAAGATCTCCTAAATCCAGCTCCTGAGCATCCTTTGAACTCATGGACAGCTCCATGCTGGCAGAGCTTCTTGAAGGCAAGATTCAGACACACCTAATGTGGCTACTTAGCTCATCCCAAGCCTTGTAGAAAAAATAGTGAAATTTCAGAGCAAGTATGTGAGAATTACTGGCCTCACAGAAGGCTCGTGTTTGTCCTAATGATACACTGAGAGTTTTGAATACACACTACCTATGGGAAGTGCTTATTTTACCAGGTTTTCTCCAGCAGATGCCATTTATGCCTTTCTGGTTTATTTGCACAAATTGAGAGTGTAGGATTCAAAATAGCTTTGCTGGAGAATGGTAGATGATTCCACTACTTTTGGTTCCTTCCCACAGGATATCCGAGAGCTGCTTACAGATTTTTGAAACCAGAACGCAAGGTGCACATGTGATGCAAAAACCTGTCAAGGAACAGTGCTAAAGTAATCTCTTAAGCATTCCAGTTCTCTCCTGGAAACACCACGATTCTTGGCTGTTTATAACCTATACACCGTGCAGTCTGGGGAACAAACAGTGTACATCATGCAACAATCACTGTGGGAGTATTTATTTCTATAAATATCAAAAATAGCCATGAGCATGGCCTGTACCTCTTCACATGATCAAAAACTCAATTCAGAGGCATTATACATGAACAGTGGACAATTGTCTCCTTATTTTAGTCCACTTATCCAGGGTAAGTTTTCATGAATCAGGGAAACTAAAGGTAGGCTATGTCTGCCAGAATTACTATTGATGTTTTAATATCAGGTACATGAATGTTCAGCTTCGGGAAAAGGGAACCACTCATCCTTTATTTCAGGGGACATTTTTTCTCTCATTCATTTGTCACCTAACTGAAATGTAGGGTGAATCAATCAGACAGTCCTTTGCAGGGTAATCTTAGGCAATTCAATTGTTAATTAAATTTTCCTTGCAGTGCTGAGTTAGGCTGGAAGAAATACTTCAAGAAAATGTATTTCAGACTCCAAAAAATTCCACTTCCGTTGTGTTCTTGTTCAGAAGTTTTACTCTCCTGTGAGACTGATGTGTTCTGCTGAGGAGCAAGTAGAAGGGAGGACTTTAGAGCCATGTTGTTAAACTGGAAAGAGAAACAAATTTCCACTGAGGATGAGGACTGAGTGAGGACTCTCTGTTGTTGTTGTGAAGAACTGTGAAAATGCAGAAAATGAGAAGGCTGAACTACAAGCAACAAAGTCACCACATGCTGTTATCCATAGTCATTCAAATAGATCACTTGACTGAGACAACAGTTTAAATAGTGTTTTCCAGGATTAACCCACAGCTAAAATGATACATCTTGGTATGACAAAAACTTCATGTATTGCCAACAATATGTTAGCTCCTCTTTCAAATGAAGAAACGATTAAAGGCTTGGTTGAAAAGTGTGTATTTTTCTCTGTGGCTACAGATGCCTCAGACCATGGAAGCTTCAAGGTGTTTCCAATCATTGATCATTCCTGCACAATTGAAAGGCAAATAATTCATTGCTGGTTTTATTATTTTCAAGGCAGGAATGGAACCACATTAGGTTTGGAAATGTGAAAAATGTGAAAAATATGTTAAAATGAGATAGTTGCAACTGTGACTATATATCATTATTTGCAGCTGATTGTTGACTATTGTTAACTTAGGGGTATGTCGCTCTGTACACAAATCAAGAGAAAGAAAGAAAAATTATCTTTGGCTTCCTGCTCCATTCATAACCACAAAGAAAGAAAATTCTCTAGTTAAATCATAATTTGATTTTTAAGAAATTTAAGTTACTTTTTCTCAACTCATTCAATCATTTTTCTCAGCAAATATTTCAGATTTACACATGAGCTTATGAAATGTTCTCCATGAGACAATTACTTGCATACAGTACAGGTGAAAAGATCAAAAAACGTATTTGTAGGTTTTAGAAGATATTTCTGGAAATTAGGTGAGCATTGTCAGGTGTCAATTTTAAAAGTCTGTTTTCAAAGATAACCTTGTTGGAGGTGATGGAGAGACATTTTCAGTGACAGAATGTTATGTGTATTATTTTCAAGTTGTACTAAACATTTTTCAATAAGTCTTGAAAGTAGAACAAGTTGACTCTTTATGTGATGACATTTATAAGATAATGCATTCATTTAAGGGTAAAATGCAAAAAGAAAAAAAAAGATCACAAAGTTTGATAATAAGCTAGTTGTCATGGGAAAGCAGAGAAAAAGTGAAGAGACTGAGAAGGGAATTAGCTGCCAGACACTAGACTTTACATTTTGATATGATTAAACAAGATAAACATAAACTGATTTAATTTTACTGAAAAATATTAAACTTTCTAGAAATAGTACTGAAAATTTAAACTTTCTCAAGAAGCCTGATATGTATTTCACAACTTCAGCTGAATATTTGTGTATGTCAGGAGTCTTCTGTTGGGAAACATAATATTCCAATGTCACAGTCTTGCTCTTTGAATTTTTAAACATTTTTAAATTTGTCATGTCCTTGAACACAGCACTAGAAAAACAATTTTCCTATGTAATCAGATTTGGTCAGATTGTAGAAGTTGCTGCAAACAGATTCCATTTGGATGAAGTTTCTAAGTGTGGTAACTTTGAATTATACATGTAAAATGCTTTATCAATCAGTTTACTTTTTAAATCCAATCATAATGAAATCTATTAAAAGTGATAATAAATAGCTCTTCAATCAGTAGCTTTAGGTTTAGGATAATTGAATTTTGCATTAGAGAAATTGTATATTATTTCAGAAAATAAGTGATATGTTAAAGGAAATAAGATTTCCCTAAAATTTCCCTCCATGTTAACATGTAGTCCCATTTTCTTCATAGGGTTTTCCCTTCTATTCAAGGTGGAATGTTTCTTTGGAAGTGTAGCTACTATGCAGTATAGCTTCAGTTAATACAACCAGATGCAATGTGAATATGTGGAGTTGGTGTAAGCAGCAAAAGTCTTATGCCTGTTATGGTAGCAGGGCAAAATTGGGTCCTTAAGACAAGAAAACTTATGGTGACAGAACATTTTAGTGTACATGATCTTGACATCATTTTATGGAAGACATAGCTTCACCTTTCTGCAGCTGGGAGGGAGCCATATTAAAGTTTTTGCTCTTTTTTATTTCTTCCTGTGTTAATTATGATAATCAAAGGTTGTTGTCAAAAAGTAAACAAGAGAAGAACAAATCAGAAGGTAACATTTCTAGTGTGGTAGTGGAATAAAACATACAGAATATTATTAGAGTTTTTGGACATTGCTTCATCTAAGGCATTGTTTCACTAAAATGTGATGTTTTGCCTGAATGCTCTAAGTGCAACCATTCCTTTTTATAAAGGTTTTGAACACAGGCATTCTTCTAAATCAAGGGTAGCATTAGCTAGCAAATGAAAAATATTCTTTTCTTATATTATATTGACCTACATGTGGGACCAACACAGAAACCTTTCTTCTGGTAGTTTCTTGCTGGATGCTCTGTGTTGGAGATCACTGTGCCAGCTTTGTGCAAAGCAGTATATGGATTCTGTTAACTTCACTGTGAGCTGAGTGTCCGTTATCCGTGAAGATAAAGGTAATTTTGCTGAAGTGTGGAACAGGCTAAACTCAATTAAAAATGAAGAACTGAGTGCCAGTTTCAAAACTGACCTCCATCTCTTCCTTATAGAGTGAATGTCATACCTCAGTAACTGCTCAGTTGAAGGCTGAAGCAATTACAAGGATTAACGTAAAGGATGTACTGATCTAACATCCACTCCTAAAAAGGATTAATGGAGAGAATATAAAGGATGAAATTGCAGTTCAGAAATTAAATGGATATGTATATTTGTTTTTACTGGGAAAAAAATGTGTTATGTAGGGGCCAAAATTTTTGTGTACTCTGAGTATGGTAAATACTTTGGGTGAAGAAAAATAGGGATAAAACTTTGAAAATGACAATGCCACTAATTTTAAAAGACTTTCATCAACGTTTCCTTTTGAAATATTACTTTACTTTTTATAAGTGACCTAAGTTTACATAAAGAAAAATGCATTTTTAAGGACTTGGGTAACTCAGAAAGTCTATGAACCACTTCATTTGAGTTGAAACATTTTTGTTAAAGTGAATGGAGTTACACTGGCCCATTGCAGAGATATTTTGAATAAGACTCATATCTGGAGTGTTCTAGTTATCTAGTAATAAGTGAAATAAATGAAAAATGGAAGTTGCACAGTTGTGTTATATGGCCCTGCTTCTCATCTAATAAAATCTGTTTCTCAGCTAGAATAGTTTACATGGACAGCAAACCATAGTGATGCGTCTGTACTGTCTGTGGTGCCTACTTTGCTGAGATCTAACTGCAATACCTACAGGATGCTGTGTTACATAGCTCAAGGGCTTTCTTTCCCTTGCAGAGGGGGGAAATCCTAAATATGTACAATCTACCAGAAGAGAATTATGGATGCTCCTAAACTTAGTAATCATTTGACAGTCAAAATAAAGCATTCATATAAAATAACCTCAAATATGAATATCATGCAAAAACTTGTTCTGTAAAAAGGCAGCACAGTCATTAGCCAGCTGTATACAAATGGTCTTTGATTCTATAAATACTGATTCTCACATGAGAGTTTAAAAAAGCAACTCTACTCTTTCAGTGTTTGGAGAAACCCATGGACATGTCTGGCATATTCCTCTCTATAGAAGCTGAATGTGCCAACTAACTCTTGTCACTGGACTTTCAAGGATAAAGTGATGGAGACAGAGTTCAGTGTAAAGAAAGAAGATAGGCACTCTACCATCTTAAATCTGGTGAACTAAGGTTGTCCTTTTCATTACTTATAAAGAGCTAGGTAGCAATAAGAGTATGCTGTGTACATTACTGCATTATTTAAGTGTGTGAAGATATGCAACCTTGTAAACATCAAGATGAAAAAAAGTCTCTTCAGATTAGTCTGTCAGCTTCTCTGAGAAAATTAAGCTAATACAATGAAAAATGGCAGTGAGATAGGCTACAAAGAAAAATAGTCCCTAGTTCCTTTGGTGCCTTCAAGTCCTAAGGTGATCTATTACCTGGCATTTGGATACACACTAACAACTCTTATATATCTGTTGATCATTTGTGATGTAGAGATGAGAGGCCTAGAGCGTGTTTTGGACTAGGATTATAATGTCAGTAAATTAGGTTTACTGGTGTTATAACATCAGCTCTAAAAGGATGGCCTGCCAAAATTGTAATAGCGCAAGAGAACCAGATGGTTTTCAGAAAACAGTAAAAATACTGTCCTCAGTTCAGACTACAAACTCTTCTAAAAATCTATGCATAAAACAATACGAAATATTGTTCCTGTAATAGTATTTCTTTTTACACCTTCTCTTTTAAATAGGAGATTTAGGAGTGGGCATGCAAAAATGCAATAAAAGCAAGTTCAGAGTGGTCAAAGGCAAGACCTACCTGTTTTTCTGAAGAACCTTAGGCCTTTCTTCAGCTATATCGAGAGTGCATTTATCAGAGGATCTGAGGAGCTTTTTTCCCCTCAGCCCCTGTATTAGCCTGCATTGTACAATGTAAAATTTGTGTCACGTGACCAAAAGCTGTCACTGTCATGAATGCAACCATCCCTGCAATACTGAGAGGGTCTTTCATGACATGATCAGATACATGTTTCCATAGAATTCTTGTGTCAGAGACTGAGCAGTCTAGAAAGAGGAAGAGGCAGATCAACATAGTGAATGTAAACATGACCTTTTCTTGGCTTCTGAGGACTGGAGTTCACAATCCGAATACTGGTTTTAACAGAATTTCTTGTATGGAGTATTCTGTGCATCAGCCATTGTGTTTATGTGTTCACCTATATCGTTTTGTGTTTATGTCCATATATATTTTAATTTCTGCATTATTATATCTATTATGGCTGCTTACTTACTGCTGACTTAGAGCAGTGGACATGGAATGAAAGAAAGGATGAGATTGTGACATGTAAGCCATATTAGCCTATTCAGGGTAATAGGTTAACAGCCCCTTGGGTCTTAGCATTTGAAGTACATGAGGTGTCTCAAAGAAACGCAAGCATGCGTTTTTAATTCTGCTGTAGTGTAACCTGAGAAAGAATGGCTGCAAAATTGGTTACAAGCAGAACAAATAATTTATTGGAATTACCAAAAAAACCCCCAGACAAACAGAAGGCATTGCCAGAGTCAGAGGAATTTACTGTTCTCCAGCGTACTTACATTGCTCCTGTTCATATTTACCTACTGCTAAGACAGACTCAAATAATTCTTTCATCGTTCTGCCCTATGACATAGAAGCCTATGCAAATTGTTATCTTGTAGCTGTGACTTTCCAAAGACGATTGAAAGGGATGTGAAAGTGCAGAATTTGTTATGGCACAGGAGCAAAGCAAGAGACAAGCTTGGCCCCTTTTCTAAAGTATCTATAGAGAAAGAAAACGATGGAAGAAAAAGATTAAGAGTCTAGTTCCTTGGTCAGTAAAAAGGAAAACATAGCTCCATTGGCTTGCACAAATCTTGCCACTCTACGTATGGATAGACCTTATCGAAGACCAAGTAGTGGTGAGAAGCATGGAACAGATTTCAATTTGCATATCATGTTTTCATTGCAGGAATATCAAATTGATATATTTTTTGCCCAGACGTGGACAGACAGCCGTCTTCGTTTCAACAGCACCATGAAAATACTGACTCTGAACAGCAACATGGTTGGTTTGATTTGGATACCAGATACGATATTCCGGAATTCCAAAACAGCGGAAGCTCACTGGATCACCACCCCCAACCAGCTCCTCAGGATATGGAACGATGGGAAAATCTTATATACCCTCAGGTGAGAAGTTGAAGTATGTAGCTGAAAGCTTTTAGCGTCTTTTACTCAGTAGTAATTTTCAGAGCTTTCTGTTATCCTCTACTGTTTCCTTTCTCATGCCTACTGATCTTGCTTGACAAATGTTTATTGAAAATGCAGGCATGACTACTGCAGAGTTTAAAAAACAAAGCGTTATCTATTTAAAAAAAATCTTGAAGTACTGAAAGTAAGTTTCCCTAAATTGTAGAAGTCAGATTTTTTAGTGTTTGTTAAAATCAGAAGCATGTAGTCCCATAAATCCTGCTAGACACTTTTCTGATCAGATTTAGATGCAAGACTGGATAAAGTATTTCTAGATTCATGCTAATGCCAATGCTTGATTCTTCAGATAAGACATACTGAAAGATAGCATGTCACATCTCATCATAAGGGTGAATTGCTGGAAGGAAGGGTTTCAGAGTTTTTCTAAACTTTGTGATACCATCAGCTGTATGGTATTAGAGACATTG
The DNA here is from genome assembly GCF_036370855.1 of Dromaius novaehollandiae. NCBI lineage: Eukaryota > Metazoa > Chordata > Aves > Casuariiformes > Dromaiidae > Dromaius > Dromaius novaehollandiae. The sequence continues at coordinate 146,809,648 of NC_088098.1, read as the reverse complement.
TATATATTTGCATAAAAAGAGCCTTTGAAAAACAAAATATGTTTTTACTTAGTGGAAGAACTGAATTGCACAGAAGAAAGTTCTGCCATATATCGGATTCCACACAGCAAACTTTTTCAGAAATATTCCTTTCACGCTACACAGTGGTTTTATTCAGCCTTTTGAGTGCAATATCATATACTGATCATACTCGCAGCTGCAGTTGGGCTTCAATGACAAGTCTTTGTTAAACAATAAAAAGGGGATTAGACAGTTGGAAATGCTACTGACATTTTTAGTGCCCTTCTCTTCTTAGGCTTGCTCCACTGAGTTCAGTGATAGAGCTCTTGTTTATGTCAGTAGCATTTGAATAAAGATTTTGGTGATTAAGTTTACAACTTTAATCTTTTTTTTTTCTTTTTTTTAATCAGGTCTTTTTTTCAGTATTTCTAGCGGAGTTACATATCTACCTAGTGATAGTTAGACTTACATACCTATCACTAAAGAAACTATGTCATGTGCATGGACTGCAAAATTTGTTTAAACAGATAAAAGTGGGATAATATTTGACCCAATGGATTGTTTGAATGAGCATGCTGAATGTGTGAAAGATGTTTTGAATCCTTTTCTCAGCTCAGCCTCCTTTTCTCATAAGAGGATTTGTGAGAATGTTCATTGTTTGTCAGTAACAGTGTAATTCAAAAATAAATAATTTATGTGATTTATATTACCACATATTATCAGTATAGAATGGGAGTGGTAAGTACTGCATGTGCAGGTTCTATGATGTATTGATAAACATTTTGTATTCAGGAGAAAGTGTGCAAGGTTGACTCATGCTCCTTGCCTTTCCCTCCTCTTCCCTGGTTACTTTGGGGCATGAATGCATTCCTGCTCTAACAGCTGAGATCTTGTTCTAGTGTCAGTACAAAAATGCTGGTCAGTTCCTGCCAAGTGACCTTTCCAAGACAGAGGTTTTTCTTTGTTTGTCATCCTACATTTGAGGCACCAGACCTTTCCAGATACAGTTTGTTAGGTTTTGAATTAGCTCTTTTTTTTTTAAAAAAAAAAAGGTTGACACCCCTGCTCCCCCCCACCCCAGCCCATGCTTGTTGCGTAAACTCAGGCACACAGTTAATACAGTGTCTGATTTCCTGACCACTACAGACCTGTAGTGGTCTACATAATAAACTAGTACTTGTTGCAATCTGCTCAGGTAAATAGATAGACTTTATAATCTATCAGACTGAAGATTTTCTGTTTCTAATAGCCATTTTTAAATCAGCTCAATTCACGGTGTCCTTTTTGTTAGGAAACCATGTGAAACAAGCTTTCAAATGGGGCTGAAGACATTTCTGCTGGTCTGTGTTAGTGGGTCATTTATTTTTTATGTCTCTGCTATTCAGGAGAGAATGACATGTAGAGATTTAACATGCTTTTGAGAGGTACCCCAAAATGATGGAAAGAATTTTAATTTCACAGTGTAAGTAAATGCAGAGAATGTTCCTTATAAGATTCTTTATAAGATTTTATTTCCATGGAATTGCAAACCACATCAGCCATTTTCTGCTATTTTTGTAAAGAACAGTTGTTTCCATCCCATATCTTTTAAAGATAAACTGTCTAAAGAAAAACAAATGCACAGATTTTTGGGGATCAGGAAACTCTTGCGGATGTATTTGAAATTATTTGTGTTCTTAGATATTTATAATTATTTTAAATCTGGCCTAAATAGCCAACAAACAATCTGTATATGCAGCCTTTTGCTTGGAGGCCTTACGTAAAGATGTGAAAGTTCTTTTGAAAGATTACCTAACGTTACCTAACTGCCTCCTTTTAACTTTTCCTTGTGCTGATATATAGTGACAGATAGATGGTTTCTCCACAGGCTTACCATCAATGCTGAATGCCAGCTGCAGCTACATAATTTCCCAATGGATGAACACTCGTGTCCATTGATATTCTCTAGTTGTAAGTACTGCTTTGATGCTTTATTATTGTATGTAAGTGGTATGTAGAGGTATGAGTTTATTTCTGGTTTCTGTCAGGTTGTTCAACTGTTCCACAACTGATAGAGAGGATGTTTAGTTTTGCTTAAATATTCAGGGGATTTTTTTTTTTGCTTCTCTAGCATTCCTGGCATGGACTTATGTCATGAAGTCTTCTGTAGATTTACTCTGTTATTTTTGCCAGTACCAGCCTTTTTAGCTGACACTGCAGTCACAATTTCAGCACAAAGAGATATTCATGCCAATCTGGGCTATGTTGATCTAGAAAATCATATGACATATAATTGAGAAAAGAAATTGCAGTATCTTCTGGAGGTGCACAGCTTGGGGACAGCCCAGTACGTACACCAATAACTGATGTAGGTACCATAAATCTTATTTTCCTGTTATTCCTCAGCTCTTCCAGTAGTCCCAGCTGCATTGTATTGTATGTAGTGTTGTTGGTGTATTTGAGATACACCTAATGGGCAAAACAAATATATTGTTGAAATGGATGGGAAACGAAAGTCAAGAGAGTTACTCTTGAGGTGTAATATTCCTTCACGGGAAGGTTCTCTTTGTGCTGATTCTTTTGAAAAAGCATGAGAGCTATCAGCTCATAGATACACCTGCATAGTTGTGTAATGCAAAGTGATATAATGCAAATGTATTACAAGTATTTTTAAAAGGGTCTTCTCTAAAGATTTTCCCTTTGATAAACTGCAAGTGTCAGGATCTGTGAATGAATGGGAAATATATTATTTTGTCTTTCTATTTAGAAAACAGTATTTTCTCCACCATCTCTTTAAAAGCGATAGAAGACTAATACTATTCAATGCTTTTCTAATAGTTAAGTTGCTGTGATAGGTGGATTTTGATTTTAATTTATGAAAAGTGCACTGACAGTGATCTTTTAGAATCAATTAGAAACAGGATTTGGATTTCAGCTGATCCAGAGCATGTTCTTTTTCCCCAGGAAAATTTTTCAGAAAAATCTGCCAATGTAAACAGCTGCCTTCCCCCAAAATATTATCATCACTTTGCTGGCGTTTTTTTATGACTTCTGTGGATATGTGAGCCTGGGCAAAAATACATAGTAGTATGCTTAATTCAGATGTGTGGAATATATGCATATTGAAGTGAACAGGAGGCAGATATCTCCTGAATGAGCTTTCCTGCTAATGAACACTTGTCACTGAATTCTGCATACCTCAGCTGAGTTTGGTTACTACATAAAAATACCCTTGCCTTGAGGCAATCTACCGGTGATGTGTTGCAGTACTGGAAAAGGAGTGCATGGTCTTAAAAATTAAGTCCCAATCTACAGATAGTAATTAAATCTACTACATACATGTGATAGATTCTACTTTAGCAATATCCAAAGAAGTTGTTGAACTGTAATAGGCCAGGAAGTAGCTTCAAATCATACCTTCATTTGTTGCTAATAACTAGACAATTGCTGAATGTGAGTAAGTTATGTTGTGTGTTTCCTTCTTTAAAGAAAAAGAATATCAGTTTGAATTTCAGAAGCCGCAGTTCCATGGCAAAATTTCACATTACACCTTGATTTGAAGGGTCCCTCTTAATTTAAATCTGTTAGATCAGAACCCTTCTGGCCTTGAAAACGCACTCCTGCCACATGATACTAAGGACGTTAGAATTTTGTAAGGATTCAAAAATGATTGGACAAATCAGAAGAAAAATGCATTACTAGCTATTAAAAATAAAGAGATCACTACCTATTAATGACTCCTATTTTTTATTCTCAGTTAGTGAAAGCTTTTCAAACAAAATACTAGGCTAAAGAAACACTAAAAAGTTGATTACAAAGAGCACCACTGCCTGCTTCTTTAGCAGCTCTCTGTTCCCTAGAGCATCCAGTGGTTGTACAGCTAAGCTATTAAGGGGCCCCTTTGGTTGCCCCTTGAGTTGCCACAAGACGGATTTCCAGCTGGCCTACGTGGTTCTATTTTGGAGTTTTCTGTTATTGGTGAGACTGTTGAATGTTCTGGATATTCTTAATCTGGGAGGACTAGGCTCACTGCAGAATAATTTGAACATGATTTCATCCACGTATGCATAACAGTTAATTGTTCAAGGTGGTCACTTTTCCAGCCCAGCAACAAACCTTCCCTCTCCTCTCCTCATCCATGTGCTCAAGATTAGCTTGAATCTATGACACTTCTTCAGGTCACAGCTTATGGTAGCCACACCAGAATGAAGCTGATAAACCCATTGCAGCTTGTTCAGAGCATCTGGTCAACTACCTTATAAGAACAAGTTACGCACATGGAACTTTACGAATTGTGGAAATCTGTGCTGGCTGCATAGCTGAGATCTGAAACAATCTGCGAGGCCAAGCTTAAAGCTTTACCAGCTGCAGTAAGATTGAGCTGCCGTGCAAGATGCAGTCACGAGACTGAGTTGATTAATGTGGGTTTCTTTGCCTTATTTTTCTTGGCACTATTACACTATTGTTTATTTTAAAAAAAGTATTAGACTTACGCAATAGAACCGAAATTACTTGTAGCCAATTACCTATGTTTTCTCAAGTGAGAGGGTCTACAGTGTCCTGAGTTGCCCATGGTTGGAGGATTGCCACAGGGAAGGAAAAGGTGGGCATGCCTAGAATTCTGTTCCTACTGCAGTTACTAAAAGATATACACAAATGTTCAAAAACAATCCAAATGCTTTCAGTTCAGTTGAAAATAGGAGAGAGCAAAATTTCTAACTATATGTGAAATGCATTTAAAAAATTTCATCCAAATCTAAGACAATGTTTGAAAGAAGTAGATTCCCTCTTTCTAAATATGAACTCTGTTCAATCAAATCTTACCCCTTTGGATGTGAAACCATTTATGGATATGCAATTTAGATGATCAGTACTTTGAGCCTCATATTATTAATTTTCTAGCAGAACTAGCCATCATCGCCAGTTTTAATTTGTTTCTTTATTATTCCTCCTAGCCTAGAAAAGCAAATGCTGTTTTTGTGGAAGGAACTGTGCTTTGTTTCACTTCATGTATCATCAGTCGAATCATTAATAAAGTCTGAGGGCAGAATTTTACTCCTGAGGAAGGACAGGCCATAAGGAACACAGCTTAATGTTCATATCTCAAGAGGAGTTTCATTAAAGATGCTGGGAAGGCATTGCAACATGCAGAAAGAGCCTTAATCCAAATCTGAACGTCCCATCTGTGTTCTCTGTAATGGGTTGAACCAGATCATGGGAAATCAATGGAATTCTTGATTTGGGTTTTGTGACAAGCATATTTTAGCTGTTGTGGCTTTTTCCTGTTATAGGAAGGTAGGAATTGAGGTACTGGAATGCATGCATCCTCTCTTCTTACTTCAGGCTGTCTTATTTCAGTGAATACTCAATACTAAGACTTACAGAGAGAAAAAAAAATGTATTTATGAAAAATTTGTCCACTGAAAGTTTCTTCCCAAACCCTGTACTCAGCATGACTTGGGTCATATATAAGAATGTGAAGTGTATCTGTGACAAATCCCTCCTCCGGTTCGTCTTCTAACCCTTCTCAGACAGAGACTCGTTACTATTGCTACCATTGTTACTGCTGCCCCCTTCTAGACTTAACTATTTTCATTATGCATTTTTTTCAAATATTTTGATTGGTGTGCAATGCAGTGTTCAAAGAGAAGTTGACTCTTTCAAAGATTTAGAATGAGTGCATAATTCTATAGGGAACTTTTTTGCCTTTGTTAACTTGTGTGATTGTAAGCATTTTTTACTAAGGTTCCCATGGTGATACCTGGATATAGTTAATTTGAAATATATTATAATCTTATGTGAGTAATTTGAATTGTTCCTTCCAATAGGCATTCTGACTGTAATCTGTCACTATGTTGTTCAGTTGTTAACTTCTCTTAGGTTTTCCTGAAATTCCCCACCAATGCTTCTTTTTTATCTAATATATAAATACATATATTTAGCTAGTATATTTATGACATATGTTTATCTAATCGACTGGCTAGTACATCTACTTTTTTGTGTTACAATTCTGTGTTAAGTGTATCTTATCTTTTTATGGTCCTTCATTTTATAGCCAAGCCAAGACTCATAAAAAACTTAAAAGATACTTTGCATCTGGAAATTCTGCTAATTTTTGTCCAATTACTCAAATAGGATGTAGTATACATCTATGAAATTGTCCAAACTCATCCATAGTATAAGTATGTCTACTGTAATTTTATACTTTCTAAATCTAATTCGTGATGCCTTCATGCCAAACTAATGTATATTGTAAATGTCGGTGTGGCACTCATCTTTCTCTTAGTCTTCTGCCTTATTGTGTGAAGGTATATCAGAGACAGCTTTCTAAACATTATGACTATGTGATTCTGTGCCAGTTCCAAATTTATACAATACATTGTGATACAAGAGTAACAGACATAAAAAAACCCTGATCATTAGATCTGTATGTAGTCACCAATATACACAGAATTTCTGTTTAGTAAGAAGGGCAGTGAGACTTCCCTGATGTTGGGAGTTGTCTGTTGCCTTTCTGATGATCACAGAAAGTTGATAGCATCGGTTAATTCGTGTAGTATCCCCTGCTCTTCTGAGGATTTCTATTTCTCCCAGAGAGTTCAGGTTTTTGGTTAGTAGCAGGCCAAATTCCTCTCTCCTTTTATACTTACTTTGGAGACTCTTCTGCACAACATTGAAGGTTCCTCAGGAGAGGCAGCCGTTACTTCCAGGAAAAATTAGACCCTAGAGTAAAATTCCAGCAACTGCTGATTAGTGAAGCCTGAAATGCTTAGCTCTTGATATCTTGGGTCCAGCAAACTCTTGCTGAAACTGTGTCTGGATTCATGGTGGGCTACTCCAGGAAGTTGCCATCTACTCCAGTTTTGAAGCAGTCTTCCAGGGATCCTAGGTATCTCCACATACCTGCCTGGTTGCCTGAGGAAGATGGGAGACCTGTGTCACTGGGGCAAACTCTCTAGCCAATCTGCAGACCCAAAATGTGCTCATATTCCAGCATCTGAAGTTTAGGATATGCAACTGTATTTCAGGGCTGGGACCTCCAGCTTCAACTTACCTTTAAAGCAAGGAGACTGGAAACCCTAAGACTCCCATGTGGAGTCTAGACTCCCAAAGCTTCCCACCTACTTTCTCGAGGTTTGGGGGCCCTAGAGTATTTTTTGAGATGTTTTGGCTTTTGGGAAATATGGATTAGACCATGTCCTTAAAACAAGGAATATTGGGAGCCTGCTGTCTGCTAAATGAAGCTGATATTCTTGTCCATCTTTCTCAACACCTTTATGGCACCAGAAGTCTCTTTCCTTTATATACAGCATGTATTACTGCTTATTAAACAGAACTGCATCACCAGAAGTCTCTTTCCTTTATATACAGCATGTATTACTGCTTATTAAACAGAACTGCATCCAAATTTTCAATTAATCAGAGCTGTTAAGAATAAGACAAATTAGTATCAAAAATGATTAAAAAAACTTTCCTGTAAGCCATTTTTTAATAAGAAGGTAGATACTTGACCAAGTTATGCTATATGGTTCCAGGAGAAACTAAGAGAAAAAGCCTGAAGCAAAGCAGGTTACTGTTTGCATGACTGACAGCTGAATTTATCAGAAGGCACTGTAGTCTCTGCCTTGTGACAGTCACTGTTAACTCCCATGCCTTTATCACAGATCTCATGATATTTGTTGTTTACTTGAAGCCAAAACCTCTATAAGCACATTATCCTGTGACAGTGTGAGGTGGGTTTTTTTTATTTAACAGCATGACACAAATGCACCAGAAGAAGTTCCACAGGCAGGAAGAAAATACCTTTCTCCCCAAAATGTAGTACAAAGCATATTATATACTACCTGTTAATGTTATTTTTATTTGTTCATTTATATATTTGATAACCTGTTTGCAAATGAATCTGACCATTACGGAGCACCTGATCCATAACTTGTAAACTCCTGGCAACACTGTGTTTGCAACCTCTGACATGCAGTGGTCATCTCTGTGATATACAGGGCATCAGGAGATGATCACACTCCTTTGCATCAAGTTCTTTAATTTGAGAAGAAATGTTGCTTTTGACACTCCATTAGTAACAGTTGCATCACAGGACAATGTGGGAGGTTCTGGAATAGATGTGTTTTCTCTGTCTTGGTTATGGAATCACAGCAATGCCTTCTGTAAGTAAGAGATTGGCCGTAGGTAAGATAAAAGTGTCCTTTTATGGGTGTTTTATTTCAAAATGAGCAAGCAGACTGAATGGCTAGCATTACATGAGTCAGTCTCTCACAAGTGCCTGGATCAATAGTCAAAAGTGCTCAGACTCTTACCAGGGCTATGTGTAGTTCACTCCTGGTTGAATTATGAGCAGATTTAGATCTTTGGTGGTTAACTTGTTTCTTAAAGAAACTTCCTAAGGGACCTTCCAGTACATATTTTCCATTTTATGTGCACAGGGTGATTTCATATGCTTATTTGGAGTTCCTTTCCTTTGGAATGTTAGATTTTTACAAATACTGAAATAACTACGTGTTCATTCCTTCTAACCTCCCTTGATGTAACTGAAAGGTACATCATAAAAAATAACATTAAAAATGGAAGTACAATTCAAAATAACCCCACTAACAGGTAATTTAAAAGCTCAGATCACACCTCCCTGCAGCAGTTCCCTTCTCCTACACTTATTTGCACATTTCCAAAGGCAACAGATGAGCTCTGCAGCACACCTGGAAGGTTCAAGCTACTTTAGTCCCCTAGTAGAATATATATACTTTTTAGGAAACAAAGAGCATTTAGTTTTCTAATTACTTTAGTTGTTGTAATGTTTGGATTTTTTAAAATAGAAATTGATTGTATTATTGAATTTGGTAGCAACACTGAGGGTTATAGTAATGCACGTCCAAATTGTGAGAACTGTGCAGTTGAATTCAGTGGTATTTTGTGGGAAATGTAAGAACTGATGCAGAACTTCTACCAAGGGTAGAGAAACTGTTTGGCACTTTGAGAATGAAGAGATACAGAACAAGTGTCAGAATCACAATAGATACAAAGAAAAATCACTGGGGAGGTGAGAAAAGGAGAACAAGGAGAGACCAGAATCTCCAAGGTCAGTCAGATAATCTGCAATATCCCACAGAAGTTCAACAAAAAGTGGTGACTGTTGACTGTCAGATTAGATGAATTTTAGCTAGAGCCGAGTCAATGCATGTTACTTTTGCTAGATTTGACTGACCAATGATAATGAAGTGATTAGCAACCATCAAAGGTTTTCTTACAGCAGATTCAAAAAACAGAATGAGAACATCAAGTCCTCAGCCCGTTAGTGTTGTCTTGTTAATTTTGTTTATCTTTAACACGGACTGGCAAAACAAGACAGCCTGGAAACATGAAACATTACCATGAGAAGATCGCCCTCCCTTTTCTTGCTTTTATTTCTGGAAAATTGCCAGAAAAGCATAAACACATCACAAGAGCCCAAACAGCTAAGAAAGGGGAGGAATTAATGCAGTAGTGAAGCTTTACCTATTGTTTTGTTAATAGTGCTAGAGGAGGATCAGAGAAATGTCGTCTATATCTGGTCCCATCACAGTAATGTTGCTGAGGTCTGACTGGCTTGTTCCCTTGCTATGAAGGGCAGGTCTGTCTCCTTAAAAGGTAATTAACCTTGTGTAATGGGCTGCTGTATGACTGTTAATAAATCTGGAATCCTTTTTCATAGTTGGGTAGCATGTGTCTGTCAAAACAAAATACAGTGGGATTATATTTTCCTATTAGATACCCCCTTAGACAGACAGACAGACAAAGGAGTGATAAGGTTTAGATGGGAGAAAAGAGTGGCACAAACTGAGATATCAAATTTAATTTTAACTTCATTTTAAAATAAATATTTCTATAGTCTCCCATGTGATGCAAATTGTTGATTCTTCCCATTTTTTAATGAAACACTGTACTTTCTGCATAGCTAAATGCAGAGATCATTTCTGTGGAATGGAAATTAAGTCATGATTTAATATTTGGCTTAGCCATGCATATTATGAAGTCATCTATTTTCTTCCTAAATTTTTTCATATGTGACTTCTGGCAGTCACACTGATCTGTTTCAGCTCAGGCCTAGCTGACTTTCCCACAAAACCTTTCTATCAGTCATAGGAAAGAATACATAGAGCTACACATAGACTGATCAAAAGGCACATGCTGTCTTGGGGCAGTTGGCTAAATTAGAGAGCAGTCCAGAAGACACTGAGGCTCCTTTCTGGGTCCTTGTACCTGAGTTTCTTTCCTAGGGAAACCAAAGGACGATGGAGAGGGCTGAGTTAATGTCCGCTCTTTTCATCTTGGCAGTCTGATTGGGCATCTGCATTTCTTCCCTTGGAAATCTACCATAAGTGAAAAATCTACAGCCTCATTAAAACAAATCTGGTTTTCAACAAGTTGAATGAGTTGAAATTCTCAGAGCTTAAGGTGCTGCAATCAGTATGTTTCTATTTTCATTCATAGCAATACAGGTTACTACAGAACCACATCAGATCCATCCTACTCTTGACATGGGTCTCTCAGCAAAGAAGAGTTGGCATTCTGAATTCGAGGCATTCTGTACTATGCCCTAGGATATGTTAAAACAATCTAAATTCCTAATTGAAAATGTTACTTCACTGGAACGTAAGAAAACAGTATGTGTGAAGGGCCGATATGAACTTAGTCCTTGTTTGTAGATGAACATCTTAGAAACCAGGATCCATGCAGATCTTGCCATCTTTTGTTCCAGTTTTGTCTTCAGTAAAAATTTTAGCAACACATTAGTATAACAACAACAATAACAAAAAAACTACCAGAAGAAGAATCTCCTTTCTTCTCTCTCTTTCTCTCAGGCAAGCATTCTTACGCACATGTACACAGACATTCAGAAGAATAAGAGAGGATGAAAAAACAGATATGTGTCAGCTTTTAATCTTTTCATTACTGGCAGGTGCTCTGCTACTAAGGTAATAACCAGTATGCAAGGAACTATATAGAAGAAATAAGAATAATGCAATAAAAAAAGAACAAATCCTTATGCAAGTTCTCTAAAATAGAGAATGTAACTGCCCTTTAACTTCTTCTTAATGGGTTAGATGTAAAATACTCAGTTGTGGCCTTGAGACAATCTGATGCTGCGATGCTTATAAGTCTTCCTTTTATTTACATTGACTGATTTGACATTTGAATGCAAATTCTCTACAGTTGTGTTTTTTAAAAAAATTCTGGGAATATTATATTGTTGATGGGTTGCAATGCTGAAGACAGTATCAGAACTGATGAGGAATTTTCAGAAGAAACTTTTTTTTTGGTTAGGAAAAAGGCTATTCCTTGGAAATATAAACTTTTCTTCTTGAGGAGTATGTATTTCAGTTTTGCGAAAGATTGTAGGAATTTTTGGTCCTCAGCAGAAAGAAGGTTCCACCCTGTAACATCCTGAGGTTCCCTAGCCCTGGATAGGGGACATTAATTTCAAACTTCTTGTCTTAAAAAGGCAGTGGAAAGATTCTGAATGTACTTTTTCATTTTGCCTGTAAATGGCTTGATCATAAAGCCACTGGCTATTTTATAGTTTTTGCATTATCTCTGACTCTGATTTTTCACTGCAGAAGGGTTTATATGAAGTCTATATGCATAGTGTATTTCAAAATGTAGCACCTAAGGGAAAAATGGTAGCTATTTTGCGCTTACAGAGCTTCCTGTGCATTTCTCTGACAGGCAACAAAAGGATTATTTAAAAAAAAAAGTTAATTATTTAGAACAGTCAATGTTGTCCCCTTTTTAACTATGGAAGGTCAGTTGCCCCTTTTCAAGTTAAAAAAAAGTAGCACTAGGTGCATGTTTGTACCTTACAGGTATTTTCTTCTTGTATTGATTAACTTCAAATGAAGCTACTGGACCAAATGAGTGTGGAGAAGCTTGTCTGTGAGTGATGACTTTCAACAAAAGGGAACTTTGATCTGGAAGTTGTATTTGTTCTCAACGGTTGTCTGAAAATCAACGTTTCAATAAGACAACATTGCTTGCCTCTTGCAGCCAGAGAAGGCAACTACAAACTCTTGGATAAATGTCTTTTATGATTAAAAGGAAACTGAGATATTCAAGTGTTTCATAACATTCCCTTTATTTCTTTTTGTTCCCAGTACCTTTCCCCAAAGTCCAGGCTTGAAATCTTTAAAGCTTTTCTTGTCTAACCTGCACAAGACTTCAGAGAGACAGATAAAAGGCAGTTCTCAGCAACTTGCAAACCTCAAAGTTGTTTGGGGGATTTGTACTGTAGGTTTCTATTGATTTATTTGTAAAATATCACAGTATTTCTTATGTCAAGGCTTAGCAGAACTGGCAGCCAAAAACCCTGGTCAGGGGCACTATTAGGTTTCGAAAGTTAAGCAAGCAGAGACTAATCGCTATTGGTGTGGGAGTTTCAGAAGGAAAACTGAGGTGCTTCTGTGATTCCAGAATGACATTTATTTATAATCTTGTTAGCTGTGATTCCCTACACCCACAAAAGGGCTTCCAGTTCCTATCGTAGGTAGCTGTATATATCAAAGCAGAACATAATAATGGCCAATGCACAGTAGTAACCTTTAATGCTTAGCTACCTTACTGACGTGCACAGCAGAATACTGAGATAGAGGTCATAAACTGAGACAGGAGAGGTTCTGACTGGATATAAGGAAAAATTTTTCAGGAAGGGCAGTCAAGCATTGGAGCAGGTTGTACAGAGAGGTTGTGCAGTCTCTGTCCTTGGAGGTTTTCAAGACACAGTTGGATAAAGCCCTAAGCCACCTGAGCTGAATTCAGTGTCAATCCTGCTTTGGGCAGGAGGTTGAACTGGAGACCTCCTGAGGTCCAGATTTTGGCAAAGGGGAAAATGGATAGTGATGTGTGTGTTTGAAAGAGAAAGTCCAGAAACTGGACCTGCAAAAAACACAGAGGAGTAGAAACCTCAGTGGATTTGATTCAGAAAGTGACAAAAAATAATTATGAGTGAATTCCAGGACAAGAGATTCACAGTGACCATAACCTTGGAATTCAAAGCAGAGGAGGTAAAGAGGTAGCTCAGAAAGTAGATGAAGACTAAAAAATACTAGAGAAAGAAAAATTATAATTATTCTAGTGTTCAGGGCTCAAGCATAAAAAGAACAAAAACAGTGCTATATTCATAGCTATTGCAAAAATTCATACAGTTTCTGTGATTTTGATTTTCTTAATTCTGGTTCATAAAACAGTTCAAATAAATAACTGACATGAAATTCTTGTGTTGGACTCAAACTTATTTCCAAACTGACCAGTTTTTCCATTTCACTAAAACACCTCAGTATTTATCTTCCTAGTAATTTTATTTTCATATATTTTTGAACTTTTCATTTTAATCAGAGTTGTGAGATAAAGTGCTGGAATACTATAAAAATATTCTCATAGCTGTTCTAGGATAAAGAAAGGCAGGAAATAGCAGAAATTTCTCACTGGAGGTTTTTGCTCCATAGGATTTCTAGACAACTGTGGTACTTGAATATGAGTCTGAAATATTGTACACATACACACATCTCATTGAATATCAAAGCAAAACCTTTTGGAGATCAGCAGCCCTTAGTACTAAGTTGGAAAGAACTCATAATACAAATACTGTCATGAGTGACTGCAATTCAAATCTGCTTCATCATTTTAATCTTAACTTCAGTTTAAAGCCAATATCCATATCAAGCTTAAAGCACTTGTGAAAGAAACCATAGGCAAAACAAATACCAGTAATAGTCCAAGTTTATACCTTCTGCTAAAGTTAGAGAAACAAGGTTTTAGAAGTCTTTCAATGAGATTTTTGAAAGTTACTTGGAATAATATTTAGTGCCTTCTTATCCCTGAAGTCAAATGTATTAATTACTACTTTTCCAACTGTAAAAGACCTAAAGAAACTGAAGACTTTTGTCTCCATTAAAGTCTCATTATTTTAAAGCTTTTTCTTTTAAGCCATTCTGTCTATAGTGTATGACTTCCCTTTCCAGCCTTGGAGGATTTTATGATGCTCAATATTAAACTTATAGCAATTTTATGCCTTGCAAATTTGTTATAGTTGCAGGAATTAACTTATACTATATTAATATAAATCTCTGTAGGATAAACAGCAGTAACACTTACAGAGCAGTAACAGATGAAATGTATATTGCTGATTTATCTTAGTCAAGAGAAGGGCAACAGAAGTCAGTTCTCACAAAACCTTATCTTCAATTTTTATTGTAGAAGTCCATTTAAAGAGATTTTTTTTCCTACATAAAGCCAGAAATGGAACATTCAGTGTGACTTTCTGTATATAGTTATTAAACCTTTCAAAATGATGATGTCCAATGTACAACACGTTTTGGCTTGGACCAGAGTTTGGTATTACTTTCTGGACCTTTTGCTCTGTTTTCTTAGATATTGCCTGTTCTTCTGTTCTTATACCACTGTGAATGGCATGTGAGCTTGTAAATTAACAATGTAACAGGCCTATTAAAAAGGATTGAGCAGAGATCTAGCAAAAAACATATGAGCCAACTGAGATTTTCTAGGTGGTATTGCCTGCGTATTTATTTTTACAGGCATAACTTGGGTTTTCTAGGCTTTATTCTTAAGTCTTTTCTCATGAAGTCAGTGCTGGAGCATTAACCCCAGATATGTTTGGCCTTACTGCAGGTTTAATTTACTTCTATAAAAGTAAATAAATCTCTAATGTCTTGGCCATGTTTATAAGATGTCAGTTGCTTTGGACATCTGTTTTATATTCTGATAGCATAAGACATCTACAAGTATCTGTAATGCTAGCAGTTTAATGCCACAAAGAATGCAAGGTATTGGCTTGGAGGAGGTGAGACTTAGGTGCCATGATATTTTGCAAACCAACTCAAAACTCACATGGTGTGATGGCATAGAGGTGAATCTTAAGAAGTTTAGAGCTGTGTATATCCTCTTGGGTACATGACAGAAGGTCTGCTAAAGATTTTTGAATGCCAAACTGGCTGGTCCATGACTTAGATTCTCTCAAGGAAACCATGCAGGGGTGTCACTGAGTGCATAGTGTCTTGCCTCTTGGTGCTGTAGGCATTGACTGATTAATTTGCTATGCCTGGCCAATGCCAAATTTAAAAAAATTGTGTCAGGTGCCCAAATTATCAGCTGATAGGGGACATTTTTGAGGATTTCTTTAACCTTCAAGTCTTACTCTGAAATAATTTAAAAATATAGCAGAAGGGGAAAAAAGCCATAGAATTCATTTTTTTAAAGAAAGCATTTATTAGCAAACAAAAATCAAAGAAAGCTATTTCCAGTGCCAGCATATGAATGAAATGTTTGGCAAGTAATACCAATGAAAGGAATACAGGAAGGGGTGGGCAGTAATGCTTTAGGAAAATGGCAAAAATAAGTGTAATCTTGCTATCTAGATTTAAGTTCATTTGCAAATCAAATACTCACCATGAAGGCATATAGTGTTCAAGAGAGGATTTGAAAACTGGAAATTGGTTTTTTATTTCTTTTTGGCTAGCTTGAATAACATACATCAAAGGCTCACATCCACTGTTATTTTTTGGACTGTATTGAAATTAGATTCCCTGTATCTATTCTACAAATTCATTCAGCTATTCAGTCTCCATCAGTAGTGTTATTCTTCACCTCATTAACCAAACAAGAAAGTAAAGGAGGGAATTAGGAAGGAAAATCTTCGAAATGTATTCTCTTATTACTACAGCAAAAAAATATTCTTTAGTTTTGTACGATTTCAATAATGATGGTATTGAAAGAGAAATTGAGAGAAATACCTGGTGGTTAGCAAATAAAATAGACACTGTCAAAATTCACAGAAGTATTTGTTTCAAGTTTAAAGGCATTCTTCATAATACATTTTTTTCCTCTTTACTGAAAAGAATATTGCATAACAATATATAACACAGATAATTGTTGAGAAGGTAAAATACCAGGAGTTTCAGAAAACAAAAACCAAGACAAACTTCCAAAAGAATTAGACATCACTGCAAAGGTCTGGTGGAAGTTCTTCTCTCATTCAGTCTCTGTGGAATGTAGTCTCCGTCAAGATGCCATTACTGTCCTCTCATTAGGACCACAGTAACACCTATTTTTCCCTCTTTCCATTTTTTCCTCTTTCTCATTTTCCCTTTCTTTTTCATTTCCTATGTCATGCATTTATTTCCTTCCCTCCCTCTTAGTTTATGGTCCTTCCTTGCATCTCCTTCCTCTTTGTTTTCTCAGTTACTCTATGGCTGGATTGATATCTTCAGACTACTGCCTGGATGTTTCTGGCTCTGCCACCTCTGCTCTGTTTCCTTATGGACTCAGTGCTTGTCAGAGGTGATACACAAAATCAAGATCAGCATAGCAAGCAAATTTTGGAGCACAGGACCATCAGTCTCCATAGTAATTAGCACCTGTTACCATGGAGGAAGCACCTGCTGCCTTCCTATGCTAAATATGGTGTCATTGTTCTTCTGTGATTAAGTGGGCATCAAAGAGTTGGGGCTGTCTATGTGTATGCCAATGTAGCCTTATGGTGCTCTACAGCTGCTACTTGTCTTCCCTGTAATGAAATTCTTGGGTATCTTGCATAGGTCCTTGCTCTAGTCTGTAATTATTTTCCACTCTGCTTCTTTTTCTTCTGGAGGATTTCCCTTCTCTCAGCAGTCTGTGTGCCTGGAATTACTTTCAATATGAGAATCTGCTGGGGTAAAGTTCATGTTGATTTCCTTGTTAAGAGGCCTAGTAATGATATTGTCCATCATAGTAAGGTTACATTCAGTTAATTTTAGAAAGAGAATTCACTAACTCCTAATTTAGTGTTCATGGTTCTGTCATGTTCCTGATTTTCCAGATATCAAATAACAGTAAAGATAATTTCATCTTCTTTAAGCAAAAAGTCAACATATCAAGAAGCAGCTGGCCAGATGGTACAAGTCACAAACACTATATTGCCAGATGTAGTCTTTGTACTTCAGACACATGTTGCTGCTCAGTATGCAGGTATGTACCTTTCCTTTGTATAGTATTCTTTTGACTTCTAAATAGCAAATGGAGACACATCTCTCCAAAACACAGACTGGAGGAAACAAAACAACAAAACCTGTGTATGAACCTTCTCCTGTCCCCATATCAGAAGAAGCACTGGAAGCTATTACTTCTTCTAACTTTCAGGCAATTTTTTTCTCATTGTGTTCCATCTTTGGGAGGCCTTCATCCATGGGAGCAATAAGGTCAGAGATTCTTCAGCCACATTCCTCCTTCAAGTCACTTTTGCCTAGCTAGTACAGTCTCTCTTTCTGCTAAAAGTTTGAAAGAATAATGTCTGAATTTGCATACAGGCAAGACATTAATTTACCAAGCACACACCTGAAATTCTACTACTGTGCTGTGTTTATTCTAAAAGAATATTTCACTTCATTTCCATTTTCCCTTAAGTGTCTTCTGTGCATTCCATTATTTCAATCTAAATACAAAACAAATACATAGCAAGATTAAAAATAGATCTGCATTAGTTCCTTTGGCTGTTGTAAAGACCTGTAATCTGGACAACTGCCATTGACTTAATCTTGAATGTCTGTGGTTCAACTGTCCTTCAAATCTTAGAGTCAGTACAGCACATGATAAAACGGATGGCTGCTCTGAAGTGTGCTTGCTAAGATAGATTCCTTGGGATCAGCCAGCCAACTGATGAACTGAGCACATTGGTCAGATATTTACAGGAACTCAGTGTGGCTACACTGTAATAATGATTTCTTTTTCATAGTACAAAAACTTTAAAAAGTTTTCTGCAGTGTTTTCAACTCATAAATAGCTATGGATTCTGAACTACATTATACTCACAACACCATCACAATTCATTACATGGGGTGGGGGAGTGTAGAGGAAAAACACTGCTTTAAGTACTCTGCTTGAGGTATCAGTTTGCTATTTTCATATTCACTGCTTATTCAAAACATCAAAGTACTACTCTACACCCAATGCTTTTTAGTATTGGTTGCCTGATTTTCAGGATGTTAACCTTATCCTTACTAATAAGTAGCGTATGTGAGATGACCCACATTGCTTTCTTGCTGGGCTGAAAGAAACAGCTGAGTGTAGAAACCTCCATTTTCTTGACAGGCACAGATGGTCAACCACATAGATGGTTAGTAACACAGAAATCTGTACTTACCTTTTTCCTTCGTAAATATTGGACTTTTCCATTCAGTATGTATTTGCTCAAAATAGTTTCTTTGATCTGTGCTCTTTTTATGACTTTTAAACTAAGAACCCACTTCTTTGCCACTAATGTTGGTTTTCCATTCTTTGCATTTCTGCCACTTTGGACAGTGAATATAGACTTACCAGTTTTCATTTTTGTTTACAGTCTCTTCCTCTTTTCATCTTTCATTAACTATCACAATACTACTAAGCTTTGCAAATATGATAGAGAAATTCTCTCCTAAAATGACTGTGGGAGTTTACACAGAAATTTTAAAGAATTTGGAAACATTCTGATTTTATTGTTGGGTTTTTGGTCAAATCTTATTTTAGTGAACTCATTTTTTCTTTTTTTTTTTCCTAGGTGGCACTTAGCTGCCATTTTATTTAGTATGATGGGGTACAGTAATTGAAACACTTGAGCAGTAGTGCTTCTCAAGTTATATAAAGTCATCTTACCCCACACTAATCTACTCAGATTTTAAGATGGGGAGGCAAACCTTTTGTCTTACTGTGTTCTAGTTAAAGTAAGAGAATTTGTCAGCTAACAAACATGATTCTGTTGATTTGAAACTTGTGTGAATGAGCTGACTACACCACAAAATTATTTTGTATTCATTCAAATTCCAAGTATAACTTAATGTACAGAAAATAATATACTAGTATGAAAAACCATTCACAGAACCATCTTTTTTTTTTTTTTTCCCTGAGGCTTTCCTCTTTTTCTTTTCTTTTGAACTCTACCTTTTACAGATTTAGTAAGTTAAATAACGGGATTTTTTTAAGATTATTTTTAACTTTCTCTTGGTCTCTGGCTGTGACATCCTCCCTTTCCATCAGCCAGACATCAGATTTTCTATAGAAATATTCATTCATAGAGGGATTGGAGAAAACCTGACCTTCCTGAGCAAGAGGAAGAAACCTTAGGAAAGAGCATGGCAGTTAAACCCTTGTTCTGCTTACTTTGACAGCTGCATCTTTTTGGATTGAACTGTTGGGGTTTTTTTTTTGCTTTTCCACATCTAATCTGTACCTACATGTTTCAGATTAGGAACTTCACTTTTTGCCAGAGGGAGCTGCATACTTTTGAATGTTTAACGGTATTCTAAATGACCCTGGCTGTGTTTGATACTGAGATCAGGTAGATTTGCAAAATGAAAAAGGTGTGAAAAGGTATTTGAAACTCTGTTCTGTCCTCACTTCTGTGTCATTGGACATTTTATGTCATGCTACTGAAACAGTCTCAATAAATTCAGACTTTGCCAGGCACAAGGCCATCTTCTTTAAAAGGTTGTTTTGGTGCATCGGCATGTGGATTTTGATAACCTAGTAGATAACAGGGAAAAGTAGTCTGGCTATGAATCAAAACACTGTCAGCCTGTTCTCATTTAGCCATTTATCAAGGCCGTTCTTGCCTGTGGCTCTCAGTTGGATATCACCTCTGGATAGTGCAGTATTAAATGGCTTTTCTGTTAATAAAGCACTTAACATGGAAGATTGAAATCTGTCTGATTCAGGACTTTACAGTAAAAATCCAAAATAAGAGACAAATGGAAGTCTGTTGTTTGCTGCATTTTGAGCAAGTCTTTTTATCGTCTGAGTCTTGTGATTATTTTTTCCTTTTATTGGTACTTAATTTTCATATTCTCCTGATTAGACTATTTGTAATTTCAAATTAGGAGTGGAAAATCTCATTTAGGTATTTGTGATTGGATTTTAGAATTTACAAAAGAGGTTGAAAGAAACCTTTTGTGCACTGTCTTTGGGGCAAAATTGTCTGTTTTCCAAACTCTTCCAGCTAGTAACATTTTAATATTTTTTCCCCAGTATATATCTGGCTAAATGTTTTAAAAGCTTCTCTTTAGGTCTGCTTCCTACTTTCAGTTTCACTAAGAAAAACTGAACCAAGATTGTTGTATGTTACTGATTTAATTGTTAGGTGCAAGGCATGCATATTCTAATGATGTTGTCCTCCTAACTCACTCCATTTTGTTCGGCTTATGCTCAGAGTATGAGAACAGTGATGTCTTCTTGTTTTCAAGCCATGCACAGTCTGTACCAGGTATTACAGTGGCAGTGATTCCTCAGATAAGCCATGTAGTTCAAAAAAATCCCCAACAACATATGAACAAGCTAATGAGGTTGTCTCTTCCTATGGCATTCTGAACATGGATACCTGAACATTGTGCCGTGCCTTAACCACATGCAAGTCCTTTGACGACTTCACTATTGATGGCAATATCTTTGTATTAGTTTCAAACAGAGACAGACTTTGTCAAATCCAAGTCACATGTAGAATTTCTAGAAGAAAAGTAAATGATTAGTTAAAATAGGATACTCCTATATTGCTCTACAGTAAGATTCTTTTTTGTTTTTTGTTTTTTGTTTTTTTTTTTTGGAGGGTACGATCTGTGTCCAAAGTCGAAGCATGCAGAGAGAGAATAGAATGAAAAAAAAGGTTTTTTTTCCAGAGTTGGATCAATAGAACATTTTAACATCCAAATCTACTATCAGCACTAAACCTAGTGTTCATTGTAACCCTCAGAGATGCTTGGGATTGAATGAATTTGTAGATGTTCCACTACTATGCAAGGTGAATTGATGCAGAGTTACTTACCTGATCAGTTTTTTGGAGGCATTCCACAAACTAAAAAGTGGACTCCAGAACAGCTTTAGATGGCCTGGCTTCTAGGGAAAATGTTTTAGATAGGATAATGACCTCAGGAAGATCAAGAGGTCAGGAATCTTTGGCCACTTTTTTTCTGGCTCATGGATTAGCACAGTGGTACATCAATAGTTCCTTTGTGCATTGTCTCTACTGAGCACTATGGATGCACTTTCCTGGCTCCTCTTTGCTTCCCAGCACAAAGACTGCCTTATGTAGACAGAGTATGCAGTACCTGCTCTCCTAGATGCCCTGTTCAGAAATGAAGATTTTAATTGGAAACAAGGAGCAGCGATTAATATTTTTTTCCATTTAGTGTGGATGGAAAGAGCCATTAAAGGCTATTTTTAGCATACTTTTAATGTTGAAACTTTTAAATAACAATGTTCCACTTCTTTACAATGATCATTTCCCCTTTGCAATGACCCCTATACATGTTATTAAGCCAGTTATAATAATATACGTGCACCTTACTATTTTTCTTTTTTAAGGTCAGCTACAAAGTGATGAATGGTGGATAGACTGGTTGTTTCCAAGCAGAAGTATAAGGGAACAATTTTATGTCTATTAAAATTCTGTAGCAATCCTTTAATTAAATTACAGTTTCCTTTCCTGTGCTTCAGTGCTTCAGTGCTGCATTGGATATTTAATATTGTATCTAACCATAGAGTGATATCTGGAGTGAAAGGGGAGAGTGAAAGGAGATAGGCTCATTGGCTTCCTAAGTTAAAGATGATTTGATTAGTTTAAGGCACAAGGATATTTTCACTATAAATCGAATGTGCAACAAGTCAGAAATAGTTTATTTCTTAGTTAAAAAATAAGTGAATAGAGAATATATTTCACTGCTGTGGAGGAATCATTTGGGTGAATGCAATTTGAGGTAAAATGAAGACAATCCCACTGGAGAGCAGATTGCAGCTTCTGTGGTACAATGAAAATACAGGCTGTATGTAAGTTTGAAGCCTAAAACTCATTCACTAGTTCCCCGAGCATCATGTCATGAGTATTGCCACTAGTAGTAGAAGGTCATCTACTCTGAAGGTAAAAAAAAAAAAACCCTTCTTCTTCCACAGCCTCTAAGAAGACCACATTTCTGATTTATTTTTTCACCTCAGCGTCCACTAATGTGTTCATTGTTACTAAGGCATTTTATGTCTCTGCCTAGTTTGTGCACTGATAATAGGAGGAGGAATCACAGAATAGTCGGGGCTGGAAGGTGCCTCTGGGGATCGTTTACTCCAACTCCCTGCTCAGAGCAGGTTGCCTGGGGCTATGTCCAGTCAGATTTTGAATATGTCCAAGGATGAAGGCTCCACAACCTCTCTGGAAAACCTGTTCCAGTATTTGACCACCCCCGAGAAAGAGTTTTCTCTTATATTTAAGTGGAATTTAAGTGATTTCTAGATGCAAAGATATCCAGTCATATATACACTGAGTATGATACTCAGGCAACTGAATTTCTCCTTAGACTTCCCCCCTGCTAGGACTGGCCTTTTTTACCTTTTCAGTGCAGCACTATGGCAGATCCTATCTGTCTGATGCATTTGGTAAGGTCTTCTTTCACATACTCAGCATCTGCATCTAGGACTAACATCTCATAGCAAAAGGTTGGCTATGCTGCTGTACAACAAGCAGGGTCCTCTAGCAGGATCATGTGTGACACAGATACACACAAAAAGATATACACACAAGCTCTATCTTTCACAAGCTCTGTGTTCTCCATCCATCCCATGGCCTGATAACCTGTTGTCTCAATCACTGAAGCAGAGGAAAAAGATTTCTGTGTTGCCTTTGAGCCTACTAGTATTGCCAACAATGCTAGAATGACCCTTCCTTTGTACTTCTTGGCAGGGATACCTACCATCACAATGACATTCACTGCATGGACACAGGAAGAAGAGGGTATCTCTGAACATACAGTGTACACCCAAAGTGCCTCTGTTATCAAACAGCCCTCTAGTTTGCCCATGATTGGAACTAATATGCCTTTGAAGCTACAGGAGTAATTTAAAAAATGGTAGTTACCATTCAGCACCTCACTGGTGCCTTATAGGGAGGAGAAGGAAGGGTTTACTTTGCAGCAAAGCCTTGTCCCAGATCATGTGTTGTCTATCGATATATGGAGTGCAAGTGACTCAGAGCAAAGGTCTCCCGTCACATGTGCCTTGCTCATCATTCTTACCTGAATTTACTCAGAACAAAGGTAGAACTCGACAGAAAAGGAAAGCAGAAAAACTATGAACATTTTTAGTCAAATTATTTGTTTCCTTCATTAACCACTTCCTCTGAGGTGTAGGTTAAGAAGAGCAGATGTTTAAAAAAAGGTTTTCATGTCATATTAGAAGGAAGGGTGTGCCATGTCATTAAAACAAGTCTGCATGAGTCATGTCAGTATCTGTGAAGGTATGCCTTGAGTACTAGAAACTAACTGTATTTAGGTATACTAGAGATCCTAACAGAGGAAGCAGAGTGGCTTCTCCTACTAGTTAAGTAACTGTATAAAAATACTAGTTGTTTTGAATGCAATGGCAAGCTCCTTTTGGCATCAGTAAAGTGAAAAAGAAAAAAAAAAATCTCCCCTGAAGTCCTCTGACATCCAGTTACTTTAGAGGGAGAAGAAGCATTTTAGCTCTAGCTTTGTCCAGTATTTGGGGTAATATAAAATGCCAATCATATGCAGGTAGCATTCATATATGGAAAGTGTAGTCTAGTGGTCTAAAAGTGTTATATATTTTAAGATTACATGAAGGAAATGTGTTTTTGTGCTCTCAGTCTGATTTCGAAAATATGCGTTACAGATGAAGTGCAGCTTTTGCTAGAGCTGTGCAAGAACTAACATTTTTCCTTTGAAGGAAATTAATGACTGCAACTTTTCAGTTTTTGTTGCTGTGGAAATCAGTGTGTTCCAACAAAAAAAGTTCAGTTCACTGACACTGTCTTTTCTGACAGAAAATGATTCAGGTACAAAATGTTCAGTTAGTTCCAGTATTACTACTTACAAAGAGTATTTTTATGAGCAAGTCCAAAAATCTCATTTTAACCTGAATCAATATTTCAGCCATTTCTAGATTGCAGGATAGGTGCATTCCATAATTTGATCCCTAATTGTATCCTGTCTGAGGGTTTTTCAGCAGCCTCATATTCTGTGCACCCAGGCACATTGCTTCCTTCCAGTGGACACCAGGCAGAAATAGATGTCATGCACCCAGTTGGACAATGGTATCCATGCTCACTATGATTTTCATACCATGATTTCCAGGGTGATCACCTTGACTACAGTGTACACTAGGACAAGAGAACCCAGAAGTTGTAGTGGTCCCCCACTTGAACTATCCTACTGCATTTCAACCTCTGCCAAGGATAACCATGCAATTGACTGATGACGTCCCCATCTTTTCTCCCGCTACTTATAAGGGAAGAATGTTTTGTTCACCAGAACTGGAAACATCAAGAAACAAACTACAAACTAGCAGTTAAATCTGAAACTATTTTATATATAACAGAGGTTTTAAAAAACTTTCTCCAACTGGGTATTTTCACAGTGTCTACAATGGCATTATTCACTGATGTTTGTGAACTGCTGATATTTCCTATGGAAATTGGCATTTAAAGCAGTCACATTGAATATGTAAAGATATCACTGGCATGACTTCTTTGGTAATCCAGCAATAAGGTTCAGTCACCACAAATTTATGAAGTGAGGAATTCTTTGGCAATCAATCACAAGTGCCATCATCTTCTGCAACAATTTAAAGGCCAGGTTCTATTTTATAGGACTGTGAAGAAAAGTTTTTTGAAATGTTAGGCACAGAAATGGACAATAAAAACGATTTTAAAAGTACATGCTCTCAAATCAATTTGAGAATAATGGTTTCTTTTGTAGGAGTCTTTGGAAAAGATCAGCAAAAGTGAAACCCATTTTCTAATTCTACAAAATATCTCTCCTAGTTTCCATATATTTCTTTCTTTAGGAAAGTGTTTTTAAGACTATTCTGCATACTCCAGTGTCATGTCTCTCACGCTTATGGTATTCTTTTCTGTGCCCTAGTCTTTCCTGCATAGGACTCAAAAGGTACAAATGGAGCATGTATCTGTTCCCTTTAGTATTCCACTTTAAATATGGTTCTTATTCATCCCGTGTCTCTGAGTTCTGGGTGAAAGAATTGATTCTTTTGCTTAGCTTCACTTCAGTTATTAAAATATGTTGTTTCTTTTATTAATTATGACAACTCAGGTGAAGCAGTACACGTTGAAAATGTCCTGTGGGCTCTATGCAACATTAGTCTGCTATTCTTCTATTACTGCATCCTCTCTAAAAGTTCTTAGGTACTAAGTATAGGTATGTATGTGTGGGAGAGATGGAGGAGGAGAATGGGGAGATTTGCATCATCTAATCAAATTACCAAACATCTGAGCCAAGACTCCCAAGGTAGTCAATGGAGAGAATTTCTCTCTTCAGCAGGGTGATTCAGATTCCCTGACCTGTACAGACTGTTTATAGAGAGCCTACACACGTTAAAAGAGAGCCTAGACACGTTAAGTTATATGGCTGAACATAGATTCATGTCTGGATATTGTGAGCTGAAGACCTATCATGACCTTGATATATTTTGACTCATTAAATATGGTTGACACAGCAACTCAAATAGTTATTAGTTATATGGCAACCTCCACTCATGGATATATCCTTGTAGAATGCAAACAAACAGGCACAGTTTCAGTGTTGAGTATATCTAAAATGAAAATAAATTTTAATGGAATGTGTATCCCATTACCTAAAAAATGAAATACTGTGGAACTGAACTGATCACTGTGGAAAACTGTAAAAAATACTGGTCTACTGAATCCTGAGGTTATATTCTGCCATTATGAGCACTTGTTCATCATTTTCCATGTGTGATTCTTAAAAGAATTTAACCTTGACAATTTTGGTTTTAGTTGTTTCTCTCTCCTTTTTACTACAATTATGCACATATTTTAATGAACAGGCAAAAAATCTGCTGGAAGTTAAGAAACTGCATTGCTCTCCTACGGTTCTTTTTGAGGGAGTGATAGAATACACACCCTGTCATTGAAGAAGCAAAAGGAACAACGACTGAGATTCATCAGGACCTTGGTTTTATTTTCCAAAGGAAATGTATGGGGCACTGTAACTCTTTGGGTCAAATATATTACTTTTGTTGCTTTACAACTTCATCCTAAGTATGTGGATTAGTTGGTTCAAGCTTCAAGTTGCTCATATTAATAAAATATACTCATGGATCTGGACAGCAGTCTTACTAGCTGAATAGTAACTAAGACTTAAGTACATGTTACTGTGCAGATGGCTGTGCTGTGAAACACTCTCTCTGTTCAAAGCACTCAATAGGCCATCCAGCATGAAGTATTGGGCTACTTGTTAATTCATTTTCAGTGGATAACTATGTTAACTGATTTCAAAGACTGTCACTGTTAATAGCATAATTCCATCTAAACTAATGCAGTGGAGCATAATAAGACAGTATTTGATGCACATGATGGACGTAAGTCTACTACAAGTGTATGGAAGAAGACTTGAGCAAAGGAGAGATCATACTTGGAGTAACATAATTATAGACTTAAAAGCTTGATTAACTTGAACAAACACCTAACAGCAAAATTTCACAGCATTGCTGCTAATTTTCAGTGTAGATTGATAGTCTGAATTTTCTATTTTTCTGCTTGTTTGAACTTCATAATACATGGTTTATAGGATTATTTCTGCAGCACTGTTATATCCTTTAATGTAAGTATGTGAGAGATTTCATTACATTGTTGCAGAAAGGTACTAATGTAATTGTATTTGAATTTTGGACATGCTACAGTTCTTCCATAGAAATCTCAATGGACTATATTGAATATGATCTAAAAAATGCCACACCGTTAGGTTGAAAATGACACCCTGTTATTTTGCATTGCAAGTTTCTTTCAAGCTGTTATATAAATACATATGTTATGTCTCCGCAAATTTGAATGGCATTTTACGCTTCATATGGTAGAATATTTTGGAAAAAAAAATCCAAATTTGCAGTAGCCACTTGATCACAGTGTAATGTCCCAAGACATTACTTGAAAAATGACAAAATAAAGTAAACCTTTTTACAAGCAATTTTCATGCAAAATTTGTCATTTCAAAAGTAAGGTTGCAGTGTCCTTCTTGAAACAAAAATATATGAACTCAACACAGTATAGTTATATAAAAAAATCCAATGGAAAATAATAATCAAGTTAAGAGCAGAAATTGTTATATAGTTGAGAAGAAGCTTGAATGTCATGTTCGCTGTCTGAAATATTTGTCTGGATGAGATAATGGGTATCTTGGAAGATAAGGGCTTCTACGGGCTTTAATAATTTTTTTTTCCAAGTTAGCATTAGTCTATATAGTAAGAATTGTCATTGCTTCAGCACACCTTACTGTTATGAAAGCCTCAAATGTCCCAGTCCTGCAAGACATGTACAATTAGTTTACTCAAGATTATTTCATTTTGCCAGCTTGCCAGCCTCAATTCATACAGGGTTGCTCCAGTCTCCAGAACTGTGGAGACCTTGGAGCTGTAGCTAAATGATCTTAAGTTGCAGTGACCTGTAACAAACCTTGCAGTGAATATTCCCTACAGTGTAGTATGGCATAATTCTTCAGTTTTACACTGTTACATACATGTTATGTCCAAGGGATAGTTTATGTCCAGAAAAGCTTATGAGGAAATTTCAGGTATAGCACAAGGTGATCCTGCAACCTGTTAGAGAAAGACAGGGGCAGGAGCAGTAAGTTGTGTGACAGTTTAGAGAGGGTTACTTCACTATGTGTTCTAGAGAAGTAAGAGTATGTATATGAAGACCACATAGTATGCAATTATCAAATGAAAATGATAAAAGATTATTTTGGCAAGTTAAATATTTAAAGAGTAAATAAAAGCCATTTATTTAATTTGGCATCAGTTTATTACTGTAAAACACAACTACCAAGGAAAATATGTTACAGTATTTTCAAACAAAACAAAGCCCCCCGTAATTTAAAACTTTGTTAATCTAAACATGTTAGAGAAATTCACCACAATGATGTATTTGGTGATAGAAATACCTCCTCTTTTGGATTAACTTATCTGCATTGAGTGGTAATTGGTACAGAGGAGACTTCTTAGCAAGAGTTGCAAGATGAGCTAAAATGAATTAGCCACAGACACTGTTTCCTTACTAGTCTTGATTACTGGCTTGTGTTTGGGAGTTTGTTCATTCCTATCTTAGCTGTGCCACTGCCCCATCATACGTGCACCACCAACTCTTGTTATCAATGGAGTACAAGTGAAACTAGATTAGCTGTAGTATATAATAATTTTTAGCTCTCTATAAAAATCCAAAGCCTATTTAAAAAAATGCTTACTGAACAGAAGACTATTGCTGTATTTCATCTGCAGGCATTTTTTGCCAGGAGTTGAAGATATTCTAGTTAGATTTAGCAGATTTTCAGTGTCTTTGAAGCAGAGTATTTTCTTACAGTAAGGCTGTTGGTAAATGCTGTGGAATGGGGTTTTAGATGGTTCTTCTGTGAATAAAGCATAATATTTCATAAGAAAATTTTCTGAACACCGTACACCCATTTGGCCACATATTACCCACTGTTTAGCTAATTATGAGAAAATTAAAGCACATATATATACTGATAACTAAAATAAGGATTTTCCCTAAATTTTAAAATTCCATTGAAACCAGCTCATAAATTAATATTTTAAAGATTAGAAAAAGTACTATAAGCATAAGTATATAAAATAACCAAAGATAAATATAACTGGTGTTCTCTGTAACGGTGGATTTTGTAAGCTGAGGTGATATAACTTGGAACTCTTGAATATCATACTTCTTTCGTGAGTATAATTGTATTAGTTGTATTTGATTTATGTAAAACCTGTTGTCTTTCATTCTTACATGGTCTTACAAAAATGGCAAACATAGAAGATTACTCCAAGCATGGTTTTAAGATGGTTATGAAATGCAATTGAAATGCTTGGGTAAGAGTTTGTATAAAATATTTAATAAGTTTAGAATAATAATCTAATTTCTCCAGTGCAGTCGTTCTAGAGTTTCAAGGAAAGGACAATGTATTATTTGTTCATCTTTGCAAACAGAGGTTTAAAAATATATGCCTCAGACTAATTATTTTAGGCAACCCTTAAAAACTTCTATCTTTTGTGAATTCAGTACCTTTATGATGTGGAATCACAGTAGTAACTAATACTTTCAGTAGGCTTGTCAAGTTACAGAATTCTAATACCAATGAGGTCATGATCCTATCATATTATGGAACTATTCTGAGCACATCTATTTGGGGGACAAAAAAAGCAATTTGCGATCTTTGGATGTGGAGCAGAATCTTATATTTAGCCATGTGCTTCCTGGGCTAGTGTTCTGACTTCACTTCAATGTCTTTCACTTTAATGAACTAAGAAGGTAGGAAGAACAAATAAGAATAGACCAGTTTGACTATAACTTTTATTTTCACATGACGTTTCATCTGTGAAGCCAGAAAACGCATGGTTATGATGGTCTAGTTAGTGTTTATTTGAATAAGTATATTTCTGATTGAAAGAATAAAGCATTTTAGTTTCCCATCATATGAAATGTGCTCCTAGATTTATCTGTGACTTTCCAGTGTATTTCGAATGATGTCAGATAAGAAGTTTTAATAAGCACCTTAGTGGATTCTCCCACTGGATGTAATGCTAGTGCAATCCATACATTCTTTGATATTTTATCACCTACCTCAGAGAGAGATCTTTCACAGAACTAGAAAGTCAATTCTAATGTGTATTTTTAAAAGAACCTTTTTGAGTTTTACCTTTATTCCTAAACAAATTCTAAGTTCCTCAAGCATAGATTAATACAGCAAAATACATTAATTGCAGCTCTTTGAGTAGTCTAGTCATCAATCCATGCTTAATATACAAATTTGCAGAAAGACAATTAGACAACTAATTTTAATTCCTGTGCAAAAGGATGAACAATAATAAGCTTTAAGTAAACATTAAGTGGAAAAGATTAACATTTTCTTGAAGCTGAGCCTTAAGCAATTAAAACTCAGTGAAAGATTGTTAGATTTTTACTGGTAGCCTAATCACTTGCCCAGAATTATGTCAACACTCTGACAAGAGGGTGGAGCAAGGATGGGTGTCAGGTTGTTTTCTGCTGCCTTGGTTTATGTCGTGTCATGAAGTCAGTGTCTTCGTGTTGTAAATGTGCTGGAAATGCACTGATGCATTATATGCATTGTGGTGGTTGCAGGGCAATATAGTAAATACATTATTGTATCACAACACAGAATAGTGTTTTGAATTCTTAGAAATACAGCTTTTGGATCTATAAATATTACAAAAATCCACATGTGTCAGAATGGTTATAACTGCATTTACTGCATTCGTTTTGCAGTATTTAGGAATAATAATGACAATAATATTTATGCTATTTTCATACTGTAACCAAGTTCCTTGTATTTTTCAGTTTGTTTCATGACCTAAGTGTTAGTTTGCTGGTGGGAAGGGGCTGTATTCCTTAATCCACAAAAGGTGTCCTGTAAATGCAAAATCAACTGCTCAGGACAACTGACAAAAGTGAAAATGTTACACTTCAAAAGAAGGAAACAAATAATTTAAAAAAAAAACAAAGAATGTTTATATATCTAAACCAAAGCTGACAATCAGAAAGGTGACCATTTCTAAACAATTGTGATGTGTGTGTCAAGTTTTCAGGAGCTGTAACACAACCGTAGCTTATGACAGGAGACGAGAGAACTTTAGACCATAGCACGGGATTGTTTATAATGAATTTTGGAGATGACATTAAATGAAGAGTTTCAGGATTCAGCTGTCACTATGCTGTCAGAATGCCTACTTGCTGGTTAAGGGAGAGAGAAGGACGGCATCTCATCAGAAGTGCCTTCATTCACTGCAGATAGTAAAAGCATGCAAAGGACTTCACCATAACCCTCCAGCTGACAAATGTGACTTGTGCTTTATTTGTGCATTTATATGGAAAGGTGTTCTTAAAGGGCAGTGTCCTTTGGATCCCAGTTTGCAGGAACCTTCTTTCTCAGAGAACTTTATCAAAGGAAGCATTACAGAAAGATTGAAGGAACACCAATAAAAAGCTGAGAAAATGAAAAATACAGTTCTGTGAATATAAGCAGCTTACTATTCTTTTTGTAGATGGTGATGGAAGGTATGCGACTTCGTTTTTTCACGACATAGTGTGATAGATTTCTATGCTACCTGAGGTTTAGATATCTAAATTTATTTAGCTGTAGCAATGACATTTCTGTTATGATTATCTCCCACAAAAATAAAGTACTGAATGGGGCAAATTCTGCCCTCGTATGTTCCTGTGGCTCCTCTTGACCTCCATAAGAGCTATGTTATCACACGGCTGCATCTGAGCATAATAATTTAATGAACAATTTATCACCTGTCACACAGAGTGAAATGGTGCCATGAGAAGATCATCTTCAGAAAGCCCTCTGAAGTGAGTGTCAGGTAGGCAAAATATATATATGCACATGTGTGTAACGGGTAGTTCTACCTGATGGACAAAAATGTCTTGTTACTCTAAGTAATTACGATATATTATGAGTATTACAAGTATTAAGGTACTTTGTTAGATAATGTTACTAGACTATTAAGCCTTTTACCAGTAGATTCAATACTGAGGTAGAAGACAAATGACATTAAGGTCCTTGAGGGGCGTACCTCCAGCCTGATATAAATGTAATAAAGCCTCACTGGCTTCATCTGAGCTCTGACTTTTGGCAGTACCTAAGGGCCTGCTGCTTTCAGTTAACTCTCTCCTACATTTCTAGTTAGAACTGAGATCTTAAAAAAAAATAAAGATAGTCATTTCACCAAGAGTATCTTGGCTCTGAAGAGGGAAGAAGAGAGTATGGAGCAGACACATCCCAGTTGTACTTCACGTTTTATGATGTTAATGGAGGGAGAAGTATTAGTCAGTCTTTTGGAAAGCGGGTATAACAATTAGCTCTGAGAGCCAGCTCTGTTTTCTGCTAATTCCCTGATGCTTGCAGTGATATATTTCAGTGCCACTTGGATCACATGCCTGCACCTGATTCCATAGGTGATACAGAGGCACTGCTTTCACACTATGAGATCTTGAGCAAACAAAACCAGGGTAAGAATTACCACCCTCTTCAACTTCTAAGCTGCTTGTTACTTTTCCATTTCTCCTTCACAGTTTACTATTCCCTCTGTTGATGCACAGGTGCTACTTTCTTTTACATAGATTCATCTCACTGATCCCCTTCAGAGTGCACATTCACTAGCAGTTGCTCCAGCACAACTAAGGAGGTGTAAACAGTGCAGAGGAAGGGAGAACAGAGGAGAGAAACAGTCTTTGTGTTGGAGAGATGTAAGCATGCCCGTAATTATAGACTTTTTCTACAACTTCGTTTCTGGTACTCCATTGCAGATTAGCACATGGAAGCAGGCTAAATAAATAGCATATGCTTGCTTTAAATGTGTGGGTGTTTTTTTTTTTTTTTTTTCTGAAGTAACATTCTATTTATTTCTGGTTTTGAAAATATTTAAACCACATTTGCAGCAAATCAGTATTAAGTCTTATATATACTGGAAGGCAGTAAAATGCTTTGGCAGTTAAGCAGAGTAATTTTTGAGGGAGAATCAAATCATTCTGGCTTTAGTTTCACTGACTAGGATCTTGGGAAATTGTTGAAGTGCAAAACTTAACCCTGGTCAGGTATAACTGCTCCTGTAACTTCAGAAAGATTATCTTCTCTCTGGTTTATCCATCTTGTTCAATTCAATACATGCTCCATTTCTAGTTAAACTGAGTAAAATCTGCAAACAAGACGAAAATTAATTTTCATCCTTTACTGCAATATTTTAATTTGAGATACAAGACCAGAATTAGTCACTCTAAAATCTTGGATAAGATGATCTGATATAAATAGTTCAATTAACTACATGCAAACAATATTTCATTTCTTCAATGAAAGGCTTCTGTTCAGATTTAGAACATTTTGATAAACCCTTTTTTTCTATGTACAAATGTGTAAGGTATTTTTATTTAAACAATATAAATATAAGTACAGCTTGACACAAATCACAAGTAATGTATTTGCCAACTAGTAAATGAATGTGTTATCCACCACTATCTACCATTATAAACACCTAACAATTAAGAATGAATATATGCTAAATATTAATTATTTAAATTAATATGTATAAATGTAGTGTATCCTCCCAATTAGAAGAAAAGAAACAACAAATTTAAAGGCCGCTCTTAGCAGCAAATCAGTGTTTTTCTGGGCTACTGACCAGTGAGTTTTCATGGTTACCAATCAGACGTGCTTTAGAAAGTAAAAATTTAAAACAAAACAAGATTGAAATCAGTTATTTAAATCAAGATTTCCTGCTTTCTGATTTAAATTATGACTAAAATGGACTGAAAATCAATCCACCCAGCTTGAGTCATTTATATGAAAAGTACACAGTAAATTCTATTTACACAAGCTTAATGTTTACTACACAATATTATAACACGGAGTAAAAGGGAATGCTTGCCAATGTCCTAAGGCCAGTAATGTAAGCAGCTCAGTCAGATTTTGTTTGATTTCCGTAATAGTGAAGAGAGCATGGTGTAAGAATCTTTTCTTTCTTTGTCCGATGTGTGCTGAACAAAAAAGATAGGCAGAACTGAATTTAATATATACCATAGACTGATTGCTAGCTGGTCTCTACTTATCTTAAATCAGACTTCATCTTCTGCCTACACGTACTGCTGTAACAGCTTTGATACAAGCTGCAGTGCACCCAGTTGTGTAGCAGCAGGGCTACCTTCTCTTGGTGTGTATACAGATAAGACTAGGAAGCAATCATGAAGTAATTTATTTGATGACTTTTGACTTTACTAATCACTGGAAATTCCAGAATAGTCTTTATCTTTAGACTGTGGTTTCTTGGTGTCTAACAACAGTAAGACTTTTCATTCCCCGTGTATTAGGGCACTTTACAAATGAAATTTCCATGGAAACAATGTTCATGGTTATCCTAAACTTAAACATTCTTATCCAACATAAAACACACGGAGTTGAAATATTGAATGCTCAGGTTTTCTTCCTTTAATGCAGCAGTCCTTAGCTTTAATGTCTATTTGAAAAGCAATGTTCAGTCTTCCAAGTGCTTATCTAAAAGTGATGCTGGCACTATATCGTGAGTGGTGTGTGAGCGTTTATACCTTAATCTTCTCAGTGTGTAGAAAAGTGACAGGTCCCTATTTCAAGTATACTTCTCCCATCTCTAGAAGGATTTGGTTGTTTCTCATTTCAGTCTCCCTAGTGGGTGGGAAAGATGAGATTAACAGTATGATAGTGTTAATATTCCACATGCTGGTGTGTTGCTCCATGAAGAGTCCAGGTTTGCAGGTCGAATCACTGATTCCAGAAGGGCTGGGTATGGTCTCAGCTGTGACCCCTTCCTTTTGGGGCAGGACTGAAGAACAAGTGAGCTTGCCTTTGTCCTGGTTTTGAAGGAAGGAAACCCAGGCATTGAGGCTGGAGAGAAACTGTACCATATGTCAGTAGATCTGCACATCTAGGGAATGAGCCATGCCCATATACCTCACACCCATCTAACACTCAGATAACAGCCATATTTATCAGAACTTTGTCTAGGACACAACCCACATGTAGACCTCAGAATAGGGCTGTATCTCTTTCTAATATGTAAGGAGTCACGCATAACATTTGAAGAATAATGAGAATAGCATTGTGGAGGCTTCACATTATATTGTAGTATGAGGTGCTAATTCATTTTCTTTTACTGTAGCTGTCTTAAATTTAGGCCTTTCATAAAAGAACTGACAAGAACAATCCCTCGGTTTCATCCCTGCCTTTATATTATAAGTTTGGATTTTTTGTTGTTGTTTTTCAAAGTTTTGTTTTGCTTTATTTTTCAAGTGCCTGTTTCTTAAACTTATGAAACAGGGACAAAGAAGAAACCCCTTTCCTGTGAATGACATACCACAGTACTGAGCAGGGAACTGGCAGTGGCCTAGAAACTGAAGGCATCCATCTCAACTGCCTCCAAGCCTTAGTGGTAAGGTGACATTTCCCTCTTCCAGAACAAGAAATATAATCAGTGGTGAAAGCTTACCACAGCTCACATGTATTACAGCAAATGGATCTGGAGAGAGCCTGGAAGGTCCAAAGTCAAGATCAGCTAGGCGTGTGATGTTCCCAAAAACACATGCACCTTCTTCAGAGCTCCCAGCAGAGGAGACTGCTTGCAGCTGGCAGCTTTCCACTTTGACAGCTAGCTAAGATAACCTTACCTTGAATAGTTTTCCAGTTAATCATGAATACACCTAATAGTACTTTTACATAGTCCATGCTTCCCTGGCTTGCTTAAGAGAGTGTTATGTGAGATTCTCAAAAGCCTTACAAGCATGAAGATATGACAGCTACTTCTTCTCCCTCATCTTTTATCCTGTGATAGAAGGAAATTAGATTGGCTTGACATGATTTCTTCTTGACAAACCCCTACTAGCTGTTACTTACCACCTTGTTGTTATCTACTGGTATGTTATCATCTGCTCTGCACTTGCAAATTGCTGTATGTATATAGACCACTGTACTTCCATGGAGCCTCCCTGAAGCTGACAGGACTTTACATCTGCAGAGGACACTGTGGGACAGAGACTGTAAGAGTGTTAGTATCAGTGGCACATCCTACCATATCATGTACATTGAGATGTGGCTAGAACCTCTCTGTTCTGGAGCCAGAGTTATCTTCAGATTTCTGTTAATAAAAATGCAGCGTACTGCTGGAACCAGGACAGACTTCTGTGGAGATCTATCTCCTGTTTTGACAGCAAAACATTAATGAGCACCATTGAAAAACACAGTGTGTACTGCTTCTGCACTCATTATTCTCTGGGAGCATCAATGCTGTAGCACATTGCTGAGTCAAAACTATTTCAACTCTAGTGCTTCGTGCAAGCATGTATCTTGTCATATTGCAGTACTTGCTATGTGATCCTACCAGCTCAAACTGCTGCTAGTTTAGGGTTTGGCATGTAGGATTTTGTAAATGCAAGTAGATCAGAAAGAGATAGGAAAATATTATTTTGCAACATTTTTTGCACAAAAACTCTGTGCTAGGACTCAAACATTTTTTCAGGACTGTTATAGTTGATGAAAAAAAGCATGAACTAGAAGTAATGTACTTATAATTAAGCTGCTCTTGGTCATTAGATATTTTAAGCTGCTGAGCCATTTTTTCCAGCCCATTAACTTCATTTAGATATAATTACACTTTTTAACATGTTGGTCCAGATATGCCTTGATCATGGGCTAACATGTGCTACAGTGTGGCTGCCATACTGCACAATGCTGCATGTTCATTTTTAGTTTCTTGTACGCCCCCAGGGATCTGATGCCAGGGTTTTTCTTGCCAGGGGAACAGAGAGGAAGATGCTTTGAGGTGGTGGTAGGTTTTTTGCTTTGTTTGCTATTTGCGTTTTTCTCTGGAGTTTTTTACATTCCTCGTCAAGGCTGCAATTGCTTCTCTGATTGTTGCTCCTTTCCTTTTCATGACTACCGCAATTAAACCCCGGCGCTTGTTTCACAGTTGGCATCCTATTTGTCAAAGATGATGGTATTACATGGAACCTTTCCAGAATTAAGAGTATCTCTGTTTAACAAAGTTTGTGGAATTGTTGGAGAATGTAAAGCTTCATTTGCTAGTTGAGTTCTGGTGGCCTGAAAAGTGTTAAACAAGAAGTATGAAACTGGCCCAGTAATTTTCCCTACACAGAGGTAATCTTCAGATATTCAACCAGAAATGATCCTTGTTTGATGGACCAAGATTGATCTGCAGCTTTGAAGTATATGCTTCATATTTTAAGAAAAAGCAACACATTTTGCCTGTTAGGAGGATGTTAGGAAATCTCTGTGAACATGAGTCTCTAAGGAAGATTAAGGTGCTGTGTTTGGAGAGTTTCTGGGATATGAAGATTCAGGGGCTGTTTCATTAATTTGCTTTTGCTTTGTGATTTTTTTTTTAGGATAGGGAGGAATTTTCCCTCTTCTGGTATTGATATTATGTTCTTTTATATAGGCATCTCCTCTTTTGTTAGTAGGGCAAATCAAGAAGAGAGTCTGCATTAGATCTTTTGGAGCATTTATGAGTTTAGGCAGGTTATGTCCACAGTGGTATTCAGAGCCTTGTCAGGCAATCTGGTTCCCCATGCTGGTCATGGGGATAATTCGGTACAGGCTGGTGGGACCCCCAAAGCCTAGAACTCAGCTGGAAGCTGTTTAGAGATAGCTGCTAGACATATTGAGTATAGGGATGTTTAAAGACTGTTTCTCTGTCTAGCCCTTAGGCATCTTTGCCTGTGTTTCACAAAACTGTCTCATACTGTTGCCCTGGACTGTCTTCTGAGTTAGGTCTAGAGAACTTAACAGAGGATTTATGCAACTGTGGCAATCACAGCACAGTGATATTTTCATCCTTTTTATACAACAGGTCTTGCCACAGAGATGAGAGAACAGGGCTAAGCTCCTTCAGCTTCAACGGCTATAAATCCCAGACTGTGTAACACTGGAAAGACAGAGGAAAAATATGAAAACAGACCCCAGAGCAAAGACCAAGAATCTAGATGAGTGTCCTAACCATAGGCTGTGCTCTTGATTGATCCAGTGAATCTTGGATTATATTTGACCTGTCCTTACTGGAGGGCATGGAAGCTGTAGTCCATCCAACCCAGTCAACAAGGTAGGGCACTCCTGCGGTAGTGGATCCTCTGGATTTGGAACCCCAGAGACTGAAGGAGGAATTTTCTCACAATTTATCCTAGCTTCTAGGCTAATATTCAGTGTGTATCACCTCTTACTCCTTGATTTTTAAAAGAAGCCTCTCCTTGGTCTTGTTCAAACAGACTGTGAATCTGACAATTTCAGCTTAAACCTTTTATGTTGGGCCTGAAAATGTCCAGCAGAATGAGCTCTGAGAGGGGACATATTCCCCCGCAGAGGTTTTGGGCTCTAATCAGGTTTAGGCATTCTTAGTCTGAGCCACCTTTGGGGCTCTTGCAGGCTCCTAATGTAGATTAAAGTCAAGTAGAGAAACACCTCGTGAATTTAGGCACTTCCTGCACTACACAGGGATAAGAGAAGGCTTTGGGGGTCAGAAGTGGAACTGATGCACTTCCGTTTCATCTTAGCACTTTAGTGGATTTAGCTATTTATTTCTAAAGTGAAACAAACCATCTTAATTATAAGGATCATATGAAGAGATGAAACTCACTGATGAAAAGTGGGTAAGTGACAGTATTTAATTAATGGGTTTAATTACTGCATCTAATCATTGTGTTTAATTAATTACTTTGTCTAATTAAGAGAGCATTAGTTGTGAATGAGCTATGCTGGTCTGGATGGAAAACCAGCTCTCCACTGAGAGAGCTCATCTCTCAGGCAGAATCTGCCATTACACATTGAGTTACCATATTCTTTGGATATGACATTCTCCCTCCCACGTGAAGCAGAGGCCTGCAGGGAGGGCAAACTGGAGCTTTAACTGAAGTTGTATAAGGCTTGTGCTGCTTTAACCCTTTGTCCCTCTGTCATATTTATGGAATGTGACTTTGCTTAGCAATGACAATTTCACATCTGGTCTTCAAAGTCAGCCACCTAACTCTCCCAGGAGTTGGGAGTCTGGATTAAGTACTTAGGAGCAAGGTATTGCACGCATGAGAGACACAATGTAGATTTCAGTCACTTCAGTGATGTATAGCACTCTGTATTTCTTTCTGATCTTTATGATTTCCCATCTTGGGCTGCTGTGGCTCTAAATACAAGTAATATTTTCTGAAGAGTCTTTTTTTCTTTTCCCTGATAAAACTCTGAAATTAAATGTGGCTGTGTTACAGTCCACCAAAATGGTATTTGTACAGATTGCAGTAGAGGGTGTGTTGCATGACCTGGGTTTGACATGGGAATGTGCAGGGAGTACCTGAGGATGTAGTTTGCTGGGATAGAGTTGGAAGGCTGGGTAATGTAGAAGCGGACAAAACTGGCCTAAATTTATCCATACTGACTGGTAGGAGTGGTCCCTGGACTAAATCAAATCCCGAAGAGTCTTGGGTGTTCATCTCAAATGACATTAGTGGTTTTATGCCAGAGGAGTTTGGAAGTAAATACATGCAATATGGATAATCGGGACCAGGAACTGGGAGCTAACCAGAGAGCTTAGTTAACCAGCAAGTGTATGCTGAAATTGTCTGAGGCTACTGTTAATGATTGTGGTTTGTTACTAGATGCTGATTTAGTTCCTCGTTTCCACAGTCACAGTACACAAGCAGCCACCCTGGGAACAGTCTAGCTGCATGACACTAAAGGTAGTGACTCATTGTAAACATGAGGTTTAGTATATTGCATTTAGGGAACCTTGATTTCTTGGGACTTGTTTCTCTTGTTTGTCTCCAAGAGCAATTTGACAGAAGGCTGGACCCATCTTAATCTTCTGTGATTTTTCCTAAGCAGAATATGTAGCTTGATTTTAGGGGTGGCTGTTTTTCAGTAACTGTTCACATCCTAAGGATCACCATCCAAATGAAGCGCCTACTCTTGACATAAACTGAATTATCCAAATAGCACCTCTGAAATGTAAAATATACTGCCTACATGCAACTTTAAGAACTCCTTCATCTGTGGAAGTTCGCCACCTTTACAGTTAAAACAGTCATCTCCGTTTTCTAATCCCTAGGAATACCGTGAGGCTTACAGTACCCATCTTAAATGGAGCTCAGGCAAAGGTAGAAACATATGTTTCTACACATTTTGTAATGAATGAATAAAATCTCTTTGATTCATTTTTCTGTAAGACTGCTTTTCTGTAAGCATCCTTTAGCTGGTGGGCTTCAGAAAGCAAGGATATTTTCCCCTTTGTTTCTGAAAGAGTTCATTATTTTTTAGAAGAAATGGTATTCTTCTGGTATTTTACAAAACTTTAAAGACTGCCATATTTTGTCAGAAGTTTTTTGGGTGAAGAACAGCTGACTGAAGGAAGATGGCAGCTGTTATTTGGTTCAGTTCTTTAGTGTTTCCCCTGTAGGCCCTCTTACTCAGTTATTTGTTGTAAACTCTATGATACAGCTGAGTAAATAATGTGAAGAAATGAAAAGTGTAAAATCTGAATTTCTCCCAGAAGCTCCCAGGGGAATTTTATGCTTTGAATACAACAGGTATAAAGAATGCTAAAAAGACTGCAGTTCATTTGTTCATTACTCCTGACTTATCTTTGAACAAAGCACACACACAAAAAAAGAAAGCAGTGATTTACTGTTCAGAGGCTAATAACTGGAACTAATAAAATTGGTCTACCACTTATTTTTATAATGACTTGCAGCTTTCACTTACAACCCTGTAAGTATAAAGTCACTGTTTCACTTTATAGTATTGTTTATAGTGCTTTGTTTCTTCTTTAAATATCTAAAGAATTACTTATATTGAATTTTTAGGGAAACATATGAACAGTTCTGGTGGTATTATCCCCCTCTGCTTTTCTTGGCTGATTTGCATCCCAAATAAATGCAAAACTTCTTCTTGAAAGCAATTTGCAGGAACACTGTGCACAAAACATTTATTAACAGTCACAGTAGTGACAGGAACCAAATTAGAACAAGAATATTGCCATTACTATACATGTCCTAATTTGATGGGTAATGAGAATAAAAACAAACACAAATACAATTTCAGCAAATATCTTTACTTGCAGAGAAATGGTTAAAACACAGAAGCCACTTTTTATTCCCTTACTGCTACAGTTGGGAGGGAACAGTCACTGACTTTTAGCCTTTATAGTCAACTATGCTTTAAGGTGAACCACTACAGATATCGATTGCAACTTAAGGTCAGAGATATAGTCAAGGCTATTTCCCTTTTAAGTGGACAGGAAGTCTAAGAAATGGCTTCAATGGCACAATCATTAACTAACTCTTGGAGGTGAGGGAGACAGAGGGCAGGCAAAGAATCAGTAGCAGCACAGAGAGAGTGAATATTTCCAGCTGTACATTTGGGGCTGGCATCTTGCGTTCTTGTGCTTCTCAAATTAACTTCAAATTTTCAGCTGAAGGCTTAGTTCTCCACCACTGCCATGCAGAGCCACAAGTATTTAAGGATCCAGTCAATCAGCTTTTAGGGAGGTGAAACAGAAATTCTGTTGATGCAGAAAGTTTCTATGTATTCCTTGAAAAATTCCTTTTACATTATTTACATTCTGTTGCCCTTAGGCCCTTGTAGTGAGACTTCCTTACTGGGGAAAACTGCAGATGCCCCCAGGATTTTGATTGCTGGATCATCCAGACAGGAGGCTTGCTCACAGCCTCTCAGAGCCCTCTCACTCCTTTTCTTTCTCTGAAAACCTGAGTACAAATAGGGCTGGTGAGTGCCCAGGTCTTGACCTAATATGAAGTTGTCACAGAGTGGGAGCACAAATGTAGCTCTGGGAACCTGGAAGAGTCCCGAGTACACACATAACTGCATAGGAGTGAGGTACTGAACTCACTGTTGGCCCATAGAGTTGCTCACAGGCAGTGCACCAAAAACGCTCCTAATCACAGAGGTTTAGTCCCTTTTTCCCCAGGATCTTGTGACAGAACCATTGCTCCTT
Source organism: Dromaius novaehollandiae (assembly GCF_036370855.1). Taxonomy (NCBI): domain Eukaryota; kingdom Metazoa; phylum Chordata; class Aves; order Casuariiformes; family Dromaiidae; genus Dromaius; species Dromaius novaehollandiae. The sequence continues at coordinate 146,768,086 of NC_088098.1, read as the reverse complement.
ACTGTCACAATGCACAGGCCACCCCAACGTTGCCCCATTCCTTGCAGCGCTGTGTGCCTGCCTTCCAGCTATGAGAGTCCAGCTCCTTTTAGGTATGCAGAAACTGCTGGAGATCATATCTGGTCAAGTTGAGGAACCCTGCTAATTGCTCCAGTATCTCTATGGGATCTGTGTCCTATGTGAATGATTTTGTATTTTTGTTTGAAAAACAGAAAATATGAATACAGTTATAATTTCCCTTATATGCTGTTACTAAGTAAGACTGATTGATAGTCTTTTGTTTGGATTTCTCACCCTCCCCCAGATTCAGCTCGTTGGACTCAGCTAAGAATTATAGTTTAATTTATTTTAAGTAGAGATGTTCTGTTTTCAATTATTTTCTGTTGCCTCCCAAAAGACTGTTGTATCTGGGTATTTATTTTTCAGCTGGAGATTACTGTTACCATCCTTGGATCATTTGTTAGCTGATGATGCTTCTTGATGACTTGGTGGAGAGATTGCCATGGAAAACAAATACATGAGCCTTCCTAATATATTAAGTACTTCAAGCTGTTTTTAACAGAAATAAGGGAGAGAATTTTTTTCCCTTCATACTTTATCATAGGTCAAAACTGAATCATTTGTTTCCTCCTGAAATTGAAAGCAACATCTCTTACAGAAAGTTTGAGTGGAAAATACCTCTGTACTGTGATTCCTGTTCTTACTCTAAAAACAAACAGATTAATTCCAGTCTTCATTCCCATACGAGCTACGTAAGGAATGTTATCTGAATAGATCTAACTGATTTTTTGGCTGCCTCATTTCATTATTGGAGAAACTGCTTATATTTTTTAATGACAGTCTAACAATTCAGTGATTAAATTAGCTGTAAATAAAGTTGAGTTAGGCCTGGTAACTATATGCTTGTTAATTTGTAAGGTGTGTTGTGAAGAAAGCATACTGATACTTGAACCACTTTAAGCCATAAGCTGAGAAGATCTTTCCCACCATTTTAGCAAATTTACAAAATGTTCTTTGTAAAGTACATTATAGTTACAGCAAAGTAGTATGTATACCTAACTATTGCTTCCAGGATTGCTTCCAGTCATTAGTCTGTTTACCAGCATGACATATATGTGCATTGGGATATCCCCTTATCTTTTCACAGCTCTATTTGTATTGTTCTTGAATGCTGTTTCAGTTGAAAGCTTTAAAGCAAGCTGCACCACACAGATGCAGAGTAAGACACCCTTCACTTTTTGCTCAGTTCCCTCCTGTTCCATTTTTCACATTTTCCAGTGTGTAAATGAGAGTGTGTATGTTTTATTAAAAAAAAATCCTACCTAAAAGGCTTTGAAAAGAGACCATTTTTGTTCTTACATTTTTTAACATACCTTCTCCATATTTCTTCTAATAACTTTATGTAATTATGTGTGGATTACTTTGAAGCAATTAGACCTATTGATTCAGTTTCATGGAATTTTATGTTCTGTTCTTTTCACTGTCAGACTTTCTGTGGCAGGATGACTGCCACTGCTGGCTGCCTAGCCAAGATATTGCAATACAGCCCTGACAGTCTGCCTAACAGATATTGAGTGTTATAAATGAACTGACAAAGGAATTCCTCATTTTCTCCATCCTCCATTGGTGTGCAAGCACTGTGAAGCTTTCTCCATAGGGCTTTTTTTTAGTTAGAGGTACTAGGCAATGATACAATCCAACATGCACAGAATGCAGGCATAGAATTGGCTACATTAGAGTGAAGAGTGATTTTTGATATTAAAATCATTTGTAAATACAAGTAGAACAGCATACACATGTCCACTTTGGGGGTACCATCTGCTCATGGCATATATGTGTTGGAATTTTGGGAAGAAATGAATAATATTTATTAGAATTAAACCAACATTTATCATTAAGCACATACCACATCTCAACAGGCATCCTCTGGCTGATTCTGAAGTTAGTGAATGCATGTAGTCTCTGTCTCCTTCATAATGCATGAACCTTTTAGAAATAATTTAATGAAAGGCAATTGCTTGATTGCTGTTTCTCTCTATGGAATCCCTCAAGGGTGTTAATCTGCAGTGCGATAATGAGCAAATATTTTTTAATGTCTGGTATTAGTGATCCACAGGTAATAGCACAAGAGCTGGTCTCCAAGTAAGAAATTCTTGCTGAGCAACCAAAGTAGCCAGAGTAGTAGGATTCAATAAATAGCTACATTAAACTGGTATTGTTTTGTTTTGTTTTGTTTTTCCTGAGTTAGAACTAGTTGCTATCCAATTTTGCACGTGCTTTCAAAGAGAAGGAGTGACTATTAGTATGTGCACTTGTGATACAACATAGTTGCAAATGACTGCACCGGAAGCAGAGAATACTTACTACTAGAATGGATAAAGTATTAAAAAGCACTGATTCATTACCAGCATAGCCTACATCATATAATGGTACTGTTTAATCTTCTACCAGAAGGAGTCACAGGCAACCAAGAGAGTTACAGAATCTTACAACATCAAATCAGCATGTCTTCTGTAAGTCATTCTTCCAGTGTGACTAACTCACTGCCAAAACTGACTGGATGCCAATTTTATACCAGGTTTCTTTCAGCTGGAGTAGATGATGTGTATCTAAATCCCTAAAGTAGCTTCTATTTTTAGAGAAATTTTATTGTTGTCCCTGAAGTCCCATGATGAAATGAAAATAAAACAAAATCATGAAAAAACAAGTCTTTTAAATAGCAATTTAGCACTCCCTGTAACAAATGTACAGTACTTAGGGTACTAGTTATATTTTAGCAATTGCCCATGCTGTTTAAGTGCAGACTGTTCTGACAGCTAGAATAACAAATTGTTCCAATGAAACATGGAGATAATAAAACTGCATTTCCAACACACTTTATTCTTTGTCCCCAACTCCTACAGTAACTTCAGATCATGCCCCAAATCCTAGGGCATGATCACCAGCCTATGGGAGACACAGTCTGATTTTGTCTGTGTGCACAGGCCTCAGCCAGTCAGGGAGCCATAGTCTCCACCACCTTGAGAAACCTGTGAAAATATCATGTCTTTTAGACTTTTGCTCCCTTTTTCACTTTTGATTGGAACTGGCCTGTGGGCCATCATAAATTAGTGGGGAAGGAGATGACATGCAGGCAGACAGCAGAGTGGCTTAAGCTTGATTTTTTTGGAAATCAGACTAAATTAGCCCTTTAAAGATCTCACATATTTTATGTCTCAGTGATGCCATATTCCTTATCCACAATTTTAAAATATAAAGACTGAGTTTTAGAAAATGTTTTCTCTCACATTTGTATGCCATTACAATGCCAACATCAACTCCATTCTTCTGCTCATTCTGGTTCCAGTTTAATCAAGGATCTGAGCGTATATAGATTGTTTATCCACAAATTTGGAGACTTCTTCATCAAGGCGCTTAAGTGTGTGCTTGTATTAAGCAGCTGAATAGCCCTGCTGGCTCCAATTGCACATACTTAAGGATCTTGATGAGGAAGTTTCTGAATTTGTGGATAAAGATCTGGTGCTTTCCCAATGTGAAAGAAGCGATGAGCAGAGAAATATGAAGAATAAAACTAAGCAAAAAAAGATAGCTGTGCCCTCAAAGAGGAGTGCTGCAGTGAGGGTAACTGGGAATAATTAGCTGCTCATCAGCTGGTTAGCTGAGCTCCGACAGACTCTGAGGGCTTTGGCAAATGTGTGGTGGTGAGTTAAAATCAGATGTCTGAATCTGTTGGGGCCCTCATCAACCATCCTGCTCTTGTGATGCTCTGAGTTAAGGGAATCTGATCTACTCCTGCACCAAGGAAGTTTTCATCCAAGTACATGAATGAATCAAAATCAGGAATAGAAACAGCAATAGGGGCATCAGAATGATTCAAAACTGGGAGTGAGTTTCCTATTCTATTTACAACAGATGCTTGCCACTCATTGTCTGGAATACTACTACTTTCACCACTACTCTCACTGCTAAACATATAATCCCATTGCTTTTAAGCTAAGAAGTGCATTGCAAACCTCTTTGTCTTCAGTTTGGAAACTAAACGCAGTGTTAATCTCAAAGGGATAATTCACAGAGCATGAACAAGATTGCCTGTTTAGGGAAAGCTGGTCCTGCAAGGAAGGTATGTTTAGTTCCCTTTGTGATTAATCATCTGCCTCCCAGGTGCTGCTCTGCTGTCTTTTAAAACACTCCAAATGCAAACAGAGGCACAAAAATGCCTGGAACCAAACTATCCCAGAGCTTTCAAAGGCACAGTTCTTAAGCAGAGCTATTCCTACTATTATTTGCCTCAGCATCACTCAGTCCTTGCCCTGTTAGCTAGGTAACTAACCAACATGGGCCAGATTCATTCCTTTATCCTTACTGGTTTATAGGACTTTGTCAGTGCAGAACTTACACATCTGCAGTTAGAAAAGGGAGATTTAAGGAAATGAAACATAAAATACTACTCTGTTTCAAGTTCCCACTCCCATTTTCTCTTACAGTCATAAGGCATATTAGTAGAAATAATTGTGGACATTTTTAGGTAAAAGATTCCAGAAGTTTGCTGAAATCATTCTGGGCCTAAACTGAAGTATGGAGGGGGAGCCAGGTGTAGCCAGACGTGTAGCCATTGCTTGAGGCTAAGAAGTTGGAAACAAAAGAAGAATATATTCTAAGTGCCCACAACAGGTCAGGTTAGCAATGGGGTCTCAGAACAGTTCTGCTCTACAACCTATTCAGAGTGACCTGGAAAAGGAGATGAATAGTAAGGTGACAGAATTTGCGGATGATACCAAATTATTCAGGCTTATAACAAAATTGATTGCAAAGAGGTGTGGAAAGATGTCGTGACAATTTTGAATGGATAAGGTAGAGGATATTAAATTATCAGTGAGCCAGAGAACAAAAAAAGGGATGATCACTCCATGTTTCTTCTAATGTGAGAATTAGGACGCATCAAATGAAGTAACTGGGAAGGAAGTTTTCAACAAATAGAAAGATTTACTTTCCTTTATATCCTATACAATTTAAACTCTCTGTTACACCCGCAAAAAGCTTTTCTTTAATCCACAAAGCACTAAAAATTTCTGATACATTTTCCAGCTGCAGTTTCAGATACTTCATGTCAGAGGTGCCAGCAAGTATGAAATCAGCCTGCCCTTCATTATGGTCTCCAAAGCAAGCATTGGTCAGGCCAGCATTCATAGCGATTTCTCAAACATAAATGTGCAAGATGAGCATCCTTCAGCTGTGTAAGGATGTGTTTTATGCCCACCTTTCTAAACAAAATGGGAATCCCTTTCTGTAGAGAACATCACATGCCCTCTGTTAAATATTGTAGCAAACAGGTTTGGAAAAAGTCACTATCTTAGACTTTCTAAGCCTAGAGAAAATCCCTTGCTCACAGACCAAATTGCTTTTCTCAATTCTGTTAAAACACTGACCCTCCGACCAAGTAGCGTCCTAGTACTGAGATGACCTGGCTCAGCACTTTCTCACTTCCAACACTCATTAGACAACACTGATTTGATATTCCTCTATCTCATCTCTGGGGTAGGCTTCTCCTAGGTCCTTCCGATGGTCCTTCTGAAGGTCCTTCAGATCACACACAAGATTAGCTAGCAAGAGGCAGTATAGCCTCCCTAGTCACTACCTCATTTGTTAAAGTGACCTAGATAATATGATAGCCTTGAAATCAAGTCTCTTTTCTGTGCAGGGGGACTTCCCTAGACCCTATCTACTGGTGAGAGTTGAATAGACTATTCCAGGACCTTTCCGTATCTCTACTGGCACTCTTCTGCTTCCCCCTTATTAGTCCACCATTTATTGTGGGTTGAAAAGAGAAACATAATATAGTACATGTAAATTCAGGTTACATTAAGGAAGTTAGAGAGTCATGTACATTACTGGAGTTGTTCATGCTTTATTACTCTGTGAATATGGCTTTGGTTTAAACAGTAGAGAACAACTTTGTCAACCTGCCACTGGAAGATGTTAACTTGGATCTAGTCAGGCAGGCAGATGAACCCACATTTCCCACATCTTCATAGGTTAATGGTCACACAGTATTTGGTTAGCAGATTTTTTTTTCCAGAAAGCTTTTGAAAAAAGGATTGCTGAGATTAGATTTCAGGGAAAAAAAACTGTCAGGACCCTCAGTCCTTCAGAGAGTCCTAAGTCAAAAGAAGTATCTTTCTTATAGTAGGGAAAAGTGCCGAATTTCAGTAGGGCAGGACTGAATATATATGTCTTCTCTGTAGGATTTCTTGTTGCCTGACCTATACAAGTCTCCATTCATTATTACCTGATTTTTCTAACATTCCATTACAGGACCCCAGTGAGATCCCTAGATGTTGTCTTGTAGCATGGTTCCTATTTTGGTGGCAAAGTGGCTAAAATTTCATTTGTGAATTCAGGCCTATGTTTTCTCTCAACCAAAAGACTTTGACAGTTTGTGACTAAATATCTTCTCATACACAGTATGCAGCTCTATATCAACCAAACCAAAGTATTGCTGTTAGAGACCCATGACATAGAATTGTTACCAAATCAAAGGAGCCTTTCAAAGCTCAGTGGATAATTTTTATTTTAGATTCTTCCATATTAATGTATATGTGAGGTCATAGAAATGATATCTGTAGTAACTGTCAGAAAGATTAAATTATAGATTGGCTTATTCACATACAGCAGAAATGTTTGTAGTATATATATTACTTGCATACACAAAAGAAAAAAAAGCAAAAGAATAAAACAAGAGAGGCTCCTGGAGACTTACCTTTCACTGAAATAGGCAGGTTTAGATATGGATGTGGATCAAGAGGCTTATTAGCATTCAGTGAAGAAACCAAAGCATTTACAAAGTTTGTCTATACTTTTTCTTGGCTATGCTTCCATTACAAAGGATAGCCTATAGAAGAAAAGCTGAGAATGCAAGGCAGAGAGATGAACATGGAGTGCCTAGTAAAAAGGCAAATATATTTTTATATAACAGGGAAGACAATAACAGAGTATGTTCTTCATTGTAATGCTGACCCTTATCAGAAATATTATGCTCATTTTTGGTAATCGCTGAAGAAGGTAACCTGTAGTAAAAGTGTTCTAGCTGAGACAAAAGACTAATAAAGACTATGGACAAAAGTGGTGTTCATTCAAGAGGGACACAGAACAGTCATAGTTTTGATTATAGCTTGAAGAAGGAAAAATCTGAAAAGTCTGTACAGGAATTACTCATAATTGTATGGATAGGTATTGAAAAACATGACCCTCCTTTGTACATTGCTATATGCTGACAGAAGAACGCACATGATACAGGTTTTCTTTCAAAAGTGATCTGAGGCCTACTGATGACAAGAGCTACTTAAGAGCTAGTATTCCAGTCAGTGATCACTGCTGTGTAAGTTTAGGATAAATAAAAATAAATCTGTGCCATAGAACACTAAAATCAAAGTATGGACGTTAGTGTTACAGGAAGAAATCCAATTAAATAGTACTAAGTTTGAATTTTAAATGAACTGTGTAACAAAGAAAGATCTACAGTTTCTTTGCATTGCAATGAGATCACAGAATCACCATGTTATACGTTCCTGTTGACTTATTGCAGGTGACTAGAGGCAGGCCGATCCTTATTTCCTTTCCAAGAAGCTTTTTATTGCCTATGTGATTATCTAGTGTATCATATGACTTTTGTAACCTCCGCTGAAGCCTCAAGTTGTTGAGTCCGACAAGCTGCTGCTCTTAAGAGCATGCTGCATGCTCTATGTTTAATCACTGTGGTAAGCAGTTTTATCAGTTGAATTGCTCTCCTGTAAAAAATTGATTACAGTGTGTACAGTGACAGAGAATTCTTTTTTTAGACAGACAACCCCCCTCAAACATCTGTTTTTTTGTTAACCTTTTCCTGTAAAAACATGCAATGAACATATCACATCCAGGGGCCCAGCTCTCTGTTTGCATTTAATGTTGGTCCTGACCTGCAAAACTGTCAAAAGCTCTCTTAGGATTCTTAGCCCTTTTTAAAGCTAATTCTCATCCTTCAGATATATTTAATCAACTGTGATACTCTGCAATTGCTAAAATATATGTACCACTGCTGTCTTGCATTTCCGGTGTCTGTTTTATTTGCAACATTGAAAAATGAGGAAATGGAGCAGAAAGGGCTGTGGGGGTCTAGTGATGCAATGGTAAGAGATGGACCAGCTCAAACACTGCAAGAGTAGAAAGCATGAGAAGGAACCAAGAGAATGATTTCAGAACATACTTGAGTTTATGGTGACTTGCCGAAAGAACTTGTGACTATTAATTATTCACTGAGCTCTCATCTCCACTTAATGGGAAATTGAACTAAACCTAGTGACCTTTGGAACAATTTCATCAATGCCTAAGTGCTTTGCAAAACAGTTTCAAACCTGATTTACTGAGGTAATATTCTCTTCTTCTTTAAAGAGCCTCTCTGAGGTCTGTTTTTAATAAAGGGTTATGAAGCTCTTGGAGATAAAACCAGAACGTGAAGTATGTGAAGATTTTTCAAAGGGAATATTTAGAGTAATCATGTCAAGTAGTTGTGTTCATAGGATGTCGAGGTTGTCAGTTGATTACAGTGGTCTTCAGTAGACTTTCATTTACGATCTTTCTTAGGAAAGACAAAAACATGTCACCCTTAAGAAGGAATACTCCACACAATTTGAAGTTTTTCTCCAAGGGGTGCATGTGCAGTCACAGTAGGTGCATACCCATTACTTCCCAGATATTAGGTACTAGAAGTTGTTTGAAATAAGTATGTCTCACGAATTCAAGCATCAGAGATCACAAATTAATCTTGTAGCTAACAAAAACAATAACAGACAAACAAACAAATAAAAAGTCAAAAGTGCATTGCATCCTTTCTACTACTGAACTGCAAAGATAAATTGACAATATGAATTAAGAGTGTTTGCAGGAACCAGCAAAATCCTAGGCTGATGGATCATGCCTAACTTAGGCCTGTCTACTCTATATTATTCTAGTTTTATGCTGGTGTAAGGTGATTAAAATGAGGAGCAGTAAAGTGGCTTTAAAATCAAAGTATCACAGTAATGAATGAGGCTCCAAACCAATTTCCAGGACTAAAATTTCTGTACTGGTATATACTTTTCTTGAAAGCGTACCAGTTAAATCTGCTTAACAGTGACACTATAACTCAGCTAGATACCTTACAGACTGAATAATATCAATGTTTATGAGATACAAAATGCTTAACAAATGAGCCCACAGTACCATTGGATACTGAAAATAAAAAGGCAAATAGTTCCCTAACTATGATTATAGCTTTTACTTATGTAACTAATGCTTTACCACCATATTTTCCAGTTACCATGGCAATACTGCCCAACTGTGAGAGCAGCATAAGGCATTGCTACTCAGGCAAACCTGTAATCTGGTCAGCTGGCTACACAGAGGCTGGTACATGGGGTACTCTGTTGTATAGCACAGCCTGAATATCCCTCCAGGGATTAGTAACCATAGTGGTACAAAACAGCCATTCTTGCCTTGTCTACAATTGCAGCACATGTCTTATGAAACTGGAATTATGCCTAAGATGTTTCATTCCTGAAAGAAAGATTTCACTGCAGAAATAGGAAGAAGAAATACTTTCTTAATCAAAGTTGTAACTTTCCTGAGCTTTTCTCCATTGTAAATTCTTGTTGTTTTATGGACAATGAATGCCTGGCTAAGAATAAAAAAGGTATTTTTAAAACAAAATCAGCAATGGTCTGGCTACTTATGAAAGAGGGAGAATTATTGACCCGTAACTTCAACAGCAAAGCAGACTCGAAGGCACAAAATCTTCTGCCAGCAGAGTCCTGATAGTCCAAACAAGTACTCTCCTCTGACAAGGTCTCTTTTGTGTGGTGTTGATATCAAGGAACTTTTTTGTTCTCCCTTGGAAAAAACAGTATCAGCTTGAGTATACTCAAATGGACATTTGTAAATGAACATTGTTCCCCCACCTTTGCTATGAGTGGGCTTACTCCGAAGGTTGAACAAAAAACTGGTATCTACTGCTATGGGGAAGTAGAAATGAGAGTCTGCCTCAGGTATGCCACATTTTCATAGCTGGAGAGAAGTGCTTCTCATGGCTTAGAGACCTTCCGAGTGCCTTTATCTTTTAAAGGCAGTGGTGCTTAACATCACTCAAGCATAGAAATGTAAAGCCGGAAAAAACCTCGAAAGGTCATCCAGTACCTTTTACATTGAAATAGGGTCAAGGACACCTGTATCAGCATTAACAGAAGTTCATTTGATCTGTTGTTAAGAAAACTCTAGAGGAAATTCTGCAATATAAGTAACCTTTACTACATTTACTAGATCTTTAGGGTGTTGGGTTTTCTTTTTTTTCAGAACTAAGCAAATTGGATTCTCCCATCCTTTTATCATGCTTCCTAAATCTCTTTTTATTATACTTAAAAACTCCCTGTAGCTTTTAGGCATCTCTCATAAAGCATGGTGTCCTCAGCTAGACACCGTATAGCTAGACATAAGCCTTGAGTGAGTTCATGTCTTTTTCTGCAAAGCTGCTGAACAGCCACTGCATAGCTACACAATTAATATATTTCTTTTTTATAAGTTGCATCTTGTTGATTTTAGACCCTACCTCCAGTTTATCCAGATTATTTGAACTCTGATCCTGTCCTCCAAAGTGCTGGCAGCTCCTTGCAGGTTGATGTCATTTACAGAATTTGAGAGTATGTGTCTATTCCATCATTCAAGTCATTACTGAAAATATTAAATGGAACCAGATCTAGAAAACAGTGGCACCAGATTCTGTCTGAGATTTCTCCCAGGAGATAATCATAGGAATGCAGTAGAGTAAGTCCTTTTTTTAGCATCAAATTGCAGTTGGCTGTGCACCTGCAACTAGTCACCAGAAGTCTCAGGTAAATTAGGGCATTTCAGGATCTCAGGTAGGTACGGTCTTGCTCCTTGAAATTTCTGTTAAACATGTATTCAAAGTGGGTCCTCAGAACAAACATTACATTGCTGCACACAGAGCACTTGTATGTAGCAGGAACAGAACTACCCAACTCCCCTGCCCAGGTTTCCAAAGTGGTCAGCTCTGGTGTGTGAGCTGGACAGCTGAGCAAAGCAACATGCATCCATTAAAATGGCCTACTTTCCTGCTCAGGTACTGCACTACACTAAGGCCTTTATGGCTGCATTTGTGTTAGTGTTTTGGTTCAGATCAGTTGAACTTTCTCTTTTGAAGGGAATGTCCCAACTGTTTCCCCTTACTGTGCTTCTGTTGCACTGTGGAGTGGTCTCAGAGCTCATGAACCAGATTCCTTTTAGATGAAGACAAACGGGAAGCTGTGCTCCAGAAGTGCACCTGAGACTCTCCAACTACAAATGGTCATTCAGTCTATGGGACCAGACTAAAGTTAGTCTAGAGGAACAAAAGCCTGGAAATGTTCAGACATCAGGTCCTCAGCACCACCTGCTTTGAGCTGGAGATCCACTCCTATTTGTCTGTGCAGTGTACCAACGCAGATGTATCCTGTACGGCTTCTTCCACCTGGTCAGCTCATTACAAGAGCAGGTGGGCCCAGAATCACACAGAGCTTCTCAGCTTCCCTTAGAATAATTCTTTATCTTCAGGCAGCTGCTAAAGCAAAAAGGAAACAGAATTGGCAACTAATGACCACGTCCTGAACCCAAGCAATGAATGACTTCAAGGAGAAATGGGTCAGAAGGGGTTGGAAGACTGGAATTTTCCACCTCTTCCTGTTTTTCTTGGGCAGTGGATAGTGTATATAATGCTAGGCCTCAGCCATTGCAAACGGCAGTTGAATAGAAGTTCATAGAGGGCTTCTTTAGGAAGGAAGGAAGGAAGAAATTAATGAAATGGCCTCTTATTGTGCAGAAAAATTTATTGCAATTCCATGACAGCTAATCCATGAAGTTTGTATGTCCACAGCCTAACTCTTGAGACAAGCCTTCACACAAAGCTGCCTTCACCAAGAGCTGTTTTCTATAATCCTCAGCACTGCTATAGCTCTTAGACTTGTTTCTTTGGTGAAGGGGAAGCTCTGCTGTACTTCATGGCTTTATGCAACCAGGAGGATTTCCCTGGAGTACTTCCATCAAGCATTGTCAGAACACACGCTATTTGCCGGGTGCAGAAAAAAGAGAGTAGTGCATTTTAGCGGGTTATGAAAAATCTTTTTTTCTGAATTGCATCCCATAAGGATCAGGTTATACAAGAAATCCCTAAATTGTATTTAGTCAAGTCATCCTCTTGTCACAGAATGGAAGCAAAGAGCAGCTGAAACACAGAGTGAGTGAATAGCTCAAAAGTACTTTGGCAGGCTACTACTGTTGAATCCACTGTACTGAGATTCTTGATCCTGCATAATCTGGGCACTCGCATCACTGAATTATGGGTTTTTCTTTCTAGCAAGTAGACTTTTATTTTTCACAAAATATGAAGCTACAGAAGACAAGCCAATGCTTCATGAACTACTTATACACACCCACAAGGATAGGATGTCGAGGCTAGCATGTAATAAGGATTTATGTAATAAATAATGCATTAGTGGCTAGTCTGTCAGCAGTTACGTATTAGATAGAGATTTCTAAAACCTGGGGGTGGCTTTTTAAAAGGAAAATTTTGAAAGAAATAGAGGGAAAAGCAAAATAAAGTTGACCTGAAAGGAAGTTACCTATATAAATTTCAAAGATATAATCCCAAGACTTATCTGTTGATGAACAACAAAAATTTTGTTAGGCTTCTAAAATAAGATTGATTTGAAGTGAAAGGTTAACCAAGTCTATAAGAATTTGTGCTGCCTTAATACACATGTAATACTAGAAAGGATTGCCCTGTCAAATGACAAACATTTGCAAGCATAAATCAACTTAAAGTTTTTCAGGAAAGCTTTGCTATTTCCAGCCCTCACTTTTCATAACCAAAGAATTCAATTTCTTTGTCTAAACCAAGTATGGCTTTCTTTTATAACTCTGTGATAGTGAATGATATATTTTTTCTGAGAATAATTGTTTAAAATTCTTCATAGAGCTTCATGACTGAAATGAGTTTATACTCAAATAAGCAGGTGGTGATTACAGAGGTAAAACCTGACACACCCTTTTCAAAAGTGAGAGTTAGTACAGGGCACTCTCTTGGTATGTGTGTTACCCAACAAGATAAATGGCTGTTTGATGTAAGTAAGTGACAGATTCCTTAAAGGTGGAAGAAGATTTAGAACAGTCTGTGCAGGATCTTAAATTTCGCATATTTGCTGTGTGACATGTAGATGACATGTACAGGATTGGCCATATAATATGATGTGTACAGGGTCTTCCTGAATAGTTTGAGCTCTAGAAATACAAGTTTTTTGTTCTTGTTTTCAATGCCACATCGTACTTAGCAACTCGCATGAGAACATAAGAAAGGCCGAATGAGGTCAGTCCAGAGTTCTAGCTCTGTATCCTGTTTCTAACAATAGCCAAGAGCAGATGCTTGGAGAAGAACATAAAAACAGGAAACTTCATAAGATTTCCTCTTCTGTGTACTCTGCTGTCTTCTATATATCTTCAGCCCAAGGACTTCTTGAGCTAAAGATGATATCTTTGTGTTTAATAGCTTTGATGTATTTTTTCCATGTTTTTTCATATTGCTTTTTGAACCTTACATAACCTTTTAGCATCTACAACATCCTGTGGCAATGAATTCTCTAGTTTAACCATGTTTTGGGGAAGAAATATCACCTTGTTTGTTTTAGAACTGTCACCTGCTAATTTCTTTTAAAGCCGTCCTATATGTAAGATCGGTATGTGGGATGGTGATCAGATAAATAATCAGGAAACAGTCACTCCAGCTGTTCTTAGAAAATACTCTAAAACCCTGCTGAATCTCACGGACAGCTGAATGCTTGAAGATGCTGTTGAGAAAGGGCGTCTTGATTCTGTCAACATGTATATAAGGAAGGTTTTACCTACGACTTAGAGGAAAATGAGTCATGACGCAAACAGCAATATAGCTCTTGTTCTTCCTGAAACAGAGCTAAGACAAGGTTAAGATAGCACAGGCAACTAACTGCTTAAGGAACCCGGATTCAGAAAGCCCCAAATTACAAGAACTCAGGCAAATATTTTCTTGTGAATATTGCTGAGATTGTTTTTATCTCAATGGCTGCCCCTCTACTAACAATTTAGGCTAATATGTTACATATTGAAGCTAGGTGGCTGACAAATCCAACTTTCTTCTACTTCCCTGTTTCAGGTGTGGTAATATTCAGGAGAGAAATGATACAGGCAGGTGCGGGGAGAAATGTCTTCAGCCGCCTCATCATACCTCCAGTAGACATCTCTGAGTACCTTTGGAGATTTGAATTATAAAGCAGCAAAAAATCTTGCCAAGAAGTCTTTAGGAGCTTTCTCAAAGAATCCTTGTGTTTAACTTACATTCTCATTCCTGCAGTCTTTGTTATCTCTGAATCTGAGGGCTTCAGGCCTAACAGCCTTTCTTATAGGACTTGCTTGCAGTTTAACTCTAATTCAATGCCCTGTACTGATAGATGCAGACAGCAGTCTCCCCAGGTTGTGGGTTGTTCCAGCCTTCAAGGGACATCCAGTCCTATGCAGGATACTTTTGAATACAGGAGCACATTGACTGAATCTATTCTGACACTGACGATATGCTGAAATATTAAGGGACATGCAAGAACATTCAGGCTGTTAAGGTGTAGAAAAGAGCCTGGTGAATTGATGGACAGAAAGCTGGACACAAGTCATCAGTGCATTCTTGTGATAACTGCATACTGGACTGGACTGAGAAAAATATAGCCAACAGATAAAAGGAGGTGATTATTCCCCTCTCTTCTGCACTGGTGAGGCCATATCTGGGGCACTGTGTCCAATTCTGGGCACCTCAGTACAAGACAGATGTCAGCAAACTGGACAGAGTCTAGCCAAGAGCCACTAAGATGGCTGGGGACAGGAGTACATTATATATAAGGAGAGGCTGTGGGAGAAGAGTTTGTTGAGCCTGGAAAAGAGAAAGCAAAGACTGGTCTAGTTGCTGGAGCCAAAATCTGCTCAGAAATGCACAGCAAAAGGACAAAAGGCAACGGTTACAAATTGCAGCAAAGGAAATTCTGGCTTGGCATAAGGAAAAAAAAAAATCCTCGTCAGAGTAGTTAATACTGAAGCAAGTGCCCAGAGTGGCTGTGGACTCTCTATCCTTGGAGATTTTCAAAACTCAGGTAGACATACCCTGATCTAACTTTGAAGATAGCCCTGCTTTGAACAGGGGGCTTGAACTAAAAGACCTCCAGAAGTAACTTCCAATATTAATTTTTCTATGATGATTCTATGCATATAACTTCTTTGAAGTCATGAATTCTTCTATCGATTGTATGGCCTGCAATCAAGTTGCTCTATTAATATTTAAAAAAATTAAAAAGGGGAATAGTCTCCATTCTTAACACCTAAGAATCCCACTGAAGTTAATGTGAGTTGAGGAAAAATTTCAGAATACTGTAAGTAAGGAATCTCAGGCACAATATGGAATATTCATCTATATAAAAATGAAACTTTTTTTTTTTTACTGGAGTTTTTTCTTTCAATATAATACAATTATACGACAAGGGCAAAAAGTAGTTGCAAGGATAGCTAATGAACCGAAAAGCAAATGCCATACCCATTTGCTCTGAGACTTCAGCCCAGTCTCATAACCAGATAAAGCTCTACCCTCTCAAGAAGATTTTTTTTCTTGTTCTTTTCTGTTTTCAAGGCTTTTTTAAATAGAAGGATAAAAGACAGTAAGGTCTCTTCATGAGCAGTGCCCCTTCATTAATGCATTTCATTATGCAAAGCAACACAGTAGTCTATTGTAAAAATGAGATCTGTGTTGTCAAAGAGATGTTAGGAGTGTGACATAACTCCTCAGATGTATAAAGCTTAAAGAAAAACCCTTTTGCTCTTGTTCCCAATGCAAGTTATAAGTATTATTAACTGTACAGGTATAAATGCTTCCAGAACTGTTGAGTAGACCCTGACAGGCTTGCTAGTTTGGCAAAGTACAGAGTTCTTCATGTCATTAATTTATAGGATTTGAAGCAGGAGTTGGGTCTGAGAAATGTCCAGGCAAAAGTAGTGCAAGAGGCTGTCAGTTGTTTTATAATGGTAGTAGTCCACTTTTAACTTTCAAATTAAAATATGTTTTCTTTTGATTTCAAAGTCTAAAGTTTCATCTTGACATCAGAGCCAAAATATTTTTTTCTTACATTTCTTATTCTCTCCAGGAGTGAAGTTTCTCCAAAAATTCTTTTCTTCAGTGTGATTGAGAAATAGAGTTGGAAACTGTTAAATTATTCTGCTAGGAGTGCAAATGGTAGAAAACCCATCTCTATCTTTCCTTTCTGTGTTAGCATTACAGTGCTATCAGGAGCATACATTATTAAGAACTTATTTGTCAGCCAAGCCAACAGAAATGAGTTTGAATTCTCACGAGGATGGTACCTGTTAAGCAATAAAGGCCTTTTTTATCTGATCTTTTTACACAGTAGTATCACACACTGATACTGGTGAAAAGTGCTACTCACTCTTTTTTAACATACGAGAGTCCTGTCTGCCAGAGGTAAATGTGTACTTCATAAAAGAGAGACTCTGATCTACCCAGAGCTGTAGTTCATTGATGAACAAGGCACTCAAGACCTTATTATACAATGAGTCCAGATGCTTCAAAGAGCATTACTTCTAAAATCAGTGTACTGACCCATATCCAAACGTCTGCAGGCTTTGGAGTGGCTGCTCAAGCTTCCACTCTCTCTTTGAATTCACATCTTCACTGAGGAAGCTCAGTTCATATGAAAGAGCCAGCTTTTCTTTCAACTCATGTATTCCCTTTTCAGAGTACAGCTGAAGGAGCAGGTTTGCTATCAAACTGCCATGAAAATACTGCCATGACAACATTTGAGCGCTATGATCTTCCTTTCTCCCTCCAAGCACAAACATTTCAATGAACATCTGACTGTTCTTAAAGAATGGTGTCATTTTCCTAAAACATGTAATACTTTTAGCTGTTATTAAAATAATTAATACAGGCGGCTATTTCCCCAAAATGGTTACCAAGAGATGGCAGACAAAAACTGAAAAATCCTGGAAGTTTGTTGAGTGGACTAATCAGAAACGTCCTCAGAAGCAGAAAATTCTGAGAGAAAGTTTTGAAACCAATTTTAGGAAGAAAGTTTGATCTATAGTTAACTGTTAAATACAGGAAACCTCATCTGAGGCTATTATTTTCCACAGTATAAGATATAAAACAGATAATGGAGAAATAGATACAATCATAGGCATTTTTTGCATAACATATTGGTGGATTTAATTTATTTATATTTTATTTTACTCTGTAAACAGCCTGTTTGTATTAAAACACACTGTGACAGTGATACAACTCTCTTCATACTCATTATCTATGTATTAGTAGTATTTGGTACATTAAATGATAATTTATTACAGGACACATACATTTAGACATGTAACTGAAACTGCAATATTTTCATCCAATACAGATGTGAAATCTGGAACCTATTTTACAAAGAAAACTCAAAGTCATAAAACCCAGGGTTTAGGTTTAGTTTGGAGTTTGACTTGTTTAGTTGCTTAATTTGGCATTAACATGTTTAATTTAGCATATTAACATCTTTTTCATTGAGAATATTTTGAGAAGGTTTTGTAAGTGTATTAGGTTTTCGTCATCTTTTTGTCTATTAAAAAAAAAGAAAAATTGATTGTACATGATCTAAAAGCATTTTGCTTGATATTTCAATCCTGATACCGTTCTCCAAGAAATGCAATGCAGGCAGGAAATTACTACTTTTAATCTTCCTTTGATGGCTTGTATATTAAAATACCCACTTTTAGGATTTTGACTGATTACTAACTTAGCATGAGCTGAGTTGATTCCAGGACTAAATTTGGGTGAGTATGTATACTGATCAAAAAGCAATTATTCTGATCAGTTTAACTAGGGCAGTACACTTTCCTAAATGCCAGTTCATCACTATTCTCCAGTAAAATATGACCTGTTAAGTAATGTTCATCAGAAATGTATCACAGATTGGCATGTTTTATATCTAGCATTTCTAAGCCACAGCTGCCTGATACTACTGAATAACATGAAGCATGAAAACCTGTCTGACATACATGTGGGTTTATAGGTTCTGTAGCATTCACTATAGGCAGCTTAATCAGGCGTTTTCTGCAGTTACTTTTTTTGAATACAACATATCTGCAGCATGAATGAAAGCTGAATTGAATTCTTTATTGAGCAGAAAAAAATAAAATTTTAACTTGGTGATCAAGTAGTCATCCCCCTTCACCAAGTATTGCTTCATGGTACTGTACATAGTTTAAATTTAACTTAAAATTAGATTGTCTTTCACTGGAGTGAACCTCTGCCAACATTCTTCCTTTTCCAACTCTTCTTCCTCTATCTTCTCATGTGCAGACTGAAAATCGCACTGTTGCTTTCTGGGACTAAAGGTATTTGATGTCCTTCTAGCATGGCATCCCGATTCTGCACACTGTAACAGGACATTTAATCATAGCAAATTAGATTTTGTGCAAACGTTGGTTAATTAGCTATGAGAGAAATTAAAGATAAATCTAACTAAAAGGTAGGCCAATTGGTTTAAAGAAAGAAATATAATGCAATACTGAAACAGATATCTATATTACTGTAGATAGATGATGGATGAATGGATGGATGGATGGATGGATGTGTGTCACCCAAATGAAGGAAGGCTATCCACATTGCAAATGTCATTTCATCCTAACTAACATGTAATAATATTACTACTGCCTCTGTCATGGCTGTTATACATGAAGGCAAATGGTTGTAAGCAGGATTACTGAAATGGAGCATTAAATGATGTACTGTAGAGCTGAGTATAGAAGGGATTTATTCTACGTACAGATTGTTCTGCTTTGGCTTTTCTACTAAATCAGACATAGTGCTAATTAAAAAAAAAAAGTAGTTGCAGGCAGATTGTTAATAAAATAAATAGCCAGGGAATAAGGACAACAGGAACAAAGAGATAACAGAAAACCTGCTGCAAAAGGTGACACAGAACATGCACCCTCTGTCTTTTCTGCTCTTCCTCTAATTAAAAACAGAAGCAGAAAACAAATTAAATGTACCAAGCCTCTGCTATGTGGAATTCTAGGACCAGACAAAAGTACACTGATGGGGGGCATCTAGAGGGCCCGTACCCATCCCATTGCTATAGGACTGGGGGGGCAATACTGAACTTACAGGTGTGTTTATACCTGGTTTGTTCTTTGTTTGGTCTAGGATCCTGAGCCCCCCACCAGCCTCTATTACATACATCAGACTTTGCCTGTGGGCTTCACTCTGGAGTGCACCAAATTGCTGTAGAGGGGAGAAAAAACAGGCAAAAAAACATATGATTATTTGCTCCAGGCTCTTTCCCTACCATCCGTGTTGAACATGAGACAGTCCACAACAATTAGTCTGTAGGCCAGGCCTCACTTCCTGGCACAAATCCCCAAACCAGCACAGATACACAGAAATGCCTCTGAATCACTTTGTGACCGGGACTGACTCCTGATCTAAGATTTTATAGCACAGGTCAACCTAACATGAAAAGAGACTAATACATTTTGAATATACATTTTTCAACCATCTTTGAATTTTTGGACTCTGAGAATGGGGTCCATCCCACCTAATCATAGGCATTCCCATAGTCTCTCATAAATGGAGGAAAATATGCATCTCCAGAAGGTGATTCACTTGATGCATGTTAGAAAACTTTCTTAGGACGTGCTGAATCACCTTCTGAAAGGTAGTGGATAGTCTCAGATGGCAAGCTGAGCATTTGTTTTCTAAGTATTAGATACCTAAATCAGGACTGGTGAATGAGAATAATTTTGTAGTGGGAGATCCTAGAATTCACACTTTCATGTATTTTTTTTCCTTTTTTTAAGGGCAGAAGTTGTTAAGACAATATATGTTAGAGCTAATTCCTTTTTGCAGGTCATATTCTGAAAACAGGCCTATGGACCAATGCCAAGATTCTTTTCTGTCATTTCTTCAGTGTATATGGGCACTGAGTATGAGCTAACTGATCTGCATTTGTGTTTATTGCTGAAAAGATGAGCTTACAATGAAGGGTCACCACAGCAAGGTTAAGTTGCCTCTGTTTCCTGCAAAATTATGTAAACACAAGAAGAGTAGAAAAGTCACTTTGGAGAATTATTTTTTTCCTACAATGTAGTGAAATCGTGCAAAAAAGTGGGATTTGGGGGAAGGGACTAAAAATTCCTTTAAATTTGAAGTCTGATTTAAGGTTATTTTTTACAAAAGCTGGAAAAAAAATCTGGTTGTAACAGATTACTGTCATAACTCCCTTCCATCTGGCATGTCACTGACTAAGCTGGAGACCTCAAATTTGAAACATGAGTTCCTGTACCTCAGACTACACCCATCTTTGAGGGGTTTGTGAGAGTTATAGACTCTGCACAGATGAGGACTTTTAATGTACATGTATCCCTAGTTTAATGAATAGGCATCATTAGTGTTATTATGAGTTAATTTCCCATCATATAGATGAGCTCAGAACCTACAATAAAGTTTAAATATTATTTGCATATAGTTAAGATGTTATAGTTAAGAGATCCTATACATCTTCCAGGCTTTCCCAGGCAGAAATGCATTCACATGTCTTGAACCATCCATGCCCTTCCCCAGCACACTATAGCACACGCGCGCACACACACACACACACACAGAGTTTTTTCCTACTCTCCAGTGAGATCAAAAGATAAAATTCTTAATCCTTAAAGATGAAGTTCAGTGCTTCTCTGTTGTTTTGACTGATTCTTAGCTTTAAAAGGTTAGCACATTTGAAAGAATGAAAGCTGAGAGTTCAGTTTTCACTCAGGCCAATTCCAGCTAAGTTCCAGGATAAAGGCAGATCACAAAATGATAAAGTAGAAAGCTTTGGTAGAGCCCGCCAGTCCTCCTGCCACATTTGAGCAGACCGTGTTATGGCAAGACAGAGATGGAGCTCTTGCTTTTCAGTACAAAGCAGAACTGACCACCTCTCTGCTTCCCCAAGGTGCAGGTATCAAACCCAACAAGGGGAAAAGAGCAGACCTCTGAAGTGGAAGATTATTTAGAGGGGTTGGCTAGTACCAGTGAGATAGGTACACTACACCTCTCAGTGACATGAAGAAATAAGCTCATTTCTTTGCACATTTGGAAAGTCCTTGATGCAGTGGGGGAAGCCCCTTCCTAGCATAATTGAATTTTAGGCTAAAGGCCTTAGTGTGTAACCTGCAATTCTGTAGAGTTGAGTGTATGAAGCATGTTAATCAATAGAATATCTCCTCTCTGACTTTCCAGCTCTTCCAAATTCCAAATGGAAATAGAGTGCATAACACGTTGTTCTCTGAACGCCTACAGTCGCAATGATCTTGTCGTGTGTGTCTCTCATGGTCAGCTGAAGTCACGTATGACAAGCAATTCATGGGCTGGCCAGTATCATTATCCCTGTACCACTGATGCAGCCTTTGCAGATTACAGTGTTCTGAAAAGGAGAAGCTGTTACTCTGCAATGACAGTAAAAAAGGAACCTAGTCTGCAGGAGAGTATTAATGTCCACAATGCATATAGAAGCTCTGGGGCCAATCCAAAGAACAGGTGAAATTGTAAAACTAGTAGAGAACTTGGTGTGCCTGGCATGCATACTGAGGAAGTACCTCTGTCCTTGGTTAAATACTGAATGAAATATGAAGTAGAGACAGCCAGAATTTGAAGGAATGTTTTGTAGCCTTAGAATGCACTGCGTTACAGTTTCTGCTTTTTGCTGTTCTGTTTTCAGGCTTTTCTCAGAGATGTTATTGCACATCAAAAAAGCGTTAGCGTTTAAGTCCTCAGGTATTTCATTCTGTTGTGGTTTGGGTTATTATCAGTCTTCAGAATATTTATACCAGGAAATGATTTGAAGCGATTGCATCAGGAAATATTCTAGATTTGCCCCTGCCGGGGTACACTTGGTTTTGGGTAAGAAGTGGAAAGATACAGAGACTCTTAGCATATGTTGGAATCTAATCCTCGGTAGATGATTTCTGCATTAAAAAAAAAAAAATCAAAGTTTACAGTTGCAAAAACAGTCTTGCAGGAATATCTGGGGATCAGGACTAGGAGGTTTTACAGAGCAGTGGATTAGAAGTTTATGAAAGTCTTGAGTTTTCTTTCAATCACACTAGTCACTGCACTGACTAACTGTTTTTTGTGATTTGACAAGACCAAATTTTATATCTATATGAATAAAAGAAGGTGATATCTATCTCCTTATGGCACAGGGATGTACTCTTCTCAACAAATGACTCCCAGGAAGAGGAGTGTGCGTCCAAGCCCATACATTTGTTCAGCTCTCCCATTCCGATTGTAGTTTTTCTGCCCCAATTACTGCCTTTTGTTTTCTCTGGAGTTCGGATCTTGGGATCCAGAGGATCCCCTTTTCAGTGCTAAGCTGGAACTTTGAAAAATAGATTACATAATGTACTAAAAGGCATTTTTGTGTTGTTCTTTTTCTTTGCATAAAGTTCTTTGTATCCCAGTTTCTCAAGCTGCCTAAAAATGACTTGACACGGATTCTGTAATGTCAGTTTAGAAGTATGCTTTCCTAATTACTTTTTCTGTACTAACAATTGATTCCCCACTGTTTTTTTTTCCTGCAGCAGGTGTCATCTTACAAAAGTCTCTGCAGCAGTTTATGAAAAAGTGGAATATTCTGAGAGTTGTAGTCTTTCAAACAGAGCTTCGCAAGGACATACCTGTATTGGAACACTACAGCTCCCTGAACTTCCTCGCATCACTGCCTATGAAACGTCCTGCATCGCCACTAGTGGGGAGGGGGGTAGTCAAGGACTTCCAGCACTGCAAACCACACAGCACCTTGCATCTGTGTATGGGAGCAATTGAGAGCCGGAATTGACACCTGTGAACCAGTGCATGCTTAGGGTGGGGAACAAGGGAAAATGGGAAGTGTGGTATAAGTGGCAACATTGTCATTTGATATATTTCACTTCACAAAAATATGCAACCCAATTTGATCCTTTGCCACAGAGCTCTGCTGGAGTTCAGCTACTTGGATATTCTCCAGACTCCTGCATTTGCATCAAATCATATTGCACTTAGGAGTTTTTAAACTTTCCTTTGATCCACGTCGATTCTTGTGCTCACTTTTTTCTTCACCTACTCTGGCCCATGTCCTGGGCACAGGTTGTCTGTCTGCAGTCCATGGATAGAAGAAAGACTCTGGGGCCATTGCTGCACTTCCATCCTCAGCTCCTTCACTGCTTAAGAATATTCTAACTCTCTGAGCACTCTGTTCTGTTTTCCTTTTCCTTTTCTTTTTTACAGCCTAACTCTCCATGCTAGTTCATTTAGACAGGCAAAGGCTTCAGAGGAATTGCAAAAGCACTCACTCTACTCAGCTGAAGACACATAAAGATCTAAATAGAAATATTAAATGCTTGGACATACTCCTCACCTCTATTTATTTTGGCAGCTCTTTGGCCTTGTGTCCAACTTGCCTAATGAGTCCAGATTTAATCAGACCCATATGGCTGGCTCCAGATATAGACCATATTCATTGACAGAGTAACTGGAGGGCCTTACTAGACTTTCTCATGTTATTATAAAACCAGAGTCCCCAAAACACTATGCTTATCAATTGGTAATCCTATGCTGAAACTCCTCCAGCAGCGGCTGTGCTTGTGGTATGAGCATTGTTGGGTTTTGGTGCTGAGCAGGTGGCATCAGAACAGCCTCTTTCACCATCTTTCGGCATTTTTGATCCTAGTTAGAGATCAGAATGTGGGCAAAAGCATGAAAACATAAAATAAAGAGGTAGAGATAATGATTTTTTTTGCTCCTCAGAGGATTCAATTTCAGTTTGACTTCTGAGCAATTGTTCTGGGAGATTTTATTTTATCTAACCAGTCTGATTCTCCATATCATTCATACTTTTAGTTTATGTGTACTGAAACAGAAACTTTCAGTGGCTTTGCTGTAGAAAGCCAGCTGGACATTTGAATTGTGGCATCACCTCATATTCAAGTCACAGTATTCATTCATACTATTATATCGTTTAAATGCCATGGAATTGCTATATGCATGCATTCAGAGATGCTCACAAATATATGAAAGAAAAATGTGGTTTTAATTTGCAAACGTAGTATACAAGCCCTGAGGAGAGAGGGAAGAGAAGTGGATGCTGAAGCAGCCAGCTTCCAAGAGATCATTTGATTCTTAAAAAGAAACTTTAATTAATTGGAAAATGTTAGGAAATTCATGGGAAAAGCACATATTATTCAAGCTAATGACCAGTTTTATGCTTTACAGCCTGTGCCTTACATGCACAAATAAATTCCATAAGCATCCAATACTTAGATCTGGCAGAAGAGGTATTTATAATTAATGTCGAGTTGGACTGCGTGATGCTTATTTACAGATTTCACTAATAAATAGCATGGTTAAGACATTCCTAAAGAACGCCAAGAAATTCATGGGAGGTATAAATTTGACAGTATCTTGGCTGCTTTAGGAAAACTCCAAATACAAAATATTCTTGGAGGATCTCTTTTACTATGGGAAATAATCTTTCTGATTTCGAATATATGCTACTACCTCATCCCTAATGGTGAAAAAAGATGATCATGTTGTTTTGAGGTACAGTCTTGCAAAAAAAACAACCCAAGAAAACAGAAGATGGTGATGACAGAATAAATTTTATTAGATAATATGTTCCTGCAGGTGACAAAGATGTTCTTTTATTTTTATTTTAAAATCATTTCCCAGTGTTAAGTGGCTTACTGTTTCCCGCAAAAGCTAGTCTTTGTTCTTGTAATCCCTTCAGCAAATAAAAAAAATAGACATCCTAGTTTCTGTCAAAATGCAATTCTTTTAGTCTTTTCCAATAAGGCACACTTGCATGTGCCCAGTGTTGAATATACATATTAAATACAATATTATTCATTCAATTAATTAATTCAATGTATTAAATTATTTATTCTATTAATGTATTTAATGAATAATTAATTATTTTTTGTTTACTTTTAAAAGTTCAAGACATCCTTGAGCAAATTCATGGATCAATACATCAAAATAATTAAACATATTTTGCAAGAGAAATATGGTGGAAAATTTTCAGCTGCTGCTTACAGTGGATGGAGTTGCCAGTCCTTAACTGGCCATAATGGACCGCTTTGGAGAGTGTCGCTATCACTCCATACTGCTTGCTACCCAAGCACACAGTGAACAAGGAAATGTGTAATGGTAACAGCTCCTCCATCCATTATGGGGCAACACTAAAAAATGAACAATGAATAGCATGTATCAAGCAGGCAAGACATGATAGGCCAGATATTCTGAATCTGAGTCATTGGTCTTAACCAAGGGAGCTACTTCCAAGATCAAATATTACTCATCAGGAACAGTTTCAGGAGGTAGAAACAGTCAGTCTTGCAGTGGCATGAGGACCCAGATTTGTCTTGACCCATACCTATATGGCATGGAGTTCAGGACCAAATTTAGGCATTCCAGTGAAGGAAAGCATACATTTATCCAGTAACATTCAGTGTTAACCCAGATTCATCCTGAATTAATATTAGCACACATGATACACAACTGATACCAGCTACAGCCTATGGTTGTGCTGCTGGCATTTAACTTTTCTTGAACTTACAGAGCAAATTTGCCCCAGTGTTTGTGTCAGTAATAAAGCATTTATTTATATCTATTACATTTTTGAGAAAGTACAATAAGAAAAAAACATCAGTAAGTATTATCAGCTATTTGGGCAGCAGACCAGGAGAACAGATATTCCTTAACAAAACTAACTTAAAGCATTTGTTGGGAAATCTAAAATCAAGAACAAAGAATAAACTAAGATACTAAAAGTTGAACTAAAGGCTCACATTGGACTCTTGAAGTTGTTGAGTAATTTTTCTGGTTTTGACGGCGTCACTGAAGACCTGGATACATAATTAGTGAAAAATATATTCCCTACTTTTAACCATGATTATTACTCTTACAAATAGTTCGTGAATGTATTTTCATTTTTATCAGTATGCTACTTATATTAGTTAATGAATCTTTTGTGCCAACATAAAACACAAATTTTCACTTGGGAAAAACTAGTTGAACATCTTTTCCTACATAGCCACCTCAACATTGTTTTTCCTTTCTGGCTGGATGCCTGAAAATCAGATAAAAAGTGAGAAATCAACGTTTCAACTGCAACCCTTCCAGTTTGCGTGTGTACCCACATTAAGCTTTTGTTATCATATAAACAGTCTTTGAATTTAAAGAGGTTACTCATGTGGGTATTCATATGAAGCAAACAGATTTTGTTATAAAAATCACAGAAGCTAATCCTTCAAGGTAAATTTCCAAAGCTGCTTTGTGCTTTATTTTTAAATGCTAATTAAATGTACTGGATCGTGTCATTGTGCTGAAAGTTTGTTGACAATCAATAATAATTTATTAATCACAACACATTAAAATACCTTCAGGTGTTTTTCAAGTATTTCTATAAATTTGCATAATTATTATTAATTTATATGTAACCGAATTAGCAACCAATTATATGTGGGAAGCATTGTGAGCATGATCATTTTTTTTTCGATGGAAGTACTCAGCTATTCCATTGTGCTCTGTGTTATGGGAAGAAAAATCAAATCTTGTTGAAGCTGGCCTTTCTCTTTCCAAGGAAGCCATCATTTCCAAGTCTCCCAATATCCTTGAAGAAAAGATCTTGCTTTAGTTACTCCACAGTTGAATGCAGCAAGTCTCTCCCATTTGAACTTTGCTTTATGACCCAGACAAATATCTTTCTGGCTGCTGCTTAACCACGAGGTATTCTAGGGACCTCATCTGCTGAAAATTGGGTGCATGCTGAAGTTTGTCTTTTCTGGAAACTGTATACATATATACTTAAGCTTGTATATGTGAGCATTTGGTT
Source organism: Dromaius novaehollandiae (assembly GCF_036370855.1). Taxonomy (NCBI): domain Eukaryota; kingdom Metazoa; phylum Chordata; class Aves; order Casuariiformes; family Dromaiidae; genus Dromaius; species Dromaius novaehollandiae. The sequence goes on along the minus strand of NC_088098.1, from coordinate 146,741,069 downwards.
CTTATCTGTTTTTTTAATTCAATTTAGAACAAAGCCTAATCAAAATTATTTGATTGAAAAGAAATCATGTTTAAATGGCTTGTCTGAGAAGTGTACAATTAATTCAAAATACAGTTATCGTTTCCCCAAATCTTTTAAGTGATCTTAAAACAAACAAGTATCCAAAGCCTCAATGTAAAATAAGCAGTAATTTTCTACAAATTCCAGCAAGATTCCAAGTATTCATCATTTAACACAGTGTTTTCCTCCTGGAACTCTACAGGGTATCTGATCTTTCTAATACCTATGACACTAGTTACAGCTGTTGTTGTAGGTGTTGTTTCTATGTCAAATTAAGCTTATCCAGAGTGATACTAAACACTTTAATTTTTTTTGTCTCCACAGAGTGGGTATTTTATATTTGTAGCTAGTAGGAGATGTAGAAAATAATAATATTGCTATCTTTCAGGCAATTCCATTTGGCAAAACTATAATTTTAATGTTGTTGTTGATGGATAGGGGATATGGGCATTAAAGTGAAATGGGATTGGGGATAGGGTGTTATTGATGGGATAACAGAAGCAGACAGAAATTATGATGTAGGCTAAAAGAAGCAGAAAACCAGTCTGATACAGCCAGTGTTCCCAGAAAATATAAAGTGAGGTCATAACAGTGTGGGTTTGACTTCATGTTGATCTATGGAAAATTACAGTACCACAGAGAATTCTAGTTTGGTGATCTTGAAGGTATGATGTAAAAAATATAAGAGGTAGTAAAAACATCCCACATTAGTGTTCTGCAATCACTCTGTGAGTAACTATGGGCAGCAACTGGAATGAATGGAAAATTCAGCTGGAAGTGAAGGCACAGAGGGTGATTGAAAGGCACGTCATCCTTTGTGTCTTTCTGCCTTTTCTTTTAGAATCAAATCTCATTTTGCATCCTTAAAAGGATATACCAAACAGTCAAAGATTTAAATTGCATTTTATTTTCCCTCCATGAAAAACAAATCCTGAACAGACCCTCTCACTCTGTGCTTCTCATGCCTTTAATAAGATGCTGTTCCATTGCATAAAGAGATAAATCTATAGCATTCACAGAGGTCAGGTTTCCTGAGACTGATTGCTGCACTGTTGAGAAAAGTCTTTATAACACAATATCCTCATTTTGAGAATTTGAGGCAGAAAGTACTATAAAACCATTAGCAGACTCTGTCGATGGAGTAAGCTTTTCTCTCCCTTGGAAGTGCAACATGTGCTTTTAGTCCTGTCCTGTCTTCCCACTGAGCTTGTGTGAATACCACGCCAGATAATATTGCAACTCCATCTTACAGTCGCCAAGAGAAAGTTTGGGGAGAAGCCAAGGCAGTGATTCTCTTCTCGTCAGCATCGTGTAATACCAGGACAGGCAGGTAGCTTAATGGCTTCCAAAGAAGAACTGTCAGTAGCTTTCATTCAATTTCGAGGAAATGTAGGTTTTCAGTGGCTTTTCTTCCCCTTCATCACAGACTGTACGTACCAGAAAGACAATTGCCTTTTGATTTTCAGTAGATTTATTTTTCCCCTCCCACGTCTGGTCAATGGTAAATAATCCACAAGTCACTGAAATGACTGATAGTCATTCAGAGACCAGCTCGTGCATGGAGAGGAGGTATTTTTAGTCTTTTTTTTTATTTTTTTGGTATAAATGAAAATACAACATGTTGAGGAGGGAGGTGTTTTTAAATTGAAATTTAGTCTTCCTGAAAGTTCTTGGGCTGACAATAACTGAGAATTAAATCCTCTGTCAGCCATAGAAATAGTGCAGTATGAGCAATGAAGCCTCCCTATGCTGCCAGTTATATAACTTCCACCTTGATCAGAAGAAAGAAGGCCAAAAATCCAGCAATGACAAAGAAGTCATTGTCCTCCCACCTGCCACTGCCCCATGTAGCCCTGCGGTAGTATTTGGCAGATAAAGTAAGTGGAATTGTGCCAGCTCTGAGGATGCAGAAAGCAGCTGGGGAGGACTAATTCATGTCACAGACTGTATATCCAACAGCCATCAAAGGGGAACAGAGATCAGTCACAATTTGACCTTTATTTGAACCAATGACTTACAAAGGTGAAGGGCTCTACATGCCATTATCAGTGCCCAGACTTATCCCATCCTCTCCTTAAAATAAAATGTTATCTTCGTTATGGCATTCCTGAGCCCTGCTCAGGAGGACAGCAGAAAGCAAGACTGCACACAAGACTGTCTTTAGATTTATCTATCTTCTGGAATTCGAAGGAAGCCATTTATCGCTGGGGTTTAAAGACAGAAATAGAATTTGATTTTTCTTTCCAGCTGCTTTATGTGTTTATGTGTATGAAATATTTTATTGAAAAAATAATTTAATACTTTTGTACTGACCATGTTTCTCAAGGAAGGCGACATCATGATACTAGAGTCCCTGCTGTGTTCTGTAAACTCTGAATTCATTACTAAGGAAAGGCTATCAGTATTTTTTCATTATTACAGTATACTTTTGCTCAGAAATTGTCACAGACAGAGAAGAAGGCCTGATGCCATTTGCTGTCATTGATGAGCCATGCATTCAGAAGGCTCTTGTGGATTTCCCAGAGCAGCCATTTGCTTTCAGTGCCTTCTGAACAAAAAAGTAGAATTTGCTTAGTCTTCTCAAGAAACATGCAGGGTGAATAGGCTCTGAGAGGAAATTTTAAAGTTTACCTGTAAATAAAACAGCAGCAGTAACTAAGCTCTTCTCTTAACTTACTGGAAGTCAAAACACGCTATATACTACCACTTCTCGACTGGTCAGCAGCAGCAGCACTAGCAGCAAAGTCACGTTTGAACCCAAACCAGTAAGCTCTGTCAGGCTGGTTGGCTTTGACTGCACTTTGGTGAAAGGGGAGAGGAGGAGGCAAAGGTGGGCTTTTTGAGGTAGCGGGGGGAGACTTGACAGCAGCAGGGAATAACTGAAGTGTCAAGAGTGACAGAGATCAGAGGGGCCAAGCAAGGGCGTCCTGGGAAGTGCATGCAAGGAGGGTCAGGGTTGGGGAAGCAGAGCTGAAAAGGGTTCAGGGTGTGAAGCAGTGGTGCCAGAGAGCAGCGGAGGGACTAAGGAGTACAAAAATGCAACAAAAGTGAGACTTGGCTAATAAAAAGTTGGGAACTCAGAGCTAGAAACGTTCCCAATCAGGAACACATTAAATAATCTTACTAACCTTTCAATGATGTCTCAAGGCCCTTTCAAATAGGTGCGATATTGTGTCCTAAAGTTTTTAGTCATTCTAGAGTAAATGGAGCCATTGAGTTAGGTGTCTGGGATATGGTAATTACCCAGATAAAATATCCTGAGAGGAGCCTGGAGGTGCCTGTGTCTGCCTAAGTGCCATAGTCCCCTGGTGCTTATGACAGCAGCTGTGAGGAGGCTGCAGAATGCTTGTTCTTTACTGGATGGTCCCACCTCAAGGTCCAGTGCAACATCGCATCTGGTTTTGGCTGTTTTGTCTCTTTAAGAATTGAGTGGATTATTAATGAAATAGTTGGGAAAAATCTGATGGTGAAAAATCAGCTTTCATTTTATTAATACTTAATCAAAAAAAAAAAAAGTCACCAGGAAATGTGGAACTGTAGAAGAAACTACTCTACATGTTCAGTTTGGCCAGATATATTAGATGTGCTGTGTTTTGTGAGGCAAGATGGTTGATAACATAAGTATTTATTGTTTTGTTCAGGGACTGTGATTTTTATTTTTTAAGAGTGAATTTTAATTAACTATATGTTACGATTACCTAAATCCTTCAGATTTAATAATTGCAAAGGATGTCAAAAGCCTAAGCTTTCCTGTCTGAAATATCCATTGCATTTTGAAACATTCTAGGTACAAAAAAAACTTCCGTCAACAAAGAATGATAACAATATCAAATGGATATCTTATATTTATGCATCTGATAGTAGTAGTTGCTGTCTGGGCATTGCAAATCCTCTGAGATCATCAAAGTGCTAAGTCTTCGCAAGCAAAATTTTAGAACATCACCATGTCAAGTTCATGTCAGAGCACAAAGTCTGCTTTTCCTCCCTCTTTTTTTTCCATAGCCTAGTAATGAAACTACTTCCTACAGCAGATCCTTGTCCTTGGGTCCTATGCCCAGATTCAGCTGCATTCCTGAGTATCTGCTCTGTCTGAAACATCATTTCCTGTGTTTGTAAATACCGCTTTGTCCTCTCTTCGTGCAGCCATTATACGCATTATCATTTAAACACATCCCAAACCATTCCTGCTTCAGACTCTGTTCTGAAAGATCCAAATGCCGACTTTCACAACTTGCCTTTTGTACATCCCTTTTTATATCTTTAATACCTCAATGAGAACCTATGAGTGAGGGTGATGCTTTAGGCCTTTGTCTAGTAAGCCAGTTTGCAGGTCATGTTCAGAGAGAACTGTTAATAAGTTTAACAATAACCAGACAAACTGATGTATTCAAGGCTATGAGCTTGAATGTCAAGAGACTGGATAGTGTATGGACCCTAAAACATGCTTACCTAACAACACAACTTTGCAACATTTTGGAGGATCATCTCAAGCATGCAATGGTATATTCAGAAACCAGTTACCCATTGGGATAAGCAGAGTAATGTAGCAGAGATGGCCTGGGACACAAAAGGCCTCGGTTCTGCTCCTAACTCTGTTGTTGGTCTTCCACCATGAGCTGCAGCCAATTACTTCATCTCTGCATTGCTTCCTCTGTTAATCTGTTTCTGAAATGGAGAGGAATGGGGAGCCAAGCTGGCTTCCCATATGAAAAGTGAACTGTTGCTCTTACCTGCTCTGCCCCTCTGCTTTCCTGAGCCATAAAGGAGGCAGGCATTACTAGAATGGAAACCGGCATCAGTCCAGAAAGACTCAGAGTCACCTTGTGAAATTTTGAATTGCTCTGCTTTGTACAGCTTTATATTCATAAAGGCAAAATTGGATTCCATTCTTCCATAACAGATAAGGAATGCAGACCTGGGTTCTAGTTATAAATATGAAAATGTGTGGTAAGGGCACATTTATTTAAAGTTATCTGAGAAGAAGAAAACTTATGAGCCAGGATCAATATTATGTTTGTGAAAGTTTCAATTTTAAAGATTTTTCTGGGTATGTTTTTGCTCAATATTAATACCAGAGATGAAATCATAGGACTGTGGTTCTCCAGTTTTTCTCTTTGGGACCATACAGTAGAGTGAACAGTACTCTGGTTCGCTACACTTTTTTCTAGTGCAGAAAATGGGATGGTAGCCACCTCCTACAGTCGGTGCTCAAGGGTACTGTGATTGTCAGCCACTTTATACATAGCAGCTTTATAGTAATCATCATTTCAGTAGCAATTGACCTTGCAAATATAGGGTCCTGAGGCAGAGAAATGATTTACAACATAACTGTTGGAATGGTGTCCAGGGTGGAGAGCTCAGCAGAAGTGTAGTGGGATCCAAGACTGATGACAAAAGGGGGGTATATTTGTTTCCCAGACATAAACAAGAAATGCATTATCAGAAAAGTGTGAAGGACACTTAAAGAATGAACTTGTCTCCAAGCTATTTTGGAAAAGAACTTACCCTTTTAACTGTACTTAATATCACAAGGAAGAAAATTTCCCTGGCTCACACCTCATAAGTGTGCAAGAACAGCAGAAACAGCATTTTATTAACATAAGTCCTCTGCTATTAAAAGCACAGAAATTACAAGATCAAACCAGACACTTCATCTACTCCAGTTTCACATTTTAGCACCAGATAATACATGAAGTTTCTGAAAAGTTCTGCAAGAGAAAAGCAAATGATTTTGTTAATTTGGGAGTCTGCCTATGTCAAGTTTATGGATTCTGCACAGGTCTGAATTAGACCAAAATGCCAGTCAGATCGTAAGCTGATCTCTGCCTGCTGTTTGTCTTGCCTTCCACCTTAAAGTACAGTTCCTTTAGGGTCCTGGAAGAGGGCTAACATCAGTTGGTCATCGCTGTCACAGATACACAATTAAAATATAGATGGTAATCCTCCCTGCCTGACAAGGTTTGGGGTGTCAGGCAGAGCTGCTCTGGCAAAACAGCATGCGCCTGCTCCGTGCAGCTGGGTTAAATTCACCGAGCCCTCCTGTGGCAGAGCCTGGGCTTCCACAGTGTCGCGTGGCCACTTCAAGTTGCCACTCTCTTCCTGGCTGCCACGTTGGGGCACTATTCAGAGAGTTCCCGCGCTGGGGTGGGAACAATTCAGAGAGCCAAAGCGGCTCTTCTGCAGCCACTTCAAGTATCTCTGCACTGTTCCCAGGGCCAGAGTGCTCATAAGCCGAGCTAGGTTGAACATCTGTGCCTCCCTGGGACTAATCACCTGGCTGGGTCGCTGTTGGAGACATGTTAGAAGCTAATCAGGTGATAAAAGGACAGGCCCAGTGATTTGCATGCTCTTCCACTATCTGACACAACTCAAGCAGAAAGGCGGAGGAAGGTCCCGAGTTCTTCAACACTGGTAGATGTCCTGGCAGGCAGTGATGGTAACCCTTTTGCCTTCCTTTCCCCACTGCTCACCCAGGGGTGCTTTGTCAGACAGCATTGCACCCAGCTGGAGAGAAACCTCCTTCTTAATGCTGTCAGGTATAGGTCGAGATGTATCCTGGAAAGGAATTAAGATTTCTGTCTTTCCCAACCCCTATTTCATTTTCTTAAATCCTAATGCATACATCCTGGTGTCTGAATTAACTGTAGACTAGTTTAATATTTTTGGACTTTTTAGTGATGGCTTCGATAATAACCGTCACTGGGCAATAAATTTTATTGAGTAACCGCACACTTCATTAGAAAAGAATTCTAATTTTTTTTTAATTTTGTGCCCTCTGAATTTAATAACATGTTCACTTCGTTTTGTATTCTATGAGGACTCATCTAGAAGCACTCGTGGCATATTCTTGATATCATTCATTATTTGGAAAGCTTTTGTCTACACTGCTTATTTGTCTTTTTTCTGAAATAAACAGTCCCAAACTTTTCAATCTCTCTTTGTGCAAAGGTTGTTTCTGAATCCAGCCATTCCTATCATTCATCTCACAGCTCCCTCTTTTCTCGATTTTTTTAAATAGGATGACTGAAGATGAGCACCTTGTTCCAGGTGACAGTGTGTTTTGTCATGGAATTGTTCCATTTTCAGGCTTATTTTTCAATCTCTCTTTGTGCAAAGGTTGTTTCTGAATCCAGCCATTCCTATCATTCATCTCACAGCTCCCTCTTTTCTCGATTTTTTTAAATAGGATGACTGAAGATGAGCACCTTGTTCCAGGTGACAGTGTGTTTTGTCATGGAATTGTTCCATTTTCAAGCTTATTTTCCCATCCTTATTGTTTTTAACCTTTCCTTTGTTTTGTATTTATTTTTTGACTGCTGCAGCCCTTTGAACAGAAAGGTTTTCACTGAACTGACCTCGTCTTTTCCTGGAGTTTTTACAGTTTTAATTTAGAACCTGGGAAGCTGTCTGAGTAATTCAGTGTCTTCCATTTAATATGCATTATGCTGGTCAGCATTGAAGAAATGAATTTACTAGCTGAACATTAGAGTTGTTGTAGGGCATCACAGATACCAAATAAGTTAGTGGTAAGTGAGATGTTTTAGATTATCACCCTTGAGCAGTAGAATAGGTGTGCAAAGGATAATAGAATTAAGATGCTTGGAAACAAGGATTTCAAATGCCTTCCATTTCCACTGCACACCTGAATTGCCTAGAGGCAAAGATCTTGAATATCTGCATAATTCCCTGTGGCAAAATGGCTACACTCACATCAATCAGGTCTGTTCTTCAGGGAAGGTGTATAAGAGTGTAAACCATCATGAAAACCGGGAGAGACATGGAGCTGAATGGCACTGACTCAGAGTTAAAAGTGTGCTGTCTCAGAGAAAAGCCGTTCTGTCTTTAGCCTTAACAGGCATGCATTCGGTAGCATGTCTCACAGACTCACTTGGTTGTGTCTCATGAGTGACTTCCTAGAAATGAAAAAGCTTGAGCAAAATCAGACTTTGATCCAAATAGGTTATAAACAGTAGTCTATTACAGAAATGTGCTTTCTTCTCAGAAAGTAGTTAATTCAATGACACATGGCAAAGAGAATACAAGTAATCTCTCGTCAGATCATCTAGAATCAAGAATGTCTTGGATCACACCTAGCCATAATGCCAGGCTATTCATTTTAACCAATATCTGACATCTCATTGAAACAAGTAGTTGTCATGCAAGCAATGATATTTCCTTCAAATTGAATGGACTTTTTGAATTTAGCACCAAGGTTCTGTATGGTCTTTTTCTCGAACATAAAGACTTACACAAAAAATAGAGATAGGAGCTCCTTCTCGAGTCAGAATAGTAATCAATGTGTTTTTAAGCTCCCATCTGTTAGAGCAAAGTACTAATTTTTTCAGATTTACGAAAATACTGTTCTTTGTTATTATTTAAAACTGTAGGCCAAATTGATCTGTAGTAAGGTTAAAATTAAGGAATTATGTACAGTGGGAGGATGGAAGGAGATGGAAAAATTTTTAGAGCAGCCTGTCACTTGCAGTCTATGAAGTTTTTTGTTGCAATACTAATTTGGTATCTTGCATATCTTCAGTACTGCTGTTTTACTAGCTCCCTTTTCTTGGCAATGTTCATTTTATAATCCCATGGAAGGGAATTCAGAAGTCTGTGCCCATTCTGTGTATGTTATAAATGTTGGCTACTATTGTATTCAATTTCAGTTCCATTTTTTGTATTTCAGCAGTCATAAGGACCATGATGGTATAATTTTGATGGGTATGTGGGCTTCTTGTGCATCAAGTGTCTTTATCTACAAAGGGGTGCTATTGCAGCCCCTGGAAATAGAGGCTAATGTCTCCAAACTGAGATCAATGTCAGAATCTCTGTGCCCCTGGGTGAGTTGCCTGTGCAGGTAGAAAAGATTGGAGAGGGAGAGCAAACTCCATGTAACCACATCCCTGTCTGCTGCCCTCGTGGGTAGGGAACAGGTAAGGTCTTTACTTTGCCTTCTCAGCCACCAGCAGAATGAACATATTGGAAAGAGCAAATCTTAATCAGAAGTATATGTTACTGCCTTCCTCAGCCAGAGAGAACTGGGAACGGGATCTTGGTGGCTTCCTAGTGCTGGCTCTGGAATAGCACAGCTAGGCACTTCCTCTCCTGGCTCTTATGACAAAGCCATAATTAAGTCTTAAAAGTCTCCTGAGGATGAGCTGCTTCATCACTGCCAGAGTCCTAACTTTGCCATTAAATATCCTGTGCTCCAGCCATAGGACAGTTTTAGCTCTGCAGCTGCACTTCCCTGTAAGTGTTGTGATTATACAATCATATATAGAGAGAATGCAAGAAATACACAATGGTAGACACATTCTCTCTGATATTAAAAAACAGGCAGTCAAGTCAGTCACTGCTTTTAAAGTTGCCAGCTTTTTTTTCTTTTTTTAATAAAATTTAATTGAAAATCTGTCAGTACTTGGCTGACTGGAAAGAATTTCTCCCTTCAGCCCCTAACTCCTTATGGTTTATACAAACTCCACTATGAGCAGTCTATATTAAGGCTTATACTTTGTGATCCTTTTTGTAGTTAAAACGTACATCTTAGTGTGCTTACACATAGCACCCAGTTAAAGCAAGCTGCTAGGCAGCTTATGTAGCAGCATCAACATCTACCTCTCCATATGTCATAATTCAGTTTCAAAATGTAGCCAGTTTTAAAGGGAATTGCTTGACTTCATTATAATATAGATGAGCAGCAGGTGCTGTCTCATTATCAGATGCTGAGTTGGAAAAAGTGACTTTTCAACTCTTAAAATTCTTGACTTCTGTGCAGTTAAAAGGGAAATGTGCCTCATGAAATGATCTCTTCAAAGCATCTGTATCCATTAGAACCTTCTATAAATAACTCTCACCCATATCTAAATCTCATCAAAAAATAGGGAGAAATATAGGCCCAAAGTAATTCCCCAGAGATTTGATGACATTTTATACGGAGAAGCAATCGAAGAGGTCTCCAAGCACCAGAGGTGTCTGAGCCATCAGGAAAAAATATAACTATCTTTTCACAGAAAGTAGTAGTTATAGAGAGGGTATTTGCATAGTGTCCTCTCACATGTGCAGTCCTGATGTTCTGAAGTAAAGAACACTACAGCTAATCTGGCATACTAATTAGCATCTCTAGAAACATGAGAAATGTATACTTTTCTTTTAATAATACAATGGCTGAGAGGCTCAAAATCATTATATATCACAATAGGAAGCACTGGGGAGCAAATGGCAGTATACATAGAGCGATCAGAAAAAGGGGAGGATACTGAAATTTTATAAAGTTGTCAATAAACACTTAAAATTGTGGGTGTCACCCTCATGTTCTCTCCAAAGTAAAAGTATAGTGAACATCCTGTCTTCTCCCTACCACTGAACAACAGAAGGTAGAGACAAGAGAAGGTATCTGTCCTATCTGGTTCCTCACTATGCCATTTCTCTAATCCTTTTCATCCACATATGAGAGGTGCTGAAATGAAGGGTGAGTCCATAGAAGTTATATATGGCTATAAGAAAAGAAGAAGAGAGAGAGAGAAGGTGGAGGTGATGCTTTCAGGAGACAATACTTTTTTATCCTGGCCAGCCGTGGGAAAAGCTCGGTGTTTTCTGAGATGGAGTAACTGGTTTCATAGTCAAGTCAAATTTGCTTATCTGTGCTGTTGCTAGTAAGTTTGAACTTCAACTGGATTTTCACTCTTTAACTAATACACAACCTCATTCATGGAAGTCCACTAAACTTTGATCAATGAGAGAGGGGTTACTTCAGTGGTGAAAGGGCCACCTCACTGTTTGCTTTGCTCTACATTAGTATTAGTTACTACTGTTTTCTTTCTTTGAAAATTTCTTTTGCCAAACCAGCTGAAAAGCCAGGACAGTTAATATTCTGTCCACGTGTTTATTTAGATTGCCAAGTTAGCAGCCATGGGGGAATTCTTGTAGAAAAAGAACAGGATTTGTCCTGTCCAGACAGCTGGTTTGATTACAGATGGTTTCATTTCTGTGAAAGATAAGGGGACTGCATGACTCTGTTCAAGCAGTCCTGCACTTTAGTAGCCTCTTTCAAAAGAAACAGGAAACTTGACAAATAAGAGAGGGAGTCCTGTACAACTAAATACACTGCTGTAGTGAGTGGGTGGTGGAGTTGCTTCTCTTTCTTCCTTTAGTCAAGAACAACATGATTTTATTATTACCAAACTAAGCCTGAATAACAGCTTCTGGCCCATCATTCAAGAAAGGGAACTCTTTCTTACTTTCACAAAATTGTGTCTTTTCTCGATCTGGAAAGCTTGTAACAGACGCTTACAAATTTTCAGCAAATTCATATTCCAGTCTGAACTTTGTCCTGTTCCTTTCTCATAATGGGATTTAGGTCCAAAGAGAAAACAAACACTGCTTTCTGGGCCCTCCTCACCTTCTTCTCTTTGTTCTGGCATATGATGACAAGGAGCATATGTTGGGCTTTAGGGCACTCTTTACTTCCTTTTTTCACTTGGGCATTTATTCTTGCCATCTTGATTTCCTTGGTTTAAAAGCCTGCTCCTGGCAGGCAAGAAGGCTCTAAACTAGGCAAAGTAAGCAGTTGCCTGCTGTCTGGGGCAGCAGACTGTATGATTCTGCTGACTCTTTTGCTGGTGCCAGAGCCTGGGAAAGCTGGTACAAGATTTAAAGACTTAGACCAACCATCTGAGCCCATCATACTCAAATCCCTTTGCTCTGTCCTGTGATGCTTCTCTCCCAGTGGTATGCTGCTGTGTGTTTCAGAGCAGAGCTTCACATTCTGGAGATGTTTTGAATGACAGCTGCCTCTAGCATTTTCAGCAAACTGTCCTCAGTGAACAGACAGAATGAAGATCGCTTACATTGGGTTTTAAATACCCAGAAAGATTGGGAGACAGCTGGGGGGGGGGGGGGGGGCGGATAGTTAAAACATGTATCTCTTCCAAAATACTTTCACGGAAAGCAAATGCTGGCTTTCTAGCCAAGCCTGGAAAGAAAATCCAGAACTAAAATTTAAGATAAAAACAGAAGCACAAATGGATTAAAGTAATGTTAGTGGAGAAGACTTGGTGTCGGTGGTTATTGAGTGGGGCACATTTTGAATCATCTTCAAATGAATATAAGTGGAATGAAATAATAGCACTTCCAGGCAAAGTCAGCTATTACAGCTGAAAAACATATGCTTGCTGAGAAGCAGAAAACGAAGTCCAGAAAACTCCCTTGATGACAGATTTTCTCCTGTTGATAGGCTGATGGTTGAGATGCCCTATTTGTCCCTGGACAAAGCATGTCAACCTAGGGCCCAATTAAATATGTTGTCAGCCAAAAAATGAGTGGTAGTAGCAAAAGATCTTTTGGGAGGGATTTTAAAATAAGTAGCACTGCTGGAGAAATACGTGATGAAGGCAACACAAAGGAATGATATGCTACAGACAATGTCAGGAGAAGTGTCAAATGGGACTTCGAGCTCTGAAAGTTATGAGTCCATATGTATTTTTAAGAACAGGTGCTCTGTTCCCCTCCCCTTTTTTGCTGGACCAGTCCTCTCAACCTGTCGAAGTGGCTGGTGGCATAAATTGCATCACATTCAGCACAATGTTCCTGGTGTCAGCAGCATTTGTAATTGCAGAAGCAGTGAAACTAATGAAGGCCAATATCCCAAGGACGTGTGACTTGAGGATAAGTGTCTGGTGGCATTCTCTGATCTTTAGTAAGGCTATAGCCTTTTTCTTCTTTAGGGGCATTAGTAGGAAATGTCTCCCCTGTTTGAGAGCTTCATTTTACAGAATGTAATACCTTTGAGACTTAGCTTTTTCAGTTAGTTTTCAGTAAAATTGGTGAGTGGGTTCAAAAGTTATTGAAGCAAGGACAGATTACACACACATAAACATACACAAGGAATTTAATTACATAAGCTTCATTTCCTAAGCAAACCAGGCTAAAAAAGATTTAATTACTGTAACTTGGGCCCAGAGACATATGAAACAAAAACTGCTGAGGTTCTGACTTTCTGATTTGGGGATTTTTTTTTTAATAGTTGTCAGTATGATTTATATTGCATCTGGAATAGAGGCAGCAGTGCACTTTTCAGAAGAACAGGAAGTCAGTGTTCAGAAAGTTGTGCCAGGCTATAAGAATTAACAGAAATGCAGAATAATGGGGAACTTGGGAAGAAGGTAAGACTAGACTTGTCCCAAAAATTCCAAAAAAGGAATTTTCACAGTCAGGATCTTACACAAAGAATCTTACTGTTTTATAATGGAATGATTTTTGTCTAAATATAAACACACAAACCCACCATTTTTTAGAAAAGGTTTCCCATGAACTGAAAATGCAGATAAATATTTTCTTTCAGCAACATGGGCACACATTTTCCCAAAACAAATTATGCTGAGAGGACCTTGACACTGTTTTGCAAAACTGGCAATATTGCCATTATTCCTGCTGCAAGAAAGGCAATTGCACTGCGACTCAACCACGGGCCAGAAAGCTGGTATGGGCTGCTAGGCTCCCTGTGTTGTGGCAGACAAGAATGCTTTGACTAAAGCTTGGAGCCCCCTTGTAGCCACCACATTCTTGGGTCTATGAGCTGAGGCCTGCTTCCCTGGAAGTATTGTGGGGAACTGTAGCTGTCGGACAATTTAGAGCTGTTGGAGTCAGTTGTGCTGCATGCTGCTACAAAATGCTGCTGTTTTAAAGCCTTGCAAGAAATGAAGAAGAACAAAACTGGAGAAAGCTTTAAGATTGTTTTGGTCTGCATTTGTAGGAAAAGGGTGTCAATGAAAAGACAGGGAGTTGGTATGCAGTCTTACTTTGGGTAGTAACTTGTTCTGAAACTGAAGAATTTGATCATAATACTTCTCAGTTAACTAAAGCCAAAGCTGTCTGTGAAACTAAGAGTTTAGGAATATTGCACTACATGGAAAACTGGAATGCATGAGAGAATTATGACTGATGCAAGGATATAGGTGAGCTGGGTTCTTCAGCCTTAGCTCAGCCACAGTCCTGCAATCTTAAGAGCAATAACTGATTGTCTGAGGAGTTTTAGATCATGAATAGTGTGTGGAACCAAAAATTGAAAAAAGAAGCTACCAGGAGATGTGGAATTTACCCTCTTGTATAATATGAGACATAGATTTATAGCCAGCATGGGGATTTGGAGGAGAAGAGAAAGAGTATGACTCCTTAGTAGCTTTAGAAGGAACTTTGTTGCTGAACTAAAGCAAAACTAACCACAATAACAGTTTCATGTACTGGAAATACCTGGGCAAGAAATTAGGACGGTGAGATATACAGATGCATCACAGTAAGGTGTCCGTGATGAATACATGTGTACCTCAAAAGGTGAGAAAGGGCATGAATACTTGGAATGATACATTACATAGAAATATCATCTAATTTCCATAAGCAATATCTTGAGATCAAATGAAATACAAATATTAGAGTTTGCAAAAAGAAAGGCATTAACTAGTGAAATACAGCCCTGAGATGCTTGGAAAGTAAATGTCAAACCAAGGTGTCCACAAATGCTTCTAGAGAAGATGCAGGCCAAATTTAGTGGATTCAAAATTAATGTATTTACCAATTCATCATAATACTGTTGCTGACATCTAAAGAGAAACAGTGCAGCGCCCTTCCTAATTTAATTGATCATGGCTATAAATATATCAGACTCAGCAAAACATCATGTTCATCTGAAACTTACTTTCCTCAGATAATTTCTGATGAGCTGTTATTAGGAACAGAGATACTACATCTTAGTCATGACCCTCTCAGGAACTAGTCTTTTTTGAAGTGTTATGGGATACAAAAAGTATGTTAACATTTAACTTCAGTTGTCTAGTCTTGCATGCTATGTCAATAAGCCCTATGGAGATAAAATTGAAACCTAGCAAAATGTGACAAAAAATAGAGTTCTCTTTGTTGCCTTACTTTACACGGCTATAAAAGCTTATTTGGTGTGAATGTGGGCATGTGTGCCAATCTGACGTTAGTAAACAAATGAAAATATGCTTACATAAGGGTAAAAGCCACATGAAAAAGCAGATTCCATTCATTTCTTTGTAAATAGCTGATAGACTGAAAAAATCCGACTGGAAGAATCTAGCTGTAAATTGTTATTTTTTTGTTCAGGGAGATTTTCCAATAATGTCAGTTACACATTTTAAGTTATACTGTGATGTAAAACAGAGGAATGAGTCTTCCAATAAAAATATTTGTATGCTTTTTTTTCCAACAACAACATTTCAAAAATCTTTTAAAAGCTAACACTGCTTAATCTCAGGCCAAAGGAAATTTTGCGTTTAGTTTTGATTTTATACTGCAGATTGCTCTTCTCTACAATGAAATGACAGTACTTGGAAATGAAGCTGTGTTTTCAATTTGAGTGTTCTGGTGTTTTACCTTCTATTAACCATTCACTACGCATTCTGAAAAGATCTACAAAAAGGTCATAATGATCTTGCATGGTAATCTTCAGTTTGCAACTTGCTTCCATTAATACTATGTTGACTGAGTATAGCACATTTCTGACGGCTTTTGTAAGCCATAAGGCTTTGCTGCTCTGAAGCCTAAAATAGGTTTCTGGTAATTCAGAAAAAGTATTACTGATATCTAAATTCTATTGGGTTTGAAAAAGTGCAGTTCAGGCTGGTCACAAACCGAATGGCCTGTGCCAGCTGAATATATAACTGCAATGACTTTTGTAGTTGAAACTGGATCTTCAAGTACATCCACCCCCAATATCATATCTCA
Source organism: Dromaius novaehollandiae (assembly GCF_036370855.1). Classification (NCBI taxonomy): domain Eukaryota; kingdom Metazoa; phylum Chordata; class Aves; order Casuariiformes; family Dromaiidae; genus Dromaius; species Dromaius novaehollandiae. The sequence continues at coordinate 146,725,274 of NC_088098.1, read as the reverse complement.
CACTGGAAAATTTCTGTAGAGGGGACAATACAAATAGGTTGTAGAGTTTTTCTAGCCCAAGAAATTGGGCACTGATAAATAGGTGGATGTCAATACTACTGTGGGTATTCTTACTACTTCATTTTAACAGCTATCTTCAAACTGTGAATGTCATTTGTTTTTCAACAGTGTTTAACTAATTATTATGATTATTTTGTATGAGAATATGAACTTTTCTTGTCTTTCTTTAGAAATGTAGGCTATTCCTTGCCAATTCTTTTCAATATACTTTGTACAAATGCATAGCTTAGTTACTTATATTTGCATGTTGATTATAGTACTCTTCTAATCATAATATTGCAGTGCAATACTGCTAATGCATATCCCTCTTCAGTTGCAGTCATACTTAACGTATAATATACATATTAATTATCGAGTAGCAGTTGTAATATAAGGTTTAAGAATGTTTAGCATAATCTTCTGATCTTATCATCTCCATGTGAGAAACACAAAAGGAATGCTCAATGTTAAAAAATCCTTATACCAAGTGTTGAAGTAAAAAGCTGTATAGATTACTTGTTAAAGAAACGAAGAACCTTCCTGTAAGTAAATTATGTTCTGTCCATTTCTCTCCATTTCCATGGAGTAAAAAAAGTTTACAAGTAGATTTTCTTTCATTTCCTGGGTTATGTATGGCCTTGTTTACATTACTCTGGGCTCTGAGTCTCCATCAGCATCCTTTCTCATTCATTATATGATTTCAAGCAAGTCCAAACACATTTCCTCAGCACTTTGTAAAACAAAGTAATGGATGAAGTAAACAATGTTGTCTGCCTTATCAGGATATTCATGGGGAAATCTCTGTAGTCCTGCACTGAAGATACAGTTAATTCGTACCATTAAAAGGGGTAAAGGCAAGATTATGTTACTTGTTTCTCATCAAAGAATATCCAGCGCAGTTCAAGTGGATACTGAGCATTTATGGGCTATCTTTAAATGCACGTATCTTTATGTTAAAGAGTTTTGATGGAATATACTGCATGTAATTTACACACTTCTTCTTCACCTAAATTTGAGGTGCCCTAGCTAATAGGAAAAAAAATTATTTTCCAGATTAGGTGTTTGCACACATTTAGCCAACATCTTTCTGCAACACTTCTGTCCAGCATACTCACGAGCAATTTAGGCACTTGCTTTGGAAGGGCTACTTTGCTAAGTATCTTCAATAAAAGTGCAAGTTAGTTAAATGAATAAATCAGGGAGGCTGCATCCTGGCTATAGAGAATGTCAGCAGACCAAAGAATTGTAGAATTGACAGGTATTCCGTTAACAAGCTGTAGGGTTTATGTGCCACTTTGGCTGTTTTTTTATAGCTTTGTTTTCTAATTTGTCCAATTGTAGGCACCAGTTGGTTTTAAATTCTGAAGATATGAGCTTTGACTTGCTCTAGTTCATCCAAATGTTTTTAATCTGCTCTTTCTTTTATGCTGGCTTCCTCTTTCATAGGGCTGACTTAAGAGTCATGATTTATACAGAAAACTGTTGGTGACTGCCATTGCCTGAGATGCTACTTGAGTATGCAGCCACTCATACTTTGCAAATATCAGGGAAAATCTTGTGAAGCACCTAAAAATCTGCTCTCCGCAGAACCAGCAGAGAATTCATGTCTAAATGGACGTGAGAAAATCATGTATTCAGCATAGTAGTTTTTGCTAGTCAGTTACAAACTGTAAAGAGAAGTGATTTTTGTCTTCTTATTTGAGTCCATGCACTCAGCCAAACACAAAATTTTAACTGCTAAAGTATTCATTTCGCACTGTTTGTTTTCCATTACAGAACTCAGTGCACATATTTAGCAAGACAACAATGAGGCCAATCTCTCATCAACAGTATAGCTAGCTCTTGAATTCTTAGCATCATTTGGTAAATATCCAGGGCCACGATAAGTCCAGGTAAATGAAGGGCTAAGAGGTGAGACTGCCAGCTGTTTGAATCTTTCTTCCCCACATCCCAAGAATGCTAAGTGCTCAGCAGAAGCTTCCCATCTGTATGCATGGCTGCCTGGGGTATATAAGGTCTAGCATGGGGTGGCGCAGCAGCATGGGATCCAGCAGACTCTGAAGGGCCTTTTACCATTTGTTTCTGAAGCTTTTCCCTTCCTTGGAATCACCATCTGCAGTCTCGTAGCCAGTAGAAATTTGAGACATGATCTGTGTTACCAAAAAAAAATCTAAACATCATTATCAATAAAGTCCTGGATTACTCTTTGGTCTAACTCTCATGACAGAGAGATGTGAAGCATCACAAGATCAATATGAGGAAAAAAATAGTACAGGCGCTTAGAAAATTAAATTCCATCTCTTTCTGGTATCATCGTTTATAAGCAGAAGACTTCTAAATATGTGGAGAAGAGAACAAGTAAATATTCCAGACCCATTCAGGACAGAACTGGAACTAGGAAAAACAGTTTCAGGACTTTCATTTTTTTCTGCAAAACAGTGGTATTGCAGAAAACTAAGAAGGGTAAAATCTTCACATTGTTCGATATGCAACAGAACAGGAGATTGGGGTAAAGTATCTATTCAAGAAAAAGTATGAACAGGGCTATATATGGCTAAACAAGGTTTTCATATATGCCCAAAGTATTCTGATCCATGTAAGAATGCTCTTTGGAGATGGTACAGTTTATATCCAATATGCTAATTTTAAGATGAGCCCATTTACCATTAATGATGTTAAAATGGGGATGCAGAATAGCTAAATCAGAGGAATCTGAACATTTAGCAGGTGTTCTAATTAGCAATGGAATAATTTGCTAGCCAGAGCAATGCAAGGAAGTAGGCAAAAGCAATCGCTGTGTGCAAGGCTTCTGAAAATTGCCTTCCAAATAAAACTATTAGCAAGCAGTAAAAATAAGTAAATAAATAAAAAGGCATAACAAAACATTAAGACAGACTGTAATATGAGACTTTTTTTCAGAAAAAGTGAAGGCTTTCGCAAGACTATAAAAAAGTGTAATTATAAGGACAAAATATGATGAAAACAACCATTTTCCAAAAACACATCACTCTTGGTACCAATTGCAAAGGAACACAAAAGTAAAAATTGTTTTTTGGTGAACATAAAGACAGAGTACAAAGGTGTGACAAAGTAACAGAATTGCCTTATTTTATTAATGCAATTTCAAGCCATTTCACCTATTGTTTAGAGTGCTGGGATGGGACTCTTTGTGAGAAAATCATAGCACTAATATATGAGAAGTATCTGTTGGATTTTAAAAGGAAACTATGCTTATTTGAGAAAGGCAGCACATGGAAAAGCCACATCTCAAAGCATCTTTGATGGAAAACTTGTCTCTCTTTTCAGTCCATTCCTGTTCTTTCTTTTCTACATTCTTTTCCTGCTCATTTTCAACTTTTCATTCTCTTCCCTTTTTTCTTTGAGGCAGTATTAAAACTTTTCTATGAGTGGCAAAGAATGAGGAGAATGTTTGTTTATCTTCTACACGAACTGGCTAACAAATATCCTTCTTTCAGGTCTTATTTGTACCAGGTTAGGTCCTCTGACAGCAACACTTCCCTTTTCCTCCTTTCTGTTTTGAAGGCCCAAAAGATGCATTGATGCTACGAGTCCCTCCCAAGAGCTAAGCTGCTGTATAATGTACCAGTAAGTTGTATTAGCATTCTAGCACTTCCCTCTAAACAAAATTAGTCTAAGGTAAAAGAATAATTTAGCAATACTGTTGATGATGCTGACTGTATTTTCTATTTCTTAGCCAAAGTGATATCAGAATCATATTAAAGCACATTTTTAGGTAAAAAAAAATATTCTCTTCAATGGGAGATGTATCCTTTAACATCAGGGCAGTATTAGATCCATTACTCTGCAGTTATGGGGATGTTGGTAGATTTTTTTCCATGAGCTAATGTGCTGTTAATAAGATGCCAATTACCAATGCAAGCAAATAGGGCAAAGAATAACGTTTATAATTGCTGTAGTTATCACCTAAGTGCAGTTATCTACAACTGTTGAAAAAAATCACTTCAGGTTTTAAAGCCATCTTTATACCATTCATGTCTGTTTTTTTTTTTTATTATAGTTGCCTTTTAAAATGCCTCATCACTACATTTTTCAGCAGTGAGTGAGAGAAAAGCTAGTCACTTTCATTTGTGGACAGAGAGAAATCAATCTGCATTAAGTAACAAGAGTATTTTTTTTGCATAGGTCTTAACTAGGCAAAATGAAATGTCTCTCTTCCCATTTCTGACTTCTGCTTCAATCTATCCCAATGAGTTCCTTGTGAAAACAGAGTAGTCTATGAAATTGCTATATCCCCTAAGTTTTTTTTTTTTAATTTTAAACTAGTTGAACTGGAGCTTTCCTCTTTTTGCCATCTAATCATGCTTAATAAATGTGTGTGATCATGAAAACTAAGGCAGTATCAATCAGCAGGGGAACCTGCTGATTCTTATAGTTAGAACATGCATGTTTTCGAAGTTAGACCAAACACTGGACAGATATGGGAATGGACCTCTGAGAAACCTATTCCCCTGAAACGTTGAGAAGACTGGATTTAGAAATGCAGTTTGCTTGCTGATAAAGAAGAATTTATAAAGCCTGCTAACAAGAAAAAGAGCTAAGATGGCTTCTGTGAATGTATGTGATTTGTCATCCACAGCACGGTACCACAGAGGGGTGCATTTCTGGACTTAATCATCCCCCTCATATGACTGAAGCTGTGTTGACAGAGGCATCCAGATTAGCCCTAAAAGGAGTTTACTGGCTAGCATCAGAGGAAGCTGAATTCCAGCAAAGTGTATCTGGAAGCAGCTGGTTATGAGTAAGGTATAGAGGGGTGCTCATCGCCTGCCTCTAATTGTGTTGTGTGTCCTCTCCTAAACACCTTCATCTGCAGCAATTAAATCTACAACACTCCCTGTCTGATGTGTAAACTCTGAGTAGTAGCTGATAGCACACAGATCTTTCAGATCACACTTTCTCCTGACTTTGAATGTGTATCTAACACTCCTGAAAAGCAGAGCATTCCCAGAATCCAGCTATGTCTTTCAAAAATATACCCTTGTCACAAGCTTCAGCCTCCTGGCAGATACTTAACTGAACCCATCCTTCCTTTCTTTCCTGCTTCCCCCATATTTTCAGCTTTGCTGCTGCTTTCATTAACTCCCTGTTGCATGCTCTGAGCATACAAATTTTCCCAGGGCTAGGAAAGAGAGAAGAGCTTCCTTGTTGTATTATTCCTTCCTCTTTTATTGTTGTACAAGCGGGGGTCTGCCTGTGTTATATGTGAACACAAGTGTAAGGAACCAGCAGTAAAATAAACAAACTGATTTCATGGAGGGGGAAAATGTGTCTGAAAAAATGAAAGAGGGTTTTTCCCCCTGTCTCCCATTTGTACCATTTTTCAGGGATACATTTCCAAGTAAAGTTTTGCAGATAGAAACTAGTTTTTCAAGTTGTCTGTGTCCTTTTCGAGAGGACCTTCTTTCCTGCTATCTTCCTTCCATCTCCACTCCCTTCCTGTACCAGGCCCATTCTCACAGAGAAGGAGGTGAAACAAAAAAATCAAGCATTGATTGCAGACCAACAGTAAGGTTGGGGAAATCAGAGTTAGAGGAAGCATGCACTAATAGGCACAGATCAATGGTTGTATGGAAGCTGCTGCTTTTCCATCGGTGCTGACTCCTGTAGCAAACATGCTTCAGGGCTATGTGACTGTTTTCAAGCTGCCAGCTTGTAATTGCATATGCCTCTCATCCAGCCTGGAAATGTTTCTGGCCTTGACTTTAAATAGTAATAGACTCAGGCTTGAATTCTGATGGGACTTGCACTCATGATATCTCTGGATGTTACTTACAGAGCCCATTTTTCCTAGCAATTCAGCAGATCCTTCTGCACAAATCACATAGTTTCTATAGAAAGTAAGGCGATATGAACATGAAGAATGAAGTATAAATATTTTTAACATATCTGTTATAAATGATACAGTGGTAGTTGTGGTAACATGAGTTCAGTTATTGAACAAATAATAGGGAAATAAAACAAAATCCACACAACCTTGCAGGTTGCCATGACAATTTGACTTTCTGTTGTAATAGGTCCACCTCCAAAATAGCAAAATGTACATTCATTACTTAGCAGTGTGAGCATCATGGGAATTAAAGTCTGTGGTACACTTTGAAAATGTATATATTTAAGCCTTTGAGTAAAATAAAGAAGGTACAAATCATTTGTATTAACTGGAATAGCCATTAAACGTGTGGTGAAAGTAAACAGGAAATACTACATGCATACTTCCCAGTGGGCTTCTAAAGAAGTAACTTGTACAAAATTTGTTCTTGACTTGATTTTATAAATGCCTGTAGTGCTGGTCTTACAAAAACCCAAATGGTCAAGGTGCTTTCTAAAATTCTTTGACATAGTACCATATAAATCTAATCCCATGGAAGATCTGAAGAGCTACCAAGTAACCATAGGACCAAAGAATAGGAGAATTTAAAGACAATCGAATAAATTCGTGAGAGGAAAAATGGACATGTCGATACACGTTTTGGTTGAGAAGTTCCTAAGCTGCGGATTGCCAGAGCTGGAAAGGTTGTAACACACAAGTGTCATGTTTGTCTTCTTTCCATGCCATTTCTGAAGCAGCCCTTACTGGCAACTGTGGGGTAGCCTGCTAGCCCTCTTGGAGCTTTGCCCTGCCTGCTTCAGTATGGATGTTCTTACATAACCTAAAGCAAGCTGACAGTGTAAATACACTTGATACCAATTTGTTCAGTGTGGATGGCTGGATGCCATGAGGTCATGAATTTCAGGTAATTTACTGCCATTTGTCATGCTAGGGAAGTGAAAGGAAACAGGCATTTCTGTAGATAATAAACTCTCAGTTGTGTTGTGGGCTGAATTGTAGAAGATTCATTTTCTTTTGGAAGCACCAAAGTCTCCAGGTCTGATATTTTCTAAAATGAAGCACTTAGAGGGCCAGAAGCAATTAGGCTCTATACAAGAAATACTGTTTATCACTGAAATAAGAACTATTATGAATTGGCATACTCCATAGTCCATTCTGTAAGTTAAACTAATCCTAGGTGTGATACAGTGTCCAAATAGATGTGTCATTATTCTGTAAGAAATGTTACATCTTTTAAATGAATTGAAAAGTGAAATCACCTGGCACTGGATCAGAACATAACAGCAGTTTTTTAACAGGCTGAAACAACTCATTGAATCACTTGTATTTATCTCCTTTCATGTAAGTAACCCAACCACTGTAAGAGCAGATGTCAGTAACTGTGGATTAAGAGGACTATTATTGAAAGGGTATGATAGTCTCCTGAAGTCGGTTGCCTATTGTTTAAAAAAAATGAGTAATACTGAAAGTAGGTATTCTCAAACTGAATTTGTCTCTTCTTAGTCAAAGAATCTTGGAAAAATACTGCAGGATGAGAATCTCCTGGACTCATTCCTGACCACATGCTTCTCATGCCAGGATAAATAGCTATGCCTGGATCATATGACAGCAAGTTTCTAAGATTACAGAAAATGTAATGGATGTTGAGTGGGGTGGCCAGAGGGTGAAAAAAAAGCCAAGAAATTGAATTCAAGACTAATCGCTGCATAATTTTTTTTTCAGTGAAATTTGGAAAAATTTTAAAAGTTCATTTTGGACCAACCTAAAATAATGTTTTAAATCTTTTTTCTTTCTTTTTAATTCCAGATTATTAAAAAAAATCCTGCAATTATTATGATAAAATCCTAATAACAGAAAAAAATAGCTTCAATGAAGTCAGAAGGTTTCATTTTTAAAATGTTCAAATGAAATGTTTCAGGGCTGAAATATTTAATTTCGAACATGTCAAATGAAATATGTTGACATTTACAAGATCCCCTCTCCTTAAACTAGTCATTCCTCCCAAACTATTAGGGAACTCATTGTGTGTTTGAAGATAAGTCCATCTTCTCTGAAGCTATTTTTTGTAGGCGTATATCTCCTGCAGGTATGTTCTTTCTTACTGCAGACACAATCCAACTTCTTAAGAGCCTAATATTTTGCTGCACTTTATGTGATCTTAATGACGGAATATTTTAGAATTCACCTGCAAGTTACTGAGAAAATAGGGCACCATCTACTGCCTGCTAAATCTGCAAATTAGCAGTTAGGGAGACAAAATCAACAGCTTTAGCTGATGCAGTGAGTCCGAAAGGATGATGGCTTCATTTCTTCTGTAACACATGGCAAGCTCACCTTTTCAGGTCCAATCAGGACACCGACTGCGTGGCAGCCTCTATTGTGTTCCTGGTACCACTTTCTGGGGAAGTGGTTGCTTTGCCGCTGCCAGCTGACAAAAGGGCATATCCACCTTGATGTGGCTGTTTGATGCCTCTTCCCTCGTGAACTGAGGGCACGCATCCGAGTCTCCAAAATGAAGCCAATTTGAGAAGGTTTCTAAGGTAGAAAGTAGAGCTTTCAGCTAGATGGAAACGTTGTACAGTTAGAAATGTCATCAGAGATCTCGGTCAATTAAAAGCCAGGCTTGAGATTTCAGAGGATGCCAAGCTATGGAGCCAAGGCTCACAGACCCTGTAAAGCCTCCTCTGTACCTCTGCCTCCTCTACCATAATCCGCCAGGCAAAAAAACTAACCTTTAAATCAATCTCACAGATCATTACAGCAGAACTGGCAGTGAAATTTGCTTGGCAGCAAGAGTTCTAATAGCAAACAGAGGAGCTTTTAGTTATTATTCAGCTGGGTTCTTTATGGGTTATTTCTTTGTTTCCATTGATGGAGAATATGTGAATGTGGCATTTTGAATTAACACACAGATTAGAAAAGGACACATGGATGTTTTTCATGTAAGAGGGATAAATGAGGTCATGCACACCTTATAACAATGCCACAGTGGGGCAGAACCTTAAACACGGCGAAGAAGGTAATTATAGGAAAAGCAGGAAGGAAGTAGCACCGTGACCAGAGAAGGTGTTTTGCAACACAAATATCAAAATTTATCAGAACTCAAAATTACTGATGAGATAGTTATATTAACTGGATATTGCCATTGTTCTGCTTTTAATTTGCCTTGTAATTTACATCCACTTTATTAATTATTTGATGAATAGGAACTTAGTGGATTATGCATTAGAGAACAATCTAGTCAACTGAGATGGGCTTGCTGTTGTTTTCTAGATGGTCTATTATTATGGTTAGGGCAATGGGAGATTTGTTGCTGGACTTGTATTGGAAAAGCCAGTCTCTAATAAAAAGGAATTAAATAGTGGGCATGAAAATTAATTATGACTGTTAAGTGCTAATTGATAAAACAAGACTTTCAGAAGCTATTTCAGTTGTAGAGATGAGATAATGCCTCATTAATACTATAGCCTTTAGAAGTAGTATCAGGCATAATCACTTTAAAAATCCCATGCTGATTAAAAAATTTGCTTTGCTGTGCTGTACTGACCAGAAATTTCAGAAATACAGTAGCTCACACCACATTAGAACTATTGTCACTTTTAAAATAATCTGTCCTTTTCATTTGTTTACATCTTACTCCATATTTTTTTAAATATGCTATTAGTTTGCACAGCTTATTCAGAATATGTAAAGCAGTATATTCCTGTGTGTGCACCTCAAATTACTACAATCATCTGCATCACTGAGGAGATCTACTTCTGATAGAACTGATCAGAATTTGTCTCCACTGGAAAAAAACCAATGATTAGGAAAACATAGTTTTGTCAGAATTACAGTTTTATTTTGGTGTGCCATAAAACTCTTTAGTTCAATTGTATCACCAAATGACCAGGAAAGCAACAAATCACAAATGTAGATATTCCAAACAGCCATAAATACATGAAAAAAACCTGTTTTACAGCATCTTTTTTTATGAAATACAATATATGTATGTGTTTTATTTTCTAGATGGCTACCCTAAAGAGGAAATGGTTTACAGATGGAGAAAAAATTCAGTCGAGGCTGCTGACCAGAAATCTTGGAGACTCTATCAGTTTGACTTTATGGGTCTTAGAAACACTTCAGAAATTGTGAAGACCTCCGCAGGTAAGAATGACATAAATGGCATTGCTTCATTTGAAAAACTAAGCATTTCAAATTATATGCTCCAAGTCTACTTTCATTAAAGTTCAGTTTGGTTGCAAAGTGTACCACTGTTCCTATGAAAACTGCTAAATTGCAGACTTGAAAACTATAGACTTTGTCTGGATTTTGAGAAACTTTTTTTTTCTCTTCTCTCTTTGTAATTTAACAAATTGAGGAATAAAGTTGACATAGCTGTTTGTAATATACTTGAAGTTACTACATGATTCTTGTTCCTCAGTTAATTGTATTAAGCCATTCCTTCATTGAGACTTATAATTGAAAAGAAAGATTCTGAGCTGCAACAATTATTGTTGCCTTACCCAGAGCATAGTGGTAGGGCTAACGAAGCTGGACACTTTCATGGGTAGTTAATCATTCAGCCACAGGCTTAGTATATTTTTTAGCATTTCAAAGGCACTATCTCTCAGCTTATAAATGCCTTTGCCAGTGACCTTACCAGTTGATTGTAATTAGAATCTAATGATATCTATTTTATTTCTTTAGAAGTCTTATTCTTTCCTATAATAACAGCAGCATGGGGAAAAAGATGTATAAATAGCATACATTATTTAAATTGAAAAGTTACACTTTATGTGGTATAAAAAGTAGGCGAAGTATTCAATAGATAAATTCTCATAAAATTCCAATAGCTAAACATTATATATGACTTTGAAGTAAAATTCCATGATTATTCTGTCTCTGAAGTAAGCTCCATGATTATCATTTGATAAGTCTTCTCCTGGCCAGAGTACTGGAAGCAATCTATCTTCTGCTTTAGTAGTAACTGATGGTGAATTTTTGAAAAATCCAATTTTCTTTTTTGCAAAATTTATGCAGAGCTATGTTATTCTTTCAGAAACAGTGAATAATAATAAAAAAAATTACTAATCTCTGAAACTGCTGCAGTTGGGTCATGGCCCACCCACTACCATCAGTAATGTAATCTCAGGACTGGATGGCAATTTTTTTAAAGAAGTGCCACTAAAGTGTTAGTGAATCTTTTGGGTTTGTAGTTGATCAGAGGAAAATATTGCAAACAGAGCACGTGGAAAAGTTCTCTTCTGTTATGGATATAAATCCTTGTAGTCTGTAAGTTTCTCAGGAATGCAGGTTTCTAAGGAATGTTTATGAAAATTGCTCAGGTGAGTTAACCAGGATTTGATGGATAAAAACAAAATACAAAATACCAAATTGGTCAAGTATCTGCGTATGCAGGCATGGCACTCATCAGGAAGGATGGCATGAATATAAAAGAAAGTCCTGCTCTTCCTGCTGTGCTCACATCCTAAGTGCTGCCACCTTAAGTTTTCATCAAGAACTGCTAAATACAAGTGCAAGAAGAATTATGTGGTCAGCCATACTAGGATGCTGATAGTATTCTTGTAAAATAGATCTATTTACCTTCTCCTTTGCATGGGACAAAACCAGCTCTATAGAGGTCTCGTTCAAGTTGGTAAATGGTTAATGTGGAACAAGGACAGAAGATATTTCCTATGCTCTTTTTATTATGTGCCAAGTTCCTATTAAGATGAGTGAGTTGACAGTGTGCTTTTCCTCCTATTGCCATTGCTGCTTCTATTCACTGATGTTTGTGAGTGCAAAACCCAATAGCATCATTAAACTATGTCTACTGGAGCCAGCAAGTTCTCCTAAATGCATCCCAGTGGCAGACAGTTCTTGGCAAAATGGAGCTTATTCAAATAATGAACAATAAAGCTATCAGGAGGCTGTGAAAACTACTTTGGAAGAAACAATATGAAATGTACAGGTCAGACAGTCTCTGGTGTTGTTAGGCAGAAAAACGAGCTGCACATATGGCCCCTTTATTCTGGCCAGCAGATGGCTGAGAAGGGGCTCTCTAGGAGTCAGCAAATATATTAAAGATGTGAAAAATAAAACCCTGAGTTTGTACATGAATCTGAATTTGTATAGAACAGACCCTCTGGCTGTATTTGCACTGTATTTTAAGATACTTTCAAGGCCAAGCATACTGAACAACCATATTATTTACTGTCAGGAGCAAGCCCAAGGCTAGGGCAAAGGAAAACCAACTGGTACATTGGAAAATGATAAGTATGCTCCATGCTGTAATGCAAGGATTCCCAAAATGGAAGGAATTATCAAAGATAATTCTTCAGCCTCATGCTGTGAGCACATAGTTATGTGCATACAGGCAGGGTAAAGGGGCAGCCCTGCTGTGGCACATGCCAAACTATTAGAAGAAAAGTAGCGCTATCTAAAAAGTTTGAGAATTTCTGCCTTAGGGTGCATCCAAGGCTGTTGCTTCCCACACTGAGGACCATGTTTGATGAAGGGAGCCTGCCTCTGTTACCTATACGTATCTCATCTCCTTTGCCACAGAGCTAAAGGCAGTCAGAAATGAGATGCCAGGTTCTGTCACAGCAGCTCTGTGACATATTTGCTTGAAAACCACAGGGATAGGGAGACTGCCCCCTAAGGCCCTATGGGTATGGATACGGGCAGTCAAGGTATAGGAACATGCTAGCTTCAGGCTGCTCACCAAACTGGCCATTTCCCAGCAGCTAGCCTTGAGTTGGGTGTGGAGCCTCTCAAGCCACCTGGGAGTCCATAGAGGCCCAACAGCCTCGATCCTTTTGCAGACTCCGGACAGGAAGAAAGAACAGCATTACTTAGAGTGCTACACAGGGAGTAATTCAGAGTAATGAGATGAAGTAAAGCAAAGCAAAGCAGGCAGAATATCAACAGAAGCTTCCTGACAAAGAGAAGTACTAAGCTATCATCTGTTCCTCCCAAGGGAAATTATGGAAACTACCATTATACAGGGCATTTAAAAGTAGACTAGACAAAGTATGAGAAAATGTACTGGAGGGAACAGTCCTGCACCAGCAGGAGATGGATTCAATAACCCAATGTCTTTTTTACTTTGAATGTATACCTTTCTGCTGTTTTATGACACTATTACCTCTCACTAAAGTGTATGTTCATCTGTAATACGAGAGCTGCCACAGTGTTACCTGCCTGTATCGTATTCAAATATGCCTTTTTTAGCTCCTTTTCAGCAGTATTTCAGTTATAATGAAGACAGCTCATACTGACCACACAGTAACATGCTGCTGTTCTTCTGGCACGTGCGTAAATCATTTCTTGGTAGTCATTTTCACCATGAAATGACCAGATTATATGCACTGCGGAGTTCTGCTATTTGATATTCTTTCAGTCTTTCCAAATCTTTTTTGAGGTATCTGAATAACCTCTATGCTAATCTAAGGCAATTTCAGAGGTATACAAGTAGGGAGCCAGCTGTCACAAAGGCTATATTTCTGAATCTCAGCAATATGAAAACATCTCCTGCTTTATGCAAGAGGCGGCTTGTTCTCACAAGAAGGCTAACCTCTGTTAAAACAATCTAGCAGCCAAGGAAAGTTTCTTGTAGCCATCAGGAAGAGGTAGTCAACTTTTTCTTTGGAGCACTTTTTACATTTCATGCTAAGATACAAATATAACCAGATAAATATCTGTTGTATATGGTAAGAACATGAAATACACAGCAGAGGTCACTGTGCTGGTTCTGTGGTCATACACTTTTTTTTAGTCTATAACCTAAGTGAGCTCTCACTCTCAGGTGATATCAAACTAATTCACAAGTACAGAAGAAATGGCATATTGCCATCTAGCAAGATACTAGGTGCCACTTTTCTTGCTATAATGTCAGATAAGTTTGAAAACGATAATTAAAATAGAGGGAATACTACTATGCTGCCTGGGATTGAGCTGCAAAAAATGGAGGAACTGCATATGAAGAAAAAAAGCTGAAAATTTAAAATTGTAGGTAAGCCAAGGGAAAGGTATTCCTATCAGGAAGAAGGGAAAGAGGGAGAGAGAATGTCATCCTTAAAAGTACTCTGTGTATTTTTGCAGTAAACTTTAGGCTTCTGAATCCCAGTCTTTCCAAGTACAGTTAGGGAAAGAAAAGCAGAATCATGAAGGAATCCATGAGCGAAGCTCCTGGAGAGAGCTGTAGTGTTGCTTAGCACTCTTCTGCTAACATCTGCCCTGGGGAAAGCCTATTCATTCTTTTTTAAACCCACTCCACTTTTTACACTGGTAGCTAAACACAAAGCCCTTGTAGCTACTGAATCTAATTTTCATTTACTTGACAATATCTTCACATCATACAAGTTCTATTCATGTTCTTCTTCAGATGCCTTTAGCCTGAGAGATTTGTGCAGTCCAAAGAAGCCTTTGCTTAAATAAGTTCAAGCTAATTCATTAGAAATACAAAACCCCATAAAAGTGCCCTGTTTAAAATCTTTAATAAATGATCATTAAAAATGAAACATACAGAACTAGACAACAAGTACCATTTCACACATTCTGAATAACCCCCTAAATATCAATACGTATTCCCAACAAACAGCCACAACTGCTGCCATAAAAAGTACACCTTTTTATACATTGAATGGGTGATGATTAGTAAAGTATGCCTGTCATACAGCTTCCAAATTCTGCTTTATATTTTGAAATTGCTATCCCAGCAAATGCCTCAGCTCTCAGCCTTATATCACAGGGCTGCAAAGCAAGGTCAGTATCTGTTGTCACTGATTCAGATGAAAGGTTTTTGAGACAACGTGTTGTCTGATGCTTGTAACAACACATTTTAAAATACATATGCTGTTGGAGGGGACTTGGTGAGCAGCAAGTCAAAAAACAATACACAGCAAAAACAAGAAAGCAAGTGTTCGTAGGGAGAACATGTATTTTAGGAATATGCAAAGACCTATATAAATAGCTTTGGGCAGGAGAAGGGAAGGAATACACACGTTTTTATAGGGAGGTCTGGTTTCACTGGAGGAGCCCCCTAGGTCAAGGGATGGATCAGAGGGAAGCAGACATGCAAGTGACCCTCAGCTTTGTCACAAGACTAACACAGTCCCTGAGATTTATCCATAGTACTGAAGAAACTAAGACATGAAAAAGTTTTCAGCTATCGAGCTTTTGTGTGAGGAGAGCAAAAAAAAGTTGTTTTTAGAAACCATTTCAAAATCCACTCATCTGCTCACTTTTTGCTGTTATCTGCTTCCCAGTTGCTTAACGGTAGGCACAGAGAGTGTCTGTGGTCAAAGTTGGAGTAAGTGATCGCATGTTAGTAAGGGAGGGCAACACCTGATACTGGGAATTTTGGCAGCCAAACTGCAGTACCCACCTACTGTAAAAAGGGTAACAGACCTTTATCAAGGTAAGGAAAATGACAGTGCAGTCTCTTCCCTGGCCAGAGGAAGCAGAGAGACACACGGGCTCAAAGGTGTGTTGTGGAGGGGTTATCAGTTTGTGCTGGGGTGGGCGCGAAGCGATGCAGGCCAGCAGCAGTGCCAGGAAGAGAGCCCAAGCATGGGAAGGGACCCTGTGGGCAGGGCACGCACAGGGGAGAGCAGGAGGAGGAGCTGCTGGCTGGGTGGAGTGCAGGCAGCACAACTCCTGGGAAGGGAGATGGGGAATAATGCTTCCTGGGGGAGGCATTTAACAAGCAGGTTGGTAAGCAGCTGTGATTTTTAACCAAACCATTATTGATGGAGAACCCACACAGTAGAATGGTGAACAGAAGGGGCTATGCAAGACTTGAATATGTATGTGTGACTGGTGTTTTGTAAGTGCTGCTTGAAGTGCTTTTATTTATGCCTAGACTGTAGCAAGTCATGTTTTCTTTTGCAATATAGATATTACATACAAATTCTTTCCTCATGGCTTTATTCACTGTTGGCAAAATACCTATTGTGCTTGGTGGAACAGAGATATTAATAACTATGAAAATATGCTTTCAGCAAAGGTTCTGCAATTCATTTCTGTTTATTTCTGACTGCCACGTTCAACTCTGTAGCAGACCAAAGAGGTGACAATAAAATTATTAAAATGGCTGAAGTGATATAAGCACAAAAATGAAATGATTAAAACTGCTAGCTAAATCCCTAGGTTCTCGCAGCTGCTTTATTCAGCATCAAAATGCTTCTCTGGAAACCGCAGTGAACTGGACTGCTTATGACAAGAAGACTCATACTTACCTGGAAGTCAGAAACAAGAGCCCAAAGACTGGGATATTAAGATAGTCTGGAATTTTAGGACTCTTGCTCCATAGAGCTGAAGGCATGATTGGACCTCTGAGTGTGCCTGTAAGCACGGTCTTTTCAAATTGCTGGATGCATGTGGGTGTCTGCAGCAGTCTGTACCGACAGCCATTCCCAGACACTCTTGAGTTCTGAGCCATATAAATAATTTGAATTATGAGTGTCAGGGAAGAGCTAGAGTGTGCTTCTTTGCAAGGGAAGGTGAGCCAGGAGACAAGGGTGACAACAAGGTGGGTGGGGACAATGACCTTACTGACAACGGACATAGACCTACTGTACCCAAACGAGAAGAGCGAAGCTGGCCCAGTGACAGTACTGAGGTTTGGGCAGTAGTCCAGGGATCACCAGGCAGGTCTGCATTCATGAGGCAGGAGCACAGTCTGGCCTGGAAGTCACGTTGGCAAGGCCGGGTCAGGATCAGCAACAGGCAAGGCCAAGCATGGCATATGTACAACATAGCTCAGGCAAGGACCAAGGGAAAGCAGAAGGAGGCCCCAGATGTGCCTTCTCCCAGCTCTTGCTCACAACTTAGCTGTTTTTCCGGCAGTCTGGTCTAAGGTTACCCAGCTGTGCTGTATCAGAGTTGAGCACATGCAGCTAAATGACTCGGTGTGGGGAAGAGGTTGCAAGAGAGGATTACAGGATGGCTACAGGCTGATTAGGGCAGTTGGAGCCCGTTGGTGCACTCAGGGCCCTGGCAATGAGTGGAAAAGGATGTACAAAATGCCATGATTGTTGACTGTGATTCTCTCTGTGTATGCTTTTAAAGATCTGATTCAGCCACACCCTCTCCTGTACCAGCTGCCTGATCTGAAGACATTTAGTTAATGAATATTCATGAAACCCTTTTAGTTTTTAAATGTCACTGACATTTTTTAATGTCCCCCTGTGTCCTGATGGCACACCAGAGAACGCTTGTCATCTGCGTATTCCTCCCAGGACAAATGTGTGTTTGTGATTTCTTTTTTTCTCAAATATGCAATTCAGTGGGATTGGGCACACATTACCTCAGTTGGCTATACTGCTTATACTTACCTTTATCACATGGCATTCTGAAAAAGACAAGTAGAGACTCAGATAAATGTGCTATATCATTTGAAAACAGTGCCTATTTTTACTTGCTTGGCATTGCAGGAGCTTGGCCTCCTTCAGCTAGGATATTGCATAATCTCAAATTAATATGACGTGACCAGTTAAACTTCGATTTAAAGCCTTCAGAAATCACCTACTCTGGGTTCTTGGGGTTCCAGGTAGTGTTATCTCCTCTTTTCTCATGCCACAAAAAAAGCCTATCATTTTTGTATAGAAACAGCTTTGTTACCTCACATCCCTCAGTCCCGGTCCTGCAGGAGGACCTCTACTGGTTTGGAGATCTGGATGAGGGGAAGGGTAGCTGTCAGGATTAGAGAGACCCCCCAGGCACAATTTCCTATTTTTTCAGGGTGTCTGCCATGTCAAGTCAGATACGGGATTCAGCAAGTACTACCAGGGAAGCAGAAGTCTGGCAGAAGACTTTATTTTAGGGCTGCTTTTAGTTACAGAGGAACTTTGCTTATTATGTGCTGTAAGCTCTCTCTAACTTACGGCTTTTACCTTGAGCATGTCCCTTTATTGGGAACACTGTGTATATCACTTTAAAGAAGAAAAGTATGCTATTTTTGAACAAAGACCATACGTATAAAATAGAGGACTATTTATTTACGTTTTTCTCATACCAGGCTATATCCTGCCTGACTCCTAATGTAAGTGCAGAAAGGGAGAAAGATAATAGGATTTTTTTAAAAAAAAAACTTGGTACAAGTGGATTTGCAGCACTGGACTCCAGCAGATGAGAAACTGCTTTCCTGTAATGCCAGACATGATCTTCTCTGTATTGGGCGTCTGTACATGGAAAGAGTCAGCATCTCACTCCACAAAGAGGTAGAACAGCAAATGCTTTTGGTGGGAGAGTGCTCTATTGCTTGGCTCTATGGCTGTTCAGTTCCAACACACCTCCCCTGACCTTCAGCAACTTCTAGATATTACCCGTGCTTAGAGTTGTGGGGTCTTCATTTGTATTAAATAGATGTAAATATTCTCCTAGCTGTCCTTGGACTCTTTTAATTTGGGGGTTGAATTTTAGACTGTGCAATATTTGCTTCTGTTCCCACAGTTCATTAAGTCAGGTTTAGGCTTTCAAAAATTCTGTTTCTGTCATTTAGACACACAGCTTCTTAAGAAATTAGTGCTTGAGCTACAATCTTGTGTTGAGTCAAACTAATATAAGTTTATTTTTATAGCTGATAGACAGAATGGTACAGAGGCAGCTGAGGCCCAAGGTGCCTCACCTGACTTTGCTGCCCCATCTCTGTATCATACCCCTTTCTGCTTTTTCTCCTTACGTGCATGGACACATACACATATACTCTTTTCAGACTCTGGAAAGAGTCTTCTACCTGAAAGGGCCTGTAATCCTTAATCCCTTGCAGCTCCAACATTGCCAACTAACAAATGTCTGGAAAACCCTCTTTGAAGCTGTTCTTGCTCAATTCTCCAGCTCTGGTGCTGAAGATACCTCTACTTACTACTACCTTGACGGACGGAGATGCACAAACCACACCAGTACTTACAACTTAGTTTGCACTTGTCTTTTCTGTCCTATTTGCAACTTTCTCCACAGCTTTGTCCATAAGGAAATTCATCAGAGCCAGTGCAAGAACATAAAATCCCCTTTAGGACTTCAAACACATTGAAAATAATACTTAGTACTGACTCACAGAACTGACACATGGCATATGTAATGAATTCACTCTTATTTTTTCCCTGTTTCTTTTTCATACTTCATCATGAAATATGACCCCAATAACACCTTTAAAGCCAGAATGTTTATAGAGCTTAGAATTACTTTGTGTGCAAGTTCAAGTATAAAGTCTGGATTTGAATTGGCTATTGTTCTTTGGCTGACACTCTTCCTGCTGATTTCAGAGGAAGAGATTAATACTGAAAATCTGTGCCACTGTAATCATATCTGGAATGAGGGAATATTGTAAGACCTCCCTTCTGACAGTAAACATTAATTCATGAGAAAGGAGAAAAGAAGCCTGTTTATACAAAGATTTAGCAATAATCTTTTTGTTGACAGAGTTTTTATCTCTGATACAGTATTTGCAATAAATCAAATCCCAGTTTAGCAGAGATAATCAGCAGTGGCTGTACTGACGTTTAAAAGATATTCACCTGTCAAATGATAACCAGTCTGAAGTAATATTTTCAATAAGTCATAGTTTTTCTAAGAGAAATATCAATTTTTATTTTAACAGAAATTCATCTTGCTGTGATATTGCAAACTTCTCAGGATAGATTCTGATAATTTTGTCATTAGCTACACAGGTGGGAAATATAATAATTAAACAGACGATTACTAATAATACTTCTATTGCAGTGAACTCTTTTCATACATTGGTTATGAGTTTGATTGACACTTATGAGAATCAAAGCTTTTATATTGCCCTACAATTGATGGTCTTGCTACAAAAATGTCTAAGAAAGTTTAATTGCAGTTAATGGAACTTTTCTACTGATGCTGAAATATTGTAGCTTGGAAATTGTCTTTTAAACTACAGTTCTAAGTAAATAATTGTTCAGTCACTAGCAACTAAAAAAAGTTCAGCTTTACAGGATAGCATCAGGCAAAATATAATGTGCTCTAGAAACACCTTTCTTCTTCTGTTTATGAATAATACAAAAGATTTTTAGAACTGGAGGAGTGGGGAAGATATTTTTCCACTACATATTTTGTATGTTTGGCGTAACTTCATATGTAATTGGTTTCATTCTTTGTCTTGTGGAGACTATTGCTTAATGTCCTTTGTAAAGGCCTTTACTGCTGCAGCTGAGGAGAGAGATTAGAAATAAAGGAAAACTTTTGGTTAGAAAAAAATAGGTACTGAAAGTCTCAGAGGCATGTCTTCACCTGCTTTTATTTTTTGAGGGAAAACTCATGTAGAAAATATTTTTTTCCTAAAATACCTAAAATTTCCTTAAAGGATTTTAAGCTGTTCTTTTTAAAGATCAAATTTTCACATTGGGTGAAACATGCTACAAAATCTGTTTTCATTACCTTTTCCTTCTGTTGAGTTTTTTTATCTGACTCTATATTTTGGTAGTTTCATATGTACCTGACTTTATGAGACTCTTGATTTAATATCTTAATTCACTGATCCATTTGGAACGTCATATTTGTTAGTCCTTTTTATTTTGTAGTCTTGATCTCCTACTCCCTTCTGCTGGAACTACTTCGCTTTCTATCCCAGGACAATTCATGTGGCAAGAAGGAATATGAGAGTGACTTTGTTCTCCTATAACCATAACTATGTTCTCCTATAACCATAAACCAGAGCTTAGGGTTGTTGGCCTGGGTTCTCCTCTGAGCTTGAAGGAATGACTGATGAAGGAATGAGTATTTAATAGCAATATCAGGAGCTTTAGGAGCCTATTTCAGAATTTAGCCTGAACACTAGCCAAACTGCTCACTTGAGAGGTAGGAACTTCAGTCTCACATGTCCTGGCTAAATGTTTGAACTATTAGGCTGCAATGTAAAAAGCAGAAGGCTGCTGTTGCTTCCATGTTTTTGCTAGGAAAAGAAGATACAGGTTTCCTCCTCCAAAAGAGATTTCAGAGTTGAAGAATCTTCATAGCAATGGAGGACTTCCTTGCAGCCTCTTCTCCTCACCTGAATTTTTTCCTACCTAGCTTAGGTGACATCACAGTAAGTTGCTAGCCTTCATGGATTCATTCAGAGATGCGCAGCTCCCTCCAGTTCCTACAGAGACCCCCAACAAGGCTGGTTCTGTGGGTACTATTGCGTGGCCAGGCACCTCCAAGTGAGAAGTATATTGCTGCATGCATGATACCAAAGCCCTTAGACGTACAACCTTTGGGTCTATTGGACTATGTATATAAAGGCAGTAATGTGTTTTCTGTAGTGGCAAGAACACCAGGAAGAGAGGGAAGTATTTCCATAAAAGAGACACCGTAACTACAGTGAGAATGGCTTTACAAATGTCCTTAATAGACAAAATACAAAGCAGATTTGCAACAATAGCTGTATTTATTCCTAAAAAAGTACACAATGAGAAAATTTTGACTCAGGTTGGGAAGCAGGTGTTGTGATTTTATGGTCTAGAACATACATTGATGACAATTTCTGGTATTAATATGACAGTAATGGGGTTGGAAAGATGTTATATAAAACTATGAACCTCTCTGCATGAGAATGACTTTCTAGACACTTGCTATCCTAGCACCTCTGGCTTTTATTCCTAGTTGCGTGTCATTCCATCATTGTATTGATGATTTATGGTTGGCTCAATCAAAAGTGTGTATTAATGAAAAACTGTGAAGGTTTGCCTTTTGCCCAAGGTTGTTACAATGTTATCTCAACCCCTTTCAGAAGCAGCAATTGTGCTTAATTTAGAATTGACAGTATTGCAAAGAATATTTTATATTTTCTTTTACTAGTGAACTGACAATCTTAATGAGAATTTTAAGATACAAAACTGGATGACTATTCACATGTAGCAGAAAGGTGCTGAGCATCTTTTTAAATTTTAATTTGTCATAGTTCATAAAAAGTGCAGCACAGATTAGTTATATACTGGCAAGATTTCTCTAAATTTAGCATTTACTCTTTGACATGGGGTCATGTTCCTGGATTCTTATTGTGTAGTCATGGTAGCTCTTTGCCTCTAGGATCATTTTCTGCAACTATTATTCACAACATTCAGGTCCTGTTCATAATAACAACTCCATTGCAGTCAACACTTCTTGTTTCCTAGTTACACTGGCAAGAACCAAAATCTCTTCTATGATTAATTGTTTGATGCTGGATTGATCCAACGCTTACTGAAGCCAATAAGATTCTTTCCATTGTCTGCCATAGAGCCTGATACTCTGTGAGATAGCTAAGGAAATGGTACAGTACAGAAATACGTGTCTAGGAAGTTTCCAAACTTTCCAGCAGATGCAAGCATAATAATGCCATGGGATAATATGAGATAGTGTTCCTGAAATGTAAGCAAGGCTGTCATGGCCAGGGCTACCACAGCATCCCATAGAGAACCAAAGGTGAACCCCTTGGCAGTTGTGCCAAGTTTGGCAGTGACAGAAATTTAGGCTTACATCAGTCGCAGTGCATTGCAGTGTCTTCAAAATAAACTTGGAAGAAGATACCAAAATGGATTATCCCCATTCTATCAAGAAAGTAGATTTTGCAAAATATTTAGTGCGACATTTTGTTCTAAGTCTCTCTTCAAAAACCCTTCTCTGTTTTTCAGAATATTACCATTGTTGTGGACTGTCTTGTATTTGTTCTCAAAGGAGAGAAAATATCAAATTGGCATTCTGACATAATCCCCAAAGACTGGTATTTGGAAGGGTACTTTCAGCTACCTTAAAAATCTAGGTTCCTCCCTAATGCAAAGGTTTCATAATCCCATCTACTTGATCTTTCTTGAACAGAAACAATCCACAGCTACGTCTGTTGTTTTAAGCACCTGCCATCGCGGTAAGTTCCTTTTCACTTGTTCAAATGTTTCAAAACAATGCGTGTTGTTATATAAAAATAAGCTGCTCTCCTTATGTACAAGTACAAAATAAAGATTTTCATCTACAAAGTACAGACCCACCACCCACATTTTAATTCAAGAAGGTTTCAAAGTTATTTACAGACCTACAGTAGAAGCAGTTAGAGTAGAAAAATATCTGAAGAGTTTTCTGCTCTTCATGTCCATAGCTTCAGGCACGTCTTTTGCATATTATTAAACAAAGTGCCAAATTATTCCTTCAGTATTACTGGTTCAGAATAGAAATTCTTTTAGCAAAGTGAAATAGCAGAACCACAGAAGAACTGTAAAGTAGCTTGAAGAGAAGAAGTGTATGCATCTTATACATTGTTCACTAGATACAGACTGTTATGAAGCACATGAAGTTGTTAAAAATATCTTGAAATTTCTATACATCTTCCTGCTGCAGATGTCACTTGTCAAAACAGTGTGAACTAGGCAAACCTGAAGCCAGAATTGAGGATAATGGTTTCAGTCTGTCTCTTGGTCCACTCTGGTTTGAATTTCTCTCAGTCTAGTTAATGTCTTTATAAGGCTGACTCCCAGAAAATAAATACTGTTAAGCATATGTCTATCAGTACAGAACATTGGGCCAAGTATCTTTTGTAGTAATACCAATTTATAGATTCCTCTTCCAAACTTTCCATTTTATCCTTATTCCTCAGTTCCTCCAACAGGAGTGAGCATGTCTGTTTTTCTAAATACTTCCTAAAAAAAAGAAGAAAACTTGATAAATGTTGCCTGTGTCAGTAGACAAAGAAAGAAGTACATTCAAATGTGAAGAAGCCTTATTGTAGCTTCTTCTCATTTTTATCAATAGATAGATTAATTCTTAAGGGCACATCCTAAGCAGCACTTCAGGAAAAAAAAAGTAGTCCTTGTGTAGATCTCCACACTACCTGCAAGGACCCCCTCAGCAGACTCTGAAATCCAGGTCACCACTGGCTTAGCCACTGGGATTTTAAATTGCACCTAAATTGCATCTGCAATTCAGTTTCAACTCAAGCTGCCTCCAAGTTGTATCTGCTCTTGGGACAGGCTTCATCAGAAACATCCATCTCTCTTGCTTGAAGACACAGAAAGATAAACATGAAAGCGAGGAGACTGTGTAGTAAGGGAGGACCATCCACTCTTTAACAAAGCACATCCTGGATGAGTATTCTTAATCTTGGGTGCACAAAAGTTCCCCCAAGTCTCCCTCAAAGAACACTAACAAGAGCACAGTGCTGACCTTTAGTTTCCTCTAGCAGCAAATTAGGTAGCTGGCAGCTATTTTGGTCTTGACATGCTACATTGCAGTTTACAGGTGTAGAAACTTTGGTTTTAGTCATGTCACCTGAGATAACAGCAGTTCCTTTTGCTCAGCGGTAGGCTCATAACTCATTTCAGGCCCAGGCCCATTGCAAATGGTGCTTTATCCCATCCTCTAACATAATGCATTAGAAAAATAGATCCACAAAGAGATGCGCTGAGAACTGGATTACAGGATGCTAATAAGCACTTTCTCACCTAGGAGCGAAGGATTTCCTAAAACATAATAAAATGTGTTTCTGTTATCACAGGCTTAAAACAAAACTGTATTTCAAACAGGTTTGATTACTTTGTGCAAAAATTGGCTATTTCGCAGCCAAAAAACTTCTTAGGACAATGGAACTCCTGAGAAGTTTAGAAATCACAGCAAAAACGAAACATTTTTCATTGCCCTTTTTTTCCCCCATAATTCCTCATTGTCTCTGATATTGGGCTACCAATATACCCCTTTTTGACCTATTCTCAAAACTATTTCTATAACAGGAACACTACTGGCAGTTATTGTGCACCCAGTTCTTAGTCCTGCTTAGGAAAGAGAAAATTACTCATGTAGTTTCATCTGAGATTCAATCAATATAACATCCCCAAGCACTTCCAAACGTATTAATACCCTATTAAGTGTTTCATTGTAAGGTAACTTGTGCATAAAGGAACCCTTTAAACTGAACATTTTTTACAAGTTCCAAAATTCATAAATAAATGCCTATTTTCTTCCACTGCTTCCACAAGTGTTTAAAAAATTGATAGAAAAGAAAAAAAACAGAGCTCAAACACTGTAACTTCTGGAAATAATAATTTCTTGAAGAATATTGTAAACATGACTTTGCATACTTAACAAGAGTCAGAAGCCAGTGTTTCCACTGCTGAAAAAAAGAACATTGAAGACTGCAATCTGCCATTTTCTTGAGGAAAGCTCCCTCTGAATTCAGTAAGATTTTTGTACAACCCTATATATAGTATTTGGGCTATTTTTTATTATTGATACTGGATCAGAAAAAAGGATGAAAAATGAAATCGTTGTTTGCTTATTGTAAGCTTCTTTCTAAACAATTATTACTTGAAGTTGATGCCATTCAGTAGTGTAAGATGATGATACCATTTTCAGCTTTCCTCAGAAAGCTATTCTGAAATACAATGACAATGAGGTAGCCTTAGCAATATGTGTTTCAGAAATGCCTTTACCTAATATCATCTTATTTGAATTTCTGTAAGTATAGAAGGCCATAAGTCATTCCACAATGAAACTGAATAAGAAAAAGAAAATAATAATGTTGAAGATTTTTTCACTGTGTTCATGTTTTTAATTCATACAGTTCATAAACCTTCATGCACATTAACATGGGATTTTGTCATTTTTGTTATTTTGTTCTTATTTTGTTCTGAAAGTCATTCATTTTTCTCTCTTTTAGGAAAGTTGTCATCCAGATAAGAAACAGATAACACATTTTTAGTTGATATTTCATAAAGAGTATTCTTAATAATTGCAAAGTTAAATTATTAATTGAACCTATTTTGCAAATACTAAACAAATAACAACTTCATTTGGCAGTACTCAAGGTGAGTGTGAGAATGATATGTTAAACAAAAAGGAGATGAAGCCTTCTTTAGACAATCACATTTCTTAAGTACAGTCTTAAAATTTTAATCATTGGGTGTGGCTCAATAAAAGAGTAAAGCTTATAGCTCCTCATGTGGGGTCAAAAACACAACAGACACATTGTAAATAGTGGAGATCACTTATAATCTCACATTCCAGTTCACATGTGGTCAGAAATGTTGGGTCTTCTCTGCTTTGGTCAGTTTTATGCCAGTTCCACTCTTAACGTGTCCAAGTCAGCTAAGCTTTCAATACCTAACCTTCAGGCCTCTTTGCCTGCTTCGTTCTCCTCCTTCCCACTTCTTCACCTCAAAGACCATTTTCTTTCAGTACTACCGTCCTTTCTTTAATGCAAGTTGGGGCTTTGCCTTTACTTTCCCTTTGAGCACCTGTTGGAATAAGGCCTTTATCCATCTTCAATCATTTGCTGCAGACCTCTTTCTTATTCTTGATTTATTGGCTCTTCAATTCAGACCTTGCCTTTCCTTCTGTACCTGGCAGCATGATGTGGTCACCTAACTGGAGTCAGGTCACACAAGAGCCATTCACATTCTCCTGGTTTCATGTGCCAGCCTCCAATTTGGACATGTACACAGGAGCTGGATTTAATAGGGTTCTGGAAGGTATGGTATTCCTCACTGGCGACACATCAGTATGGCTTATTGCACCATTTCACCATAGATACATCGATATGAACATTCAGGGAGCTGGAGCAACGAAGGACCAGGGCCCTGAAGAATTTCTCAAAGAAAGTTCATTAATGACCCATTAATGAAGGATTCCCAACAGTAGTGTTGAAGTAGTAGTTCTGGACTGCAACAGAAATACTTTGGAAAAATAGCTGGGATTCCCTTTTATACAAGTTTGATTCTTCTCTTTTAAGGAGGATGTAGGATTCTAGGATCATCATCCGACCTTTGTGGGAGCAGAGAATGAACAAGTTCCTATAAGGAACATGTCATGTCAGTATTTCAGGAACAGCTAGATCAACAGACTGCCCGCTCCTTTATGTCCATCAGCCACATGGTAATGTACACAAAGAACCTTGGGATTAGCAAATGTCAGCTTTTGAATCATATATGTGGCTGTTGTCTTTCCAGATGCAATCTGCCTGCACTCTGCAGTCAGCAGAGCAATGGTAATCAAGGGTTGCCAGCTTCCAACTCAACAATGCAAATCTCTTTCAGTACTTGGTAGGATTTCAGT
Organism: Dromaius novaehollandiae; assembly: GCF_036370855.1. Classification (NCBI taxonomy): domain Eukaryota; kingdom Metazoa; phylum Chordata; class Aves; order Casuariiformes; family Dromaiidae; genus Dromaius; species Dromaius novaehollandiae. Next base: position 146,698,363 of record NC_088098.1, on the reverse strand, counting down.
ACTTTGGTAGAATGTTCCTGTTGGTCATCTGCAACATCATGTTTAAGCCTTCTCCTGCCTGAAATTATTCCTGTTCTGATGGTTGCTCTTTTAACATTTTGCAGCATGACAGTTCACTTCTCTTCCCTCAGACCCAGATACTAGGGAGACTGATTCTTGCTCTGCCTCTGCTGCCTGCCCTAAGTAACATCCACAATGCATTGGACAATCACATGCTCTATCTCAGGCTGTATAGCAAGTTGAAAAGCCTCTGTCTTCCTGTTCAAAGTCCCCTGCTGATATGGTCATGACTATGATCACAGAGTTCTGGAAAACTGATCCCTGCTGCTGTTCTGAATCAGGATTGATTCAAACAAGTCACAGTTGATAACATTTAACCTGATTAGCTTTCCTCAGGGTACTTTGTTTTTTTCCCCCCGTCACCTGCCCTGTTCCCCACCATTTCATATTATCAGACATCCAGTTATCAGTGCTGGATATTGAAATCACTTTCTATCATAAAGAGAAAAGCAAAAAAGCAAACCTATTTTTAAAGGGTTGGCAGCTTTTCATGCTACAAAATCGATTTGACAAAATGCTTAAGAGATAGATTGTCCTGTATGTTCATCCTGCATCTTCCTGTTTTTAGGGACCTCCTTGGAATGGATTTATGGATAGATACATGTTATAGAAAGGCTACTAAAATCAGGGAAACAAGGACAAACAGAGGAGACAGGGGTACTGGTTCTCTCTTTGCTTGAGTCTGATGCAGTCACCTACACTAATGTAAAGAGGATGTAAAAATAACAGCCAGTAAGATTTGTAATATTTAAAATTATTTTGTTCAAGTTTACATGACTTGATAAAAAGGCAAGACAACAGGGATTCAACCTCAATATTTTAAACTATTTTTGATTTTATGTACTTATTTCCTACTACAGATATATTTATGACATTTTTATCACCGCAGAAACTGAATGCCTAATGATTTACAGAACTGAAGACTGAAAGAATACATTTAGGGAAGAAAGAAAGAGGGAAGATTTACTTGTTCAGCTGAAATACATGAACTCTGACATTTGCATCAAGATCCAGTTAAATATGCTTACAAAAAAAACCAAAAACAAAAACAAAAAAAAACCCTCTATGTAACAGTGTCTGTGGAATTAAACATGTACTGTTTCCATTGATGAAAAAGTAGTTTTCTCTCTCTGCAATTCCATATAAATGCAGCCCCAAGCATTACTATTACAGGATCTCTGATGATTTCTAGCTTTGGTTTTCCAATTCAGAGTTTTTACTACGTTGACAACTTTAGCATTAATAATGAAAAGCAGCAATTTTATTAATCAAACATGTTCAGTCATCCAAGCATCATTAAAACCTGATATAACCTTATAGAGAAAATGCTTAAGCACTTGAAGATATCTGCAGGACATACTGACTTACAGTAAGTGAAGTGTCCAGAAGAGATCTAGTCCTCCTCTCCCCTTTTCCTCAAAATATGTAGTACAACAGTGTAAAGCAGACTGGCATACCCTGACATTTCTAAGACTATGGCCCAGTCTCCTGCCTATCCATTTAAGTACCTAGCTTTTGAGCAGTTTTTGCCAGTTAGGTATTATGTTTGGTTATTTATTCAAAGCGCATGAGCAATGGAAGAATTTATGCTTCCAAAAGATTTCACTGCATAAATAAAACAGGAAAAAGCTGATATAATACAAAATTATGAAAAGAAAGTTATATTGAAATAAATAATTTTGAGAAAAATAGGTAGTTAAGTTTAAAACATCCTTACTCTTCCTGTGTGAGGTCCCCATGTGAGTTAAGGCACAGAAAAAAGAGCTTGTACCTTAATCAGTCCAGACGGACAGCTCTCCAGAGAAAATATCTTGTTTCATTCTGTGTTTGAAAAGTGCATGGGCCCACACCCAGGTCCCTCAGGTCAAGAGATCACACTGAAGGAGGAATGTAAAAGTGTCCTGTAAATCCATGAAGAAATGATTCTTCTCTTCCAGGTCATAGTTTTCCCAAAACTTAATTAACTTAAAAGCATGCCTCATTTGGTGATTTTGCCTCATTAGTGTTCACACTTTGTTAATCAATTCATTAAACAAAAAAAGAAGCTTAAAAGCTTCTAGGAGAAGAGAGAGCAGGGAAGTGGTGAGGAAGTGGTAGCTAGGATTGGGGTGCTAGGACTGGTTAGACAAGGACCGTGATACCCAGGGAGAGGCAAAATAGGAAAAATGAGACTAGAGGCTAGTAAGACAGGAAAATAAAAAGCAGTAAAGGAGCTTGGGGAAGTCTGGACAAGAAAATTGTCTTGTAGTAGAAAATGGAGCAGTACAACGTTAGAAAGATTGGGGCACAGGGGAGAATAGAGACTTCAGGGACAAGGAGCCTGAGACTGGGATGGGAAGCTGGTAGAGTCCAATGATCAGATTGTTTGAATAAACAGAAGAGGGAGTCAGAGCTGTGAAAGATAAAAGACTCTGGACAGAGACAAAATATATTAAGCTTGGGGGAAAGAGTGTGTTGTTGTTCAAAGCCTGGAAGGGAGTCCAAGACCTTCAAATTTCACCATTCTTCTGCTGTCAACAAAATGCCTGTGAACTCTATGACAAAATGTGTGTGTTTTATCCTCTTCTAGCACTGGGGACTAAATGATCATAGGCCGTATCAGTCACTCAGTTCAAGTATCAGTAGGGCTGCAGGATGGGAAGCTGGTAGAGTCCAATGATCAGATTGTTTGAATAAACAGAAGAGGGAGTCAGAGCTGTGAAAGATAAAAGACTCTGGACAGAGACAAAATATATTAAGCTTGGGGGAAAGAGTGTGTTGTTGTTCAAAGCCTGGAAGGGAGTCCAAGACCTTCAAATTTCACCATTCTTCTGCTGTCAACAAAATGCCTGTGAACTCTATGACAAAATGTGTGTGTTTTATCCTCTTCTAGCACTGGGGACTAAATGATCATAGGCCGTATCAGTCACTCAGTTCAAGTATCAGTAGGGCTGCAGGATGGTCTTCAAATAAAGAAAAAAAATGTCCAAAAGAACCTTTTTTATTTTTTAATTAGGAAGCGTTAGGTCAATAAATTTAATACAAGCCACTGATTCTACTAAACTTTGGATGAAAATCAAGAAAGGAGGCCATTCACTTTCTCACACATGCACACACAAACAAACAAAATACCTTCTAAATGTGTTAACTGTAAAGCTTTGACCATTTCTGCCTTTTGTCATTCACTGTTATTTGGAGGGAACTGCCAAAAATGTAATATTCCCTGTTGGCTGGGCTTTAGGCTTTGTGAGACGTGATAGGCTCATGCAGGGAAAATCAACACAATCTGCATTAACAATGCACTGCTCTCTACTGAAAACCGCCTTGCAGAACACAAGAAACAAAAGCGAAGGTTTCAGCTTTTAACACTGTAGTCTGCTCATTTTGACATGAACTCTTTTAAAGAATTATCCTGTACAATCACTGTGAGAGAGAACCTGAAGAGCCTCATTTGGCTGGACAGGCTAATGTAAAAGAACAGCAATTTTCCTCAAGAAAAGTCTTGCAAGGAAAAAGATGTGCAACTGACAACTGAAAACAGAACATGCCAGATTTAGAGGAAAGGGGTTAGTTGTTATTTCTTTTGGGTACTCGCAAGCTCTAGACCCAAGAGCTTTGAACCCTGTCATTGTTTATATCCATCCAAGTCAATTATTGTGGATGTCAGAAATATTATAGGTAGATTAGAAGCTCCAGATCCTGGACTGCCTGTTTGGGGTGAGGAATAATACTGGCTGATTTGGCCTCCAATTCTTCTTTTTTAATCTAAATTATTGCAGAGTTGTGTAGGTATCCATTCAAAAATGGAGTAGATACATATCCATGAAGTAAGAATGCCAGTTATTGCTGAAGTCCTTCATTGCAAGGTTGAGGTGGGCAGAATGGCAAGGAATAACATAGATATCAAGTTTAAGCAAATTGTAATCTTGCAGTCTTGAGCTGCTACCTTCATATATTGCTTCAGTCCTAAGAGTTATCATTTATGTTTATGGCTTTTCACAGCTATGGAAATATATCAGAAAACTTTTTATAATACTGTCGACTACATTAAATCATCCAAGGCCTGATTAAATCCACTTAATACAAATAATTCAGGAATGGTTTTATAAAAAATATCACAAGAATAGGAGGATATTTCTGAGTACTCATGGGAATTAATTATGTAAGCCATTTTTGATGGAGACATTATCTTGCAAGAGTATACGTCATTCTGGCTAGTATTTAGAAGACAGCATTATTCATAGGTTCAGCTGTCTTCATCAAAAGGCTAATTGTTTTAATGATTATTTTAAAGAACAAATTGTGTTTTCTGACATTAAAATGCAATGTATATAAAACTCTTGAAGTGATAATTTCCGAAGCAGTTCATAGAATAAGAGGGAGTAGGCTAGAGGTTAAAAAAAGTGTTTTAATTGAGATGGAGCTAAATTGCATGTATTTCTTTGCTTAAAATAGGAAAGGAATCATAAGGAAATAGTGAAATAGAAGTGAAGACTACCTGGGGATAGGTAGCTCCAGCTGACATAAGCCAGATAGAGGGTTGATTTGGGGAGAAAAGCAAGGAGGAAGTGGTTAGAGATTTCATAACTGAATTGATTTGAAGATTTTCACAGAGTGAGAGGGGGTATGAGGTTTGGTTTGGTTTGTCTTTTCTTCAATATAATGGTTATTTCTTCAATATCATATTTCCAAAATAACCAAAGCAAATAGTTCATGTCACTCATTAATTACAATGCTTGCCAAAAATAACAGTTTAAATCAAGCTAGGTTACGAATTGTACTAAAAATAGCTCCCTCAGCTATTCAGCATCTGCAGTTGTTCAGTGGAACAACTTTCTTCTTTTTTTATAGGGTAAAAAGCTCCAAGGCTGAGGTATTGATTGCCAAAATGCAGCTCTGAATACATTTGCACAGATGACCAGTACATCCCCAAATATAAATAGTCAGGGAAATGCTGACAAAATGCAATTACAAATAAAAAGAATAAAAATACAAGGCCATGCTCACAGATGACTTGTCATTTTCGATTTGTTATGTATCAGTGTTGTTGTCCTTGTCCTAAAAATGCATGTAAATATTAATGAAAAAGCAAACTACTTGCATCACAAATGATTCTTAAGGCTCTTCCAATCACTTCAGTTCTAACAGCCTCTCCTATTCATTTTCAGATGGCTTAAGGAGGTTACACATGACATTAGCATCTCATTAACATTTAATTTATGCACAAAGACCCAAAGTTTTCCATAACTGATTGGCAGTGCCATAGAAATCTAATTCCAGGGGCTAAATGACGTAGTGGCTTAGCCGAGTGCTTCTGTTGTCACAGGGCAGAAGTGTGCTTATTGCAATTACTCATATCACAAAACCACTGCACAGTCAGGTACAGATGTGAGATAATGCCCAGGGAAGGCCTAGGTGTAGAATAAAATTATTGATGGTCAGGGCTCAAACTGTGTAATCAAAGGAAAAACATGACGGAAAACTAATCTGAATATCCAAATAGCTTTTTTTGCTTAAAGTATTAAGCCTCACATGGAGCATCCTAACATAATCAGGCCCATCAGTAAATGCAAGAGTAATTGATCGGCAGTAACTCAGTTCTGGAAGGGACATCTTCTCATTTTATAAGGTATACTCTGTACACAAGAATAGACTTTCATCGTTAAGAGCAGTAACAGTAAAGAAAATAAAAAGAAAGAAAGGGATAAAAAGGGATAGGCACAATATCTTGGTTCCTCCTCAGCTTTTCTTCCAAAAGCACTTTGTATTGGAACAAATGTACACAGCATACTTTACTCCCTTCTGACATAAATTTATGGATCACCTGTTTAAACAATGCTCACCTCTACACTGGGCTAATCTAAAGCCTCTCTTGAATATTGTTTAAATAACAAATCGTTGAGCAGTCAAAAGCTAGTGTTCAGTAAACAGGTGCTCTTAGCACAAACCCAACCACCACAGTTGTCTATTACACTCTTCACAGAGGATTCAAGGGTTGAATCTTAAGAGTAGTCATTCCCCAACCAAGCTGACTTTTCTAATCAGGTTGTATCCCACCAAGCATCATGGATATTAATTGTCTTACTAAGAGCCATGCAGTTACCTGTGCAAATAAGTAAGTCATGTAAGTCTGATGGTTTCTAAAATCAGTAATGTTTTTTTTTGGGGGGGGGAAGGAGGAAAAACTTGTTAGTGTTCCTTTCCCAGAATTGATTGTTACTCGGGTAGCTCTTTAGACAACGTCGGTCCCAGATATGATGGCTGTTCTGTAAGTATTTAGGTTGCAAATGTGTGTATGCTATTTAAATGGGACTACAGCTATGTATGGATTTGCTGAGTTTCCTTCCCACATGGTCGAATATCTCCCAACCAGTTCTTTCTAGCCTGTTACCATCTTGTGTGTTTGGTATTTTCTCCTTGCTTTGCAGATTCCCCTGTGAATCTGCAAAGCACAGGGCAAAGAGAGTGCTCGCTATAGAAAAAAATCAGAGGCTTAAATTAAGACCTTTAGTAAAATTTCTGACTGCCCTTTTGTTACCTCATTGTACACTTTATCTTTGTAGGCCTAAGCCCTTCACAAATGGAAACATTGCTATACTTTCTTCTTCGGAAGACTTAATTTGACTGCAGTGTTGAGGATGTAGGCCCCATACTGTTTTCATTAGACCACCACTACTGGAAGATTCTATCTGCATATGTGAAACGAATATACTTAGGAGAAAATGCTCAGAAGTACATGTTAGTCAATCTGTGTAACATCCTGGGGACCAGTCTTAGGCCAGAGTTCATAATACATTTACATCCATGTAGGCTAGCAAGCCTGCAGTAAGGCTTCAGGCACAGCTAGTATCTCTCACTGAAAGTGGCCCTTCGGAGCATATATAATCACAAGGGACCTTATGTGATGAGGATGCTGAGCCGTGGTCCCAAGTAGTCACTGAGACCAGGAGACCCACTGAGACTGGCAGTCCATCAATGTTAGGCAGGCATTCATATAGCTACAACACAAGCAGGTGCCAGAGCATTGAGGGAACATTAATATTTTACAAACCTTTGGGGAAAAAAAACCTTTAAATCATACTCTCTGTTGTTTGCTTCTATGTGCAACTTGGAGCTTCAGTTACTACAGCAGCACACTCATTAAGTAGTTAAAAAATTAATAGACTCATCTATATTTAGCGATTCCAAAATTGTCCTCCTCTTATAAATACTTGGCTGAAGCTGCTGAATTTGCAAAGACTTTGTAGTGTTACAATTAGAATTCATCTCATATTCCCTTGTAATTGGAGCACATCTGACATATAGTCCTCCTCATACAGTCCCATTTAGATAGGTGATTCACAGTGAGCCATGGATTCAAGTAAAGGAGGCTACTCGGCTGCCCAAAGCCTCACACGTCTGTACATAATTACATAGGAATTTGTAGTTGAGGCAAACAGAAACCTATAAGGTAATTACTGAAGATAGTACTAAATGCTCTTCAAAAAGTTAGCATAGCTGAAAAATACATCCATAGTTTGCTGTGGCTTCGTTACACAGAACTGGCCTTTTGTTTGCCAAAAACTAATTCATTACTGGCATCAATAGGTGTAGATCTCTTGCTGCACTATAGTTGCTCCCTTTTACAATCAACTGTGAATTGTGAATGAAACCACTTATCCTGCCCATCCTTTTCTTCAAAATTTGAAAGGGGTCCTTTATTGTCTCTGCAGTTATTTATGGTGCCTCATGCTTTTCTGGATCTTACAGGGAAGATGTAGAAAGCCCAATAGGCTCTTGCCCAGGATTGAAGAGAATGGTTGAAAGGTGTTGGTGAAAGGTACTCAGGGAAAACAGTTCTATTTTTTCGTTTGCAACAGCAATAGCATTGGTAGTTTTTATGACAGTGTTTAATTTAATAAGAGCCCCTTCAAAATTTCAGTCTATGTTATTCTCCTGTAACTTAAATATTTCATACTGCTGAATAACAGAGTAAGAGAATTTATCGATAAGCAAAAGTAATTCCCTAGAGAGGTGAGGAAAGCAATATCACCAAACTTGGACTAAAACTCTCATTTTCTGTCTTTAACAGTTTTAAGCCAACATTATTGGCAGATTAAAGCAAAGTTCATTGCCAGTTGTACTAGAAGAAGGAAATAGTTGTGATAAAAAACAGTGAAGGTTTACGAGTTTGGAGTTCAGAATTGAAAAATATTACTCATAAATAGATATGAACAGATGAGAAGTAGTTGGATTTGGATGAGATTTAAGCTGGCTTTCTCATTCATCACAAATGAACTGGGAAGAGCAGAACAAACTGACTAGATTATGGAGAAGGGCAGTACACTAAAGACAAATGGCCAGTAGGAACAGGAAAAAAGTGAGCTTTTAGTTAGCACAAAATGAATTTATTAACAGCAGCAAAGGCACTAGGGGATGTGAGGGGGAAAAAAAATCACATGAATACCAAAGGTACCAGCTAGAAAAATTAATAAAGGCACTTATTTATGAATATACATTTAAAAGGTGGTATCATTGAAACTTGAAGAGACAGAATAGTGGCTGCTGGGAATGTAAGGAAGACTGATAACAATCCAGTCAGAAAGGCTTTAGTAGGCAGAACAGGAGCTAAAATAACACTCAATCAGGAGTGACGTTACCTTTTTCCAGCTGTCCAACATCTTGGAAGTAAATAATTGTGAATACATATTGATTGATATTTTTCTTTATTTTACCAGATAAAGCAGCAAACAGAATGCAAACTTGCATGTGTTACAGAGTACAAATAGCTCTGCAGAAAAACAAAACACATCTGCCTATGATGTGAAGTGAAAAATAGCTGTGCTGTCACCTTTAATTTGAAAGACTATGCTAGAAATCCCCTTCTGCAAGTACTAATATTCCTTGGAATTTCTTGACCTTACCTTTTACAATTTCCTAACTCAAAAAGCACTGCCTGTACCACACAGGAATTCTGTGTGAGATAAAAAGTTAGAGTGTAAAAAATAAACTAAATGTTAGAGGTTTTTGGAGTACAAATAATCATTTATTGTTTTTATGTGTGGTAAATAGAGAATATATGTTACCAGGCACTGATTTTATGCACAGCCACATATGAACTCAGCACTTTGAACAAATAAGTCTCTCAAAAGTGAAAACAATTGAAAAGCCAATCAGTTAGGAAAGAGAACTAGAAAAATTGGAACTGTGATTGGAATCATTTAAAATATAGTTTCTAGACATCCAAAAAGCCACATCCCATGTTCACAAGGAAAAAAAGCACTAGTTTAGAAAAGAGCTTTGCGTAAAAAAGAGGTGAAAGCAACAGTAAAAAGAAACAACATGTATAAACACGGTAAAAGGAATTGGACAGCAATTTACCAAGATTAGAAGGTAGATAGTCTACAGATAAGAGAAGCATGAGAACATATGGTGAACAAGTAGACATTTTAGGTAGTATTTCTGTGTTTGGAAAAAAGTCAGGTGATGCACTGGTGGCTAAGCAAATAGCTTAGCAAATAGTCATCACGACACCTTCATTACCCTTTGTTTAATTAGCATATCTTTTGGTAACAACAGTCTAAAGAGTTGACCACAGATCAGCACTGTCCATGTGTAACAAATCCCCTTAGAAGTTTCAGCGGACTGGGGGGAAATATATTATTTTTGCATTTTCAAAAACTGGAAACAGAATGACCAAAGTAATTACAGGCCTGTTATCCTGGCACTGATCTCAAGCAAAGTAATGGAATAGCTGATTGAGGAATGGATTAATAAAAACTTAGAGGGTAATATAATTAATATCAATAAACATTCACTCATAGAAACTCACTTCTGTCAAACTAACTCAAAATCATCTTTTGAGATTACATTTTTGCAGATATAATGTACTTTTGCAAGACATTTCACTTGATGCCATATGACATTTTGATTAAGAAACTACAGTGATAAAAAAATCATAGTGGCACATATCAAAGGATTAAAATTTGACTACCTGGCAGGATTCAAAATATAGATAGAAAAATCACTGTTAGTCAGGACTTTCTGTTGAGGGCGTTATGGCTTCTGGCTTGATGCTGTTTAATATTTTTTGTCAATGATGCAGAAGCAAACATAACATTAAAACTCATTAAGTTTACAAGTGACACAAAGATTGAGGGAATGGCCAATCATTAAGAGAACAGGTCATGGTAGAAAGCAGTTCAGATATCTTCGTACCTTGGATTTAGGTGCCAATATGCATTTCAGTACTTCAGAACAAAAAGCCTTATATTGAATGAAACCTATGGATTATGCTTTCCCATAACTGAAGACCTGAAAATTTAGGTGCTGCACTTCCAAAGATTCAGGGAGATCTCTCAGCAATTAATAATCAGTTTAAAACATATTTCTGGTGTGAGGGTATGGCCAAAATACCTTGTACAGATTTTGGAGATGTATTCAGAGGAATATCATCTAGAAGGAGGGCATTTATAGCACCTCTGTATTTGATACTGATACAGCAGCTATTAAAGTATAAGTCCTAATTCTGACAGCTGCACTTCAGGAGGTATTTTGAAAAGCTGCAGAGTACACGAAAGAGCCATAAGAACTATTAGAGACTGGAAAACATTCCCTGTATTGAGACTATAAGTGTTTACTTTGAAGGATAAGGGGTAATTGATTACAGTCTATAAATACCTGTATGAGAAAAAGAAGTTTGATAGAAGAAGGTTCTTCAGTCTAGCAAAGATGTAACAAGACTCAAGGTCTAAGCTGAAGCTAGAAAAATGAAGACTAAGAAAAAAACATATTTTCCACATTGAGAATAATTAAGCATTGAAAGAAATTCAAGGGTTGCAGTGGAATGCCATCATTGGAAATTTTTAGATGAAGGTAGGATGATTTTCTAAAAGATGTTCTACTTTATCTGTAACTATTGGGTTTGCAGCAGTAATTACCTAAGAAAAATCTGATACCATGCAGAAAGTGAGACCAGATAATCACCATAGACTTTTCTAGAACGCAACATTTAGAGCTGGAATGGACTTCCGATGAGATACCATTTAAACCTTTCAAAATATTATAAGGGAAATTCTGCCACAAGAACGTAGGCAAAGAATGTTAGAACTGGACTAGATGTCAGCATGGAGAGGAAAAAACAGGTTACCTCATTCCATGAACATAGGAAAGATTACCAGATTACAGTCACAAATGATAGTAAGGCCTAACTCTTGGACATTATCTTGAACAAAAGGAAGAAGTATTTTAGGCCAAGTGAAATGTTGCATTTTCATTATTAAAAAAAAAAAAAAATCTGCGCATGAAGTATAATTCTGGAGAAAGAAAAGACAGCATTTTATTTGGAAAATGTTCAAAAGGGACTTTTTTATGAATTGTAAACTATTCTGACTGTTTTTGGAATTAAAACTCACCAAATCCAATCTGTTAGTGGTTTTGTTTCAACAACTACTTTTATCCCCCGAGAAACAACATTTTCTTTGAAAATTCCCAAGTGTCTCTAGAAAACTGTAACTCCTAAAAATGAATCAGATTCAACAGTCTGAATGTAGTATCAACCTAGGTAAGTCTGACCTACCTTAAAGTTCAAGGAGATTTCAGTATATTTTTCTAATGTCTCTCAATAAAATTCTCCAGGGCAGAAATGTTAATGTTGAAGCCTGTGAGACTTCATAACAAACCTCAATACAAAGGGGCCTCCTACCACAAACAACAGCTCTTGTGATTAAGAAATTCAGTGCTAGAAATAAGTGAGAAGTGATCAGCATTGACAGATGACATAAATCTGGTGGTTCCCAGGCATGGTTTGGTGCATATTAAGAGCAAAATGAATGCTAGAGTCATTATTGTTGCTTCTTGTCAGACCTCCTAGAGTATTTGGTACTTTGCGGAGCATGAAGATTGTTCTTTCCTATGTAAGCGTTGCACAGCTTCCAGTTAGTAAACCCTCCCCCAAAAAGTTTCCTAGATAAATGGCATTCATTTTCACATCTTCTTTTCTGATCTACTTTCACTGACACAGACAGTATGGTGATTTATTACTGTTTTCACTTCATCTGCTATTGTTCACCTTTATTTTTAAGAACAAAAGAAAGCCTATTTATTATAAATAACAATACCTTCTTATGAATAATAAGTACTGGATAATGCATGCTACCTCATATTTGTATATTGATTTCCTCTCAGCTAGATACATGAATGCAAAAGGAGGTTATATGTGAGTCTTTTCTACTGTTCAGCCAGAAATCAAACCAGACATGTAATTGTGGATCAAATTCTTGCTTGTGGTGTTATACATTTTTATTCCCATTATGTGGTTTGATGAAACTACCTTTTTTGAGGATTTTCCAGTAGTAGTTGTACCTTACAGTAGTCAAATTAAAAATCAATCGTTTTCATTAGTACCCATTTGAAAGAACATACTAAATGATCCCTTATGTTCTAAAACAAAAATGTCATTATGCCTAAAGATAACAGGCCCGAACTGCCTGAAAGCAACTGTGATGCTTACAGTACTGCATAGATGACTAAGATGAGTAAGACTTCACACAGCCTTCTTGGGAGGAGAGTATTATGTACAATAATAGGACTGGGAACAACGAACAGGTGGATTTGGCAGAACGACCTATCAGTGTAAATAAGCAGAACATGCTTTATCATGCAACCAAACACTGTAATCATTCGCGCTTTTTGTCTCAAAGCTCGTACTTTTGGAATTAGTTTTGGAGGTCAGTTATATTCATAGATGTTGATTTATCTCCCAAGTATACTCAAAGTATTTCAGGCACTTAACAGAAGATATGGGTTGCAGCTACAGACAGTGAAATGATTACAACTGAATAAAAATTAACTGTTTTAAAAATGTCAGTACAGCATATAATGAATTGGTTAGGGCATAAGAAATACTGACTAGTAGGTTTCAAATGACTGTGGGATACAATGAATTTAAATTTTGGAAAATGTGCCTTTTTTTTTTTTTTATTTTAGTTCTTCATGAACGGTTTCAGCACCCAGACTATATATGTCAATAAATCTGAAAAATGTGTTAATAGGAACAAATTCATGGAAAGTCCAGATTTAAAATCAGAGTATGAAATAATTTTTTGTGCTGGAAACATAGCCATTAACTTTTAAAAACAGGCAATATTTTATTCAATAAAAGTGACTTTTTACAAAAATTTTTGAAAATGCTACTTGTATAAAAGAAAAAGAAACTTCATTGCCTAAGGAAGAACAAATAGCACTAAATGCAAATTTTTTGATGCTGACATTAAAAAAAAGGATAGCTTCAAGTAAAAATGTGTTCCTCAAAATTATACTTCCTCTTGTTATTAGGCAAGAAAAAAAAATGAACATCTTGTTCTGATGACAAATCAGGGCCAAGTCTTGGTCTTAAATGACTTAAAAAAATTTATTGACTTTAGTCAGCCTTTCTTTTTCACTCTTTAGAAAAATCTGTTGTTATTTGTTTTTTATTATTCATGTTTATGGATATGTGTGTATATATATAACTGAGGATGATATTTACAAGCAAAAACAAGCAATGCTGTTGGCCATAGGCATCGTTTTCTTCTGTATATTAATATAGTCATTTCTTTATAATAACAGAAAACTTAAGCAATGAATTGGCATGCATGGTGTGCATGCATCTCTGGAAAAATCTGCATTTCAGTTATAAGTGTTGAAATCCAGCTCAGGGCTATACTGTACATAAACATACACACTCACACTATGAAAGCCCAAGACAATTGTAAATTCACAATCTGAGATTCTGGAGCACAGACTGCTGTTTTGCTCTGTGTTTGTACAACGTCTATTATATAAGGGCCTTGCCTGTGACTAGGAGTCCCATAGCTGCTATGGAAATGCATATAATAAATGTCAGTTCTGAAGACTTGTATACAATTCTAGTGTGTTTAAACATACAGATCATCCAGAAATTTTGTATATAATGTGGCATGTTATTACTCTAACAATGCTCAATTTATCTGGGACGAGGTGTGAATGTCGCTCTGCAGTACATGTACTCTCACCCAAGCATATGTCAGTCACAAGAAGACACCTGAAAGGCCAGAGCAGCATAGGGAAATATAAGACGAGTCCTTACATGACAGCATGACCTCAGCCATTCTATTTATTTATTTATTTATTTATTTATTTATTTATTGGTTTAGTCTTAAAGTACTGTGGATGAAAGATTATTCCTGGCAGTGAAAACTCTTAATGCATGCTGAGTGACACAATTTGGAAGAGTCAATTTAAGCCTGCACTAAGCCCTCAGTATTTCTTTGTTGTTTACAGAGATTCCAAATAAAATATAAACATTTTTAATGATGCTTTCAGGACTTTCACTTCTTCTACATTTCTCTCCAGGAAGCAACTACAAAATCAATTTTCAGTCTTTTCTGTTCTCTTCTAATAATAGCTGGTTCTGGAGTCATAGCCACTTGTGAGGCAATTCAGCTGTTTCTTCTACCATTTTGCTTGGTCACTGCACCTTCCAGAGCATCTAGGAAAGCAACTTTAGCATGGGATACCAGTTCTGTAGGCAGACAAGCTGCTGAAATGTCAGTAATAGGTAAAATGTACCTTAAGTAAGAAATTCTGATCTGTCTGTTCTCCTTTCAGTAGTGGTAGCAGGAAGATAGCCTGAACTCCAACTAGACATGTCTCTGAGTGGTCAGGATGCTGGCCCTGGAGTATGAAAAGACCTGATTTGCATGACAACTCTGTCTGATTTGGAAGAAAAATTCTATGCTGAATTAGGCAGGCCGAGGTTTTGTACCACAGTCTCCATTTCTGCCTGATTTTGTGCAAAATCTGGAACCTGAAACCAGCTCTTGAACCTGAACTTCCACATCCCTAATCTGTACCAGCACTACCACAAGTCACTTCCAGAAAACCCGTCTAGTAAACGTTTTGGGAAAACTTCTATGTGTATTCACTCTAATGAAAAGATATTTCTTCATTGGCTTTACTTACCATCTGTCTGAGCCATGTAATCAACAACAGGAGTGGTCTCCTGTTTGAGACACTTTTTTGAAATCACCCATATTACAGTTCTGTTCTGCATCAGAGATAAGAATTGTAAATGAAGGAGCTTGTGACTCAAGGTCATTGTACTGTATGCCTGATAGGCAGTGACCAAAATTTTCGGCTTACTAAGAAAGCACAGAAACCTAGTTCAGGAAATAAAACAGGGAGCTTTGGGAAGTTAAGGTCAGAGACAAGGCTGGGAGGAAAGGAACAGTGGTGAGTGAATGACAGAATTAAACAGAGTCTTTTCTTGCCTTCCAAATAGAAATAAAATGGAAAAAAAGAAGGAAATACTGAAGATTGCAAAATTAGGTTGCTAGCTGTTAAGTAAATTTTATTTATTGAGATAGTAGGGAAAATACCTCAGCGTACGCTCTGTGGCCCCATAGATCAACAAAGAAATACTTGTGACGTACTGTGTGAGTCCTCCTTCTAATGACTATTCCTTTTTTTCCTGTAATCAGACTCTTGTAACTACATAGATAAACTCTGTCTCTCATTATCCTCCATCTCTAGTGGTGAACAATTAGAATGTAACTCTCAGTTACATGCTGAAATTACTCTATATATGGATTGTAGTTTCATGTTGCAGTCTTTGTAAAGTCATTCACTATTTAACTTTCTTCTACAATAATTGAGATTGCAGTACTTGCTAGCCTCAGAGTATAATGGATGAGTGAAAAAATGCATAGTAAGAGAGTATAATGTGGTTTGATTAAAGAAATGCTTTACAGTGCATCATTTTGTATTTTGAAAAGATTTATGTAAAATAAAATAACCAATTGGATTCTGCTCAAACATTTCATGCTTAAGAGAGCTGTATTTAGCGCATTGCAGGCAAACTTCTAGCAATTCAGTCAGCTGTGCCCTTAGTCTTCAATAGACAAAGGAAATAGGCTATAGTTTAGCATTGTTCATTAAAGTCTACAGCGCTTATTTCTTAAAAAAAATTATTGTTCCAAATTTTGAATTAGAAAGTTAAACTAATACAAGTCCTATGGGTTACAGACAATAGTCATCTTGGTTCCGTGGGAAGCATTGCTGCACTATTGCTATTACTTCACATTTGCTGCCTCAAGATGCATCTTCTGCTCTTATTATAGAAAACCTATAGTGCACTATCTTGCCTCAAGGTAATTTTCATTATTTCATTGTGTTGGTCTGATAGTCCAGTTCAAAGTTAGTTTGCCTTCTTGGGAAATTACTTAAGCTGTTAAAAAATAGAATTCCTCTCTGAGTTTCAAAGTGAATTTTTTTTGATATTAGTTATTCCAGTGGTCCCAGCAGGGCAATTATCAGGAGATTATTTTTAAACCAACTACACTGATTTAATGATTTGCAGTTTGGAACAAGGTTTTCTTGTCTTGTCTGCCCCGCAGAGCTTTGTTGCATAATCAGCACTAGCTCCTCTTCTGGCAGTCGCAGTAATGGCAGGTGGAGCTCTGAAGGGTGACAAAGGAACAACGAGGCACAGCACAGAGTGCATAAAAGCTCTTTCTCTCCTTTGGGTTCTCATGCCTGCAGGACATACAGGATGAAATGTACATCATACTTCCTGGAAGAGAGGAGAGATTCAATGGTTTGCATATTAGTTGTCTGTGAACATTAAGTATCTTTTAAATTGTTTTGTGTGTGTAGAGAAAGTCAGAAATGTATGTACCATGGCTACTTTCCTTGATGCACTCTTTCAGACTTCAGGCAAGTGTTTTTAGATACATAGAGAATAATGTAGACTTTAATAATAATAATAATGCAGTTTGGAGCTCTGCATCAAAGGGAAGTAGCCATGGTACATGCATGCCTGACCTTCTCTAAGCAAAGAGACAATTGAAGAGTCTCAATAGAAGTTGACTTGACTGAAGATAAAAGAACTGAAGTGTCACTTAGTTGCATATCTTAATTTACCAAAACTATTTAAAAAATACAGCTAGTACATGTTGTACAGAAAAATGCTTGCCTTTTACAGCAATCCCAACATTTGTGCTTCCAGTTTGGGTTTTGTGTTTCAGCAGAGGTGATTTCCTCCTGCCGCTAAGTATTGTCATCAGTGTTCACAGTCTCTGGGTTGTGTTCTCCCTCATCACCATTACAATGCTGTGGGACAGGCAGCTAATTCTCCTCCTATGTCTGCTTTGCACCAGTAATTCTACTGAACCTAACTGTTCTCTCAAACTATTGGTGCATAATCTGTCAGCGTGTTCTTCTAAGTTAGAAAACAGCACAGAGAGTACAATATATAAGTCCCTATGCACAGCTGCTGCCACTATGCCTGGGTCTCCCTTCCAAACCATGAGAATTTTTGTCTGGATTCCAGATAATAAAGATAGGTAAGTGAATAAATGAATGCAGCCTATCATTCTCCTAGGATTTCATCTTCTTTGAGTATTTATTAGACTTCTATGTGTCTTTATTAGATACTTGGGAATTTGCAGCTCTTTGTAAAATTCAGCTGAGTCACAGTTCCTGTATTTATCTAGCTGGATTATCTAGCTCTTGGCAAGTTTTTAATTGGGATAAAGAGAAAATGAAAAGTTCTGTTGTAACAAAGAAGGCTTAAGAGCAGGGGAAGGAAGAGAGGAAGAGAAAAGTGAAGAACAGAGGAGCAAGCAGAGTAGTTGCACAGGTCCTCCAAGATCAGATCATGAAGTTTAACAATGAAATAAAAGCAGGAAAATAGTTAAAATACACTTTAAAAAGGGTAAGAAAGTTACTATAATTTGATTAAGTAACCATCCAAGAAGTAGCACAGTTTTGTGGAGAAGTTTTCATCTTGGGATCAAGGGATGTGATTGATTCATTGGACAATCTGTGTCTACAGTGTCACTGTCCACACCTGAGCTGGCCACTCCTTTTTTAATCACTGGAGAGAAATGGAAATCTTGTGGGCACATTCACCTCCTTTTAAAGTGAACCTTTAAAACAGGGTAGACAAACCACATATTAAAATTACTTCATTAAGTATTAAGTATAAAAGGAGGCCACAATGATGAGATCATCTGTAGAATCTGCCTTACAGATGTCTAAAACCTGGGTGAGATTAATCCTGCCCCTGGAAGATACTGAATCAGTTCCTGACTAAATGTGCTGATGCTTTCCATGTCATCTAATCTCTGCCTAAGTTCCTGTCTGCAAGACACGTGAAATGCTTCACAACTTTCTCCAGCTCTCAAATGATCAGGTTATATAGGTCAAAGACCTTCCAATCAGGGACTTTACCTTACTATGTCCAGTATCTAGCCCTGTTCTCATTTGTTCTGCTGGATTTCACGGTGATACAAGTCAGAGGAGCAGTGACTTTTGCGTGTACTTAAACTGTGTGTAACATGTATCGCTGTATAAAATGAGAAGTCTGCAACATGCTTTGCCTTCTATCATTCTCAAACAGCTTATCTGTAGATGTACAGTTTGCAGTTTATAAAAGTACATGTACAATGACTGAGTAAGGGAAAGGTAAAGACTTGTCACCATTTCCTGTAGAATCTTCGACTTCCTTTTTTGCTCATTCTTCTGTGTTGACAGACAACCTTTGCAACATTAGCATAACTGTTTTCCACTGATGTTGGTTTCATTCCAATCAGTAGAAGCACTGGTTTACACTGCCTGTGGCTCCTTAATCCTGTTTCTGCACAATCACCTCAGTTGTGGTGGTACAAATCTTTCTTCAGCCATGCAGTGAAACAGACTAGGGAACTGATGTAGTTTAAAAATAAACCAGAAGAACTAATGTTTATTAACCCACATCAGTTGCCTGATCCCATTCCCTGCACAGAGAAAAGTGCTGGGGATTGGTGCCGTGAAGATAACATGCTGACTATGAACACCCCACAAGTCTCAGTACGTAGTGACAGTGCATGTAGCAATGCTTCATGCTTTCAGCGGCAGCAAGCTCTTTCATTAAAGCTCTATCCCATTATGCCAAATACACAGTGCTTCTGGAACCACTATCCAATTTTCCCAGACACACACTCTTCACTGGAACAACACTCATGAATATCTGTGCGTTCATCTAACAGAAGCATGATGTCCACAGGCATATCCAACTCTTTCCTATCTATCTTTCTCAGTATTGTTTTTACACATAGAAAGTTTTGCTTTTTACTCATTGTTCTAAGCTTCTCTTCCCAAATACCACCCTCAGATTTTTATCTGTTTTTGACTTCGTAGCTTATGTTAGTTCACTCATTTTATAGTGGCCTTCAGAGAGAATTTGGGTGAAAGTTATTTTTACTGAATTAATTTCTATGAAATCTTGAGCTATAGTCAAAATATCCACTGTATTCAATGGTTTTGTTCTTATGCTTTCTGTTATTAGAAGATTAACTGCATTTTTTCAACTCCTAATGAACCCATTATGTTCCTATTTGAGAGAGTCATATGTAAATATCTCTGGGGATTAATCCCTCTATGCTCCTTATTTCTTCAGTCTTTGGCAGTTTGCTGTAACAGGACAGATTTGCCTACCTATTGCAGACAATCTATGGTGCACATATCCTATTCTAGAAAAGCAAGGTTTGTAATGAGAAGCAATGCAATGTATTAGATCGAGTAGTGTAGTCAGACAAAAAAAAAAAAGAAAAGTTTTCAGGCATAGAAGTTCTGCTTCACATCTGAAATGGAAGCAACAAACTTCAAGCAAAGTACAGAAATTGCTCTCTGCTCAATTTCATTATCATTAATCACTGTGACTATTTGAGGGAAAAGGATAGTTAACACCTGTGAAGCAGAGGAAGTTTTTAGTAAGGACAGAGGTGATAAGTTTGTTAGCCTCTGCTGGGTAGAGAGAGAGAGACAGAGGGACAGGTTATTATCCCCTGCAGAGCCACGAGGGCAAACAGCAGGGATACTGTGAATAAAATCATGTAATGTGTGATCAGCCAGCCTTCTTACTGATCCCTTGGTTTTATGAATTTTAGTATTCAGCAGAATAATAAACTTTATTCCCAGGCTCACCTTCTGAAGGTTTACATATACTAGAATTGACCATTACTGCTTTGAAATGGAGGAATGTTGACAGAAACAGACTCTTGATTTTTAGTGGTAAGACCTTTAAAAGTGTGCAGTCTGACCTCTTGCTCTGATATTGAGGCTCTAGTGTCTGTAAATGACTTCTCATGTCTTGGCACTTACGCACATGCTTCACCTGTCATAAAGACCCTCTTCTGCCTAGTTCACATCTCAGAAGAGGAAAGCTGAAGTCACTCAGACTTAAAATTAGGGCAAGGAAGGCACAGCCTGCTGAAGGAGAGGGATTTAGTGTAGCTTGGTTACAGAATCTGATAAATGATGGTAGCTTCATGTTTGTAGTGATGGAGTCATCTAGAAATACCAAGTCTGGAGGGCTAAAAATTTATTCATCAGGAATGACTCCTGAGAGCCTCTGCCTGCTGCTGTCCAAATAGGTCAACATTTCTGCAGGGACCTAAAGCTAAAGCTAAAGGAATTCCATGAGAATGGAAAGGTTTATTTAAATTCTATTTTATGTGAGCACTACTGCACAGATGCTCTGAAAACACTAAGAAATATTTCATATACATTTCATATACATTTTAGTAAATGTCTGTATCTTACCACAACAGCAATTTTAATTTTCTTTGCTTTATTGCAGGTGATTATGTAGTCATGACTATATACTTCGATTTAAGTAGAAGAATGGGATACTTCACTATCCAAACATACATTCCCTGTATATTAACAGTTGTTCTTTCCTGGGTATCCTTTTGGATTAAAAAAGATGCCACACCAGCACGAACAGCATTAGGTAAGTTTTTTTTAATTCCTTTTCTGCTCTCTTTGTGTAGTCTGTATATTACCATTTGAAAATGTCAGCTTCCTTTCAAAAAGGCCACTAGCTATATACTTTGGATTATTGCTACCACATCTTGCAGGCTCAAATCTACTTATCACAGAAGACCTTGGTTTTCTTTCTTTAACAGGGTAATTAAAAGTGAACTACCATGACCCTTTGGAATGACACTGCCACCTATTTTGCATAATATTCTAGAATTAATGGCTCTCTCCTTGTTCTCACTATAATATTTTAATGACATTTTTGAAGAATAAATGCACTGCACTGCTACCTTCCTTCCCTTCTGAAACTCTCTCTTATGTTATGTGCTATGTATACTGAAAAGTGTGGAATATGATAACACTGAGTCTTTCAAAGTGTTTTAGGCTTGTGCACTTAAAGTTAATCTCCACACTAGGTGTATAAATAATCACCTGTTTTTTCAGGCATTGTAGAGATTTATGCTGGTAAAGGTTTTTTAGCAGATAATTTATGTCAGGACCATGTGGATTTCAGCACTGTACTTTATGTTACACTCAACAACCTTCACCATTTATTCTGATGTCTGTAGGAAAATCTGCAGGTTTTGCCAGCATCAAGGGCAACATAACAGGCAATTATAGGTGTACATCAAAACTGAAGGGAAAACAACATTTTAGTCTAGACTGCGGTTGCCAGATTTGCAAATATGAACCAGTTCAGAAACCTACCACCCAAGGAAGAAGGGGAGGCTGAGTCAAAGTTAACATGCCTGTTGTCAAGTGTTGAGGTTACCATTCCCAGCTATTCATTGCTCCCTCCCACTAGACTTTGCCACCATCTTCAGCTAACTGGCTGGACCGTCTAAATCTTTTCAGTCATAAGACCAAACTAATAAAGATTAAGCTGACCTGCCAGGCTTTTCTGAACTGAAATTAGATAGGGAGCATTCATAAGAGCAACTGAGTCACCAGGTTTGAGAGGGTGATATTGCTACATGTCTGAAGACAAAGACTGAGAATAGGCTGTAGCCTTCTCAGAGGATGTGTGAACACAGCCTGCAGCAGGCACAGTACTCTTGGGTCCTGCTGTGTGCCAACAGGCCTTCATCCAACCAGAAAATAAGAAGCCATTTATGCAAACCTTTTTTGTCTCCCACTCCCCTAAATAGCTGCTCAAGGGTCATCAGCATTCCTCATCCCATTTCCATCCAAATAACTAAGATATGTTTACCAGAAATGATTGTTATTTCTTTTGTGAATCCATTTCTATGAGCTTTCTTTCAAACACTATGTCAGGGTGCTGCACTTAATCTCAGGAGGAAGACACCTTATTCAACAATGCAGCCTTTATTGAGTTGTTCAAAATGGTGTGTCCTTTTTCTGTCTATTCCTCTCCTGCACTAATAAATCAGAGCCACCACCAATTCTGAGGGTGCTGTGGTTTTCAGTGCTCTGAAAGCACTGAGGGGAAAAGGAAAAACAAAGTGCTAAAGAGACTTAGAAGCCCATTCACTTTCAATGAGATTTTAGCTGGAAAGTCCCTCAGACTCTCCTTGGACTTCTAAAAGTCTGACCTCACTTTTCAAGTCCTTTGCTTGTGCAATGTCCAACTGTATGGTCATCTATTCACAGCCTACATGCTACACTAGAGCCTAGGTTAAAAACATTTTTCTTTGCAAAACTGCTAATGGAAATCAATAGTTGAGTAACTTTTAGCTGAATGCCAGCAGAAATATGTTACCAAAAATATCCTCTAAGTGTAGCTCTTACTAGGCACAGCTTTGTTTAAGCAATGACACTATATGTCAGCCATTTGTGCTGTCAATACTTAGGCATCTTCCTACAGAGGCTGCATCAGCTTTTCTTCTTAGTGAATGACCAGGGACATCCTTTCCAACCAAAAGCAGCTCAGTGACATAGAACTATGCAACCGAATCAGTAGTAAGAATAGTCTCAGAGAACCTGTAATAACAGAACTGCAGGCAAACAATACTGGTCTACATTTTACAGATTCTACATTACAACCCATTTTGCATCTGGTCAGCACAAGACCATAAACTGCTGGATTTGCTCCCAGAGTTTGTCAAGATTAAGAAATACAGCACTACTTCTGGTACCCATTTTTCTCTCGATGTGTAACAGAACCTTAATTCTGCTCATTTGCTTTTATAAACCTTGAACTGAACATCTGTACACTAGATCTGACTTTCAAAACACCCTTCCAGGTCAGACCAGTAAGCGTCAAGGCATCACATGGGCCCAGTTTTCTGCGATTCTGTTCTGAGAAAGGAATATTCAGTCCTTCTTCTCAGCATATGAG
Organism: Dromaius novaehollandiae; assembly: GCF_036370855.1. Taxonomy (NCBI): domain Eukaryota; kingdom Metazoa; phylum Chordata; class Aves; order Casuariiformes; family Dromaiidae; genus Dromaius; species Dromaius novaehollandiae. Next base: position 146,675,223 of record NC_088098.1, on the reverse strand, counting down.
TGCCAAAGTGCCTTTATAGTGCTGCTGTGGCAACACAGCAAACCCTAAGACATATACCCCTTCCACTTCCAGGGCAGTGCAGAGAAGGCAAAACAGAGCAACTGTGTAGCTGTCTATTCCTGGCCATGTAGACTTGCCAGTAGTGGCTATAAAATTGAACAATAGGCCTTTAACATGCTTTTCTGCTTAACTTAAGTTGTGTGGCTCAGTGGAGATAAGGAAAGACTGGCCATGCTCTGCTAAGAGCTTTTTTTAACCAGAATTGTGAAACTCCATGTGTGTGCTGAGAGTAACACAGCATCCATTTGGATTATCTTTCACAATGCTTGGTTTTCATCAGAAAAGTGAAAAGGGAGATAAAGCACCAACTCCTAAAAATGTGGTAAAAAATTAAATTACTGGATGAAAATATAAATTCTGATGACTAAAGTCAAATGACTGGAAAATAATATATATGTGGGTCACTTCTTTCTGTGCACAATCAGAACCCTGTTGCTCTCAGACTGGCAATGGCCTGTTGACCCTTGGGGAGTAGTAAGCAGATGTTCCTAGTTTACTGCAAGTCTGCTTGTAAAAAGCAACCAGTAAATCTGTCTGAACACCACCACCCACACCCACGTTTGGATAGTGGCACATGGTGAACTTGTGAGTAATACAGCCAAAGGCAAGCCACTGAAATCGTCCTGCTAATTAGTTGAAATGAATTGTAGACTCTGTGCACCAAACCCACCCCTAGTGTAACTGCATTAATGTGAAGGAATAGCATCAGGGAAACATTTCACTCTGTGAAATTAATGAGTAATTTCGTAAGCTATTGGCAACTACTCAGGGTTATATGGAGGACAGGTTTTTACCCCTTTCTGAATAACTCTAAGTAATAAGCTATTTCTGTGCTGGAAAAACTAAATGCAATCAGGGGTATTTAGGCTGTGAGGGAAAAGACAGAACCATAATCATTCTTTCAGCAGCACTGTCTAGAGGCATCAAAGTGCTCTTTAAAAAGTTGGCATCATAATCCCATTTTTTACACTCTGTTTGAGCGGCTGAGGCCCAGAGTGATAACATGACTCACTCTGGGCCACCTGAAGAGTAGGTCGGAAACTGGAAATAGAATTCAAAAGTGTTGGATGAGAACTGTGTTTTGCGATCCCAGATTATAGTGCCCTCCATTCAGACAGAAAAATATATCTCTCTGCTTCTTCTACTTGCCTCTAATAATGAAAATGATCTTCTTCCAATGCTCATAGTCAAGAGCAGCTGGTAAGTGTCTAAAGAAATGTTATGATTTGGAAAATAACAGGGTGTTTCCCTTGAAGATGAAGGGAAGTAAGTTAAACTGAAGTTTTCACCTGCTTTCCACTATTTTTTAAAATAGATTTAACATGTTATATATCTGGGCAGTTAGTATATAGCAAACTCAAACTGAAGTTGATAAATACAGTGGGTGTCAAGCCCAACAATGTGTTGATATAAAAGAAGATATAAATGATGGTTAACAGAAAGTGAACTTTGCTTTTCTTGTCATCCCATCTTAAATTCATTCATTAGAAAAAAAAAGTGCTCAAAAAAGGTACTAGACCAGAAAGGTGGAGAAAAGAAATGCCTATTCATAAACAAGTGACAGCACAGGCAAAGGCAGTACACTTTTTCCCACAGTATCCCATCGGCATGTTAACACCCTTGTCTGGAGATAATACTCTTAGAAATATACTAAAAATTAAGCCTCCCTTAATTTCTAACACTGAAGCTCCTGCTATTTCACTTTGCATACTGTTGTCCACTAAGCAGCTTTCAGACTGTAATAATTTTAAATAACTGTTTAAACCAATGATCTAAAGGTTAAAACATCCTCATGTGTGATGAATCCCTGGATCATTTGATCTACTGGACAGTCCTTTTTGATTTATGAAGTAGCATCTTTGATATGGAACTTGCTCAGAGAAAATAAATGTCACAAACTGGTGTTTATACACAAACACGGACTCCCACCTACACCCATGCAGCTGATATTTTTGGAGACAGATTGCTTCAAAACTGTCTTTGGCTGATTTTGAAATTCTGTTGAAATAGCTCCAAAGCACTGGAAATTTCAAAAACAGATGCAAAATTCTCTTCATGGTACTGGTCTCTTCAAAATGAGAGACTTAGAATTTCATCTGGTAAGGTTTATTGCATTTTAAACCAGTCAACAAATTGTGTTTTCTTAAAATGGCAGATAAAATGAGCTAAGGGTAAGGAACTTGGATATTCTGTCTGGAAACAGTAGGTGTTACATTTTCTTCATACATGCATTTCTGAATATTCTGACCTATAAAAGTATAGAAATACAGAACTGTATCATCTGGTGCATGTTCTTTCTCTTTGTTCTCTGTGTATTTCATGGTAACACTTGTAATATTTCAAAACTTATATCAATGTATCAGATGTAAAACTGACATACAGGATAGAATTTTTATCATTTCAAACACTCATTTCTTATTTATTGTCTGAGCTAAAACTCAAACCCAAGCCTCAACTTAAATGAAGAATGATGTTTTTATACTGGATTTCATATCATCAAAAGATTTTATATAAATAATAAAAGTAAAAATCTTTTTGTTTCACCTTTAGATGTTTTCATCTGTCCAGATGCAGTTCTTCTAAAGTTACTCCTTCCTGAGACCTGAGTATCTTCTTTTGTCTGTAGTTTCACTGAAAAATAGCTATGCATTGGAGGCCCTGATCATACAGAAAGATGAATTATAATTCATAGTTAGTGTGGGGCAAATCAGGACGAGTGAGCCAACACCTTTTGCAGCTGAACACTCATGCAGTGCCCTACTGTGATGAATGGCGAAGCATGGGGTTTGTCTCTGGAGGTTTTTCAAAGCATCAGTTAGCTGTTGTTTAGGAGTCTGGAGAGGTTACTGGATCATGGCAGCCACCTCTGCCTACACTGGGATGCGGCACAATTAGAACAGAAATATTAGAAATAAAAATATTTCCCCAGTAGCTTTTTAGATGTTCGAGATATATACAAAGTCTACAAGAACGTCCATGCTGCATTTCAAAAACTTAAGTGTAGTTCATATACAGACTAGCATTTGCAGGATAGAAAGTTAGCTAAAGCAACGAAACCTCAGGGTAGGCTACAAAACGTAACAGGACATTGGGTAACATCAGGGCAGCTGTTTTGTACTAAGATCTATGTGTTGCATTTGTATAGTTAGATAAACTACCTAGCTTAAAGGTTACATGACTACAACCGCAGCTGTGGGTTGTAGCATAAAGGGAGCCCTAATGCTGAGGTCAAGGACATTGATTAGGGAGGTCCCTGTGAAAGGGAAGATTCTCCACATTCCCCACTTCTTACTAGCATTGCTTTAGTCTTTTGATTATTGGGATGTGGTTTCTTCAGCAGCATTTTTTTTTTCATTTTCATTTCTGGAGAGTCATTTGGGTAGTTGAGAAATAAAATTATTTGTCATTTGTTATAAAAGAAGGTCTAGATCTAGGCAATACTCTGCTCACTGGCTCTTCCAGTGACTGTGAGAATTGAATGGGGAGAGTTTTTCTTGCAGATCACTGTAGTTCCTATCAAATGTTACAGATCAAAGGCAGGCGTTCTTTCATAAAGAGAAGATAGTCAAAAGTAATCCGCAGATACTTCTTGCTCTCCAGAGTGCTGTTTGTGAGAAGTAATTTTACTATAAGGCATAATTTCAGTCATCCCATGCTATTTCAAACACTGAGCACTGTTGCAAAATGTCAGTTTAGCTATAAAAATTACCTTATAAGTATGTTGTTTTTAGAGCAGGTTCTCTCCTGAGACTTGAGTGAGTTTTATTTTTGTGTCCAAGCTGTTGAAAAGTTTGGGGGTTTTTTTCTACCAAAAGGCTAGCAGTTCACAAAGAATGATTACAAACATCAGCCCAAAAGTGGGAAAGAAAAGACTTCTGTTCCTCAGGAATGAATACAACTGACACATACTACCCTTGCAGCCAAATAATGGATGCCCCATAGACTTCATTCTAGTACTGATTATATTGTTTCAGGATATTTCAGACCAAATAATTCATTATTAGTAGATTCATTATTACTAAATTAATCTACTACTAGTAGTAGATAAATATACTAATAGAGAAGATAAATCTACTATTTATCTACAAATAGATTCATTATTACTATATCAATCTAGAATGTGATGCTTTTTATGAATTAAAAAGGATATTTCCATTAAGGAACACCTGAAGTATGTATGAGAGTCCATTTTCCCTCATTCAGAAGGAAAATAGTAGTGTGGCCCTCCCAAAGAAGCAGCAGCATGCAAACATATTGTCAAAATCCATGCTTAGGAACTTTTCTTTTTTTCCTTTTTTTTGAGCACAGGATTTTTCAGAAGAACAGTATCACTGTGAAAAAGACCATGTTTCCTTCTATATTTTCTATTTCTTTTTCCAGGTTTAGTATCTTTTCTGCTTTAGCCTTTTATTTAAAAATGTCTTCATTCTCTCCTTCTTCCTCACCCCTATATACAACCTAACTGGGACTGGAAAAATGAAGAGATGATGAAAAGAATATTGAGAAGCATGGGAATTTCAGTTTTGCAAAGGCAAACGGAAATTGTTGAGGAAATTTTTGTTTACAAAATAGTACTGGCTCTACTGATGCCATTTTTCATTACTTTTACTCTATCAGATGAAAATAACAAGTTTCCTCTGATTACCTGGGTAGACTTTGGCCCTCTGTTTTGTGTGCATTTGTTTCCAAGATGGAGAAATGGTATCGTATACAATTAAATCCAGTTTCTCTCTGCAGGTATTACCACAGTATTGACTATGACAACTTTGAGTACCATTGCAAGAAAGTCATTACCCCGTGTCTCCTACGTCACCGCTATGGACCTGTTTGTGACTGTGTGCTTTCTATTCGTCTTTGCTGCTCTGATGGAGTATGCAACCCTCAACTACTACTCAAGTTGCAGGAAACCAAACTGTACTAAGAAGAAAAAGTCGGTAAGATGGGATCATTTTTAAATTTTTGGCATGTGTGTGATATACAGCAGAGAATGCTTTTATAAAGCCTGTAATCCCATGACACTCAGCTCCACCTAGCTCCTCCCAGTGTGTGGTGTGCTCTGCCCCCTGAAAGCTGATGGGAAATAACCAACCATAGTAACAGGAGATGTAGTTGTTTACTTGTGGGGTGAGGTCTGTTGCTAAAAGAAGTAGCCTGCTCACCATGAAGCAGCAATCCTGCTTATGCTTCTTTCCTCATGTCATTGCTGTGCTGGTAATTATAAAGGAAGGAGACTCCCACTGAAACAGATTTTGTAGCTTATTTTAAAAATACACACACACATATCAATGTGTATTCAAACGCATCTGCTATCTTGTGGCATAACAGGTCTAGAAATACTTATGAACTTTGCAAATGGGATTTCCATCTCTCCATTGGGAACTAGCAGTTGTTTTTAGCCCTATACACAAATGTTCCCAAGTACAAAAGCAGAGAAGGTTACTTACAAAGATTTTATAGATAGCTGAACTTCTGGACACAAAGATACTTCCAAGAGTAATACAAGCAAACACACACACACAAAAGCAGTTTAAATAAAACAAATTATTCATGTATAAACAATTACCTGGCATCCTTCGTAACTGACTAGGAGAATAATGTGGATGTTAGCATGAGGGGTGGCTGAAGAATGAAGAGAAAAATCTAAAAAAGAATTGGGCAATAAAAGAGTCAGGAAGTGGATTGTCCATTCAAGATCAGTAGGAAATCTTGTGTGTTTGAGATCAGTAGTTGGAGATTTTGGATGCCAGTTTGCACAGTGGTGGAAACAGGGACATTTGAAATCAGAAATACAAAGCCAAATAGAAGAAATGTCAAGAAGAGAATTAGAGAGAAGACTAAACTCAGGGAATAATAGGTCATGAGGTAGAAAGGGATTGAATGAAGAACTAATGGAGGAAAAAATGAAAAGAATATGGAATTAGAGAAGGCCGAAAAAAAACATAGGCTTAAACCTCTAACAGCTGTTTGCAAAAGTGCATTGCACAGAAAAGGCAAAGGAGAATAGTGCTGCCAAAACAAATTTTTGAGACAACCAGAATGAACTAGCTGATGACCAAACTAAAATTGCCATCCTATAGAAAGCCCGAATGAAAAAGTCATGAGCATATTTTTGAGTAGGATGTATTTCCAGATGTGTGAATGAAGATGAGGAAGAGCATGCAACACTGATGAGATTTAAGTTAACACAAGAATAACTGCTGACTTAGCTAATAATAAATTAAATAGAATTAACAGGGTGAATAAAAATTTAGAATGAATATCAACTAGGTGAACATTCTGCTGGGGTTTCATGTAGTTTAAAACTGTACAGAGTATTATGCTAAATATATAGAATACTGAGTGTGAAAGTGTCTTATAAACAAACACATTTAAAAGTTTATTTTAAGAAATGCTATTGAACATTGGGTGCTTATAAAGCAATGAGCATGTTTTCTTCTGAATAATTCTTTTGTTATCTTCATTTAAGCTACCTGATGTCAGTTTTGGTCATGTGATGGTAAGTAAACTATTTTATTCAGTGATAACAATGGAGGCATGAATGTATGGTTGACATTTACTTGCAATAATTCCTGACAAAGTGGAAATGCCATGTTATGCTTTATCCTGACTTCACTATAAATATTGTTTTTCTTTTTTGTTAAAAGGTCAGTTTGTTTTTGGCTGTGGTAGAGAAACATAGCTGCTTATTTCTATAAGGACTTATCAAATGATTTGGGAGGGAGAAGGGTCAAGTATAAAATTTTGTGTGTTATTTTTACCTCAGAAATTTTATATGTCCGATTAATGTAATACTGCAGTTTTCATTACATATTAAAAGAACATAATAACCACAAGTTATGTCATAAACTTATACTGAGTTTTAATTGAGTTTTGTAGAAAATAATTAATTCAAGCATATTTGCAAAAACTTTAACAAACTTTCAGGTGGATTTTCAAAAAATGTAGGCACCCAAGTTTAATGCAGTTAGCATTACTGTATTCACAAATGTAATAAATTCTATTCCCCAGACTTCCAGACAACTATTTAAATATGCATAGCTGTAATAAAGCAGTGTTGAAATTGGATACACAGTTGTGTCTCTAAACTATGTGAAACCTGAAACTAGAATATACATAAAGAACGAAGAGGGCCAGTTAATCAGGTGGTTGGGTGATCTGCTTTCCAGCTGATGAGCTGCAAATCAGCACTTAGGTAGAGCTGCGTTTGCATTTCTTGATTTGGATATGCCTAGGTTTAGCATTTATAGCTACTAACTTAATGTTACTAGCTTACCTTTTTAAAATAATGTTATTCACTTCTTTTTTTAAAATGGATTTTCTGATGTATTTAAGAGCTCATATAGCATTGAAAGTCTGCTTCTTGACAATGAATGGTTTACAGCAAGCATTGCATTTATACACTTTCTACTGCTGTCTTTTCTTGGGCAGACTTTTCTGAACGGTTAGTAAGGCACTTTGATGGGGTAATGCAGTTTCCTCTTTTCAATAAAAATAAGAAAAAATTAATATAATTAAAAGGACACCAGGGCTTAACTCTCCTACTCTTTGTCTAGATCTAGTCAGTTTGATCTGCTTGGAAAGTACCTGCAGCCTCTGCAAATTTTTCTCCCACTCTTTTCACAGAATCACAGAATGGTTGAGGTTCCTACTGTTAAGATAGATACTGAGCAGGGACTTGCTCTGTGCATCAGCAATTCCCATGCTTAAATTGTGGCAGAAGCTGCGTAAAATAGGCAGTGTCTCTGACTCTCAGGATACTTGCTTGTCTTTGCCAGCCTTGTAGCGATGCCACCCTAGAAGGTGAAGTTTCAGTTAATCCATGTTTGGGATTTAATGTGATGGTATTCCTGCCCTGTTGTTTTTTGTCCTAGAGAACACTCCTATACCATACCTGAAATTATTTTGTTTTATTTGTTTTAACATTGGATCTGGAGGCACATAAGAATTGCCTTGCCTTGGCAGATCTCTCAGGTGAGAGGTGGTGTCCACTGTGTTTGCACCATCCTCATCCTAACCCTATCTCAGCAAGACTCATTAGATGCAACAGGTACTATTCCAATTCAGCTGTTATCTAGTCACTTCAAGATCCCTCCTATCTGACAGGGATTAAAGGAACCAAAAAGGTTAATATATCCCTATTATATAGGCATAATCTTCCCTTCTGTCCTGAGCAGGCTTGGTATAACAAAAAAAAAAAAAAACAAAAAAAACAAAAAACAAAAAACAGGCTTATTGATAGGTGAGAATATTTTCTTCACAGAACTAGGGCATTTATTTCTATTCACTTATTCAAAATCATCTGGAGAGGTCTAACTTAGCTTTTCTTCTCTTTAGATTAAAAATTCTAGCCACACATAGAAAATTTTAGTCCCTGAGTAGAGGTTTTTCAGAAAGGCCTGCAAGAAATGGAAAATACGTGGTATAGTGTTATAGCACAATTCCATACATACTTTAGTGATAGTTTTTTTTCTCTCTAGAGTGCTACAGTCAAAAAAATGGTGATTTGTACAATAATCTCAGACCTAATGTGTTTTCCATGTGGCAGCACATTGTAAACCAGTGATACCAGCTACCCGTTATGCAGAAGGAAACTCTGAAACTTGATTGTGTACAAGCAAGAGAGAAGACCATGAGGGTACAATTTGTGTCATGTATTCTCTGAGATAAGGTCATTCATGAATAGTAGCTTTGTGCTCCTGTTCCTGAGCTGGGATCCATTTACAGTCCATAACACAATGCTCCTGAGAGATTTTAGACGATGTTTAGACGATCTAGTTACGATGAGATGACTTATGCCCTAGAATTACTTGACTGGATAGCTTAGAGTACTTGTTCAGATGTAGTTATCTATGTTGTAGATGTCGACATCTGAGAAGAAGGATCCCATCCAAAGTTCTTAGCTCAGGGACCAGGCATGTTTAATGAGGTGGGTAATATTATGGTGCACCAAGCCAAAGGACTTGTAGAAAGAAAAGAAGTCAGCAGAAGAAAGTTTCCCATAAGGCACATTAACCATATCACTCATTTATTTCACATATAGAGTGAAAGTTTTCATATGTGCCCCCACACCTTCGACAGAAAACATTGCTTATTCTGTATAGTAAGCCTAAAAGCACGGTCCCAGACTTTTCTAGAGAGCACTCTCCAGGGTAGATGGACACATGATGCAGATGACCCCATGTCCCCATGCACAACTTGCTTGTTAGTATGCAACCAGGCGTGCTCACGCAGGCAATTGTCAATGTTCAGAGCAGTCACAAGGAGAGGAAGAGCCTATGAGGGGGAGTGAACCACGCTGACAATACCGGAGTCTGCTTTGTCAGTGTGGTGCAAACAGGCAACGAAGCTGGTGGGAGATATCCTAGTGACTGCAGTGGAAGAAGTGATATTTGTGGGGATGAAGCAGGTGGCTTGATGAGAGACTGTTGTGGGAAAGCACCATTCAGGAAGAGGAAATGATGTGAGAGAAGAGCTGACAATAGGGAGTTCATTGAAGAAGGTGAGGTCTATAAGCATGAGTGGGAGCTGTGAGGTGACTTGACACCAAAATTCCATATTTTTGAGCATGATTAGTGCAATAAGCATTAAAGGACCATGCCTAGGGATGTCATTTTGAAATTCTATACTGAAATCACTGTCATCTGTAGCTGACGATATCTGTTTTTGTAAATCATGGTAGGGTTAAGAATGCAGCTGTACTAAGTGGAGGTCCTTCTCTAAATTAAATGATGTGTATAGGTGCTCTGGGGACATATCTTCATTATTATTCTGACACCATTCTTAAATGTAGTAGCTTCGAGTGTTTAAAGCAACTTGCAAATAATATTCTGACAGTTAAGTGAACCCTTAAGTATGAAAAACGATCACTAGCAAATATATGCCTTGAGTTACCCAAGTACAAAATGCATCTAGAATTAATTTAACTTGCCACTCCACAATCTCTCTGTGGAAATTCGTCTGAAAAAAAGTATCCTTTGAGGGAAAGAAATATGGTCTCTAAATCTGGAATTCTGAAATTTGTTTATTCCCAGCTCGTCTCTCACATCTCCCATCATTTTTCTCATGATTACTAAATGTGACCTGCACCATTCACGAAAGTTGATCAATTTGTTCGTTTCTTTTTTTCTCCCCAGAATTATTCTGTACTTGATATGAGACCACCAACTACAGTCATCACATTAAACAATGCCATGTATTGGCAAGAATTTGAAGAGGCATGTGTCTATGAATGCCTGGATGGGAAAGACTGCCAGAGCTTTTTCTGTTGTTATGAAGAATGTAAATCAGGCTCGTGGAGGAGAGGACGGATTCACATAGACATCTTAGAACTGGACTCTTACTCTAGGGTCTTTTTTCCTACATCCTTCCTGCTGTTTAACCTGGTCTACTGGGTTGGATACCTCTATCTTTAAATTTTACCTGTAGTGGTGAAGACTACTGTGTTTTCATGCTGCTTAGGGATGGTGAAAGTGCAGAAAGAGTGAAGGACACAGTCAGTTTCATCTCAAATTATAGAGGCCACGTTAACCTTCATCATCAGAGAAACTGATGAAGAATTTTAATATGTGATTGCCTGAAAAAAAAATACATGGAAGAATTCTCTCCTTAATGCTATTCATTTGAAGGAAAAGATTCTTACTAAATTCAGCTGAATTTGTAGTATAAGCAATGTTTATGAACAATTCTTGTATATTAGAATCTTTACTACTCTCCCTTGGCATAGAAGCTATCCACAATTCAGGCAAGGGTTAAATACGTAATTTTTGTTCTTCATTCCCATACTTTCTTCAAAATGCTGACGTATCCCTGAGGCTCAGAGCAGCATACACAGGCATTGGCAGATTAGCCAAAGCCCACCAAGCCATCCATTTGTATTTAAACTTGCTTGAACTATGACCCATAGGTTCTGGGAATTCTTTTCTTGGTGATCTTGTTGCAATGGAGAAACCACCAAAAGACAGAAAAAAAGTCTCCAGTGAGATAGAGACATGAGAGTTACTTCCTGTAAAAGTCTGAGATATATGGAATTAGCAATTTGCCTACATCTGTTAGTTTTAATTTGAGGTGAAAAGGCTGAGTTAGAAGAACACTAATATTTTGATACAAAGTGAAAGGTTTGCCTATCTCTGAGGTAGCTGTGGGCATAACTTCTACAGCTTTTCAAGCCTTTAACTGTCTTTTTTTATGACTGGTTAAACAGAGGATGGTCATTGATTTCTAAAGAAGTACTCTACTTAAGGCAGGACATGATTCCTGCTTGTTTGTGTCATTGTAGCAGACCATAGTTGATAGACCAGGAGTAAGATTCACTATACAATAGCACTAGGAATTGTAAGTTTCTTCAGATTTCAATTTACTGCAAAGTGCACTCATGTGTTCTTATTTTTTTCTCTTTAAGTTATTTCACAAAATTGAAAAAAGCATGTGCCAAAGTACATTTTTATTCATTCCATAAAGTTAAATATTGCAGTCCTTATTCATGGCAGATGGTCTATGGGTCTGAGCTGAAGACTTTTGACTTTTGACTTAAATAGTGCATTATGGGAACTCAATAGTATGCCTTGGATTAAATATGGAATAATATCCCCATATTGAAAAAGCTTGGGGTTTTTTTTGATTTTTTTTTCCTAGACTAGCAACTACATTTTAATCTAGATAGCCATTTTGTATTTTTCAAAAGCTTTACCATTAAATTCTTAAACTACTCATTTTGCAAAACTTAGTTTTACAGTGTTAAACTAGATTGCATTTTTTACAGACTCCCTCAATAATTGTTATTAAGCAAATAAATCAGACTCGAAACTAAAGAGCAAAGGCTTTTCAGTACTCTTTGGATGACAAATAGTTACAAATGATAAAAAGTAAAGCACACTTAAAAGCTAAATTCTGCTTTTTTCTTGTCCGGAAGACCTGATCAGTTTTTTCTTATCTAAATGAAAATGTGTCTCTCTTCCACACAATGTTTGAAAAAATGAATAGTAGATATGAGTGAGGAGCAATTATTTTTATCCTCAGAAAGAAAATCCTGCAAACATGCAAAGACTAATGCAATGGTGATTTTAAAGAAACAGTAATGTAGCCATGTTCTTTGAAACATCACTGTCTGTCATTGCTGTTTCTCTGTGCTTCCAGAGTGTTTTTAACTAAAAAAAATTGCTAACACAAAAGGTAAATGTAGTTTTTCAAAATATTTTCTTCCATTTTTCAATTGTCTGAAGTACCAGAGAAGGAAAGCTGGGTTCAGATGGGGGAGGGGAACCACTTCTCCAAGGACTAACAAAATTCAAAATAGAAGCACAGAGAAGAAATCAGATATTTGGGAGTAGGAGCAAAACCTTATCTTTAGCAAAAGCTGCACAGTCTGACTTCTAAACCAATAATCACCCTCTGATTTCAAAATACATGTTGAAGCTTTTGCTAACTCTTGGTAGCAAATTGCTCTGTAAACCTATTACCCTCCTGGGCTGAAATTATGAATTAGTCAGCTCTAACGGCCACTTTCAGCCACATGTTGCAAGAATGCTAGTAATATCTGAAGACCATATAGAAGAATGGAACCAATTATCCTTTAGGGGACTGATCCTGCAAACGCTCTGCACAATTAGTTTTGCTGGGAGTATTTAAAAAGATGAGACACAAGAAGGTGGCTTCCACCATTAGATCTTGGCTAAATAAAGTGAGATTTATTTAGCAATCGCATACTTCAGTGAACAGACTGGGACTAAGTGTGGAAGGGGAATGTTCGATTTTTAGATTATGTGCACATGCTGTTCTTACACTTCTGCTACAGCTACCCACTTCAATTTAGAGCACGCAATACTGTCAGATCCTTCCTTGCAAGACTGATTCTGCTAAGTGTTTATATTGCGTCTGTTTTTTGAGTGCTTTCATAAGCACAGGTTGGAAGCATAATACTCCACTCTTGACGCTCCTGACCAAAACAGAATGTGCAGTATATTCTGGTTTCTTCTCTTACACTGGCAACAGAGGATATATTCTACTTTCGAGTATATTCTACTTTGGAGTAAAGTACAATAAATTGATTTGTATGCAAGGTGAGCAGTTTTGAGTTGACAGGTTCCAGAAAGCATTCCTCTGGTTATTAGCTGCTTTTGGCTTATTCTTTCTGCTGCATTTCTCTGTGTAGCAGACAAGATAACCTTTCTAGGCTCTGCATCATTCAAAATACAAATATTCTAGACATTTAGATAAAATGGTCTGCAGAGATCTATGTGCCAGACCGTTCTGTAGTATTAAGGAATATCCTCATTAGTGCCCAGATATCCTTTTCATTCCTTTTGAATTCTTTCCTTTTCAAATATCCTTTTCAATTCCTCCTGAATTGAAAAAAAAATCGAAAAAACTGCAGAGTGCCATTGGAAATGTGAGAACCACCTTTTAGCATTTTAGAACACTTTATTGTGAGATAATTTCATATTCAAGACTTGCATTTTTTTGCTACTTCTTTTTTGTAATTTCATACTTGTTTTTATCTTTCCAAAGAAGGGAAGGGAATGGAAGAAAGTTAAATACAAATGACTCATTGGATATGAGTATATCTGACTCATTTGGATATGTCTGTAGAATCACAAAATCAAGTACCTTCTCATTAGACTGTTTCCTTGTCGAAGTTACAGAAAAGATTGTGAGGGTTTTTTTATCATATTTCCCTGCACAATCATCCACTTTTCCCAGCAAGACAAATAATTGTAAAAATCAAACCTCTTATTTCCTTCACTTCAATTCAATTGAATTCGCTTCAGTTACGAACTGAGAAACACTGTTTTCCTGCTTAAGGACAGCCTTTTCAAGGCAATTAAGAATGTATAAAAATATTGTTCTGTTTAATTCAGAATCTAAGTCTTCTTAGTTCTTCTGCCCCTGGCATGCTGAGAACTCCTTCTTATTTGTAGTTTCTTTAGGAAAAATACCAGAAAACCGCCCTTATTCCAATTATTAGTGTATAAAATCTATGACCCAGTTTATTCTGCCTCCATGTCTAGCAGTAATGTGGAACTGAAGTGCTCCACACAATCTTAGTGTAACTTTCTAATCAAGAAGTGTGGCTGTAGATTAAAATATCTTCAGATGCTCCTTTCCTCCCTCACCAAATCTTACTTGTATATTGAGTCAATAAAAATGATTGAAATTACAGTAGGAAGAATCCAGAACTATCTTCACGGAGGTGATGAAGTGTGAAGCTAAAAGAGGAGATTACTTTTCATTGCTCGGCAGTTCTTATCCACCCTACTCTTCTTCTTCAGTTCTTCCCACCACCTATACACAACTAATTCCAAATCATCCACCTAGTGCTTTGCACATTCATCAGCTGTAACAGCAGTGACACATGAGCCTTTAGCTAATAGGAAATTATATTTCTGGAGCTGGAGGCATCCTGCCAAGTAATGCAGGTAGCTGTCTTGAACACTTTTACAGCCCTAATGAGTCTCAGAGCCTAGCACCTCATGTTGCCCCATGAATTTATCACGACTCACCTTCCCTAATCCCTTCATGACCTAGGGAAAGATGCTTATCCACTTTTTACACCAAATTTCACCATACATCCAGAAGGATGACCTGGCTTGGTTCACACTCCAAGTGACCAGGTGCCGGACAGCTCTGGAAATGCCACACTGGAATGATTTTGTGAGAAGGGAGACTGTAAATGTTATAAGATAGATTTTATTAGCCTCACAATCTAAAGGGTTGGTGTTACTTTCTAAGCTGTAGAACAAGGCACTCACCACAACTTGTAAAGGCTCTCCATAACATATTGAACTTGTCCCATTGGCTGCACTTTCTGATTTTCCAGAAAGCACTACGAAAAGGCAAGCCATGTCCCATAATCTTAGCTGCCTACACCATTAAAGGATTTTTTCAAGGTACATTCTTCTGCTTGCTTACAGTGAAATCCTTGTGCTTCTTACATTGGTGCCTTTAACATCTACTGATGTTGAAAGATATATTCCTGGCCTGAGAGTTAGAAAGAGTAACAATTACCTGGTTGGAGTTCTTCCTGAGCACTACAATGTGTGACCACTGTTCTAGTCATCTTAGTCATCTAGTCATCTTAGTCGTCTAGTCATCTAGTCAACATATACATTGTGCAATTTTGGCTGCTTTTTCTTTCTTTCTTTCTTTTTTTAAGCACTTAATAGATTTCTTGATCCCTAGGTAGCAAAAAAACTGCAATGGGATTTCAGTCAGTTCAGCAGAATCCTTCCTTCTTCACTCAGCAACTTCATTCCACTAAGATGTGCAGAGCATAAGCTCAAGGCTGACATTTACCTCATCCAGGTGATTTCCAAGAAGACAGCTTAAAATAGGCAAAGAACAAATGATGCTTTGTTCCGTTGGGAATACATTTTCGCTATTGAAAGGTGAGGTTCTTTTTCCTTTATAACTTTTTTTTTTCCTGAGTTCATTTTAGGTAAAACTTCTTCTTTCTTTCTTCTCTTGCTAATCCAGAAATTGCCAAGCATAAAATCAGCTCAGTTCCCTTGCTACTGGATCCAGCAGCTGCAAACTATTGTTTCAGGCAACTGCATGCTTCCCTTCAGGTGACCTTGTGCCGCAAGTGGAGGCCACAGAGGATGTGCAGAGAGAATCAGCTGCTCTAGGCATAAACCTTTTTCCAGCTAATGCTGTCCAAATATGGTGGTATTTGTCTGCAATAGATGTGGGAGAGCTCAGCATAACTCTCTCATAAACCACCCCTTTTTAGACTTCATTGGCTCTTTCCTGTCAGTGGGTGAAGTTTCTAATTCAATCATCACTTCTCAGCAGAAGTGTGACCAGCACCATAGACTATGCTGGATTAGCAGCTTATTCTAAAACATTGAGCAAAATTCCAGGACAAGAGTGTAAAAAAATGATTGATGCCAACAGTTTCTCATTCCCTTTTATTTTCTTTTCATATCTGCCTGTTATTTTACTCCACTACTAGCAGTGAATGCTGCTAACAACATTCATATCTAATCTCTCCGAGGAAGGCACAAAGAGCAGAGTGTATTGTAAGGCATCCATTATCAACCTTTTACAGAATCTTTTCTGCATGTTTCTAGGAGGTATTTGAGGAGGAGCCAACAGATTGGAACATCGTTTCATGCACAGTGACCATCCTATGATGCTCCTTTGCTAGGGACTTAAGGCATAGCTGTGGTGACAGACATTACTATTTTGCTAGCTTTTTTTTCCATTCCCTTAATAGTGTTTACGAAAAAACAACACAAGGAAAGAACAATTTGAGGAGAGCAGCTGTCTTTTATTTTATACAGGGGCTACTGGAAACTATGCTGAATAGCTCTGTTGATCCACAAACAGGCTCCATCACATGCTATATTCTGTTTCTAGCCTGTTCAGAAGGGAGGT
The DNA here is from genome assembly GCF_036370855.1 of Dromaius novaehollandiae. Lineage (NCBI taxonomy): Eukaryota > Metazoa > Chordata > Aves > Casuariiformes > Dromaiidae > Dromaius > Dromaius novaehollandiae. The sequence goes on along the minus strand of NC_088098.1, from coordinate 146,658,792 downwards.
TTGAAACTTTCACTTACATACTAAAAACAGCATAATAATCATCAGTCTTGTAGTATATCTATATACATACAAGCTTCTCAAGTTTCACAGCATCCTCTTTTTCAAGGATTCTAGTACATATATGAAAAAAATGAAGACCTTTCCTCAAGTTTCAGTGGCCTTATTACTTTTGTCTCTTCCTCTAGGATTCATGGTTTGTCTGAAAAACAAAAAAAAAACCCAGAAAACCTACTTTCCTCATCACTTAGACGTTTTACTCTTATCACCTAAAAAAAATCATGTTTTAACAGAAAAATTACCATCTTTGAATTGCATTGCTCCAACTAGTTAAACAATGTACTTTTTGTACATTGTACCTCTGGTGGGTTAGTGAGATGTTCTAGCTTGTAACGCTGTTTAACACTGAGCCTGAATTAGGTATAAACAATGTTCTAATTTTACTTTTCTTAGCAGCTGTTTCTTTAAATGATTTTGGAATGTGACCAACTTTTAGCACTTGGTTAGTGTCCACTAACTTTCCTCAAGAGACATATCCAAGATCTGTGATTATGTATTTCCTTCTACAATCCACAAACTTTATTTTATTTTTGCTTTTCCATTGTTCATTTCATCCTCAAGTCAGTGTTTGTACACATCTGGAGTCCTCAAGGGTTTCCAGAATATGTATGGAATTAGACAATAAAATTCATAATGAAGTTCAGTGCCTCAGAGTTTGACACTTGAGAATTCTTTAGTCCTTATCTAAACGTGCATCTTGATTTTCTAATCATTTGCTATTTTTGAAGGATGAAGTAAGACAGAGAGCAGAAGAAATGTGGTTATATTTATTCTTGTGTCTGGGGATGGGCTTTCTCAAGCACTGAGTCAGGCAAACCAGGCACTGATAGGGTCAATTATTTGCCAGGTATTCTTTTATATGGGTAATGAGTGACATTAACCAGAGGAGCCACAACAGCACATTCTATGTCATCAAAATACTCAGGTAACTCAGATTTATTTGGAAGCCTAAGCCAGCCTGCAGAGCTTTATACTGTCCCAGCAGTTTCTTCACTGCTCCTGATACTCGTGTCTTTCTTCATAGAAACAGGCTGCCAGTGGCAGTGGTTGAGAGAGATGAATCTGCACTGCCATAATGTATTATAAAATGCAAATGATAAAGGATTCATAGGGTAGCTGGTGACAGCTAGTTATTGAGATGGTGTCACGATTACAAGTTTTAAGGAGAGGACCTTTAAGTCTATCTGAGTCAAAAACATCTGTATCAGTCAAGACTATTGACCAGAAGGGGATTTTAAGTTTAAATATTCTTAAAAGCAAACAAGAGCTTTGGATCACATTCTGGCTGGGCTGACTCTATCCATTGACTGGCTTAAAAGCTTAGGGAGACCAGATCCTAACTTACGTGCCTGAAGTTAGAGGCCTACGACAGGTAAATGCCAAAATTTCTAAATTGTGTCTAAATAGAAGATGGATGAAGAGACTGATATTGATGACATATTTGAAAACCACTGATGACAAAGGAAGATAGAAAAGAGAATGTCATAGAATCCATTTCATGCGTACAGAATGCACGGAATCCTTAAACATAAACTGCTGGTGAATTCATGCAACGCTGGTAAAATACTTGCATGCAACAATATTACACAGGCAGAGAGAGGAATATTTCCTTCCAAAGGAAACAGGGTTTCAGAGTAACCTTCCACAAAGGAATGCTCCTCTCAGCAACAGTGGGAGATCTTGTGCAGAGAGATTACAGTATCAATCACCCATTTTCACTTTTGTAGCTGTTAAGGAGTCCTGTGACTTTATTGTCATCCACGTTTGCTTGCAATACCAAACATAAAACATGAGCCAACACATGGTCACAAGTAGGAACACTGGGCTGGAGGGAATCTGTTGAAGCACTGAATCCAGTTCACGGCTGTCACAGGCAACCATCAAGCACCTTGTACAATCCTTGTCTTAAACTCTCAATATATTTTTCACAAAACATTTTTTTCTGATATGACAACATAGGGATAGTTTTTAAGTCACTGCAATTTTAGAATCAAACAAAATCTGCCAACTATGTGCCAAATTTAACTTTCTTATAGAACACAAATAAAATTTTAGATTTCTAATTATCCTTCCTTCCTAAGTTTTTCTTAGGGGTGTGTGATTTCTTTGCTAGCAGTGCAGCTTGTGATGTCATAGTGAAATGAAAGTACAATTATGTGCCCAATGTGCCTTGAATAATACAGGTAGCACTAGTACCAGTATGTCATTCTAGGTTAGATAGCCATCCTAGTGATCCCCCAGACTGACCCAGCCAAGAGAGCCAAACATCTTTGTGCTTCACCTCCTCGAGTTCTCAGACAACAATGTTCCTATACCAGTCATATCCATTCCACTTTATTTTGTGTTAAGGAGTAGGGCTGTGCATCTAGAACACTATTTATATTCGTATTTTGATTCCAACATTTGTATTCTGGATACAAATAAATACACATTATCAGAAAATGCAAGTATTGTGTGCATATATTAGTGATTGTATTTTCTTGTGAAAGTTGAGAGCTTAAAAAATATAAACAGACATCTGACAATCTGCCGAAGAGAAGAGACGCTGTGTGGTGTCTTTGTGATAGGGTCTTCTTGGGAGGAATTTCACAAGATTCTTTTAAAGTTTTCAATAGTCAGCATGAGCAGCCAGTAAAAAAAAAAAAAAAAAAATTGAGACTGAGGTTTATCCATGGGTCAAATATAAAGTGGGAAATATATCCTATGAAGTGCAATGAGAAATCCAGAAATACAGCTGTCTTTAGCACAAACTGATTGAATATATAAGCTTCATAATTTAAAAATTGCTATCGAATTTGGTTTCAAAGCTTTCCCAATCCAAATTTCGTTCTTAAATTTAATACTAGCTCTTTGCATCTGTTTACACAATGAAATTTACTGCTGAAACTATACTCTGTATTTTTAGAGGTATAATTTCCTTGGCAGCTACTTATTATTAAGTAAGAGTGTCGTCTTGGTTTATACTCTTTGAAAACAACTTGACTCCTGCGTTTGTATGTTCATGGCCACAGAATTGCCAGGCATCAGCCAACTCCTACTGTGAAATCCCTGCTCCTTTTCAAGATTCCAGTGCAGAGAAACACTGAAGATGACAACTGGGCTGCGGTAATAGAGAAACTTTCCAGATTTCTCGTGATGCTATGGTGCAATAGGGATTTTTCTGTCTGAGCTTGTCATATTATCTCTTCTTTATGTTCCTACTGCTTAGGCATTTTTTTCAAAAGACAATTTTATTTCACAAACAACAATAATACCCAGTTCTACTGCAGTCTGTCAGTAAATTTCCACTAAGACATCTTTCTTTTCCCTTCAGTAACTCCACTGTTTTCTCTTATTAATTTGACATGCAGTTCATGTTTACCTCCATTTGTGTTTCTCTATGACTAGTTACTAGTACTGACCTATCGATTTAAAGATAAATGTAGATTCTGAGTGGTTGGCACTTGTTATAAGTGTGTAACCCGCAGTAGCCAGGTGGATGTGGTTATGCCCCACTCTCCCAGCATAACAGTTAGGCTTAATTGGCACCAGGATTATTTAATAGTCCTTACCACCATGATATATTGTTAGTCCATAAAGCATATCATTGTCACAGTGTGAACATAATGCCAGCTGTTCTCCCTAGCAGAGCATAAACTGGAACATGACCTATACTCCTGCAATCATTCTGGGGTGCTGAAAAAATGCGAGTTGAGCATGTCAGTCCTTCCAGAGATTTAAAGTGCTCATCCTGCCAAATTCAGAAGGATCTGATACATCTTCCAATTTAATAACACTTTCTGCCCAATAGGCTCGAGTGTGCAATAAAGTAATATGATGAATTGTGCCAATAAGTTCTGCCTTTTTGTGTTACCCTCTGTCTCACCACCACAAATCTAGTTAAGAACTGAATTACTGCTTGGCAGATTCAGTTAAGGTAAACTCACTCTGTGAAATGGAAAATAAGTAAAGCTGAGAGCTATCCAGAAAGTAAGGAACAAATGGAATACACATTTTCCTACTGACTGATATTAAAATAAAACCATAGTCATAGTAAAATATTTCACTTTTAGAGCTGGATTAGAAATGGAAGCATCTGCATTAGGAATGCAAAATAATTGATATATACTTTGGCTTCACATGCAGAAACTCATGCTAGAAGGCTTTTTTTATTTAATAATTTCTATGTTTGCCTATTTTTTTTTACCAAGAAGATTTATCCTGTGTTCCTCCAGACTGTAACAGAACTGGCTTTAAAAACCCAGTTTCTCATATAGGTAAAATCTGGGCCAATGGTAGTCTTACTGGCCCATATTCTGGTATTGTGCAACCAGTTCACATCATAGGCAAACATTTTCACATACTCATGGACATAACAGATAATAAATTCTATAGCAGCTTTAGCTTCTAGGTTGACCAAATTCGAATTATTTTTTATAGAGCAACTCTTAGGGTAAGAGCATCATGGATCACGGTAGAGGTGAGAAGGTACCCTTTGCTAAGGTGCAACTGTTTTCTTGCATCCTGTAATCATCTGACAGGAGCCAAAGGTCTAACAACACCACAAAAAGAAGAAAACCATTCAAGCAAAAAGCAAAATCTCTCATTTCTTAAATAAAGAAAGAAATATTTTCTATCCTGTCTGTTTTTTCACCTCTACCATCCATTTTTTTCCTCCACACCTGATCCTCCATCAAATGATAGCAATCAACAGTAAGGTCTGGGTTAGGTATGGCAGAGCATTGCAGCTGACTATCTTCAGAGCAGTGAAGGCAGTGCAGTCTATGCCAGCCTAGGTACCCCAGTCCTGTGTACATAATAATGGGGAGGGAAAACAGTGTTGACTCCTATAGGGCTTAGTGTGGTGGTCACCAGAACTTCATGAAGGAACAGGTGGTAAGTCACACAGGAAGGAAGGCTGCGACCGTTCATCTATAAGGCACAGAAACCCTTGCATCCTCACTGCCAGCAGCCATTAAGGTTGAGAGAAGATTAGGTTTGATGCATGCCTGCCAAAAGAAGCTGAGAATTGTTTTCTAACTGTTGGTCAGGGCACAAAAGAACCCAATACAAACTGAACTGACAAGACCACAAAGTACACACCGAACCCAAACCTTTCCTCTCTCAAGCCCTGAGACATGCTGTTTCCAATACTTTTAGGCTGTGAAATAGCACTACATTAAAGATACTCATGCGTTTTCGACCAAACTTGTTAAATGTCAGGTTGAACAATATTTTGACCAAACAATGCTTTTGATAGAATGCTCTGGTCAAAACAATGACAATGATAGAAGTCAAATGCAAAATTTCCATTGATTTCCCTACCTTTTAGCATCCATACTAGTTGAAATGCAGATGAAAGCTGTGCAATGCTTTTTTAATGGATTATACAGAGGATCTAACTCAGAATCCCCAAAAGACTCATAGGAATCACACTGTCATTATTATGAATTGACAACCAAATTGACAACATATAGCTGTGCTATAAACCATTCAATGGTCCATTCCTGGACATTAATTTCAGGATTAAACAAACAGAAACCTCACGGAGTTCAGTATGGAAAAGTGCAAAGTCCTGCACCTAGAGCAGAGCAACTCCATGCACCAATACGGGCTAGTTACCAGCTAGCTGAGCAACATCGCTGCTGAGAAGCTACTGAGGGTCACTGTAGATGCCAAGTTGAATGCAAGCTAGCAATGCACTCACTCTCCTCATGGATCATGCAATTGTAAATGTCCTACACTAGAACTGTTGCTAGCAAATCAAAGAAATTTATTATTCCCCTGGTACTCAGCACTGGTGAGGCCACACATGAAATAGTGTCCAGTTTTAGCATGCCCTCCCCACTTACCTCGTCAAGAGGGATACTGTGGAACTAGAGAAAGAGTAGCAGAAAGCTACTGAGATGGTCAGGGGCTGAGAGCACATGACTTGTGATGAGAAATTGGGGGAACTGGGCTCATTCAGACTGACAAAATGGAGACTAAGGGATGTTCTTGTAGCAAACTACAACTATTTGAAGGGCATTTAGAGAGATATTGGAGCCAAACTCTTGCCTTCTCAGTACTGGCAAACAGTATAGAAAGAGGCACAAATTTCACCTTGGAAGGTAGTTCAAAGTTATCTGTTGCTTAAGCCACTGTTACTGAAGGTGGTCATTAGGCAAAATCAGATCCTTATTTTCATACTGCAGAAATCCAGTCAAATCAAGTATCAGTTAAAAAAAGCAGTAATATACACAAAGTAAAATTCATTTGACCAAATATATATATAAATATTGTAGACATTGTCACTGGAGTTAGTCATCTAAATTCCCTTTACCGCTGATGGAGAGGCGTAGACACTTCTGGAATACAATTTATCTTATCCAAAAGTAGACATCTGAAAGTGGAGTCATATAAACCATGGTCTAAAAGAGTTCATTTAATTATTCAGCAACTATAAAGGGAGTCCAGGGTGTCTAGCTCAACCATAAACATTTACAATTATGGAAGATGAATCTCACCTACATTATCTCTCAAACAGCAAAAATGGGGATGCTACGCTGAGGAATGCAGAACAACATTACCACAAAAAAGACCTGCAAGCAGTAACGCAGTCATGAGGAAAAAAGTGGGATGTGGTGATTTCCCAGTTCTTTGTAGGACTGAAGGAAAATACCAACATGAATATGTCTATAGTACCTGCTGTACTATATTGTGTACATTGCGTGCCTACAGTATCACAACATAGGATGCTCATGTTAGCACAAGGAGCCTTTTTGCTTTGACAGCATGGAGCTGTTTGCGAGATCACCCACTCAACTGCCCAGGGAGCTCTGGGCTAAAGGGGCTAGACTGTTTCTCCAGCTCCAGCTAGCTCTAAATAAATCAGCTCAAACATCTTTACATTTCACTTCAACATGCTGCTGTGACATATCCAAGGGTACCTGTATAAAGAACCATATTGCACAGTGGTTTCAAACAGTCATGGTCAATTCTCTGCAACACAGCAATTAAGTGTCCCAACTAACTTTCCAGTCAGCTTCTGAATGATCTCAAACCTTTCTTAACATGATGAGCATCAAGAGACTATAACAATCAGGAGAACAAGATGATGTGGATCAGGAAATAGCTGTGTCCTGGAGAAAGTGCACAGCCTTGTTCTTTCAGTGTTACTGCTTTTGGACTTTGAATGAGCTCTTCTAAGCAAGGAAGATGCAGGTAGAGTGAGGTGCTTCATATTGTACAGTGCACATAGATATGTGTCAGACCTCAGGTGACTTACACCATGTCCATCATTTTTCTACTGTCATTTCGGAGATCCATCATTGATCATTTTATACTCTGCTCTGCTAAACACCAGCATAGCTGTTTTTCCTTCCATCAAAATTGCCCTGAGCCATCCAGTCATACTGAAGTGTTCCTGCTAGATGCTTGTGTGTGTTAAAATAACTACTGAGAATACAGAAACAGTAATCTACGGTGCAGTATTTAAAACATCTCATAGAATATTATTTGTGTATCACACCAACACCAGCAGAAATAGGCTGAGAATCTTGTGTATGGCTATGCATCAGCGTCTTTGTTATTCATTCATGCCACTGAGATCTTGCTTTTTTGAGTATCATTGCTGGGATGAGAAGGGGAAAGATCTTATGTCACGGTATACTATTTTTGTGTATTTAAATGTGTATTTCTGAAGTCCCTCCAAACATTCCCCCCTCCAGTCAGTCGAGTCACTAACCATCACGCTTTCCAAGAACACATCACCAGGGCATGCCTGTGTATTCTGAGCATACTGTCACATATGAAAAGCCCTTAAACCACATTCTCCTTTCCAGTGCACCACTGTTTCTAAGCAAAATGTGCCAATGAAATATGGAGGCAAAGTAATCAGCATGCACAGCCATAGCACATGCAGATTCTCCCATCCATATGGTCTGTAGCATGAGGTAAGCTATCCTCCCTTTTGACTTGCATTTCCTCCTGTACTTGGCACAGCTTAAAGAATAACCCAGAGCTGGCAGAGCCACATGAATGTGAATCCTAGCTGGAATTGCTTTTCATAATTTTCTCATACATCATCCAACAATCTTTCGACAGAGACTGGCCTTCGTTCACAAACAAGGATGTGGCTATTGTCATCAGCATAACAGGGAGTAGGGCTGCACTTCTGTCTGGCCATAATTGCTATGGAAATTGTATGAGAAACACAATGGCCTTTGTTGTTAAAATGCTGGTTCAGTCTGACTCACTACAGGCAACCAGCTGTTTTAATTTATCCCACTAAAGCTTGCCTGCCAAAAGGGTGGCTCTCCAGTGCCCACTCTCCAGCTCCAGTGTACGCAGAGCTGTTTTCTACTTCCATTCTCCAAATCTTCCTAATATGAAGAGACCACAGCACTTAATTCTACAGGCGTCTGGTGTAGGTGGAACGGGAGTTACGTATCTCTGTTTTGGAAAGCAGTAACACTGCTTGTTGAAACTTCCTCAAGGATTAACAAGAATAGTTTTCATGCATTTCCCTGGAGAGATGAATCCTTTTCTCTTCTCGTTGCTATTTGCCCAATCTCCACATGAAGTTAGCTTTGCAGAGAGAGGGGAGGCAGTGTAAGTACTTGTTTCTGTCAGCCAATATGTAGCAGCACTGATTGTACACTTCTTGGCTGTGTCAGCAGAGATACCCAGGACTCCTGCTCCTTGGCTTAGATTCTCCAATTCAAACTTAAGGCACGTGGTTACAGCTGTAAGGCATATTTGCACTCTTGTTCTTCATCTCATACTATATAAATAGCTAAGTAAATGTTAGTCCACCATTTTTAATGCTATCAAAAAATTCATGTGAAAAGACTCAAAGGGTACTTCCCACACAAACACTCCAAACTTCCAAGTACTTCAACACTTAGGAGCATTCTTCAAACCAAGTTAGCCCCTTTGCAACACATAGGCATTTCAGTGGAAATGTTCCTGGAAGTTACATTTTGGAAGTGAGCTGAGGGTTCTGCTCCACCCTCTCTGCTAATTTAAGATTTGTCAGTCAATAGTATAATTTCATTATTCTGTAAAGTGTTGGACCAATTTTCATGTAAAGTGCAGCACTGAAATGTGTTTCTCCTTCCCATTGTAATGCCCTTGTTCTGAGGCTATGGGGTTTTTTACTGATGCATTAAGACTAGAAAAATTTATTCCAGCCCTGTCATTAATCCTTCAGAATGTTTAAATTCTTGAGGTATTTTGCATGTTGATGTGTATTAAAGAGGGTTTTTCATGCTACATACATAATTACAAGCTTAGTCATATATTTTATAATAATTTTGGTTTAATGTATATACAGAAAAACGAACAATATTTTCTGCAAAAAATGCATATCACACCTAGTAGCAAATCACAACTAAAGATATAGGAATATTTCACGTATAGCTTATTGATAAGTCTCAACAGTTTTCTGTTCATTTTAAACACTTTTTTTTCACAGTGCTAAAAGCTAGGCTTCGTTTATAACATATATACATGTGCTTTAATATTGTCGGCACAGGAAGCATTTGCAGAAGGTGCTATCCAAAACTTTCTAAAATTATTATTGTTAACCTAATTCTACAATAAAAACTCTCATGCTGAGGGTGGACTTATTCTCAATTTCAGATGGCTACATCTAACCTAATCACCTAGACAACCTTTATAATTAATGAAAATACACAGGTAAATTCAGAGCAGAAGTTTTCACATTTCTTTCAGGGGCTTTATTCCTCTTTTCAGGCATAGCATTCAACTACTTTGATCACACATAAACACCTCATGGCCATCTGGCCTTGCCTCTAGCTGCCACTCCAGAAGGGTGCAAGTCTCCCATAGGCCCTGTTTCGTATCTGTCAGACCTGTGCAGACACTAGGTAGCCCAGGGCTTCTCAAATGGCACTAGGTACATATGTATGGGTAACTGAATTGAGCCCTAGCTGTTCCTCTCGGGATGAGATTCCCTAGAAATACCTTTTCCTCTCAAACCACATAAAAAGCACCAAGCTGACCAGAGCTTGATCCAGTATCCAGAGCATCCACAGGGATGACAGATATGACACAGGACAAAAGGGATACCTGTATCTGCTGGAGTGAAAGCTGGGACGAGCCATGTTATTCCGCCCATCTCCAGTGCTTCAGGAAGGATCTGTATAGGCTCAGTAAGTCTCTGGTAAACTGAGACCTGCAAGAGAAAATACTGATTGGGGCACTTGGGCACAGAAACAATTTCTGCTTGCAGAGTTCCTGTCTCACAGGGCCTGTGCCCATGAAGGGCACAGAGGTTAAGGTACAGACTTTTCTTGAGCATCTCCTATAGACTAGCTTATGCTGTCATGAATATCAGGTCAGATGCCAAACTCTTTCTTATTTATTATATAAGGATCTTTGTCATCTAAGTCATTTTGTGAATAGTGCTTCCAGAACTGGGCTTTTAGAGCAGACTATCATTTGATTATTTATTGAATCAAGGTCATCAGGTTGCAAACCTGTGTCTTTAGCAAACTGTCTCAGTTCTTTATCTGCAAAATGAAGATAATGCCGCTTCCTTAACTCAGAAGTGCTGTGAGAAATAGTACAATAAAAACTGTGAGGAAATATGATAACAAGGCTCTTCTAAGTAGCACAGATGAAACCTGTTTTTATTCCTTAGGGGTGCTAAAGAAGTTGCTATCATCGCATCGTATTTCTTTCATCATGTTAACCACAGACTGCAAAGAAGAGGGGAGTGAAAGATAAGAGGTTAAACATAGCACCATTTCTTTACCCCTAAACAATCTGTAGATGTAATAATACTTATCTGCAAAAAACAATTTATATGGCAAAATTGGTAGACAGATATTTACACATAAATGTTTTTCAGATTGGATCGGTGTGAGTTTTGCTCTGTCATTCTTTGAAAAAGAGATGTCCTATGCTATCTGGTATGAAAATGAATAAATGTGATGTAAATAGCCTGAGATGCACGTCAAACAATCTCACAGCACAAGCACTTCTTCCTCTGAAGTGCTTGGATACCGTGGAGATTAATACCAGAGGAATGCCTATAAAAAAATTAGTCAAGCTTTTTAGACAAGCTGAACCCTGAACTTCTGTTGTGATGTAAATTTAGGTAACATTGTAAGTAGCTGTTCTGTGAAATGACATCCTTAGCGTTTATTAATGAACAGCCTTCTCTTTATGTGTTTCCTCTTTTGTCTTTAATTGGCTGTAGTGCTGTTGTAAGGTTTCTGGTTGATGGCTCAGAGATGAAAATGACCTACTTACCCACTGAAATGTGGTCAACAGGCTAATGAAATATTTGGATATCTTAGCAGGGGAGCACTAAGCAGAGAAGCTACAGTAGAGCTACAGCCTTTACCTGAATAAGTCACAGGACTGCAAGAAACCTTCTTGATCATTATCAACTTTATTACAAACAATCATGACATTCTCATCCATCTCAGAAGCAAGCCATGCTACACCTTAAATTTAGATAGGTATTTTTCCCTCTACTGCTGTTGGAAGGTGGTTCCACAATATTGCCAACTGGATATTTTCTTCAAATGTCCACTCAGCATTCACCTGTGACCACTTTGCCTTTTGTTCTGAAAACTGCATATTAAATTCTATTATTCACAATTCCAGATAATGCATAAAAGCTGGAGGAGAAAAAAAGAAAAACAATTAGGTTGGTCAAAGGGCCAAATATGCCTCAGATTGCCAGAGTAGGACTCATCTCATGCAGCTTTGAACTTCTGCAGTATGTCTTTTGGTGTAAAATTAAATGTAGTCAGAAATGCCCACTTCTCTCTATTGACTATAAAAGAAGCCTATGTGACCAGGTGACTTGTAGAAAATAATTTGCAGAGATCTAAGTTTCATGGATTTCACAGGAATGAATATCCCTGTGAGAGATGAATTTATTTAACTTATCAATGAAAAGACAAAATGATTATTTGGTCACTACTCATATAGCTATCAATATGGAAAAGAAATATTTGGTAACAAAGGCAAACAAAGGCAGAAAAAATGATGCAAAGCTGAAACTGGATATATCTAGAAAGCAAGTTTAACGAGATTATGAGGATAATTAACCACTGATAATAGCTGTGTTGAACTGGCTATTTCATGATATTTTTAAATAAAGATTTGGATGTTAATCCCCTGCAGAGTTATGGTCTGCTCAGAGTCCATCATTTTATATGTGAGGCCATGATTCTTTTATCCTTTGTACATCATTGTATATTTACCTACATTCAATTTTATCTGCCTTTTTAGTGCTTAGGTCTTCGGTCTCACAAGGTCTTCCTGCAATTCCCTGCAATCAACCCTTGACTTTAGTACCCTGTGTATATTAGTGCCATCAGTAAATTCTGTCTCCTAACTATTCACCTCTTTGGAAAGCTCATTAAACCAAGTTAGTCCTACACCTTGGGGAACTTAAGCAAGCCATTTCTCTCCCTATTGAAAAATTAGCATGGGCATAGTTCACTCATTTAAATGGAGTTTTGCTCCCCTCTGATGGGAGTTTAATTTTCATGTAAGGGTACAGGAAGGTCTGTTCTGCATCAGGCTTTTCAAGGAGGGGATCTCTGTTCTCCACAGACCTTTCTCACCAGCTTCTACCACCTGTCCTCATCCCAGTTGTATGGGAAAGTGCGGAAGAATGTCAAGGAGATAGACGATGGAAGCTAGCCAGACCATTCCGTGGGAAAAGGAGCATCAACAGGGCATGTTGACCAAAAGTCATGTAGTTGAGCCTGTGCCAGGGTGGCGCTGCACCTGGGCTTTGAATCGAGAATAACAATGAGCTCAACATGCTTACTGCGCATGTGTATAGTACATAAAAACTTCATCTAGTGCCCCCCGGTGTTCCTCACCCTGGACCGATGCTCAGTGGTGCCAGGGATCCCCCGCTCTGTTATTGCCTCGATCGGGAAAATGCCGGGGAACCCCGGTTCAGACGCAGAGGTAATAAATGCTCCATATCGACCATTGTACGCCTTGTGTTTGTGTATCCGTCCCTGCTGGGAGTCCAGGCAGTGCCCCCGCCTCACCCTTACACTTGGCGTAGTCAGCAGGATACAGAAACGACAATGCCGTGGCTGAGGAGAGCGAAGAGGGAGGACGAGAATCAAGAAGGGACTGCTCACCTGTGGCTGCCAGGATGGCCCCAGACTGAGCCATGGGGGCTGGCAGCTGCATTGCTTGCCATGCTGGCAGTCCCCGAGGACTGGCCAGAGTTGGCACAGGGGGAAAATGTTACCCCAAAGGCGGTTGAATCCACTTTACAGGTTATGCCCTTCCGTGCCACTTTGGAAGCAACTCGGAAGCTGGCCGGACGATTAGGGTGGGCACTGTTGACAGGCATTCGAGCCTTAGATAACAAGGTATCGTCTTTGCAGCAATGAGTAAAGGATCTGGAGAAGGAGAGTGGAGATTTATGTGATGCGAAGGCGGTAGCACAGGAGTTGATTATGACCCAAACTGAAAAGAGTCAGGAATTATCCCATAGGGTAGAGCGACGCTCCATATCGACCATCGTATGCCTTGTGTTTGTGTATCCATCCCTGCTGGGAGTCCAGGCAGTGCCCCTGCCTCACCCTTACACCAGTCCCAGTTACAAAAGACATTCCCCTGCCAAAAACCTACAAGGCTTTTGAAGCTTGCATTTAACTCACTCCAGTATGTCAACCTGAAGACGATATTGTACTCACTGTCTCAGGATCCTTCACAGCATGCCTGCTAACTAACTAAATTGGCAGTCACATTTGATGTGACTGAAAACATGATAATACACATGCTAAGCGCATCTTGAGTTCTTCTCAAGAACTGCATTTCAACTAAGGGGCACTAGCAGTTGTGAGATAATTTCTCACACAGCCTATCAGCTACAGTTCATTGTATGAGCGTTCTTTATCTATTTTTTGGCCAGAGTAAACACGCAAGTTTGTCACACCTACATGAGTTAGGCATTGCTGGAAAGGAAGCAGGTGTGCAGCCACATCCATACGCACCTGAAAATCTTTCCCTTTTTATGGGAAGTTGGGACTGCAATGATGGACAGGCCTTGTACTAGTAGGGCTTTTCCCCCCTGCCTAAAAGCAACCTACCTGTTCACAAAATTTATCCTCAGTAGTTAACAAAACTGAACATTGTAATATATTGATTTAATACTGAACTTCCCTTTTTTTTTAAACAAGCATGTTAAGTAAAAGCTATTGGCTCTTCATATTCAGGGAAAAATTCCCTTTATTCATCTTGTGAAGATAAATTGACACGTTTTTTGCAAATGGAGTGAGTATGAGAGTGGCATTAGAAGCCATATCTCTGCTGGAAGAGTCAATAAAACTGGAGGAGGAAAGCCATTGATCTAGGAAACCTGTGTTCATGTGAATTGTTTTTAATTATAAACCAAGAGGTAAAAAAATTTTTGGTTTCTAAAGTTTCTTACTACATTTATGTTTGTTGCCTATATGATTCATCAACACTAGTTCTGTGGGAGCCAGCTCCGGTTAGATCATACACTAACTGGACAGGGGAGCTCCACTCTCTATTTGACCTTATGCAAATTGTCTATGCATCTGTTCTCTATCCAGTCTGCAGACAACCTGTGTTTCCTTCCTATGCTTTTCCACATCGCCTTTTAAACTGTGAGCACTTCAGAGCCAAGCGTGTCCTATATACTCTTCAGGAGTCCCATGTCCTCTTCAGTGCTAGAGAGTGAATGTAGTATTATAACTCTGATATGGTTCAGCACTGTGGAGGTCCTTGTAATACAAATGATACTAACCTCCAAAACAAAGGATTAAAGGAAACCTTAAGACTGACAAATCAAGCCTCCAAAACTTAGAAAAATATTGAAACTGAACTGAAGGTCTTGAGGCCATCTCTCTTTTGTGCCAGAAACCAGCCTGTACCGACGGATGAAGGCAGATATGATAGAGGTTTAATCATGAGGTGCCTGGACAAGACAAATAAAGAAAGAATTGTTCACTGTCTCTTCCATGCAAGAAATAGGTAGCACGAAGCAAATTCAAAACGTACAAAGAAAGGCGCCTCTTCGTGCAGCTAAGCAGTGAAAGCCCAGACCATGCATAACACAATCCAGAAGCACAAAGGCACTCGGTTCATGACCTACAGCTAGTCTGAAGTGAAAAAAGTGCCCTGAAGTGCATCTAAGGCAGATGTCAGGGCCCTGGCCCCAATGTTTAATTTATCACCCACCCCTGTTTTCTCTCTCTCACTGCTGGCTACTGTTGGCTGCCTCTGGCACAGCACATCTGGAGGATCAGAGGTTTCGACCCCGTAATGCACCCTGGCCACTGGAGCTTGTCACAGCGGGAACTAGATGTTGCTCCAGATGCAGGTTCAACCTCTGGTAGCCAGGAGGTCTCATGGATACCTGTTGAGAATCGATGGCATCTGACACCACTGTATCTCCGGATCCAGGCCCATCCTGAAAGTCATTTTCCCTTCTAGTCAGACCCTTTTCAGTTATATGCCTTCCCACCAGGCACTTCACCTCCTCACCCCTGTCTAAATTTGTCTCTGTCCTGTTTACCTTCCTTTCCCAGATCTACCTGCCTGGCTCCCATTCCCTACCTATGTGCGTCATTTCCCACAGTCAGAGCTACAACAGCTTCAAGTAGATGGGCCAATAGCAAAGAAATTGCATTTCCATTCCTGTCACCTTTTGCTGCAGCATGTTCACTCTAAATGGCATCTGCAAGACCTGAACTGTCAAACCCTACCCAGTATCTTCACAATGTGCAAACTGGGATGCATGTCTTGGCCAGAAGTGGCACATACAACATGTTTTTGATATCAGAGCAACTCCCTATCTCTGCACCCAAAGTTCCCCATCCAAAGCAGGAAATGCAGGAAGCATGATCCCTGGCATCTCAAGAAAAAAAGGAGAAAGCGTTGTAAGAATTAAAACCAAAAACCATAGACAAAATAGCAAACTTTCTAATCATACAGGCTACCACACCCTGAGAAAAAGAGAAACCATTTTTTGTTTTTTTTTCAAGAAAAAGAAAGACTGTCATACTGAGGTAGATGCTGTGCCTAGAAAATTTTGGCCTAACAGTTAAAAGTTGATGAGTGAAAATGAAACCTTATAATGGCAGGTGTCCAAATCCTTACCTTGCTGGTCGGTCACAGCTGGTGTTGCCTATAATATTGTAAGGGATTAGAAATCATCTGTATGAAAATAGATCCTTTTTTTTTCTGATGGGCTTGAGATCACTTAAAATATATCAATCTTTTTTCCTTGTCCGTTAGTAAAGAGCTTACTCGATAAACCTGAGAGGTACAAGATCATATGCAACTATGGTTTAATTACAGTTATGTATTTATTTGTGAAGCTCTTCATGCCCTTCTCTGTCTGGCCTGTTTGCCGGCAATAGCATTTATCCAAGCTCAGCTCAGCTACAGCCTTGCAGGAACTGGAGGAATTACACTGGACCAGGGCAGGGTCCCATTTTCTCAGGGAACTCCCTGCCCTCTGCTTTGTTCAGTGTACAGTGAGATCTGAAGGAGGAGAAAACCAAGGTCATTTCCCTGTAGCTGGGGAATAGCTGTGTTTTAATGACAAGGCAAAGTGTGCTGAGTACAGTATTTCATGCACTGGCCTGAGGAAGGCTGACTGAGTTCTGGGATGGCAGAAGCAAACCTATTGCTCTCAACAATAACAGATATCACGATGGGAATGGTGAATATAAGCCAATTCTTTTCATGTGCAGATAAATATAATATGAAATTTCCCTTATAATTTTATAGTCTAAGTGAATGCCAACACATACCTGAGTGTAATTAGATACGAAAGCAAGAGCTGGCAAAGTTTGACTGAAATAAATATATCTATGTCCAGAATGAGAGAGCAGGTGATGAACTTTCTTTAAGCCGCAGAGAACTAGGTGGAAGAATAATACAGAAGCAATGTGGAAGACATCTTACTGGCTTAGCTTATTAACCAATAATTTATTTGCAATCAGTGGAGAAGTCCAAAATAGATTAAATGATTACTCATTTTCAACTTGTACGCACGGATTTGATGGATTTTTTTCTTAGGGTCTTTCACAACTCAGGTCAGGTTTTTTTTCTTTTTTCTTTTTTTCTGTTTCAGAAGACAGGAGAAAAAGTCTGAAAGACTAAGAAAGTAGAATCACCCAGAGCTGGAAACAGGGAGCACGGACTATAGCTCAGATGAATGACAGAGCTAGGATGGTGAGTGAAAGAGGTCACGTGATGATTATACGCAAGTACACTGAAGTTGTAATGATTAAATAGGCCAAGAAAGCAGCATGTACCCAAACTGAGATTTTATTAGTAGGTTTGTAAGGGTGAGGCGGGGGCACCGCCTGGACTCCCAGCAGGGACGGATACACAAACACAAGGCGTACGATGGTCGATATGGAGCATTTATTACCTCTGTGTCTGAACGGGGGTTCCCCGGCATTTTCCCAATCGAGGCAATAACGGAGCAGGGGATCCCTGGCACCACTGAGCATCAGTCCAGGGTGAGGAACACCGGGGGGGGCACTAGATGAAGTTTTTATGTACCATACACATGCGCAGTAAGCATGTTGAGCTCATTGTTATTCTCGATTCAAAGCCCAGGTGCAGCGCCACCCTGGCACAGGCTCAACTACATGACTTTTGGTCAACATGCCCTGTTGATGCTCCTTTTCCCATGGAACGGTCTGGCTAGCTTCCATCGTCTATCTCCTCGACATTCTTCCGCACTTTCCCATACAAGGTTTTCTTTTAATGTTCTTTCAAAGAAACTAGGGGAACATGGAAATAATACAATTGGCTTGTCATCACTGTAAATCTGTGCTGTACTTTCGCAGGTATCAGAGCAGGTCAGACAAAGGCCTGGTCAGGTAGCATGGGTGGCATAAGAAAGGAATAGACATGACACACCAGCTTCTTTTTGCTGCCTGGTAGTGTACAAAGGACTGACATCCCAAAGCAATTCTTCCCTGGAGAAATCAGAGGGGACAGTTTATCCAGAGAGTTCAGCTTTCCATCAGTCTTGGCAACACTCACTAGGTGCTAGCACGTCTCCCGTGAATTCAAACAGCCCAAAAGCCTAGACCATTTAAGCCAATGGAAGAGCAGGTGAGAACCTTCCTTCATGGGCAGCTCTTTCTTGTCCTGGACACATAACCATCTCTGACTTCTGCATCCATCCCAGCCCTTCTCCCCACCCTCACTGCAAGTATAAAACTTGCTGTGTGGCACTTCAGTAAAAATCTTGCCTTTGGTCAGATAAGAACAGAGGTATGGGACTATGTAGGAGTCCCATTAGTATTATGTCATTGTTCTAGGAACTTCTCTGAAAACAAAGATATTATTACGTCATGTTGCAAGAGGAAAAAAATAGACAAAATGTATTTTCATTTACTAGCCTTAGGTTGAATCAAGTCAACAACGGCAAAAACTCCCTATATTAATTCACTCTGCCACCTAACAGTCATGCATATGCTAGAGGGATTGTGTGAAAATATGTGGTCATATGTCAGACTGAAACGTGAAAGAAATTCATTTATGTTTCTACAGATTCTGAAAGGCAGGAGACAAGCCAAATAGCATGACAAGTTTCCAGATCCCATGGTTATGTTATCATAACACTAGTTGTCACCAATCTCTAGAGTTATCCCTCTCTAGATGTAGTGGCACTCAAAAACAAAGGCAAGTATTTTAGAAAATTGGATAGGAGAGAAGCTAAGAACAGGACTTGAAACAAAGCAACATTTATGTAATGTATGCCAGAAACTTTTTCTTTATTAAAAAAATGCTTTCCAGATAAATAACAGGCACTCAAGACAACTATTATTTTCCTCTGCAATCATCCTTTCATGTAATCTATACAAGTATTCTCGCAGGAATAATTACAAAGTATTCTGATGACTACTATTAACAATCAACTGAATTGCACTTCAGAATAGTTCCTCTCAGATTGTGACCATTTAAAAAGTATTGTCAACATATGCCCAGAAGTCTGGAGAGAAAATAGACTGAGTCTGCAAGGGAGGCAGAAAAAAGGAAAGACTGAGCCAGATAATTAAAGACACAGATGCAGAAGCTACATGTATGAAAAGAGGATGAATGTAATTATAGAATTCAGGTTCATGAGCAAGAATTTAATTTTCCAAGCATAAAATGAATAATCTTCGTGAAATCTTCTTAGAAAGAAAAATAGGCTCTTCTATTTTAAATTACTTCAAAACTGTGGAAAAATTTAGGATAGAAAATGGAAAAAATTAGGATAGTTCAAATGACTGCATCTGAGGTAATAGCAAAAATTAATTCATTTAGCATTACAAAGCACTTAGTACCGAGTAGTTTTGATAACCTCTGTCCTAGCCTATCAAGTGAACTGGCACAAGAAAGTACAAAGTCAGCAACAATGATGTTTTTCTGTATCTTTTATGTCAAGGGTATTTTACCCTTTATTTATGTCAAAAGTATTTTAATACCTGGAGAGTAGTAGTAAGTATAAGTAAAAGTGTGGGAGTGAGGAAAATGATTCAAGGAACAGACCTGCTACTTTGACATCAGTAGCTTACAAAATCTTGGAACAGACTTCAAAGGAAGGCAAAACAGATACAGGCATGGAGTCTAACAAGAAGCTGAATATGAAAGGTAGACCAGGCAGGCTGCTCAAATATCTTTTTATTGATAACAGATTTTTCAGACACACGTAATGTAGTGGCTGAATCTATTCATACTTAAATGAAGCATTCTATGCAATGCTCATAGGAAATTTTTGGTGGGAATGAAAGAGAATCCAAGGTTAAGAGGGTTGGCTAAAGCCAACCTAAACCCAAATTATCAGGGTCGAAAAAGATGACCAGTGTGTTCCTTAGGGATCAGACTTGAAGTTGTTCCTGTTGAACATAATAATTTTTGACCTTTGGGAAAACTAGGTAAATGTGTATGATGAAAAACACAAACTTGAGAGGTATTGTGAGAGCTAAAGAGGACCTGATCATAATATGAGAGGAGTTGGATCATTTTCCCCACTGGGCTGATACAGAGAGAATGAAATTTGACAGGAGAAAATACAGAGTCACATATGTAGAGGCCAACAATAAGTTTTTTTGCTGTCAGCTGGGAGCTTATGAACAGAAGGAGTCTTCAGCCACATAACGCCACAACCAGGGAAAATGGGTAGCCATAGGCAGCTGGGCCAGCGGTACATGCTGTGGTTACCACAGTGCAGGTATGTGTCTGCTTAGGTCAGGGCTAAACACCAGTGTGGTCCCACGTTATGTCACACACCACAGCATGAGCTTCTTCCTGTATGAAGCAGCTAAATTAAGTATAGACTCTATCCTGTACCTGTAATGTCACAACCTCATAAACTTACGAAGGACACTAAGCCCCTTTTTGAAGATAGTCTTTCCTGTTCAACAGCTAAACTAGACAGTTCATATTGAGACTTAGTAGATTTATTGCACAAGCCTGGGAGTTGAAAAATGTCAAATTTGGTTCCTTCAAACGACATCTTTACCTACAGGAGCACAGGGTTTCTTTAAAGTACATTTCGCATACCTTGTTTTGAGGTACTAATTTGTCATATTTGTTAGCTTGCCCTCACACCAGAGAAGAATAGAATTATTATTATTGACTTACTGACTCATTCTCCTTCTTAACTATTTCTGCTCTATTCATACATTTGGTGTTTAAGAAAAGTAATGACTACTGAAGGACTTACAGTGAAGCCCTAGAAGACAATAAACCCTGCAGATCTTGGTGACTTGGGCCAGATGTGACGATGTCCTGAGGCAGTGCAGCAGTTACAAGCTTTGTTCTTCTGAAAAAGTTCACATTTATTGAGCTTTCCCATAGGCC
Source organism: Dromaius novaehollandiae (assembly GCF_036370855.1). Taxonomy (NCBI): domain Eukaryota; kingdom Metazoa; phylum Chordata; class Aves; order Casuariiformes; family Dromaiidae; genus Dromaius; species Dromaius novaehollandiae. The sequence goes on along the minus strand of NC_088098.1, from coordinate 146,637,912 downwards.
ACTGGAGTTATGGCCACTTCAGTAACATGAAGGAGACGGCTGATAAGTTAATAGCACTGATCTAGTCAACATTCCCTTACCTGTTCAACTACAGTGAAGCAAGGTGGACAATTTTTATGATATACAACTGTGTATCTTCCTGCGCAGTCCTACAGAGGAGGAAAGCAGCATGAAAGAAGTAACTGTCTTTCTTCCTTGCTCTCCTGTGACAGGATTCACTGAATATGGATCTAGACAGGGGGTCATTATATACAATCGGTAAGTGAGATTATATAGGTCAGCTGTCTGGGAATCTGGAGAGAAGACTACCTGCTGCAGGAAGCAAACATTTGAAGGAGGCAGCAGCACTTACATATCTCAAGACCTAATGTAATCACAGAACATTTGCAAATACTTCTTTTAATAAAGACCCAGTTTAATTTTACAAGCAAGGAGCATCTCATTTTGTTATCCTCCAAGACGCAGGCTAGGAAGTACTCTCTTGCCCTAAAACATACTTTTTCCAGTTCAGACTGAAATAGAATTTTCAGCATTCTTTAGCAGCTATATTTTGGGCCAACAAACAGATCACAAAATCAATATAAATCAAAGGATTAGGTGTTGCATTTGGGGATAGTTTTAGAGTTTATGCCAGGGCCCTTCACAGGAACAAGCTAGCTCCCTCCAGACATAGTGGTATGGAGACTCTGCTCTGGGCAAGACACAGTCACTCCAGCATCCTGCTTTCCCTCTCCTAAATGTTCTTGAAAGATATTATATTCATTTTGCAGGATAGAGCAGCGCAGGGACATCAAGACCCTTTTCCACTCTGCCTTCTTTTGCTATCTGGTAGCAAAGACACTGTTAAGAAATGCCACGTGGCGTTTCTCTCGCCCTTCCACACATGTAGGAAAAAGATTTGTCAAACACATGCAATGGAGCCAGAGCAATCACTAGCCCTGGACTGGACTGACATTTGAAATGATGACGGTGTAGAAATATTTACACTCAAACAACCCCCGGGCAGCAATGTACAAAGAGCTCACCTACCCGACTGCATGTTCGTTAGTCTGGGGACCAGCAGCCTGTTTGCTTACTGTGCAGAGTTGCTTTCAGTGTTTGCCGAGGCAGTCGCTCAAGACCAAGAAGGTGGCTTTAACCACAAAAAGTCTGGCAAGAGCACAGAAAGAACTGAGTGATTCTGGGAAACAGGATAAAAGCTGCTTTTAATGTGTACATTTATTTCCCAGATCCCTTTCATATTTGTCCAAACTAGTAATGGCTGAACCTGCGAACCTGATTTTCATACAAACCTCCTGGAATGATGGGGAAATAGCAAAGAAGAAATCTGGGCATAAATCATGTATTTAATACCTATAATATTTCTGTAATGACAGTTTAATGATTTGACAGATCTGATACAGATGTGTTAATGAATACAAAGAACAAGTGCAGGACTGAGGCAATTCTGAACTGACAATAAATACATCATGTACTCCATGATGGATGTAACCTTCTTTGAATTTATGTACAACTTGTAAAGTGAGGCATGCATATGTCTCCCCTAGCTGAGATGCATCTTGAAAATCATCCTGGAACGAGACTTAAATAGACTGATGCTAACTGACCTCTTGTTCCTTTGGGCCAGAAACATCCTATCAAACAGCGGTTCCCTGCAGTATTTCAGTTGTTCTAGTCCTGTCTGAGCTCTCAAAATAAGGCGGCATAAGGAAATGAAAAATAATAAAGGAAGGAGCTGTTTTGTCTTGCAACTCAAAGAATCTTCATGTAACTAAGTTTATTTTATTTTAGGCCAGACATTTAATCTGTCTCCAGTAAGAAATGGGGACTGCAACCAAGCTCCATTTCTGAACACCATTACACTTAGAGGAGCTTAATATCTAAATCCTAACTTGGCATTCCATGTCTGTTTCAGGGCTGTTATCGGTGACATTCAGATGCATTAAAATGCTGGCCTCTGTCAGTCCTGGCAGTGAAGCAGCAGACGATGTCAAATAGTTAGTCATTACCAAATAAATATGATGAAGAATTATAATCCAAGCAAATTATACAAATTATAGGTGAAGAAAAAAATAAAAAAGATAAAATGTACAGGGAATTTGTCTAATGATAATAGCTATGAGTTGCTGAAATCCATCCAAAAGAAGATACACCAGTGCTTCAAAGTTGTTGGCAAGGTAGCAGCAGATAAAAATAAATGAGACTTAAAATAGATAGTGTAAAGTAGTATATTTATGGACAAAAATACTTGGCAGAGATAGACAACTGGAAATTGCTGTTTAGAAAAGTAGTAATGTAGAAAACAAAACCTGCAGCTATATTAAATATATTAAAAAGGAGTTCACAATGAATTTTCGTTGCAGTGTAAATAAATGCCAATCTGTGCTGTGAATAAATGAAAAGGATCCCTTGTAATAGAAAAGAGATAGTCATAATTCTGCTCAGTCCATTTTTGACAGGAAGTTACTTACAATAGTTTCATTTTATACCTCTCTATTACATATCAGGCCTTGGAGTGTAGCATATAAACTAATGGAACTGGTTTTTTGAAAAATGTCAGACTACTGACATTTATGACAATATAGATATAGATATAGATATACATTATGTGTTTTATAACATGCCAGAAAAAGAGGCACTGGTGGAGTTGTAACCACTCCTTTTTCATCATTCAGAGTGAAATTTGTAGAACAAACTAATTTTGAGGGACAGTGATTTCTTTTTATTGCATAAATTCAACTACAGACAATGTACTAAATACTTGTTTAACATAAAATCTGTAACAGACACCCAAAGGACTGGTGATGTTTGGGCTTTTTATCTAACAGCTCTGTTTCTGTTTCCAGATAAGCTGAAGGGATTTTTGTGAGTGGAATCAGCGAGTCAAAGTCACGATTGGCAGAAAATACTGCTGTACACAGTTACTCAGGTACCATACAGAAAGTAAGTATTCACAGTAAGCAGCTGAGATTTCATGCTTTCCACATAGCATCTAAGATGGGACAGACAAGCTTCATAATCATGGTGAGCAATCCTGCCAATATATTTTGTGAGACTGATGCAACAAGAAGTGTCTTCATACCACTAAGTGTCACAAGATCATTAGACCTTGGACGGGAGGGCAAAGGTTTGTAGATGGGTGCCCAAGGTTTTTTGTCTCTGCTTTTCCTACCCAGGCCAGCTTGATCTTAGTCAGTATTAGGATCTGTTCCCATTGTAAGTTAAGAGCTCATGTAGGAAGCACCGCTTCAAGGGATGGGAATGGGAAGAAGTGAGGGAGAAGGGAGGGAGGGAGGGATGCTGCACACAGTGAAGCTTGGCCAGGCTCTATGTCACAAATATTGCAATAGCAGGACTACTACCAGGTACAAGAATCCCCATGATCATTTCACACATTCATAAATATTAGGGGGGGAGGGCCATTCAAAAATCAAGACCAAAAAGCGTAAATTTACTTGTAAAAACTTTAACACTATACATTGTCACACATGACTAGACCCATCATCTGCCAGCAAACACTACTGCTACAGCCCAGGTTTAATTTGCCTCATTTTGGATGCATTTCTTATCAAGTCTCAAGTTCCACACACTGATTCAGCTCATTCCACCCATGACTCTCTAATCAGGCCAGACACTATCTGCAACTGTCACAGCAAATCTTTGATACTTTCTCCCACTGAAAGTGATGATTGTGGAATCCAGTCCAAGGAGCCTTCACAAAGCAATTTTTGGTGAACTAGACCAAACATGTTGAAACTAGAGTGTTTCGGAAAAAGTCATCTTAAAAAAAGAAACAGATTGTACATATGTCTAGGTAACCACATGCCTATTCCCCATGGCACTGAAATTCCTACTGAAAACATAATCTAGTCAGTATTTGTATCTGTCTCGTGCATGAAGAGCAATCTATAAATCTCTGTAACTGTTTCAGAAAAATCTGGTCACTGCATTACTGTTTACATATGCACAATATCTTGTGCCCCAGCACTGTCAAATGAAACTGGCGGGTTCAAAAGAAACCAGGCATAAAATGTTTGAAACAGTTATTTTTTCTGTTGCTGTTGATATATATATAGATAGATGATTTATCTGAGTCTTCTTATATTGCTCTCCTGCTTGTTCTACCAAGAATTTCTATTAAATAAAAGTAATACAGAGTATTCGAGAATAGAGAATTAGGGAGTAAAAGAGAATAAATATTCTTCTGGCTCCAACATGACTGTATTATAGTCTATCTCCATAAAAAGAATGAAGTATTAATGCACTGTTAATGCAACTATTAGATGGCAGTCTCATGTCCATTACCAATAGAGTCACTTAATTTTCCAAAGGCATTTATCATTTGGAATTATTTTGTATATAAAATCACAGATTTCCTCCTCTCAGTTATGACAGCTCATGTTCGCACTTTTGTTTTTTTAATTTTTTAGGGTCTTCTCACCTTGGATTATTTCCTTTAACATTTTAGGCTGTCAGCAACACTCAGAAGAACTATGGGAGCACCAAGAAGACTCCTTTGTCAAGTGAGGGTTTTTGCACTGCAGGCTCAGATGCTCTCTCTGTTGTGATGTATTTCATTTTCTGCTGCACAGTCAGTCCATCTCAATACAAAGGATTGCCTCTCACTTTCCTTACAAACACTTCAGGTTGCAATACAAACAGGTAGGCAAAAGCACAAAACCTGTGTCATCAAGATATCAGAGAGGCCAGTGAACTCAGCTCAGTGGTTTCAAAGTAGAGGTGCAGGAACAGGCTTAAGTGAGGTATAGAGGTCTGATTCCCAGGTGGACATAAGCACTTTAGTGCAGCTCTCACTCGAGAAAGCAGGAGCTAAAAGTACCTCAGTTGTTCACTGTGAACTTATTTCAGACTGACTTTCTGTAAGAGAAGTCTGTCCCTCATTGTAACCTTGACAGGGAATCTCTTGATCATCTTTCTTTAGGCTCCAATTTCTATTCTGGGTGCCAGCTACTCATAAGGAAGGCATTGCAGCACATAACTCCCAGGCACCTGAAGTGTTCTGTAAGGTCCAGGTTCATAGAAAAAATAATAAAAATAATAAAGTGGATCTTTGCTACTTCACTTTCAGGTATCCTGCTTCCAAAACATCATTTTAAATGCACAAATTCTCTCTTTCCCTATATACTTTAGTAGTTACTGTGATGTTTTGGCGTCAGGGATGAGATAATTGCAGATGTCCACAGTGACAGCTTCTTCTGAGCTAGTCACTCTCAGGTCTCTGCATAGTCAGTGGTGTGAAAAAGGCACTGCTGTGGCATGATTTATCTGCCTTATTTTACATGACTGCTTTAGAAGGAAAGGAATAGCACCCTAGGAACAGCTATTTCTCTCCATTGCCTGTAATGAGCTTAGATGCCTAGCTTAAATGGAAAGCAATACATTAGGTCAGATGAATCTCACTCCAGAGCATGTTCCTGGTTCTGTTGTACAGATACAAATACAGCTCCATGACTGATCCTTCACACATTTAGAGAGTCAGGCAAGAAACACAAAAATAATGACCGTTTTTTCTCAAAGGCATGTACATTTAAGATTTGCTCACATGGCTCCAGATGACTGAGTTACTGCCATTTTATGTAGGTGATGACATTTTCAATGGCAGGAGAACAACGGCATCAGCTAAGAAATGCTATGTTGTTAATCTGTAATAACTCAAGACTTGTGATTGTGTGAACATACCCTTTGTTAAACAGAACTTGCAGAACTGCTATAACAATGCCATATGTTGACTACTAAAATTATGACTTACATGTCACTTGTGATGCATTCCTCATCTATTTTATATCCTGGAATTTTATATCCCTGGAATAGTAAGTATATTGAATGATTATTCCTTCTTAGAGTGTCGTGGGTTTATTGTTTCATCAGAGGCTGTTTTTTAACCTGTTTTCTTTTTCTAAAGTAGGCATATTTATGCAGACAATAGCAGGATTTACATGAGCAAACCCCACCTTGTGTGTGTAGGTTTGAGAAAGCTAAAATATTGCTTTACCTGAAGAATATTATGAATGAAAAATATATGGTTATGCCTGCAGAACAGAGAGTTCTTTCTGAAAAGATATGAACATGCTCAAAAGGAGGATGTATGCACATTTCAGGCAGAGGCTTTTTGTCGTCCTCAAGAAAAACGTGCATTTTCTGTATTAAACGTCTGATTGAGGGTTAGTGAGTAGGCATTTTCGATTATAAGAAACTCTGGTAGTTTCCCTTCTTCCAAATTTGAGTATCCATCTATTACTTCTGCTACATACAAGATGATCCAGGCTCCACTTTCAAAACAGCCTTACAATAGCAGACGGATTTTTGTGTGGGGTCATCTAAATTTTGATGCTTTAAAAATTCTAACTATATTGGCAAAATACAGCAATACTCTGTTTATTCCATTGACTCTTCCTTTTTGCAATATAGAATAATGGAGGTGATATTTTATTGATGTAGTTATTAACTCTCCACTGTAGCTGATTGTACTGGAATCAGCTGAGTTCTTCAGGAGTTTCTGGCCTAAATGTGAACTACTTACTTTTTAAAGTCAGTAATCTAGGTCCCCTTTTGCTACACAGGGAATCTGATTCTTCTGAGTAAAATATCACAAATTAACAACAAGATAATGCTTTATTTCTAGATATACCAAGGAAGAATCTTTTCTAAACATCTCCAGTATGCTGGTCAGCTTTTCTAGTTGGTGTGTAAGCCATATGTTTGCAGTCTGAGGACTCTAGTGATACAAAAGGTGTGCATCAGGGAATGTGCTGGTGAGGGATGTGGGGGTTCTTATGCAGAAATTCCAAGCCAAAAGGTATCATACGAAGCTGTTGCTTTAAACTTTTATACTTTCAGAGTTGTAGGCTTTTTAAGCCACAACTTACTGTGGAACCAAGCATCTGGTCATTAAACTGCATTCAATGTACATGTCAAATAGATTAAGTATATACACCTGCTGAGAAAATGTGTCTTCGGCATGCTGCATATAATTAAGATAATGTATAATCTTAGAAAGACACCAGCCTAGCAGTTTTATAGTCACAAAGCATTCTCTGATATCCACTCAGGCCCATTTGTTTTAGTCATTCATTACTTCATTCATGTCCTTGAAATCATAAACTTTTTCTAGCAGATCATGTCATTCATTGTGTATTTATATAGTACCAAGCACAGCTGCTCTTATATCTAGACTCCATAGAGAGTATTTTCCTCACCTAGCTTTAGCCATCCGAGAGCTAGGTGTCCATTTATACCAGTTGCTCAAGTCCTTTCTGTAATCAGTGGAGAGAGCTAGTACCTGCAGGGTTGAGTTATCCCCAGCTACATTAGATACCTCTTTCAGTATGTGATCCACTAATATCACCTTCTTGATTACGCCTGTGCTGCAAGGTACGGACACAGGAGCAGGCTTAAGAACATCAGGACCCTAGGCCTGCCCGTGGAACTGAGTAGCATCCATATACACAGGATCCTATTTCAGTTTACAAGAAAACATAGGTCAGGAGTGGGATGCTCTACAATCCTTTGTTAAAGTGAATGTAAATAATCTTTGCTGAAGGATCACTAGGCCTCCTGAGACATCTTGTGGCAGACCGATCTTGCACAAACTTGTAGCTGCCTGTGTTGATCTGCCCAGTCTAGATGAGCAAGTGAGTTATGACCTGTGGTCTAGAGCTTGGCTAAAGTCTTCTTCTGAGGAAGGTTTCACGTTAGCTATGTAGCTAGTGGACAGTCTGATCTGGAAACTGTGCTTGCACCTAGCTCTTACACAGTGTCCTTGTTTTCTGTGTTTTTCTCTGAGCATTCTCTTTTAGCCCTTCTCTGTTCTATAAACAGTCATTAAGATTGTGGGATAGGTGTATGCATTAAGCTATTTATAGAAAACTGTAGCTATGCAGCTTCATGCTATTACAAAGCAAGGCTCCAGGATAGTTGCCAACAAAATTCTTGAACCAGTCTTCTTTTGTTGCTGTTGTTTTTTTAGGTAAATCAGTTCTCAATTTATTAGGATCTTTCTGATCTACACTACTGCAAGACCAATAATATCCACATCAACGGTTAATCTGGTGTAGTATTCCTGGTTCATTTGCTGCTTTGCTGATGCTTGGAAAGGCAGCACAAAGCAGAGCTGGAGCTAGACTTACAGGGGCTTTTGTTCCTTCCCACCTGTCCACTGTCTGCCCTGCAGTCTCACTGAGCCCAAGGGATCTTCTCATGTCCAGGAGTCCAGAGCACTTGGCTTTCTTGCTGCCTCACAAAAGGGCACGCCAGAGAGAGCCTAGGTTGCAGTTATACCAACCAGTGAACAAGCGCTCTATAATTCTCCACCTAAGACTTCCGTCACTACTTGAAGTTTTGTGACTGGCGAACTATAGCTGACCTGAGCAACCATTACCATACATAAGTATGACTGAGCTCAAAAAGTGATATTTGCCACTGTGTGACTGAACACTCACACAGCTGAAGAAAAGAGATGAAGCTGAGTGCTGTGACTGAAGCAGGTGAGGCAATTACTGAGGTAAACAGAGGCATTACCAGACTCAGAAAAAGAATTGGAAAAATTATTAGACGTGACAAGAACAAAGAACCAGTGGCCACTTTGGACTTGTGAATGTTTTGGACTTAAAGCAGAATTTGCAAGACCCTTGAAGTATACCAGCTACCCAAGAGCCCCAGGATATCTGGTAAGATCTTGTGCACAAAGATTACCTGTTACTGCTTGGTTTGGCACAGTAGTATATGTAATCAGTAGGGCTTTTCTATTAGAGGACAGCTTGTCTTTGCCTCAGCTGCTAACTGCTTGCTATCCAGATTTATCACGTTGGCAACAGTGTGTGTGCTGAAGAGTCATCCAAGCATTGGTTATGTGCCCATCGTTCCCATTTCACTTTCCTCTATTTCATTTACTAGAACCACTTAAAATAACCTAGTTCAGTTGGAGCTTAACAATAGGAGCATGGTGATTTTCTTCTGTATTTCTATCTATTGGTGTGATGTAGGTGCCTCGTCTATTCCTAAAAGTTTCCACAGCAAGCAGTGCCCCAGATCCTATTATGTATTCAGCCCTTCAGGTCTCAGGATCTATTTTGTACCCCCCGAACTTTCATACCAGTGAGCTGAAGTCCACAAGTCATGGTTCAGCTATCTGTAGCTTGAATCCCTCCCAAGCAGGATGTACAGTATGGAAGAAGAGAGTTCTGCATAAAGAATTTATGAGCCTTTTATGAGTCTACATAAATTTAAAGAATCACGCAGTTCTCTTCACTTGCGTTGTTAGACTGGTTTTCAATGTTCTTTGATTAAAGAATTATTGTAAAGAGGAAATCACATTTGGAAGACAATTTCATATATTCTGAAGGTGTTTTCTGATAACATGGAAACCATTCAGAATATCTGAATATTCTGAAAAGCTTTGAGCTAATTAGCATGCGTATTCTTTATAAGTTGTATTTTTTCCTTATAGTTACCCTACAGTTATATACCTCATGTCCATATCAACACATACTTTTTTGTTATATAGCAAAAGTGTCATAAATGCGTTTTAGTGTGATGCACCATCTTTTAGCTTATAAGGCAGATTTCAAGTCAAAGAGAACTTTTCATCTTGGCCCCAACCTGTCACATTTCAAACAGGCAGTTACCTTGACTTCTGTAAACTGCAGTTTAATATTTTGCCTGTCTTCTGGGTTAAGAATTTGGAGTTAAATAAACTATGATTTGCATAGGCTGGAAGTCCTTTGCGATTTCGCTAAGAGTTGCTTTGCCAGACCAGAGGTAATACTGAAGTCCAAGTCAGCCTCCTATGGTGCTTCTCATCCAGATGTTCATAACCTGCAAGAGAGATTTTCATACCTACCAGTTTTTCTGGGCTGTTAATTTGCTCTGAAATTTAAGCTTATTCAGAATTCAACAACCAGACTTCTCATTAGTGCACGCTATCATTCTTACCGTGGCATTCAGTGATTGAGGAAATCACCATTACTATAAATAGTTAATTATAAATTTCTTTTTAAAGCCCTATCAAAGCTTTTTTTAAGAAGAAAAGTAAAGGGAAAATATTTAACAATATATGAGAATAAATCTCTTAATATTCAGCAACAGAAGACAGGAAGGCATGTATAAGGAATAATTAAAATGAAGCTAATGCTATGTTATATAAGATCACCAGTTGCATAGGATAACATCCTTCTGCAAATGCAAGCCATAGCTATTTTTGATCTATGAGAAAGAACTGGAAATGGATAACACAATTTTTTCCTAGAAGCTAGTACATTAGTATTACATGCCAAAATATACATTCTTACATAGTTGAAATATGTAAATTCATGGAATTCAGTGAAGTCGCTTGAGACGTATGCAGTTATATAATTAACAATGAAATTACATCCTGTCATCTTTTGAACACTTTATGGCATTATTCTATTCAGTTTGCATAATAGGAAGAAAATGCTACTTTTATCCTAGTGAGTGAAATTCTGAAGTAAAATGGGAGTGGGGGCACTTTGGTTGGGATAGGTTTCTGAGCTAGTCACCCTAAGCTCCTATATCTGGGAGAGAAGCAGGTAATGCTTGGGAAGAACCACTGTATTCTAATGTACCTTTGTGTATCTGATCAGAGGATTCATACCTCCGTGACTAATTTCTCTATGTTGCATGTAAGGGAATCTCAGATGCATATATTTACATGACAAATATCTATAAAGTGAGACAAATCCTACCTTTTCTTGGTATAAAGTAGGTCATCACACACGTCAGTAAATTATAACTCTAATGGACAGCTTTCATGCTCAGTTCTCCTGTGTGAAGACATATCTTTGCCCATCAATTTCATATATAACTGAGTTTGGAAGCTCTGTGTAGGACAACCTCTATGTAATTGCTGCAAAAGCTACTTAACCTTGCCATACTTACTGCTTCAATTTTTGTAATTCTTTAATTTCTTCTGAAAAGTATGATGAACAACTAAGATTAGAAGCAATGTGGGTGAATTTCTTGCTGAAACAAGCTACTGTGAATGTGTAGCAAATAACATTCCACTGTATTCTGAACACTAGTCTTTGCTGACTTATTGTATGAGTAATAACATAGTGAGCATAAGAAAAATCTGTGATTCTCTTTAAAGACAAAAATATGGATTATCTTTTATCACTCAACAAAGATGGAGGAGAACAGAATTTTGATTTAGTTTACCTTGGAATGTTTTATATTGCTATTGCATATTTGGATTTTCTCTTGTCTTTTTGGAATGAAAGAGAAATTTCATAGCTCAACCAAAGATGAAATGTTACTTCTTTTCTTCCTTCTCCTGGGCTTATGCAAGCTTTCATTGAAAGATATTTCTATTGACCTTTTGGACTTCTCCTGTTCAGAGAAAAAAAAAAAAGAAACTATAGTTCACTGTCATAATGGTTTGGAAATATCTTCTTTCCCAAAAGCCCACCCAGTCCTGAGGGCTCACAAACACTCAGCAGCTAAATTTAGGGAGCGAAGCCTTTGCACTTGGGTAACATCTGAAATGCAGCTTCACACTCATACCCCATTTCCAGAACCAGGATGACCCCTGCCTGTCTCATGGCAGTGTAGACAGCAAACCCGCAGCAGCGGGTAAACTTTCCCCAGATGAATGAATGTCAGAGGGACGGCAAACAATCTCTATCCAGTCACATATCTCTCTGGCTGTCCTAAGTGTTTAATCCACGGCCTCTGTGTCTTCTAAAGTAGCCCCCTCAGCTACAAAAAAGACAACAGATTGTGTATCTGTGTGATTGCACAGGAGCCGAGAGGATATCGCTTTGTGCTCCAGAAAACCTTGCCCAGTCTCTGCCATAAGGAGGTATTTCCAGAATAGGGAGTCTTTCTCAGGGCATTGATGGATTCCAGGACAATAAGGAGAGGAAGAAGTAAAAATATAAAGGTCCAATGGAAAATTGTTTAAATATTTAGAGCTTTAAGTTTAAAATATGGCACGAACTTTTAGAAGTAAGGATGATTAACCACTGGGACAAACCAATGAAAGAGGTAACAAATGTCTTCATCTTTTGATGTCTTCACATCAAGGCTTGATGATATTTCTATCTGGCTGAATACATTCTACTAGTCTCAAAACTGAGAGAAAAGGATAAAATGTATTAAGTTTGTTATTCAGGTCTAACTAGGTGATCTAACAATATCTTATGGCTTTAAATATATGTAACTGACACTGAAAACTCTTGCCAGTTTGAAGCAATAATTACTGTCAATGCTCCAGAATTCCCTTTAGTTATAAAGAGCATCACCCACCCTATCTCTTACTCTTCCTCTCCTTTATTCAGGAAAAAAGAAAAAAAGTAAGTTCTTCTAATTTCTGAAATAAAAAAGCATTCTATGGGACAAATGATCAGTAAGTACACTGCTAAGTACTCCCTTAATTTATGGAGAAAAAACAATTCTGTATTTCCTGGAATCTCTGACATAAGAGAAAAAGATGTTTTCCACATTTTCAGCATGTGTTTATAGCATAAAATGCATCACAGCAAGAAAGGACAGGAATGACTTTATTGGGGAGAAACTGAGAAAAAAACTATGGTAATTTTTTCCCAATATTTGTTCTAAATTCTACTGTTCTGAATTCTACTATGGTAAAAAACAGTTGATTCCAGACAGATGTCTTGCTTCTGATTTAAGGCACTGTAAACAACAGTAAATCCAAAATTTATGTATTCACTACATAGCACATATGCTTACAAAAATCTGTCCCATAGTGAGTTGTTAATGATCCTATTATACTTCCTAATATACCTCTAGAGGTTTATAATTCTTATCTTCAGTTTTTTAAGAGAGATACAACCTATCTTACCCTGGCATTCCATCAAATATGTAACAAATCCACTAATGCAAATCATCTTTTGCCAAAAGCAATATGATTTACAGCCTGCTGTTTTCCCATCCACCAAAAAAAAATAAATAAATAAAATAAAAATAAAAAGTTGTATTAAGTGGAATTTTCTAACTGCAGCTCTTGAATGAATAAAGTGCTTATTCCCCTTGACTCTGCTTTAAGGAACTAGCAGCATTTGTAGCAGATTTATCACTTAATGCTTCAATACATAAATATATCCCCAGTCACTGTTGTTTTTTATTCCATAAATGGAAATGCTAATAAAGGTGCTTGAAAATCAACAGTAGAAAGACAGAGTTTCTCCTGCTGTAAATAATTTTCAGTGTTCACAAAAAGTGCTCCATTCCAAGTTTGTTTCTATCATGCATTCCACTTACACAGAGAATGCATAAGAAGCATATTATTTGCTGACTTTTAAATATGTACTATTGAAGTAGTGCAAAATATTAATAAACAGCATGTGGTCAGATGTTGAAATTTCCAAGGCATAATCTGCTTTAGTGATAACAGTGCAAGTTTATAGCAGTCTAATCTTTGGCTAAAGGAAGAGAAACACAATCAAGCTTCCAGGAAAGCATCTCTTGACATTTATTTCAGAACAAATATAGTCTAATAGGCATACTACAAAGCACAGCTTGAATTCTATGGACAATTCATTTATTCCAAAGGATATGAAAACACAGTCACCTAAAAATGCAATGAGAATAGCAGCTGTCTTCAGAGCTATTAACGAGTTAATTAAACTTAAAATACTATATGCATCTTATGATTGTGAGTATGACCCAACAGAAGATCAAGGGCTCCGTGAAATCAGCAGTAACAACAAACTGGCTGCATTTTTCTCCCTAGTCCATCTTATTAGTGTTGTTGCTGACACTGTTGTTGTCTACAAGAAATTTTCTGGTGATAAATGTGAAGGAAAATGTGAAAACCTGTTCCCAGAATGGAATTTTCCTTTCCGAGAGCAGAGCCCTGACATTTCCAGATGAAGCAGGCTCCTGCCTGCCCACCTGGTGGGTGGTGTGACAGGACTGGGCACCAAGCAAGCCCTGGCTGGTGCCAACTGAAATGCATACAATTCTTCTCAGTCTCCTTGCTGCTCAGCACTGAAACTAACAAAAATAAAGTCTAGTTTATTCTGCAGTTCCTATTGAAGTCTGCACAGCTGTTGAAGTCCCCAGCTTAGCAACAATTGAGTGCTCAAGCTCAGCACAAATTCCTGAAAAGAGCAAGCCTTTCCTGTAAATAAGTTTGACTTCAAAACATCAGCAATTTCAGCCCATTCAAAAAAACCAAGAGAAAGGCCTTTTTTTTTCTTTTAACCATTTTTCACATTGCTTTGCTCTCGACCAAGTGAAGTTGCCAGTCAAATGAAACTTGAGTCAGTATTACTTTCTAGCTTGCTGTTGATGGAAATGAATATCGTCTTTTGAAGAATTTGCAGTCTGAAATGTTGATTACAATATTTATCCTTTCCCCGACAAAATAGATGCTGCAGGCTACATATAAATTTCCCTCTATAGTTTAATGTAATTCAGTTATACAGGGGTTTACAAATAGAATATCTGTTCTGTAACTTCTAATAGTCTTAGAAGGCTTTAACTTTCACTTGAATGGGGACAAGTGGTTTGTTATGAATACGTACAGCATGAATGATCTAATATTAATTGAGTAATGAAGGAATTTTGTGTTGCCTGAAGACGAATACGACAGAAAGTGTATTTTCCTTTTGCAGCTGGAAATAACATTTTAGCTGTATAGAGGGATTCACTGCAGTTCTGATGCAGCTCAGTCTGTAGGACCTATTCCTGTTCTATTTAAGATATCATACACAATCTCAAACACTATTCTAACATCTTCTGGGGCCAATCAGAGGGGAGAACCACTTTCCATAGTACAACATTTCTAATGAAGAAACGAAGAAAAGCCACACACACACAGCTACACAGAATGTCTCTTTCTGCTAATCAAGAAATCTCACCTAAATAAAGGCTTGCAATCTCTCTTCTACTTTATGAAATCCTAAAAATTCAGCTTCCCCTGGCTCTTTATAACCAAGCTTCTGGTATAGCTTAAAGAAGCAGTACACAAGCCCTCCCCTTCTTCCATTATCAATGCTCTGTGGCAAAAAGGATTATCTGGCAGCAAAACAAACATTCAAAGGAGTAACTTCCACTTGCCCTGTGAAATGCCCACGGGTGCACGACTCTGTTCAGGGAACGGCCTTCCCTGCAGCAGGGCTGCATTACCCAAGTGCAGTAATTACTGGACTCAGAGCACTACAGGCCCTGTGCTAGTAAACCCTCCTGTGATCTAAAGAGACTAACTCAAAGTGTGAGGTCCCTCCTTGTTAATCAAAGAAACCATATGAGCAAAACCGCAGACTGAGCAACCTATTGCCATGATTGATGTAATTTCTAGGCTGCTGCTGCAGTCGAATGGCTCTTGGGAGTAGAATAATATGATCTTGCAGTTTTGACACTGTGTTGCATGAAGCTGGTAGAAATATTTGAGTGGATGTCATTCCTGTAGGAGATCCACCTGCTGTCCCCTCTTTTTGCCAACAACAGACATTTTGGGGCAGAGGGGTTGTTGCTCTTAGCAAGGGACAAATGGAACATTTCTAAAAATTATGCAAAATTGTACAACCTCTCTTGCATTTAGAGGAAGACTGAGGGAAGTGTCACAGATGGCTTTTGCATCTTAAGATGGTCCAGATGATCCTAAACAGCCCACAGACAGTTTTACTTTCTTTAAACATGTATTACGTCTTCCCTTTTTATGTTATCTTGGCCAAATGATTTAGAGCAGCCACTTCTCAGTCCCAAAGGCTCAAAATGATGTTTTTGTTATTGTGCAATTAATGTTTTTCTCAGTTCATTGACTTCATTTTTTGGGTTTGCTTGCACTATTAGCACTTCCTCTGCCACAGCACACTAGATGTGCTAAGCATATCTATGCCCAAACCTATTTTTTCTGGCTAGGAGACAACAACAATTTCTGTTAATTTCTATTCAGAATGAATTTCTCCTAGCAGGCAATGACTGCCAGAAATTTTTGCCCAGATTGACAAATCTCAGT
Organism: Dromaius novaehollandiae; assembly: GCF_036370855.1. Taxonomy (NCBI): domain Eukaryota; kingdom Metazoa; phylum Chordata; class Aves; order Casuariiformes; family Dromaiidae; genus Dromaius; species Dromaius novaehollandiae. Next base: position 146,621,951 of record NC_088098.1, on the reverse strand, counting down.
GAGCTGTTGCTTTCTGAAAGGTGTTGTTAACACTTTATCAGGACCACAAGGGCTCCCAGATTTCCCCTTTAAAAAATCTCATATTTTGATTCTGAAATTAACAAATCCCTTGGGAAAAACTAGACTTGCTTGTTTATGCTGGGATTACATTATTACTGCTCAAGCCCTTTGAAAAGGTATGGTAACCCACAGAGCTGGCCTTGTATATTCACTCTGTTCTCTCTAGTAACTCACAATGCCTTTCTGTTTTGACTAGTAGTTGCAGCAAGCACTCTGGAGAGAAAAAGATTGAGCACGCAGTTGGACTGGTCTTATCACTGTAAATTTAATTTTCTGCAAAGAGAGCAAACAAACACCTAAAAGGTTCCTTAAAATACAGGAGATGTCCAAACAGTGAAGCAATCATTAAACAAAAGACAGAGGTAACCTCTAAAAGCATACATCATTTTAGCTATCTAATTCTTAGTTAAATGACAATAATAATACTGTTCAGTTTCAGGTGCATTTATTTGAGGTTATTTTTTTTCCAAGAGTATTTCCCTAGAAATCCTCCCAGAAACATCTATGTTTCAAGCATCCTAAACAGAAAAAACAAGAATATCAAGACAAAAATCAAAATCAGGGTCAACTTGAAAGTGATCAGTATTCAGCATGACAATCTTCAGCATATCAGTAACACTTCAAGAATATTGTCTTGACATAAAATAGTTTATGGGGGAAAAAAAGGCATTCAGATGAACTTTTACTGAATTTAGCCTAATAGTCTGGGGAACTGATGGTTGAACAGACTGGCACTTCTTGTTTGTACTGTTACCTCAGTGCATGAAACCAGTTTGCTTGCAAACGGTCCGTATTTCACTAGCATTTTAAGTGCTACAAGAAAATAATTAGCTTCTAATACACTATAAACTAAATCATTGGAGCAGAGGTCATCAATAAAACAGTCAGCAGCAAATAGTTGAATCCCATTTTATTAATGCTGCTTGAATTCAAGCACTTTCCAGTTTAGGGTTTAGCTGCACTTCATGAGGGGCATTTCATGTCGTACTACAAATTTTGTCACAATGACACAGATCACATATCTGTGCAATACAGTTGACAAAAGCCACCAGTTGTCTAACTCATTAGGTGTTTGGGAAATCAGTAATTTTTTACAGATGTAAAATGTAATCATTTGGTTTATGAGACGCTTTGATAACAGATCTGGGCAAACAGAAGCCAGAGGGAGGAGGGAGAGAATTCAAAAGCAGGTGCCACAGGCCTTATCAGAAATGACAACATAAATGGCATATCTCGGAATTACTACGAGGCAGGAAGGCTCTGAAATCAGCAGTCCTGCGGCATCTGGAATAACTGCCTTCACATTTCATATTCGTTGGCACTGTGGAGGTCAAATATGCTGGTGACCCTTTCTTCTGTATGATTAATGGCCCCAGCCTTCACGATTTTCATCCAAGAGAATCACATTGATTGGAATTGCAGCAAATAAGATTGCACATAAAAGTTTTCACATAGCCTCTGACTGTATAAATTTGCATTTACATCATATTTGCATCTGGGGAGAGCCCCCATACTATTTTTTTCATAAAACAGCTGTAATGTCTTCAGAGCCTGGATGCGGTGATTGAACATCTGCCACTCAGTGCCAGACTTTTTAGATCTTTTAAAATCCTAAGGAACTGATTAGTAGATGAATTAATTACCGCTGTGTTTATTTGTTACTCTAGTACTTCCTTTTCTTCTTGTTGAGCCATCATTTCATATTAGGATTGAAATCCTAATTTTAGTTGCAGTTACAGGCAAAGCACTGACTTAGGAAGAGAGATTCTAAAGATCTAAATATGACTGTGTCAAAAGGATAACAGAATAGTTAGGGGAAAGCAGCAGATGATAAACCATGCAAGTATATGATGTATATTTCAAGGGCCAGAAGTGGTGGCTAGGTAAGGACAAAATCATGTACCACTTCTTCAGTGATAAGAGTTAGGAGAAGGCAGATTAAACCTAACAGATTCTAACACACAAAAGACTGCTACAGCAAACAGAAGACATTTAAAACAGCTACTGCAAGGCTCCTGATGAATGGGTCTACCAAACTTAAATGAAGAGAACTGAAAAGCATGTCTGCAAAAGGAATGGCTCTGTGGAGAGGAATCATTAGGATCCACATAGTCAGAATAGAGAGCTTTCGTGGCTTTTGCTTTGCTCCTGAGCATCAGAAGAACATTTAGTCTAAATGGCTATGGAAACTTAGGTCGTAAAATCTCTTAGCCGTTGATTTGGCTTTCCACAAGAAAGAGGTGAAAGAGTCATTCTTGCGATCACTGGAAAATAAACCACATAAATCAACAGAAGATGTACTATTAAGGAACAAAGCATTTAACAAAAAATCCAAAAGATTTTTGCTGTCCACTTTCCTCCCAGTTAGAAATAGAAGAAAAGGGATTTCCAGTATATACTTTCCAGAATGGTCATTTTTAGAAATAGAAGCAACCCAAAAAGGGTCAATACCCAAATATTATATTCCTTGTTTCTGTTTGGTAAATAAGATTAACTGTGAAAAAACAGTAAAAATATAATATTCTATAGTAAGTGTCTCTAAGCTTTCCTGTACCTTTACCAAGGGCTTTCTGAAGGTGAATGTACCTGTGAGGGGGCTGCAGTTTCTATTTTCACCGTTAAATGATCTTGATTTCAGTTTATTTTAAATGAAATTGTCCCACTTCATTTCAGTTTATGTCATCTATTAGACATGAAATAGCACCATGTTCTTAGTTCAGAACAGTCTGAGAAACACAAGGAACCATAACATATTCGGTTTAGTGGAAACAAACTCAGGAGTCAGCAAAATGCTAATACACCAAATGTTGGCTGAACAGTGTAATAGCTTGTGATTCTGACATTATTTTAATATATTAATATGTCATTGTGACTGTTTATTTACATCTTTATTTTTTTGCATTATGTGCACCTTCAAGTGATCCATCACTGCTTGCTGCACTTTACTGCACGTGATGCAGCCTGGTCCTCACTCCCTAGATCAGCAGCCTGGAGCCCCTGGGGTTTACTCCACCTTCTAGCATCCCTACTGCCCTTCCCATGAAGGGAGGCATGGCTGGGCTGAGGTGAGACCCGAGTCCCCCCTCCAGATCCACTTACTGCTACTTCACTCCCCCCTTCACTCCCTCCCAGCCCCATTTGTTTACTTTAAAAAAGACTGACGTGAGGCACCTTGGGCCAAGCGTAAGGCAGGGCAAGCATGTCATGAGACCTTTGGAGCAAACCTTCCCACCTCGCAGCAGTCTGTGACCCAGGAAGCATCTGAAGCAGAGGTGGTGTCTTTGCATTTCAGATGCTTCAGTGGGATCTTCTCCCATAACTTTGTAAAGATATCCCTTGAAGAGCTGTAAGCTAGTACTCACTGCACATTGCCATAATCTTTGGCTTAACCATGTATTATCAGAAGAATCACTTCCTTTTCATTGCTTTGAATTTTCCTCCTGCTAGCTTAATTGGAGGCCGCCTAGTTCTTAGGCTGGAGTTGTTTCCCTTACACCTTCCCATGCCAGTCAAGATTTTATAGATCTGTATCATATTTATCCCATCACTTTTTTCTTTTCCAGGGTGAACAGTCCTCACCTATTTACACTTTCCTTGCACAAAAGCTGTCCCATAGCTTTAATTATGTGTTATGTTTATTTACATTCACCTCTATTTACTTTCATGTCATCTGCTCAGTGTCATTAGGGCTTTCTGTAGTTCTTTATATTTGGCCTTATTTTTACTATCCTGAAAGCTACTTATCATTAGCAAACACTGTTACTTCATTTTACCTCCCTTTTCTAGACCACTCATGATGTGGTCTCCACTAATTACTTCCTTCAGCTTGAATCCTGAGGATTTATTCCCCTTTTTCTTTATCCAAATGTGTTCATTTCCTCTTGTTTCATGGTACCTTTTAAAGAGCCCTTGGTGAGTGATCTTGTAAAATTGCTTTTAGAAAACCAAATACATAGAGCAACCAGATCTTCTTTGTCTGTACCGATGTCTCAGTGTACTGTAGTAACTCTGTGAGATGGGACTTGCTTTTGCAGAATCTGTGTTGACTCTTCCCTAGTAGTTAGTACTTACCCACATAATTCCGTCCCTCATATAGGCTTATGACTCAGTATTTCATTTTCTCTAACCTGGAATTCTTTCAAAAAATATGATGCAACTTTAGTCTGGTATTCTAATATGAAGGCAGTTGTAAGCTTAATGTTACACACCAATTTTTAGTTTAGCTGTTTCTTATGTAGAGAACTCCTGGGTGAAATACCATCAGGACCTTGCAATTTATTAATTTTAATTTTGTGGCTTTGTTCTCCAATCTCTTTGACACTTTGGTCTGAGTTAGAACCTCCACTGTGTTTCCCACAGAATTCAGGTGTGGGAACGTTCCCAAGGTTCCTCCATAATGAAAACCAATGCCGACAATTCATCCAGGTTCTCTGTTGCTCTACCTATTGCTCTTCCGGTGAAATAATGTGGTCATTACATGGCCTCGGATTATCATGGTCACTATTTAGAAGTATAAGGAACACACAATAGCTATTATAGGTATAAGATACAGCCATTCTATGAAGGCAGGTTTGTAGACTGTAGAAATTAATATATTTCTCCTGGCTACCTGGCGCTTTTTAATGTGAATCTCTGCACAGTACAGGTAAAGTCTAAACACATTGGATTACATATTAGTCAAAACCTGCTTCTTCACCTACATTAAAACTTTGGGTTCCTCCTCTTGTCTTGACAGATATAAAGAGACTTATGCCAACCCAGGATATGTTACTAAGGTTTAAAACTGAGTGTTTCCCATTTCAGTACAAACATAAGCGTTAATCTAGTTCTGTTATTAACTTCTTTAACAATTCTCTGGTGTAACAAAATATATATACCTCCAAATAGCAATAAGACCGTAACTGTTCAGATGATAGCCACTATGAATTCATGGTGGCTGCAAAATTCATTGGGGAACCACTTGTCTAGCTATCCATTACCTCAATCAGATTTTATAGCTTCCTTTCTGTTTCATCTCCACAGGAAACTCACTTAAAGACAATTTAAGGGCTAGATGCTTCCATATACTAGTGTAGTTGAGAGCTAAATACTGCTGTAAGAGAACCCTGGATTAGAATGACTGAGCAATACTAAACGAACTTTCTCTATCTGTCTTTCTGCAGAAAAGTACATCTTATTATTACTATAAATTTGACAGAAATCATGATGGAAGCTTCCAATACCTATTAATGTCTTCATGTTATACTATCATGTCTTGCAGCAATAATGCTTTTGACACCACCTTAACTGGCAGGCCTTTCTTGTTGTTATCATTGATGCAATAATAATGCTTTCTTTCTAACTCAGGAAGAAGGTTGCATTATTTAGTTTTACTTATACTCCTAAATATTATGATGCAGTGTGGCATGGAACATGACTCTCAGCAATGGTACCATTTACAGGAAACAGTTGTAAAGAAGCAAAAAGGTTAGCACTTGCTGCTAATTGAGGTCCTTAACTAATAACATTTTAAATCCTATGACAATCTGTTCATTAAACATTGCGATAGAATTGTTCATCATTCATGCCCTCTATTCAGCACATATCTGGAGTCATTGCTATGCTAACACGTTTCGCCAGTCTCTCGATTAGGTCTGACAAACATAAAGTGCGGTAGCATATAGTAGGACAAATTTATGCTTATTTTAGAGCCTGTGGTAATCCAGGCTTTTGAATCTAAAATCAGACAGCTACATCCTGGTTCAGCTGCATCACTACTTAGCCTCTGCTGCAGCACCACAAAAGAAAGAGACTACCTCACCACTAGCCTTTGGGACACTTGCCTTCCAGGCATCAAATGTCACCCACAAGGATTTACAGCACTTTTTTGTCATAAGGAGTGACCCAAACAGCAAGAACATCCTCTGGATGTGGCCCAGTTTGGCTTAAGACTAAGGACTAGCTCCTCTCTGTGGGCCTGCCACTGGGAACTGCATCTGCTCTGGGGATCCACACATGTCCAGCAGGCTGGGGCTTCACTTTGGTGACACATCACTGCCGTCTGAGCAGGGCGAAAGACACATATCGGAGAGGTAACCTGAGGCAGCTCTAGTGTGGGTTTGTGTCAGGGACTGGTGTACTGCTATTTCAGCCAAAAACTAGGAACTGTTATGCAACACTTCATAGTTGAAGAGCATTTTCTGGGGAAGCTGAAGGCATTGCAGTTGCCACTCTGCCCATCTGTGCTAGCACATGCTCAAGCTTACATGACAGTGAAGAGTCTGATCTTCTGCAAAGTATCTCCACTTTTCCAGTCACCACTGCAGAGGTATCTTCCCCTTCTGTCTGCTGCTTCAGATCACTGTAATTCAAGAATAGCACTCTGAAATTGAAGACTGACAGTTATGATTGGATAAGTACTAGAAATCAGGCCTGAAATGGAAGTCTGAATGAAGAATTAAGAAATGTTTATGTTTGGAAGGGTCTGCCTCCCATCACCAGGACTGTTTTTTTCTTGTCATTTTTCACCAGAAATCTTTCCTAGGCAAATACTTTCAGCTAGTTCACAGTTAAGATATATCTCTAACTTTTCAGGTAAATTATATAAATGATTTTCTTTGCTTTATAACCACTGTGCTTTTTAAAAAAATCAAGAACAAACAATCAGATGTATTTAAGTGAATATCTGGAGAATACAACCTTATGCCCTGCCATTCCTCTAAGTTAATATGACAAGACTTTGTTTTTTCACTTTGCCTGTATTTTCAGAGAGAGGGGACACTTTGAATTTAGAACACTCTCCTGCCCTGACAGCATTATAGTGTGAATTTATAACCTGATCCCAATCATTCTGTTCTCAGTTCAAGCAATTTCTGCCGAGGACTATATGCCTTGGCAGTTTCAGCTTGAGTTTTTGTGAGGGAAAACATGACTGAACTACCTCAGATAGAAAATATCACTTTAATTTTGACTCAGTTTCTTTAAAATTGTTTTTTGCCTAAAATATAACCTCATACAAGGGTGTGAAGACAAAGAAATTGCTTTTCTTGGTTTCCCTGGTTTACTTGATGTCAACGCTTTGGCTTTTCTTTCCAATCAGTAGTTGCCTTGAGCCAGATCCAGGAAAAATCTTTGACACCTGTAAGTTATCAAGGTTACATTTTCAGGTGCCTGAGCTTCAGCTGTAATCCAAGGTGTCTACACTTCCCAGTGAGTACATGGAGAGCACATCAGGTAAGAGGTGTGCACTAAAAATGTTCATGGTAAGCTGAGGAACACTTAGAGCTAAATGCTAAACTCTGATGTAGGCCTGAAATTTTGCTCCCCTCCAGATGTTACGTATATGAATTGGGTTTGCAAGGCACCCTCCTTGTGTCATTCACAATCCAGAGCTGAAAACTCACTCCCAAATATTCCTGGGTGGAACAGAGGAGGCGTGGTTTCCCCCTTTTTCATAGTAGCCTACCTCTCAAAGCAGAAAAAAGTTCAACATTTTCAGCCTGTAGAAAGAGCAACTTACATCATTCACCTGCACTATAAAACTGAAGAAAAAAGAAGTTAAAGGAGGTCTGATGAAGGAACCCCATCTACCCCACCTGTTGATGGTTCTTCATTATGAAACAAAAAATAACTGGGTTCCCTAGACTCAAAGGAAAGCAAACAAAAAAGAGCCATAGTCCACTGGTTAGGGCACACTAATGGGAAGAGAGAAGGAAAGATAGATTCCTACTTGCAGAGCTGGCTTATATTCCTGGTTGTTTTATTAATTTGATCATTAGAAGTTACGTACTGTAAAGGGTAGCTAAACTCAATCTAGGACAGCTGTGCTCTTGGAAATCGTAATATAGAAGTGAAATCCATGAATTTTGGAGAGAAAATGCTTGGACATACATCGCTGCTTCTGGCATTTCATTCCACCTCTGTTGGTAACATTTATAGTATAAAACTGCTATTTCTCTGCAGGCATCAGTAGCCTGAATCAGGGCTGTGGATTTCGCAAGGCAGGAGCTGAGCATCTAGAGGTTAAACATTAAAACCAAATGAATTTGGGTACCAAAAATACCCTGTCTCAAGAAATCACGAAACATTCAAGAAAAAAAAAAAAAGAGAGAAAGAGAAAGAGGTAAGAGAAGGGGATACAGTCCATAACAGAATATCCAGGATATATGAAAACTAATCTTTATAAAAATGCAGGCTACTATGAACTTCTGTGGCTTTAGTTTAATTAGCATTTTAAAATTGCGCTGTAGTTCTAAAAGGGACTAAATGTTGTGACCTTTAAGATAAGAAATGTCTTGTTAACCTTCAAGTACCTAGCCAGCTCATCTCTAATTCTCACTTATGAAGGAACTGATTTGACAGCTGTCATCAAATATATTCAGAATGATTCTGAGGTGTACATAGAAGTTTAACAGAGGTAAAGGGTTTATTGAATTGCTCTCTGGAGGGCCTGCTTGAATACTGTGCTGGACAACCAGATGCTGAAGTGCATTTTTGTTTCCTGTTCCTGAACTTGAACTGGAACTTTTAATCCAGGATTTTGGATTCCCTCCTCCAAGATTCACCTGATGTTTCCCCTTCATTCATGGAAGAAAGTCAAAATCATGAGACAAGAAAGAGATGGATGACTTCAAAAGGGTCTTATGTAAGTAATCACAGACTGCAGTGTGATCATTATATTGACATCAGACTATATTGCCTAACTTTCAGGTATGTGATGTCCCCATTTTATCAAGGACTAGGGAAGCTATTGCAAGATGGAGTAAGGATGAACCAGTCGTCTACCATAGACCAAGTTCCAGTGAGGCATGATGTACCTTTCCAGGCACCAGCGATCACTTGGAAACCTTCCCTTCCAAAATCCCCAAGAGAAATGACAACACTGATTCTTTAGCCTGAAACTGGATCAGAGCAATCTAAAAACACTTTGCAGTTCAGAAAATCAGCATAAGAAATACCTTTTACTGCAGTGGCAGTTCCCTATACCAAGTAAGGCCAAAGACTATAAAAGTTGATATGTTTGAAAAGCTTTTTATAACTACTATTTGACTCTGTTGTTTTGGGAAACACTTTGGAATCCTTGTAGCATTGTCTGAGGTGGAGTTCTAACCGCATTGGAAGGCACCAGAGAATATTTCCCTACTAAGTTAGAGAATCTTCCCTTCCAGTCACAACAATGTGGTTTTCCAAGGTTTTTGTCAGTGGTGGATCAGTGAAAGAACTGCTGAAATATTTGCTCATCAAAATACCTTGTAACATTTATATTCCCTGGGAGAGAGAGGAGAAAGAGGAAACTGATTAGCGTCTGTAATTGATGGTGAACTTCCAAGAAGAAGATATTAATTGGCTTCTGAGATTGTAATGTAGACTTAAGCCAATTTGCTTTTTATGCTAAAATATTTACCCAGGTAAAGATTTATGTCATGGCTGTAGGTTGAATGAATGGTTACCTCCTTAAACTTCTTGCTTGAGGATTTAGGAGTGATTATTTTCAGTGTTCATTTGCTGGTTTTTACTAATCTGAGGATTTACTGCCACTGGTGCTGATAAATTATTACATGATTTGATTTTGACCATCATTTGACATTTGCACTGATTAACTCCTAACCAATTTAAAAGAATTTGCAGTAGGCCTAAATAACTATTACATTCTCTTTGACTTGATTCCTGGTTATTTATTACTTTTAGTAAAATTAATGAAAAGCGTACTGAGTCATTTTTTTCTTCAATAGGTAGTTTTAGATGAGCCTCTGAAATTGAACCAATAACTTTCTGTCCTTTAGTTTAACCCTTTTGTTATTAAAAGGACAACATCACATACCTTAGGGTGACTTAATAAGACAGACAGACAGACAAGAGGGTATTATCCAGTATCAATGACTGAGCGCGTATTGGTTCTGAAGTGCTCGGTAACTGTACACGTGGTTTGGTAAAAGCAGAGATATCACTAATTCCAATTTTATTCAGACTACACTTTTCCAATATGATTTCCTGTCTCAGAATGGAAAAAAAAAAAAAAAAAAAAAAAAGTTGCAGTGCACAAAGAAGTTTTTGACAGATGATCTTAATTCAAATCAGATTAACATCAACTTTTATAAAAATTTCCTGTGAAGCAGAAATTCCCCAGAGCCAGCAGCTGTTCTGTGAAAATGACATTGTCAGCTTGACTAAAAATAGCAATAACATTGATTTATGAGAGTAGTTGCAAGGGGTTTCTGTATTCTCCTACCCACAGCAGATCTGTTGGTGGGATGCCAAGAGTTTGACCCTGACACTCACAGCATCTATAGCTCTGGGACAGACAGAAACCTCTTTTGGGTCCAGAGGAACTGTGCTGAATCCAAGATGCTTTGAATTAAGTATTTCAAGCTTAATGACCTAGTGGCTTCATGCAGAACTGTCTCTTCACAAAATTTCTGAAACTCCAAAAGAGAGTTATCAGTGGCTACAATGGCTTGATTTGTCTTGCAGTCAGCTGAAACAGTGAGGTTTGCAACAACTCTCAGTTGCAGCCCTGGTATGACCTGATTGTGTTGCAAGTCTAGTCCTCATTTTGAAAATTAAGTTTCAAAATGTGCCTCAAGTGTAGCCAGAGACTCTTTCTCCAGCTAAGCCTGCAAAGAGGCTGAAACAATAGCTCCAGGAGCTGAAGTAACTAGGCTCTTTTGGAGGCCTAACTGGAGGAGATGGATGTCCATCAATCCACATATTCAATGGACCCCATCACCATTACAGTAAAGAATTCATATAATAATAAGAGAAAAGAGCTACACAGCCAGATCTGCTATCCTGTCAGAGAGGAAAACCAAAGTTACCAACTACTACTTCCCATCTGAAGTGCCAGTACATGTTGCACTGTAATGTACAGCTTCTCTGAACCTAAAGTAATGGAAACTACCACTTGCTTCTTGCTGCAACCTGTAGTTCAACCTCTGTTCCTGGGGAGAATGGAAAACAGGGGGGAAAAAAAAAAAAAAAAAAAAAAAAAAGGGAGAGAGAAAACAGCACTCTAGATTTCCAAAATGGAAAATTTGGCTCCCAGAGCAATAACCTGCATTGTGAGGAGCAGAAACAGCAGCAGAAGTGATGAGGGAACAGTGAAGCATGCAATATGTGAAGCAGGATCAGGGTTCAGCTGCAAAAACATATGACATGCCTTTGAGCATTTGAAATGTCTGCAAGTGGGCAGTGGATATGACAAAGGACTGGAGCCTCCATGACAACAGCTAGATCCCAGCATGATTTCCCATAGTGCCTAAAATGGTTCTGTATTATTATCATTATGCAATTGATTTATGTCCTGAGTGTTTAAATTCTCATGATAGCCAATGGAGGGTTTGAGTCATTTGCCCACATATGGTGCCACCAGAGGTGCCCTGGAGTGAGTGCCTGAGACACTTGCAAGGCACTTGCAGGCATCGTACAGGACCTATGTGTGTCACACACCTCCTGGAAGGGCATCTGGAGACCAGGCAGGATGACTCAGAGCATCCCAGATGGTGTTGGAGACCTACATGTGAGCAACTGAATTGAAGTTGGAATTAAATCACACTTCAGTGAAGTACACAGACCCGTTCCCCTCACTCCACAGCTAAAGTTGCATTTGCTAAGGCAAACAGCTTAGCATTATGCTAAACTGTAATATAATGCATTGTACGCTAAGCTGTAATGTAATATGCATTACCTAGGTCCTTGCTCTCTACAAAGATGAAACACCTTGTTCACAAAGAAAAATTCTTAGGTGCCTGGAGCTGGAACATACTGTGAAACAATATTTTTGATATAAAAATCTTGGCAGATGTGTTGGATGTCAGGAAGACTGTGGATTCCAGGTAAAGAATCCCTGGTACCCAACAAAAAGTGCCTATAATCCCAGATAGAGCTGTTTTATCAAGGCACAGTCTGTCTCCATGTCTTACATAGGGATCCTTGACATCCATACTGGATGTGACTGCATAGAGGAAGGCTGTGACCCAAAAGTGAGGCCCTGCAATGGGCTGTATGGGAATGCTCAAGTGCCTTTGGTGGATCTGAATGTCAGCCCTGTTTCAGGACCCTAAGTAGTTTTGTAATTTCTCCCCTGATAGATTTAAAGGAATAGACAAAAAATAAGATGGAACTTCACTTTTCCTCAATTGTATAAGCCACAGACGCTTTGTATTTAATAAAAGGTACCACTTGATGTTGCTTTCCTGTGGTCCTTTTTATGAAGTGTTACTTTTCAATGCACCCTAGGAGGAAACAATAATAAGCTTTGCTACAGTTGCTGCTCAGAAACCATTAAAAACATCATCTGTCCTTGCCCTGTGAAAATGTGCCCTCTGAGAGGCCCTATGAACATTGATTTTTAGAAAATAAAGAAGATAATTACTGGCCAAAGAAGCTTCATATTTTTACTTAGGGAAAAAAAAGAGCAAGTCTGAATGTCAGAGATCACATGAATCACAGCAATATTTTGCCCATGACATTGCAAAGTTTGGTAATAACTGAAGTAAGCTGGTTGATAATAGGCAATCTAGAAATTCAAATGCCTACCTGAATGCTCTCTGACTTCATAAAATTGGATACAAAGTTATCCTACCCCATGCTTTGACCAGAAATTCCTTAGAGTCATGTTAGCAACATTTGACCCAGAACATGTCAAATGCCACTTTCTAGTAACACCTCCTTTTACTTTTGAACCTGAAATTAGCACAAATTTTAAAGTCAAAAAGATTTTTAATCCAAAATTTGCAAAACACAAAAAGAGACAATAATTCTAGAAATCTGTTAAATACATATTAAATACATATATTTATTTTTAGCATTTCTGGGAATATGGAAGTAACTCATATGGAGGCATCATGAACAGGAATGAAGACTCTGAACTGGCTTTGGGGAACTGTGAACCACCTGTCTTTGTTTCTGTAACTCATCTGCTGAATAATACTGGGAAAATCCACCTCTTCCTCCCAATACTGCTTTGTCTTCAGTTAAATCAAACAATGCTGTGTTTGGCCATGAAGTATCTTGAGAGCTGCCAACACAGACTCTGCTCCACAGCTGGAAGGTGTTGTTACAGTACGTGATTTTCAGCGGAGTCAATGGGACCAGAGTCACAACAGAGATAACATGACAACAGCTAGATGCAATACCAAGCAGGTAAAAAAGTTCAGGGTTTTGAATAGTGACTTTGGCCTGCTTAGTTGCATATCAACAACTGCCTTTAAAATCTATAAAAGTCCTATTAATAATGCAGGAAGGGAAGAAAAATAGAGCAGTTAAGGCTGCGCTAATATAAAGTAAGGCTTTTGCTTTAAGGATATACTTAATCCTCTTCTTTTTCATTGTAAAGCTTTATAAGAAAATATCCTGTATGACTATATTTTAGACTGTACGGAAAAGACTAATTCCTTTCTTTCAGAAAAAAAATTAATTGGGACAGAGTGGCTCTCCGTTTGCTGCTGCTAATCCTATTTCGTTTGGAAATAAACAAGGTCAACATACACACCATGAGAGAGGAGAGGGGCAGAGCTGCAGTTTTTGTCTCCAGTGATGCCCGTTACTTGCAAGCCAGCTGCTGGAGGCAGCCAGCGCGGCAGTCACCTCGTCCATGCCTGCGCCTCTGCCAGTGCCAGCCCTGCAGTGATAGTCCCAGCAGCGCAGTCACCCCACCGTGCTACCTGGCCCATCTCAATGCACCACTGCCAGTGATTGCGTCTCACTTTGCAGGACCTCGTTCTCTAAATCTGAATTGCTTTCATGGCACCAAAGGACGTTAGAGATGGGCATTAGGTTACTGCATTTCGAAGGATGCTACTGGAAGGTGTAATAGTGCTCAGTGCAAAGATCCTGCATGATTTTGCTCCAGTACTAGAGGCAAAAGAATCACTGGGTTGTGCTCAGTGTTGCAAGACTGTTAATTAACTCGGACAAGAGATGAGGTTAATTAGCACAGCACTGTACTGGCATACCCCTGCTCCTTGCAGAGGGCATAAGAGTGTATTTATCCAGCTTTGTATCCTGTCAGGTGATCTCACTGCAATCCCAAGTTAAAGCCCCAAAATCTCTCTGTGTTTTGCAGAGGGACCTTCGGCCCCTTAGAGAGGCTGAGCCTGTGCAGCAGCAGGTACCTGCAGTACTCGGAGGCTGAGAGCTTGTCCTGGATCTAGCCCCAGGCCATTCATACCCACTGTGTGTTATAGCCAGTCTGATGTGAAAAGGCTGAGATGGATTTTGCTACCTTGAAAACTTGGAAGCACAGGCCATTCACAGAGGAGCTTGGCCACCTCACCTCAGTCCCTCCCCTTATAGGCACGAGGATAGAGATCGATAAACATTAACAAGTGTTAAGTGCTTTTCAGCTGTCTCTAGCATCTCCATTTAAGGGCAGTGACTTGTGTTTGCCTGAGTTGTCAGACAGTGTGTCATTCCTTCATTAGTCACAATTTATTTATACATTTCTGCATAATTTTAATGTATGTCAAATATGATTCATCTCGGATACTACTTCTACTACTACACAGCTCTTACTCAACTGCTATTTCAGAATAATGCAAACTTTGGGAGACCCCTAAGATAGGATACAGATCTTAAAGCTGCAGAAGAAAAAAATAGGTGGAAAAAAAGTCACACTAAGAGCATGAAGGTGAATGTCATGATTAAAAAAAAGACAAAAAGGTGTAAATGAACAGGTGCTATGAGTGCACATCAAGTATTTCATCCAGCACAGACAGTCATCTGGGGTTCAGCAATATTCAGCTCTAGACACCTTCACAGAGAGAATCATTCCAGCCTCAGAATAGACATCTAAAAGAATATGAAAAATTACCCTCTTGAAATGTCCTTTCTCTCTTTTTACAGTAAAGTGAGTCTAGACATCTAGTTACATTTTCAGAAGTCAAGAGTTAGGTAGATGAGCCCTTGCTTATGTTAACTCAAGATGAAAAAAACAAAACAATACAAAGAGGTCGGTCAATCCCATTCCTAACATAGACATTCTTGAATGGTTAGGAGCTGTGGACAAGCAACACACACTGCGCAACCACCCTTTGCTTCCCCCACATACCCTCATACTGGTAGGAGACACAAGTGACTCTGCAGACTGTGGAAACATCAGAGCCTGCTTCCACCCGGGAGCTGCAGAGTCCTGATCTTCCCACCTCGGTGGAGCACTGCTGATTTCAGAGAAACACCAGGAATGCCCAAGGATTCAAATTCTGTGATTCACCAGCAGAACAAGCGATTAGCTCTTTAAAGGCATCGCTGATCATCTCAAACCATCATTTGGCAGTTACCTTATGCAGCAGACTCTTCAATTGATGCTATTTGGTGTGTATAGAGCTGCCAAAAGGCAGACATTGGCCAAAAGTTTAATATACAAGCTTTCTGAAAGCCAAGCACAGTCAGGGATCCTGAACTTTTTGCAAGTATTATTAAGACTTCCTCAACCTGTATTGCCACAAGGCTGAATTTTCTGTGCGGGTGGCCAGTGCATGCATCCATTAATCAGGAGTATTTCAACAACAGAAGGACAGCACGATATCTCTGTAAGCAAATGGCAGAGGCCCAAATTAAGTGTCTGATAGATTAGTAGATAGATAAAATAACTTCGTCCCTCCTCTAAGCCCTGGGAGACTCCATTCAAAACCTTGCTCTCTCATCTGGACAAGGGGCATGAAATCTCTCTGAGTACACAGAGCAATGGGAGTACAGATGCCCCTTTCTCTTTCTGGCCTGAACTCCTGATACAAAGTGTGATGCTCCAACAGGGTATCCTGAAAAAGCCCCAAGCACTGTGGATTCAAGTTCCCGTTTTGACTCAGCTTAGAGATTTGAACTTCAGTTTCCTTCCTCCCTACCTGAGCATCTGAACCATCTGGCTGATTCTCTTTCTCATGTCTTCCATTTTGTCCTTTTTCTCTTGGGGAGAAAATCTGGAGTGGACCATTCAGGCAACTGATCTGACGCTGGCACTTAAAGCCAATCGAGACCTAAGATCTGTAGCAGAGAAAAACATTTGCCTGACACATGGTCAGCCTGGCTCTGGTTAGATGCACAAGGCAAGGAACCTACCCTTTTTCCCTGATATTAATGAATTCTTGCTCACAGATTTCACAAGAGCCTTCCCACAATGGTCACCTCTTCCCCTGTACTGCAGAGGGAGAGGGCACCTAGACAAGGCTGAGCATTATATGCAGAGCGCCTTGAGCTGGGACACTCCTGCTAAGAGCACTGGGGCATGCAGAGCAGAGGGACGCATGGGGGTAAGGATCCAGGCACAAGTACCTGAAAAGGCGGGAAACACTGAGCCGTGCCAGTGAGAAGCTTCGAATGGAAAATACATGTGGAAATATTAACATCTATAATTAACTTCCTTCTTGGTGGCTCAGCGCTGCCCATTTGTTCTCTAGAATAAAGCCAAAAGGTGCTCTTTAAAAATTGACTGTCAGGGACAGCTATCCTGAAAAACTCTGCCATTACTAGAGGCATTAATCACAGTGTGCCTGTAACACCTTAAAAAGAAATCAATCCAAAATAATTGAAGCCTTTCTAAAGACCTGACTCAGGTTCTTGCATTGACTCTGGTCATGTCCAGCTGATATCAGAGGAGTGAATGATGACTTACTAAATTCATGTAGTTTGTTTCTAAGTTAGCTCAAAAAAGGTATGCATGCTGCAGATTATTTACACTTGAAAATCCTGCTTTTAAATAAAAGTACTTAAAAATTGCACCAACAATAATAAATTAAAATGTCAGCCTTACTTAACCTGATAGAGAGATAGATGTAGAGCTGTAATTCACAGACCATGGGGCTGGAAGGCCCTTAAGAGATCACCTATTCCATCTCCCTCCCCAAGGCAGGTTCAGGTGTACTTATGCCAGTCTGACAGATGTTTAAAGAATTTTCAATGACAGAAATTCTTCAGACTTTCTCAAATGTTTAGCCTTGGTTCTATATAGGACAGTACCGTATCTCTTATTCTTTTTTGTCCTTCTCACAGCAAACATGGAGAAGACTTTATTCCCTTTTTTTTTATAGCTAGCTCTTAGAAATGTGATCTCACATCTGCCTTACAGTATTTCTTTTCTAAATCAAAGAATGCCAGTCCTTCCTTCAGCTTTTACTGACATGTTTTCTAGCTCACGTTGCCATGCACTTCCCTTCAGTGATGCACATCTTTTCTGAAATTAGGTAATAAACACTGCTCACAAATCCACTCATGCATCGCGAGGATCAAATAGGAAGAATTACTTTCTGACCTTTTCAGATATTTCTCCTGTTTAAACATCCAAAGATGTTTTTCACTTTTTTCACAGTGGCACAGCATCACTGATTCATGCTTGCCCTGTGAATCATTGTAATCCTTCTGTCATTCACAGAACTGCTGTCTGGTCAGTTTTTCTCTGTCCTGTCTTTGTGCAACCTACAGCTCTTGCCTGCAACTGAAACTTGCTCTCTTGAAACTGTAGCCGATTTTATTTGAACCATTTCTTCATTTGGCCTCGAATATCTGAAATTCAGATCCTACCATCCAACATGCTTGCGAATCCCTCCAGGTTGGTGCAGTCTGGTAATTTAATAAATACTCTTCTTTCATCCAAGCTACTCATGCGAATATTGAAGAACAAGGCTTGGAGGTGATAACTGTGGATTTCTATTCAATACATCCTTCCCACCTGACAGTGAACCTTCAATAACTGTTATCCAAGAAGCTTCCCACCATCAATCCACCCACCTAAGAGTACTTGAATTTAGAATATGTTTCCTGTCTGTTTTCAAAAATATAATGTGAGACAGGTACAAGAGCTTTACTATTTCTCCTTTATCCATATTTTTACAAGGTTTGTTACCATGCTGGTTAGTTTGCTATATGTTTGACAAATCTATGTTTGCTGACAGTCATTATTATTATCTTCTAGGTGTTTACAAGAGGTTTGCTTCATTGTATTTCAATTTTTTTCTTCCTGAAAACTGAAAGTATGCTGTCAATTTGTAATGCTTTGTCTTTTTTATTCCCCCATTGTAAAAACACAAGAATTTTTTTTGCCTTTGTCTGATCTGGTGGAAGCTTAACGCAACTCCAGCTCCTCTACTCCTGAATACACCCATGAGGAGGGCAAAGAGCATTCCTGGAGGACTGCTGGTGAGGATAAAATAGGCTGCTCATTTACCTTAAGGCTACACAGCAGGCAGATATGTAGTCTTTATAGCTGAGAGTGTCCTTGTTTTGTCAGCTTATGGACATGTTTCTCTAAAACCGATGAGTTCCAAAGCTATCTGCAAGCCAAGAATGAAGATAATGAGCAGTTGGTACGTTTACACTGATGATAAAAGAAAGCTAAGAAGTGAGAAGTGGGGTGGCGGACCCCAGCATGTCCACAGTCCTTAGTTGTTAGCTGGTTCTGCTTTGCAATGGCATTAATGAAAACACAGAAGAACCTGGCTCTGGGGAGGCTCCTGTGGAATTGTACTCAGCACATCCTTCCCATCTGACTGTGCTCTCTACGGGTGCATTTTACTGTAAAAGAGCAATGCTTCTGTATCCTTGTTCACATTTATGGAGGAGCAGAAATATGTATATATGGATGGGGTAGACAGACACATGCTTCCCTGCCTCTATCTGCTCCGAGCTGGCCAGACACAGATTAGCTCTGATAAAGAAGTCAGAGCTGCACATGTTGTTATGCAGGATCTGTGTCAGCAAGATACATTGGCCTGGGCTAAAAAGTCTATGGTAGCATTTAGGTTGCAGCTTGCTCCCTCCTGAATGGCTGTGTCAGAGAGAGAGTCTACAGACTACACCCAGCTGTAGGTCATTCCACTATATGTAGAGACTGAGTGGTGCCCTTTGAAACAGTGCAGGAGCTCTTCATTACAGAGCCCTGCCTCAGCCTTATGGGTAACCAAGCCTGGGTAACCAAGCCTCATGCATTTGTACACAGTAAAAAAAGCACAGTCATCTGGACGCTCACTCTGCAAGGGTGGATTCCTAATATTGTATGAACAGCATAAGTATTGCCATCACATAAATGAATAGAAGCCATATTGTTCCCATTCATGGTAATCCAGTTAACTTTTGCTGCCCCCATGCCACCATATCAACCCCTTTTAAACAAAGAGGGAAACAAATGGAAAGAGAGCTTCCATTATGACGCCTGTTTCTTGCATCTTTGTTTTCACATTCATCATTGCCACACAGTAGTTGCCAAGTTAAACAATTGTTGCTTCTATTTGTTCATTTGAACATAAAGACACAGTTCCGTGGCCTTATACAGCTATTTAATTATTTTGAATAAACACGATCAGACTGAAAATAACTGCAAAAGAGTAGATCACAGCATATAGTTTTTACCCTCTTCATTGCTTAATTAATAGTGTATTGGGGCAGGGTATAGTGGGTACATATACCAGATATGATCAGAGAAATTTCCTTCCCACCACTCTATTTTTACACCTAGTATTAGTACATACATATAATGTATTTTAAGTCTTGAGTTGCATCATAATGGGTATGGACTAATAGACTACAAAGGATTTGATATTTCTCAAAGAGGGGATTAGCAAATGCATGAAACAGATCTTCCAGCATCACAGTTTCTTGCCCACCTTGTCTCTATTCCATTTGTATCTGCACTACCTACATGATATGCACTCTCCTCCTACTTTATCATGCCCAGATAGATGCTGGGTTGACCTGGGAAAAAGCACATGACAAGTATATCCCCATGCATTCTGCACAGTTACACATAGATGCTTCTTATATATGTGAATCATTTGCATTGTATTCAAATAACAGTGACCGGAAGGACAATCTGTAAATGGCCTTTAGTTCTAGGAATTTTTTTTCTTCCAGGGTTTTGCCATAATCTAACATCATAACTGATCATGGCAAGACGCTTCTCTTGTGATATACTAGGGGTCAGAATAGATGACTTGGGAATTCCTCGTGGCTTTAAATTGAGCAAATATTGTCAGTATCACATTGTACTCCTTGCTAACCTTCTGCACTGCCATGAATTTCAGGCAAATATTCCCATTTTTATTTCATACAGGACAGTTATTAAGTACCCAGAAATAAAATTTTAGAACACATTAAATCCTCTGAGAGAGAACATCCAGCTTGTTCATTTCATCTCTAAATACATCTGCAGGTTCACATTTCTCCTTAAGTCCACATTATTCTTTATTATGAAAATATACCTTGGATGACATAGATCCGAGTTTAGCTCATGGTGGAGTTAGGACTAAACTATGTCCGTGGTCCAGAGGTAAAGAATATGGCCTTTTCTACCTACAGCTACATTTCATGGAAGGATATATATTTGACTTAACTAAAAAATCACTCCCTTCCATTTTCTGTTGCTGCTCTGTAACCTAGACATTCAAAGATTTATGAAGCAACAAATCTTTTTTTCACTGACACACTTCTAAGAAATAATTTTTCAGTGCAAAATAACAAATGAAAACAACTTTTCTTCTAAAGTTCCTTCCTTTTACATTTTTAACACTCTCCATCTATACTGACTAAAGTTACACCTGAAATATAGTTACAGAGGTTTTCACATAATCACAGAATTACAGAACAGTTGAGGTTGGAAGGAACCTTTAGAAATCGTGTAGTCCAACCCCCTGCTCAGGCATGGTTACCTAGAGCACATTGCCCAGGACCATGTCCAGATCGCTTTTGAATGTCTCAAAGAATGGAGGTGCCACAACCTCTCAGGGAAGCCTGTTCCAGTGCTCTGTCACCCTTGCAGTAAAAAAATTTTTCCTTATGTTCAAGTGGAACTTCCTGTGTCCCAGTTTGTGCCTATTGCCTCTTGCCCTATCACTGGGCACCACTGAGAAGAGTCTGGCCCCATCGTCTTTACACCCTCCCTTTCAGGGCATCAGTCTTCTCCAGGCTTAACAGGCCCAGCTCTCTCAGCCTTTCTTCCTATGAGAGATGCCCCAGTCCCTTCATCATCTTAGTGGCCCTTCACTGGACTCACACCAGTACGTCCATGTCTGTCTTGCATTGGGGAGCCCAGACCTGGACACAGTACTCCAGATGTGGCCTCACCGGGGCTGAGGAGAGGGGGAGGATCACCTCCCTTGACCTGCTGGCAACACTCTTCCTAATGAAGCCCAGGATACCATTGGCCTTCTTGGCCACAAGGGCATATTGCTGGCTCATGGCCAACTTGTTGTCCACCAGGACCCCCAGGCCCTTCTCTGCAGAGCTGCTTTCCAGCAGGTCAGCCCCCAGCCTGCACTGGTGCATGGGGTTATTGCTCCCTAGGTGCAGGACCTGCACTTGCCTTTATTAGACTTCACGAGGTTCCCCTCTGCCCATCTCTCCAGCCTGTCCAGGTCTCTCTGAATGGCAGCACAGCCATTCTGTGCACTCTGGTGCATCAGCCACTCCTCCCCGTTTTGCATCATCAGCAAACTTGCTGAGGGTGAACTCTGTTGCTTCAACCAGGTCTCTGATGAATAAGCTGAGCAAGATTGGACCCAGCATTGACCCCTGGGGGATACCACTAGAAACTGGCCTCCAACTAGACTTTGCACCACTGATCACAACCCTTACCTCAGGGAAGTGGGTGACATGAGAATCTTCTTCTTCTTGTGGCTTTGGGTGCCCTTCAGGATGGCCTTCTTGACCTTCAGCACTGTGGTCTTTGCCTCTGCCTTTGGGGGCACAGCCTCATTATTCGCCTTGTGTGCCATCTTGGGCAGGCAGAAGCCAAAAGGGGCTTTCATTTTTTTTTTCTTAAGTGTTTTCGCTGTGTCAGTGTATTTCAGAGAAATTGTTACCTGAAGAAATTGTTATAATTCCTATTTTTAGACTGTAAGGTTTGAACTTGAAATGAGTTGAGTTAACCTGTAACAGGCAATAACTGCATTTACTGCAATGTCTTTTATATAGTCTGTTCTTTTTGTATACTGGTAGTTCTGCAGATGAGTGTGTTTAGCATGTTGTTTGGCAGATAGCCATTGCTGAAGCCCTGGGAGAAGTAAGTTCTGTCAAGGTGACATTTTTTGTTCTGAAAATGGGGTTTTGAAATAGACTACACAAAGATTTTAGTTCAGTGTGGGAAAATTCTTTACCTCTATAACCATTCTTAATCTAGAGAGGAAACAAAAATACAGCAAAATGCTTGTATGTTGATTTTTTTGTTGTTGTTGCTCTCTCTGGTTGTGTGTAATTTTCTTTTACTTCTAAAATGTTGGAGAATAAAAGAACATATGTATATATTTTAAAAACATTACAAAGGACTTCTAGGTGTCCACTGTGAAGCATCTTAATTGAGCCTGATTAAGATATTCAAAGAGCCGCTGCTTGCTGAACCTACGTAAAATGGAGTTCTTTTGAAGTAACTCAAATCGGCTCTCACAAATTGAGGTACTCAACATTTTAGAATGCTTGGACTAAATATACCTCTCCTCATTAAGGAAAAGTAAGTTTATATTCTGAGGAAAGATGCGAGGCCTGATCTTGCAAACCCTTCCACACACAATTAATGTTAAGCCTTGATACCACATGCATATTATTGGGATCAAAGTTTCATCTGTGTACAAGCTGTTGTCTCAAAACACTCACAGAGAATTTTGAGTACATCTCAATTTTTGCCTTAAAAAAATACCTTGATCCTACAGAACCTTTGAGTAACAGTAGATGGGAATTATTCTATTGACTTCATATTCCAGACTGGACAAATTATAGGACTTTAAAATTAAATTAACTATATAGAGACTACAATCATAGTTGGAACTAGTGGCTGAAATGGCTTAGTATACACATACATGCTATGTATGTCACGTATATATGTCATGCTGGAATTTGAGAGAGGAATGACACAATTTTTCTACCTACAGGTAATCTGACAATCATGGCATACTGGGATTTTTTTTCCCTTTGTGTGAACTTTCATGTAACCTCTTGCTACTACCTCTAAAGTCCTACCTCATGCACTGCTGGCACTGTGGTGAATTGCCTCTAATGGGATTTTCCCCTGGGCATAAACTTAATCACACACATACATTTTTTGCTAGGAGGAAAGCATGGAATGTTCAAAAATATTAAGTTGTGTTATTCCTTTCCCAGTGCTATTTCACTGCAACTACTAAAGCCCAGTAGTGGCAACCATTTTAGAAGCAGACCTTCTATTTACTCCAGTATAGACTAAAAACGCCAGTCAGGCTGTCTCCAGATGGTATCAGATTAAGCTATGTGACTTCCTCTTCTGCAGACTAGCAGTGCCAGGAGATCCAGCATATGCCAACACAGTCCTGTTTCCCAGAAGCCATAATACCTTGTTGTGCAGTTTCTGGAACTTGTCCAGTTTGCAGACTCCCCACAGGTCTGCAGGCACCTGAAAAGTTGAACTTTGTTTTTCTTTGTCCTCCCCTGGTCTTCTCCTTTACACCAAAACAGAGCATGAGAAGCAGACACAAGAGTGGGACTTCTGGCTGCCTACCAGGAGACTTCCTTCTGCCAGGGCAATGTAGCCTATAGGGGGTAAACTTGACAAAATTATGAAACAGTCTTGGTTCAGACTAATTTCTGAAACAATTTTCTGCAACTTTCCTAATATCACACTTATCAGCTGTGCAGCTCCACTCTTCACAGCTGTTTTAATGTCTTCTGTCTCAGAAAAGGTGTGTCTGGTCAAATCCTGGTCAGAACTCTGACAGATTTTCAAGAATACTACTGCCATTGCTCTTCTCAGTAGTAGATTTTCTCCTTTGTACACAAATGAAAATATGAAGACTACCTATACGTGTGGGAAATGACTACAGATAACTAGGATTTCATCTACAAAGACACCTTGCATAGCATTTCTTATACCAAACTGCTTCTTATTTATCTTGGGAATTTTTTTTTTTATCTCAGCCACTAACACAAAACTTTTCTGTAGTCATTACTTCAGTTCCCACAATACTGATGACCTGTGCACCATTGGTTGTTAGCCATTTATAAATGTGCGACACTGAACATTTTACAAAGTTCATTCATCTTTACTGCAAAGTAATTAATGCCAAAGAGACAACATATTTTTATATGCATGTAATTAATGTTATTATAAATGGGGGGTGGAACGGAAAGAAAAAGCAGCAAGCAAAGTAAATTAGTTCCACAGAGGTCCAGGAGATTAAATAGTAACCTTTTATTGCTTGTTCAGGAATATGTAATGCTTCCCTCGTCTAGAGAGCATAAAGACAAAAATTAATGAAAGGGTAGGAGGTCTTCACAGGCTCCAGAGGAAGCTGATGGGCTCCAAAGCAGCTTGTCAAATAGAGCACCAATATAAAATCTGTTTCAACATTGAAGGAATGTAGAAAGCAAAGGGCAATACAATCTTCTGCTACTTCTCAGATACAGCTACTGCCAAAAGTGAACTTGCACTTTCAAACTAATGAAAATGCTGGATCAGACTCTTTGCTGCTTTTCTGGTACTGTTGCAGTGAAACAGAAGGAATGGCTCCAAAGTGAACAGCAAGTGGTTCCCAGGAGGAATTCCCATATGCATGGAGGTATAAGCAGCCCCAATATCCCTTCCCTTAGGCCATTGGCATATACAGGAATTTAATGAGTAACAACAGGCATGGCTGTGAAATATACACACAATAGGCAATTGCTCATGAAGGGTTAATGTCCTGTTTCTATAGCTAGGCAATGTTTTAGAATTGCTCTAACCAGGCTGGGATGGAGAAGGGATTTAACCACAGCACCTCAACATTTGTCTAAACACAAATTCCGCAGACTGTTAAGGTTTTAATGATTCTGTGAAGAAAGCTTTACGTAGCATCAAGCATCACTTGACTTTTAAATTGTGAGTGCTCAGCTGAAGAAAGGAATGCTGATTATAAATAAACACAGTTACTTGCAAAGTCCTGGATGTCTGTCTCCTCACTTCAAAATAATCGTCCTGGAAGAGGTAGTCCCCAGACCCTTTTTGTTCTATTCTTATCTAGTCGTCAGTCATCATACAAGAAGGGATGAGAAGGATGCTGCAGAGAAAGAAGATCCACGTGTGCTTTGAGGCTTTTTTGGTATTAAGAGATTAAGGTGCATCTTCCATGAGACAAGGGTTTGTCTGCATAGGGTTCATCTTCTTGAACTTATACATGTCCACATTGTGACTTTGCTTACTTCACTCTTTCTGATCTGTTTGTGTCTCAGGCTTTTTCTTTTAAACTAAGAATTTTTGAAAATGTCTCCAAATAGTCTGTGCAAGAACTGAGTTCCTTTTTCCTCAGTGATATGCACTCTGGACAGCTGTGAAAAAAACCTAACGAGGAGCAGTGAGAGCTTTAGTACCTGGAAGGTTTAAAGCAAGACACAAACCACAATAGTAGATCTGAAATAACAAATTATACTACCGTAACATAAGGTAAATTAGAAATCACAGGAGGAATTTTACATCTATAAAGTTTATGATTTTCTGCTCAGAACACAAATCACCACTGATTTAAGCTCAGTTTAAAAAAATCAAATCCATCTGACAGAGGTCAAATTTCTCAGAAAACTCCATTCAGCAGTATTGCCAAGACAGAGGGCTCAGAAACAGCAAAAGGAGTTTAAAACTTGTAAGTCTTTTAAAAAAATAGTGACCTTTGTTATTTTGAAGTTAGTTTAATACTTCCAAAGTAAAAAAAAAAAAAAAAAAACCCAGAAAAGCATTACATTTCCCTTGAATTACTACCCCTTAAGACATTTAGTGACACTCAGGTCATGATTTGAAGTTTGTTCCGAAGGCTGCTTATTTCATTCAGTTTTTTAATTTCCCCAGAACTATCTGGAGGTTTCTCATTGTGAGACTAGGATGAATGTCCTAGCTGCAGAGACAGAACAGTATATTCAGATACATAGCATGTATTGATAACTACTAACTACTACCCATACTGCCTAACATGCCTGGACTAGAAATACTAAAACACACTGATGACACTGTCACACTCTACTATAGCAGAACACATAGGGTACAGGAACAAAGATGGCTTGAATCATCTGCTCCAGACCACCAGTCATATTAATATGTTCATAATTATAAACTACACTATTAATTTTCATCACTTTATGTGCTTTATTATATTGACTGTTAACTTTATTATTTTATGAATTATTAATGGCAAAATAAAATAAATACAGGTTGTAAATGCAAATTTATAAAATTTCAGAAAATAGGTAGATGAGTCAGCAAAGAATATAACATGAAAAAAGCAATGGGAAACACAGGGCCTGATTTTGAAATGAGTGGACCATCAGAATAATTTTCCCCGTACAAATGATGCCATTATTCCAAGTTGCTGTTTTATGGAACAGACTAGATGATTTTGGTAATCCAGGTTAATTAATTTCATGTCAGTCAACTTTTCTATTGGATAAGCTCATGCTGCAGAGACCAATTTAATGTTTTTTAAAGTTAATAGGAACATTTCCTTCCCTGCAAGAAGTGTTGAACCAAAAGTCAAAACTGGCCTGCTATATCCAGTGAGGCCAACAACGACCTAGAAAATTGAAGGACTAAAAGACGATCTGAAGTACAATAGGGTCCAGTCCAAAGTACTCCACTCAGGCAGAAGGGCGAAAGACTGGGTAGGCAGCAGTTCTGCAGAAGAGGATCTGATGAGGAGGTGGTTCACAATGCAAGTAAGAGTCAATAACAATTCAGTGTTAATTGACTTAGTCACGTGTTAAGTCATCATGGACTGAACTTATGTGGCCCTGTTTGCTTTTGGAAGTTGAGATGTCTGTACTACATTCAGTACACAAGTCATCCTTCACTATTTCTGTTTTGCATGAACTTCTGCTTCAGTTACTGCCCTACTTGTATCGCATGCTCACAGTGTATGTTCACAGAACAAGGCTCTGAAGAAGTCCACCCTGTACGCTCCAGGTTTTCTAGTGAAATTGCAGAGGGCGATCTGGGTATTATTATACAAGGTTCAATGGATGCTTCTTCTCTCATCCATACAGTGCTTTAGGATACATTACACATCTTATTTAGAGAAGGAAAATAAGGTATTATATTTTGCTTTTCAAAGGGATATTCTCATTGTGAATACTAGTCCATTTTAATAAAAATGCCGTAAACAAAAATTTAATATGTTCCTTGACTTTGATTCTCCTTGCCCATTTCTGTCATGTTATAATCACATTTTCCTGGCTTGGAAATATTTTTTTTCTTTCCTATTGCTGTGTGAAATGTAAAACTGATGGTGGAAATTGACTTCAGGCCTATTCCGGTAAACACAATGAAAACTAAGTGCTGTCAAATGCATAAACAAGACAAAAAAGCAAACTTTATTTCTGTACTCTCAGTGATAATAATCCTTTATATGTTGCTTTAAGCAACAATAATTTCTACATATAAATTTAGGAAAAAAATGTGATTTATAAGTTAAGGATGCCACCATAACAACTGGAAGGGAAGAAGTAAGATCATTATGGAGGCATGAAGGAATACATAATTTAGCCTTGTCATGCAAAGGACTTCAGAATTCAGACATCTGAGTATTTAAAATGGACAAATTTACTGTTCTTTCCCTAGAAGTTTTTTCTTTGTTTGTTTTTATCAGCTTTGAAGAACCACAGCTACACAACTGTATCTATGCAGATGGCTTTTCTTGAAGTATACAGACAGCAGGAAGTCCTAATGTGCATTTTTCAGGGGAGTGCTTTTTGCTCCCTTTTTTGGCACCTTCTTTTACTGTCTATTTCCGATTTAGTTCCAGTGGAGTTGAAAAGAAGAAGAAATGTCTTTCTCCAGTCTCAAAAATAAGGGTATAAGGAAAGTACAGAAATGCGGAGATTGGCTACAGCTGAAGAGGAGGAAGTCCATGGCAGAAGTTAGCCCCTCAAAGACCCCCCTTCACATTTATCTTGCTGAATGATTGTGATTGTCCTACATTTGGCTCTTCAAGGGTTGTGAAATGGACTCTACCTTCACCTTCTCATTTCGTACCCCTCACAGCATTTGTCCTTTGCATTTTTGGCTTATATATGTGCAGGCACTTCTATTTGCGCATTTGAGGAGAAAATACATTTCATGCAAACGCATGCTCATTGTGTGTTAGTCACAAAACAAGGGCTTTGTCTGGTTGTCAAAGAATGAGCAGTTCAGTTCTCGGTGCTCATTCTAGTTCCCCTGCCCTGATCATCCCCTACAGTCTGCAGAGATTTAGAATTAAGAAGATGATTTTTCTCCTGGCTGTGCACAAGTGGTACTGTGGTCCACTGTAAAACTGTGACTATATGTTGCTTGTGTCAGATTATAGTGGAGAGAGAGTAAAAAATATCACCATCAGTAGGGCTGTGTGAATAATGCATTTTTCTGTTTAACTGCCAAACTGGAGAGAGAGAAGAAGAAGAAAATAAATTTAAAACTTTCAATTTTCATTTGACCCAAAATGAAATATTTCATTAATAACCACGAATGGTCAATCACTTGGCTGTATACCACCACAGTGACAAAATGCTTCCAAGCAGCTTCCAAGCTTCTTTACATTATGCCAAGCCCTGGATTAATATTAATGCCTTGAAAGATTACTACCTGCTCTACTGAATTATGCCATTTCCTGAGGCACACAAATAATCATTGGAGATAACTCCTCTGAGTGAAACAAGCAGCCCTAACAGTGCTTATTGCAGGATGGCTAGAGCCCGTGGTACCAGCTGCAGGGGTCCAGTAGGTGGAACAAATTCAGGAGGAGTTAAAGAATTTTGGAGAGAAGGAGCAGTGCCACAAGCAGTGAGGAGAGACAGCAGAGGAAGCCAGATGGAGAAAATAGCAGCTGCCTTGGAGGAATCTGAGGAAGCCAGCTAAGTTAGAACTAGGTGAGGAGTTTTGAGAGCACAGATTATCACTAGTTCTGCCTTTGAGAAGTAATATGTTGTCAAAACTTAGGATAGAGCCATCTTACAGCAAATGGAACTGATGTGCAGCACATA
The DNA here is from genome assembly GCF_036370855.1 of Dromaius novaehollandiae. NCBI lineage: Eukaryota > Metazoa > Chordata > Aves > Casuariiformes > Dromaiidae > Dromaius > Dromaius novaehollandiae. The sequence goes on along the minus strand of NC_088098.1, from coordinate 146,592,989 downwards.
CCGTGGTGCAGGAAATACTGAGCTTTTAATGGTGTAGAGCAAAGGTCCCCAATCCTCAGCGACCAGTAGGAAGCATTGCTGAGAAATAAATGCACTACAGGCACCAAAATCATTTATTTTCTTTGACACCCTGAGGAAACATACATACTCGCCTGTGGCTGTAAATGGTACTGAGGGTCTCCCAAGCAGCGTGTTGCTTATCACAGATGGAGCAGGCACATCAGTGTAGTTGTTTCTCTTCTGGTACATTGCTCTGATTCAAACTTTCCGGGGACTGCTTTATCGCAACATGTAAACTCTCTTTGGCAGACCTGCTCTCAGAAAAGTCAAACTCTGCAAAAGTATCCCAGCGTGCTACAAGCAGGAAAGCAGGATGTGTCAGAGCACTTATTGTGGTGCTCTGGGTCCAGATGCAACTGATGTGAGGGCATAATGAAGATCAAAGTCTCAACTCTATCTCATCTTGCCGCCCTCAGACTTTCAATTTCTTACCTTCGCTTGGCAGAGGCAGCTTCAGTAGTTAATTTTAGAGTAGTAATGCTCTGTTTTGAAAAGGACATTGAACCTGCTCTTTGCCATGCTGCTGACAGGTTAGTGATAAAACAGATCAGGAAAAACAGAGGTGCACCCTGCGATCTTTCAGAAGCAGCTGTGGAGTTCAGAGTGTAATGGTTGCTAGGAAGATTATGTTCAAAGGGTCTTTATTTTAGGCAGAACAAGGGTTCTTTAAGTGTAAATTAAGGCTATTCTTTCCAGATTCCACAAAATAGGTTTTTATACACAGAGGCAATTTCACTTCTTCTTATCTATCAGCATGGAGAGCTGTCAATGTGTACAGCAGGATTCAGAAATGTCCAGCAGCTGCTGGATATCCTGCACACTGAGCTCTGGCCTGGGGAGTACAGTGTGGGAGGAGGGAACCCAGCACAGCTGGAACACTGCTTATGCTAAACAGACTTTTATATTCAATAGAAAGTACATTTCGATCAATGGATTTAGTGAAGTAATAAATGCAAAGGCATGGAAAGTCACTTGTACCCTCAGTACCCACTGATCTTTTGTTTCCAACTCCAGGAGGTCCAGAGCATTATGGACTAAACTAATCAGGAGACTGTGGGGAGATTTTTTTTTTTTTATTAACTAATTAATGGGTTTCCTATCCTTATTAATCTTCTATTCACCCTGAAAAGGAGACTTCTAATAATTTCTATATTCATCTGTGCACATATAGTACTTCATTGACATGATAAGAGCACAACTTAATTATCTGAAAATACCAATTTGTGTTAAAAAAAAGAATCATTATCAGTAAGGGAAAACACAAAAAACACAAAAACACATACAGCTGTTCATTAAAAAGTATCACTTACCTCACCAGAAAAGCTACCATTGACTTCAATCTTTGAACAAATCTACCCAGCTCCTGCTGCAGGTTCTGGTAAAATAAAGACTGCTGGAATTACCATTACCGGTATGGGCATAAAGGACTTGGTTACTCCTCTACTGCCCTGGCTTTGATTGGGGGTGGGGGGTGCAAAAACACAGAGCTTTTCGATCATTGCATTTGGTTGCTTCATAAATCTGTCTGGCTTTCTCAGTGCAGCTAGGCAGTTCCGTGTTTTGGGTCACAAGCGGAAAGGAAGGCAGAAATCTTTTCTCCTGAGGGAGTTAGACTTACAGGCTAGGATTCATCTCACCAGATGAAAGCATCTATATGGGAGCTAGTCACTCCAGGCTTCTTCTGTAGTCAAATGAAAAAATGTGCAGCTTAACTCATCTTGAATAATTATCTAAAGTAGTAGATTAATCATGCCCTAAAAGTGCCTATTCCTCTTCATCAGCTACAAGGGGAATGAACATAGGGTGAATGGTTCAGAAGACGACAATCTATACTGTCAAAATGCAAGAATTTCTACGATCCTTCATGCTTATACCTGTCTATGATGAATCTTGTTTTCTCTGTCTTATAGGGAACAATGCTTATCCTTATGTTGTAAAACACAGACTAGCATTTTATGACGACACAGAGGGTCTTCACAGTGATATCTGTGCTTGGCAGAACTAGCGATCAGAAAAAACCTTTGAGGGATGCTACAGGAGATAGATACTGGGGACTTATCTTAAAAATAGAAGATGTGAAAAATGAGAACTCTTTCCCTGAAGAAAATTCTTGATTTAACTTATTCTCAAATTTAAAATGCAAGGCAATTTTTTCTTTCCGTATGACAACCTTATTGTTACTTCTAGCAGTCTGAAGTTTTTTCAAGCAGAGACGATGGTTTCATTATTCAGTAGGGATGTTGTAATGGGAGGACAAGTTGCTGAAACTCCCTTACCACCCAGGAATCTCCGCTCGCGCCAGTCTATTACACCAGAAGATCAACAGCTCTTCTGTTTACATAGGGAAGTACTAGGTAGTGGTAAATACTAGCTTTTACATAAGTTGACAGAAAGGAAAGACCTTTTTTTCCTGTGTTGCAAATAAATAGTGTGCAGTCATGTAATTTTGAATAAAGATAGTTGTCACCGTCTGCTGGATAAACCCATGCCTCTCAGAGACTCAGTTTTTTAATGTAAGAATGCCTATTAACTCAAGCAAATGCACTGGGAGACCCATGGAAATAATACTCCTTTGGACATGCCTTACATCCATAGGATGGACGGCCAACATCCATAGGGTACGCCAAAGTCTAAACCAGTCCATCTTTTCTGTCTGAGAAGAAGAAAGAAGGGAGAACAGTGAAGTCAGAATAAAGTTCCATCTAGCCCAGTATCAAACACTTAGTGAAAAGTATAACAAAAAAACAAACTTGCATGTTTCTAAGAACAGAACAGACTTTTTCCCAGAATAATCTCACTGTCCCTAATTATTTGTGGCTCAGGGACATCCTGAAACAAAGGTGGATTACAATGGACTCTTCTACCCGGAGCTTGTCCTATTGATTTTTGAATTGATGTAAATTTTAGAAGCCACCATTCTGAGGCAAGGAGTTCCTCAGCACTTTGTAAAGGACAATCACGAAATGTGTAAAAAGAAAAGTACCTTTTTTGGCCTGTTTTCAACTCAAGCATTGTCCCTGAATATATCCCTGAAAATCACCGGTATTAGGAAGATGCTATCTAGAAGGAAGGAGGACCTTTATTCTGGGGTTAATCCACTTCTTCCTAATAATAACCTCCCCAAAATACTTATCTAAATTTCAGATATTTATAAAACACCAAATCCATTTTTTTTGTTTAAATAGATAGATGTAATTTCTGAGACAGCTGTTCATAATCCTTCAATCTAAACAGCAGCATAAGTGTCTGTCTTAGATGCCTGCCATTGTAATCACAAGGTCAATTATTTATTTTGATATTTGCAGTTCCCTTCATTGATTGAAAGAGAACAGCTTTGGGAGCACAACACAATAACTGTATTTTACATCTTTTGCTCTCAAATTTAATTATGTTTCAGCTGCTGACATCATTCTTTCCATTGTGTTCCACAAATTCATTAAAGTTTGCCTCTTTAATCTGAAGTGTCAAACCTAGTTCTGTTCAATGCTCCACAATCTTAACTTTATAAACCAGAATTTTAAATTGACTTTCAGAATCCATTTCTTCCTGCACAAAATTGTGGGCAGAAATTATTTATATTTGCAAAACTGAACATATTTATTTGCACAGACATGAAAAAGGAACTAAAACCCACAAAGCATGTTCTTATCCTCCTGTGTGGGCTGAGACATGAAAAAGGAACTAAAACCCACAAAGCATGTTCTTATCCTCCTGTGTGGGCTGCATGTTCTCCCCCTTGATTGCGTCTGGAAGGTTTTAAAGACCTCAGGTGAAACCCTGATTTCATTAAAATTAATGAAAAAATCTTCCCAACTTCAACTAAATCAGAACCAGAATAATGCCTCCCATTTTTTATCATATGCATGTAAAATTATTTTGTGTGAATTTAATGAAAAAATACACTTGTTTTCTACCTATATTAAGCCAGAAGGCTTGGTGTTAGGCTATTCTCCTTTCTAGATATGGCTTAGACCCAGAAAATGAAAAGTTCTAAGTTGCAAAAACTCTCCCAGATCCTCCTTATCATCTCCAAGCTTCTATCTATTCTAGGCATATTTCTTGCTCACCCTGTGACATCTTCATTGGTCTTTTCTCTCAGGTACCCGTCATAGTGACTGTCACAGGTTCATTCTATCAGAAAGAAGAATAACTCTATGCAGCTTTGGACAGCATAAATCTGATTTCAAACAGTGTGGCTTCATTATCTGCCACAAACCATTCACAGAAAATCGTACAGTAGGGAAAGGGGAGGAAACGACAGAAAAATATTGTTAGGTAATAACAAGTAAATTCATGAGTCACAAATTACTTGCTGAAAGGAACATAAAGAGCAAAATTGAGGTTTTGCCATTGACTTAATGGGAAAAGGACCAAAAGTATTAAATTTTTAGGTCTGACTTAGAGGATTGAAGCTAATTATGAAAAGCTCCTACCTAAAAATGGAACTTGTATGTTTTTTAGCAAAGTCAAAAATGAGTTGCCTTCTAAGCCATTGCTATACTTTGGCAGTAAATTAACACAGTCCTATCATTACAAAGTTGAGGCTTCTGCTACAATATGACTATGTAACTGATGTCACTTGCCTAAGTTGATCAGATTTATGTGCTGGTGCTTTGAGATATGAAAGGTCTCCGCATACTAATCACTGGAACTGTCAGCTGGAGATAGCATGATTAATTTCCCATGTATAAGGTATCCTGCAGCCTTGTGTGTATATCCTCATATAAGAGATTTAGAAGATCATTCAGGCCTCAGCCTTAAAATCACATTTATCCCCTCCTCCTGAAATTTTGCAACCGCAGTCAAACTCCCTGGCATACATAAACCTAAGGACTCAGAAGGGCTGTTTTCAGAACTAATAAATAGAAATGTGATGTAGGAGCAGCTAACAGCTGCTGATTGTCCTGTGAGCAGAAGCAGTGATTTGGGATTATCATTCAGCGAGTAGGATTAAGGAACACAACTGCAATACTGGTTTCCTGATATTTCTTCTCTTTTTTTCCTCCCATAGAAATTTTAGGCCTTCAAAAATAAGCTGTTATCTACTGAATATAGAATAAGGGAAAGGGAAGAATATTTCCACCTGCTTCATGCCGTAAGGAGAGAGGTATGAAATGTGATTTGTGTTATCAAGATTAAATTGTTTCTGAATCCCTGACAGCCATTTATGGTGTCTATATGTTGTGCAAAGCCATTTTTAACCACAGATTTATTCTACCCTTGAATTATTCCCACAGGGCTTCACAAACCAGCACCTGCAAAGGCAAAAGAACCGAGAAGTCAGTTAGTTTCACTCTGTTGTACAGCTCTTAATGTGAAGAGCAGGGAGAAAGAGGTGTTTGGTAATTGCAGGCATTTCAGATATTAATTATCTCATCCAACTGTGTGGGCAACTATATTATAGACAGCCTCATTTGAGCTATTCATCTAAACTTCCTGCACAGCCAGTGGAGAAAAAGCTGACCTAAGGATCAGGTAAGACTGTAACCTAGCTTGGTAAAAAATAAAAATGTTCAGAAAGAGATGATGCAGAAATGGAGATGATGGGATCATGAGAAAATTCATGTTCAAAGGGACTTCAGGAGGTCAGCTAGTCTAAAATCATGCTCAAAGCAAGACATGATCTGAGGTTAGACCATGTTTCTCAGGGCTTTGTCCAGTTCGGTCTTGAACACCTCCAAGGACAGAGACAGCACAACCTCACAGGACGACCTCATGGGATGACCTGGTCCACTGCCCAACTGTCCTCATGGGGCAAAAAAGAATCTCCTCTCTTCTTTCAGCATATGCTCATCACCACTAAGCTTCCCACCATGCTCCGCTGTAAGAAGCCCATCTCCATCTCCTCAATGACCCCCTGTAGGTGCTGGGGGGCTGTTTGGTGCCTCCAAAGCTATCTCTTCACCTCACTGGGCAAGCCCAGCTCCCCCAGCCTCTCCTCATGGGGCAAGTGCTCCAGCCCCAATTGCCTTGAGGGCTCTCTGCTGAGCTCACTCCAGTTTGTCCATGACTTTCCTGCACCGAGGGACCCAAAACTGGGTGCAGTGCTATAGACATGCTCTGATGAGTGCTGCATCAAGGGGGATAATCCTTTCCCTTGATCTACAGGCCATGCTCCTGCCCATACAGCCCAGGTGCTGTTGACCCTTTTGCTGCCAGTGCACACCGCTGGCCCACATTCAGCTTGTTGCCCACCTCAACACCTGCACCACCCAGCTGCTCCCCAACCCCTCTGTCCCCAACCAGTGTCATTACAGTAGTTCTTCCTTCCCTACTTCAGGACTTGACAATTGTCCTTGTTGAATTTCATGAGGTTCCTGTTGTCCCATTCCTCCAGCCTGTCCAGGTCCCTCTGGATGGCAGCCCTGCCCTCGAGCATATCAACTCTTCCCCGTCTGGTGTCATCTGAAGACTCGATGAGAGTGTACTCCACCACCTTCTGCAGGTCAGTGATACAGATGTTAAGTAAGAGAGTACTCCACTTGTCAGAGGCATCCAAGCAGGGTATGAGCCATAAACTACTACTCTCTGAGATCGATAATCCAACCATTTTTTTACGCTTCTAGTTGCCCACCCATCCAGACCATAACGCCCTAGCTTGAACACAAGCGACAAGTGTTCCTTCATGCTCTTAGCTACAGTGGCATGGCTGATTGACTGCACAAGAAATAGCCTCATGCTAGGTTCCTGTTTGGATGTTAACTTTGCCATCAGGGTCATTTTCTTAATGTTCTCCCCAAGACAGACATGAGGGTCATGTGGGAACAGGCACTGGATGAGTGGGCCAGAGACCATGTAATTGACTGCTCTGTATGAAGGAGGAGGCAGCAGTAAGGGAGCAGATTAGCTTTAAGAAAACCCAGATTTTTCATGGGCCTACTCCATCTTGCCTACAAAGCTGCTCTGCATATGAAAAGTAGTTGCCAGAAGTTCACCTCCAGGTTTGCAGAGATATTTCTGACTTCCAGGATCAAGACTGGCTCTTGTCTTTGGGTACATCCAGAAAAATCCTTCACAAACTTTCTGCTTCTATATATTATCCTGGAAGGTGGAATACAAAATGTCTGTGTACATGCCATATATACACATATGTAAACTGTCAATAAACGTCACTGCAGGCTACAGTTGGCTTCAGTGAAGACAAGAGACTCTATGAACCCGATCTCATATGACCCTGAGAAAGCAGAAGGGATTTTATAATATTAAGGAGTTAAGAGGGTCCTGCCTCCTCACAGAATGATAACTGTCTGTCTGCATCATCACTTCTCCTTGTCAGGGGAGGATGGTAAAATTTAGCTTTGGCCTGGCTGGAAAACTGGGAAGCAGGAAGTTGAGCCAGGGAACCAACCCTTATACCTGTTTCCCATGGTATGAAAAGATGTAGCTTCACATGGCATTTCCCAGGATCCTTCCAGGAGATATCATTTTCTCCTGCAGGCTTAAAAGTGGGTTAGAAGCAAAAGCTACTAACCTGATCATTCAGATTTTCACACAGAACTGTGACTTTGTTCTGCTGTATATCATGAACCACTGGCTAATCTAGCACCTTCCTGAGAATCATGAAAGCAAGTAAAGCATCAATTAGCAACTGTGCTGTGGAAGGAACCAGCACCTCTGACTTCATGATCGGTTTCTCCAGGGCTGATCCAAAGCCCATGGAATCATGAATATAAGATTTTAGCGGATTTTGTGATAGACTCTTTTAAGCTAGATTGTAGCAAGCTCCTTCACAAAATTCTGCTACTGCCTAGTGCAGCAGAGAAAAACAGAAAAAAGGAGCAATGCATAATAAACAGAATGAAAAAGGCCATATCAGAAAACACAACTTAGCAAAGCTGATGATTAAATGACTACTAAAAGTAAATATTTTTCCTGTTTTCCACTGATGTGAAAAGCTACCACCACTTGACAGGCTCCTAATTATAAACAACTGTTGAAATCTATCCCAGGCTTCCCAAGACATTCAGCCAATTTCACGTGGATTAACAGAAAACTAACATATACATCAGAAAAATAGGCTTCAGATGCATGAACTGGAAATCTCAACTGCCCCAAACTAAAAAAAATAGAGATTTGAAAGAACATCACATGACCTCTTTCACTAAGCTGGGAGAAACTTTGTTCCAGCTCCTGCTAAGGCAAGGAACCAGACAAAATGTCGATGCACACAGAGTTCCCCAAATTCTTTATTCCCCAAGATTTTTGTACAGGTTTTCTATCTCAGAGACAATCTGTTTATATAGCCACCATCTGATACACAAAACACAATATACAATAAGAAAGTTTTCCTAAGAACACAATTTCCTCCAAAATGATGGAAGGTTAGGATGTTTCATGTGCTTTTAGGCAATCATGGGGACACTTACGTAGAAGGAGATACATGTCTTTTCTTGCACCAAACACTTTCAGAAAAATGAAGTTGTACGTCACATAGTAAATTCTCCCCAAATGCTACATCTTACAAGTGATTTGGGTTTTTTCCTCCCACTAAAAGTGAAAAATGTGCATATATATTCATTAGAAAGTATTTGTATATTGTCTATAATAAAAAGATTAAATGATGAGGAAAATCTTTCGCTTCAGGACATTGACATGGATAGCATATCCATTGCACATTTCTATCAAAAATGCAGGAAAGATCAACTTCATCTGCTTCTAGCTCTAGTATAGGCTAAAGGAGGCTAAAGAAGTTCCTCGCACATTTGAGGAATATCTTTCTTCCTATGCATGTCATCCTAACCATGAAGCATGAGTAGCACTGCATTATTTGGACTTCTGTACTGTAAGTATTGTATCATCAGCATGTCACAGGCTTTTATCATATTTACAGATGAAAGTTTCTTCAAGAGCTATCTGTCTCTTTTCTTCTCCACTGCTATAATAAATAGACACAAATTTTGTAGATGCCTAATTTTACACTCCAGTTAAAGCAGTAATTGCTAGAAAAAAGCTGGACTCAAAAATGAAGCACCACGTAATGACGCTTGTCACAGAAGCTAGAGAGTTACTCAAGTGTTTGGAGATTTTGAATATCCAAGCAAACCTGTAAGAGATGGTTTATTTCAAGATCTTTCTAACAGATGTCTAAAACAAAATAAACCTTGCAGAGGCTTTTAATATAGCATTATTAAAACCGGACGGGGAGGTTGTTTCATTTCAAATCTCAAAAAATGAGGGGCCTGGGGATTTTAAAATAATACTTAACAAAAACTCACCTTCTGTGAAATATTTTCTCACTTAAAAATGTTCTTACTACACAATATGTTTGTAAAATAGAATTATAATCTGATGTACCTCACATATTTTAATATTCCACTAAATTAGAACAAAGCTTACCATAACTTAAATATAAAAGATGGAATTAATCTGATTTAATGTAGACTTTGCATCTCAGTGAATCTCTCTATTCTCCCTCATTACCTGTGGAAGCATTTCTGTGGTTCACTTCACCTCATCCTACATTAAGCACTTTCATTTGCTCAAATGACTTGTGCCGTAGAAGTACCCATTACTTACCAAGAAGCCCACAGGGTGCTAATTCAGATGTCTACAAATGAAACAGCTATGCTCAGGTGAAAGAAATTTCAATCAAGTCAGCTGAGAAATATGCATATCCTGTACATTCAGGTTGATCTGAATGTCCTGGAAACAGATCAGTTTTGTCAGGTCATCCTGCTACTACCTTGTCTACTTACCATGTCTATACCACACTACAGAAAGTGCAAAGCCTCCCCCTCTCCCAAAGATGGTCTCAGGAAATAAGAAATCTGCATTTTCTGCTCTCCCTGTGAACGGTGAGGTAAAGCCATCTCTCCTCTGAGACCAGCTGTGGAATAGCTCATCATCCATACAAACAAACAGTCTGCTGCACCTAGTAATCGCTCTGACGTGACACACTCTGAGGGCAAATTAAAGAGAAAAGGGTTAGGTACACTTTGTGGTGTTCTTCTGTACAAAGATTTGTTGAGCTTAGCCCACAGCCACTGTGAAGTATAAGCACTACAGAGCTGATTCACCTGGAGTGACTCACCCTATTAATCACCTTCCTTAGCTGAAGGCTGACCAGAAGTACCAGAGAAATTGGAGGATTTTCAAGCAATGTAAATAACTGAAAAATGAACTACTTGAAACTTATAAACTCATAATTTTGCACCTGTTGTGTTGTGTCTGTCTGTCCCCTCTCCTAACCCTTCCCTACAAGAGACACCACCTCTCAGTTCTGCCAGCAGAGCTGCTTTTGGAGGTGCCTCACTGTAATCAAAGTGATCCAGACCAGCTAATGTACCTGAGTAGTACTCTTAAGGGGGAAAGACAGAAAAAAAAGCACAACTAATGTAGAGCACTTTAACAAGACAGTAGCAGGGGGAATTGCCTATACAAATATGTCAGAAGCCTCAATTTTGTAAGTTCTGTCAAGCAGAAGGGGCAGAGAGCAGTGGGGGATGCTGAGGGTGACAACCTTTTAATCCTGCTGATTTTCAGCCAGAACACAGCACCTGTCTACAGCCTTGCTAAAGCAAGCGCACAGAGCACCTCTACAGCGCAACCAATTCTTGTCGAGTGAATCATTCACAGAATGAATTTCAGAAATAATACTAATACTCACCATACAATTATCTAATTTGCTGGAGGGTTAGGGCATTTTTTTCCTTCCTTTCTGTCATATTTTTCACAGCCTTTAAATTTCTCAGTTAACTTCAATTAAACTCTCTTTAGGCCTAAGAGCTCAGAGAGTCATTGAACTTGCTAAGTCCACAGCTTGCCTGTGCTTTTCCTTGGATTTACCACTCCATTTTCAAAATGTACATTACAGAGATTTAAATGAGAGTTTTTAATTATTCCTTTTAAGTTAGATTTGTTGTAAGTAAAACACTGCTCCATTTTTTTCCCAGATTGCAGCCAATATTCCTCAGTATGAAAGGATTTTTCCTTAAAATAAAGAAGCTGTTTTCTGCTATATAACATAAGCAGAAAATTTAAGGTAGTTATATACTGAAAGTTTCCTTCAGTAACATAGGAAATGAAAAGGAATGAGCACCATTGTAGTCTGGCTACAGATTAGATTTACAAAGTCAAAAGCAGACCTTTTCACAAAAGCAGTTCAGAGCTAATGCTGGGTATTCACCATTTCTAAATAAAGAGAAAAATGGACGACAAGTCGAAAGAGGAAAAAAGTTAACAGCTGGCATAATCCAGTAATTTATTTATATATAAAAGCCTGAATGTGATTTCTGCTTTATAAGAACCACATTTGTTTCCTACTAGTAACATATGTATTGTACAGTTTGTATCACCAATGACATTAGCAAAATTTTGAAAGCAAGAGAACTTCTGTTCTGCCTGCTGTTGCTCATCTATTGTTCTGTCAGAGAAAAGAATATATTACCCACTTGTCTGTGAAGGAACAGCAGTTGTTTGCACATGGAAGACTAGCAAGGCATGGGATGCTTCCCTGCTGGAGTGTAGAAGGTGTTAATAATCTAAAGAGTATGAACAGCTGGTATCTTTACAGTAATTAGCATAATATTTCCTGATTGACTACACTATGCATTCTCTTTTTTAAAAAATGAAACTGCAACCAAATTAATCCAATTATTCATATTCTGGGATCATTTCCAATTTATAGACTGAGAAAGTTCATGAAATGAATGTACAGATCAGAAAACATATGATAACCCATGAGTTCTGTTTTCTTTTCTGAGGTTTTGTATGTATTGTTTCAATACAAACAGAATAGCAGCATTAAAATATAGAGGGCTACATCCACAGAAGATCTCATGACAGGGTGAGAACTAAACAGACGAATTTTTGAGCTTTGCACCTACCTATGGAAACCTTAGTTCCAAGTTTAGGAGCCCAGGTTCTCTAGACAACGTAAGAAGAACATTAAGCAACTTTCCAGATATTCACATTACCTAGTAGAAAACATTGAAGAGAGAACTTGATTCAACGTTAGGCATCTCTGAAGTCATTATGTGTCAAACCCCAGGCCCATGGGGCCCAATTTTGCTTATTCTTACAAGAAGTTGAGTTTATTAATTGCTCCATAGCCTCAAATAATGAATCTTAAAATAAGAGAGTATGAAAAACTTATGTTAAAACCCTTCTTTCTATTTATTTTCATAAAAAAATATTCATAAAAAGCAGAATTAGCAACAGGCTGGTTTTCCAAACTTCAGTTAAATATTACATAACTCCATAGGGTATATCTGCATTAACATTTTAGTTCAGGTCAAAGGAGCACTTTTGAAGAAAATCTGGTTGTCTCAAGTTCCCAAGCTTTGGGTCACACTGTGGAGTGGTCTAAGAGCATGCAAATTAGATTTCTTTTGGATGAAGTTAAATCAGAAGATATGCTCCCCGTGCACACCCGAAGTTGTCCAGCAGCTAGTGGGAGTTCAAACCACTGCACCAGACAAGAGTTAGTCTGAAATAGAGCCCTAAACACATGGTGTGGATACAGGGTCCTTAGCACCAGCTGCTTCACGGATCTTCTCCTAACACTGCACTGCTTGCTAACATAGACAGAATTTAGCATAGGATAATTTCCTTGCTGAAGAAGGGCATACACCCTACAGTATTTCAAACTGTATACATAATTATATCCCACTTGACAATGAGGTTAACTTCACTGCCTGGTTGTTAGGCAATGAATGTGAAAAGATTCAGGTGAAAGTCTTATTCCAATGACTGCTTAATTATTTATGCTAATTGCAGAACAGCCTCAGCAGGAGGGATGGTTGGTGATTTACACAGGAGGAGTTTGGTGTTTAGGCCATTATGCTAAAATGTGAGCTCTTGTGTTTGAGTTGCTGCTCCAAGCTGGGCAGAGTAGAGGATGTGCAAATGAGCCTCACATTTCAGGTGAGTGTTTGGTTTTCTTTTTTAATTTTCTTTACATAGCTCCCCAAAGAGACAGTTTACTAATAAATAGACTGCTTTCAGTAGCCTTTCAAATTTTGTGCTTTCTTCTGTTCTGCTCTTGCTCTTGCCTCTCCCCTCTATGCCCTTAAGAGTTGAAGAAGCTTACTATAGAAATCATGCAGGAAGGGAAGAAGATACTAACTCTATTAGGTCATTTTTCTATTCCTTCACAGCCCAAGCTTTTCCATTTTCTAGCTATCTTTTGTCTTACCATTCTCTACCTACATACCATCTACCTGTGCTCTTCATAACCAGCTCTGCTACAGTCCTCTGTTCTGCCAGTTCAGGGCCATAAGGATGTGAAGTCAAAGAGCATGTGGATACCTGGAGTGTAAGGACATGTGGTTTGAGAGGATGTCTGGTTAAGGGCTATTCCATGTAAAATACAAAGACAAAAACCAAAGGAAGCCATAGTTAAAACACGCAGCTACACAGACTCTATAGAACAAGAGATAATGGACAAAGCCCAGAGCTTTGAAAGCCTCTTATTGAAGGACTACTGAAGGAACCATTCAAATAAAGCCTTGAAGAGGCTCATCCAGAACTCCGTAACTAAGAACAAGGGAGAAAGAAGATGGGTCTCATGGGGAAGAGAAAATGTATGGGGTATTTAAGGGGATTGTGGGAATATGTAATTCATGGGACATTTAGGGGAAGGGCCAAAGGTAAGGTAGGGTAGGGATCAAGGTGGATCAGGGAGGAACAAGATGAGGAAAATGGAGAGGAGGAGTGATAAAAGGGTCTGGTTGCGTGTAAGTGAGCTACTGATTTGGCCAGACAAGTGTACTGACATGTGTCTGATTGCTGCAATCTGTCCTATCTTACAAAATCCTCTTCTTAACTACTTTCTCTGTTACCTTGCTCTGTAGTGTGTGTGTGCAATTTCCTAGTGCACTTCAAGCTGGACCAGCTGTTGAGTAGGACAACCACATCTAGAAAGACCCAAGTTCAGAGTTGGTGACCAGGTAAAGGACCTGGCATCTGGGTGTGGATATTAGACAGACTTAAAGCTCTTGCTAATACTCAAGAAACCGGTGAATGTGTGTGCCTGTGAGTGCAGAGTAAGGGTTTGTGCACTTTTCACTAGTGAACTGTAGTCCTGCTCAGCCAGGGAAAAGGAACAGGACCAGGCTATTTGTGTCTGTGCTTATATGGGTGCCATTTTGATGTGAGTACTGGTAAAGCTACTACTCTCTGTCTCTGTAGGTTTGTGTGGCTGGCCATGTTGGTGTCCTGTGTGTGTATGGGGCATGTGCATGGGTTAGCATTTTTGGAGCACCTGCTCAACAGCAGCAAAGAGACTGAGAGGAAAAATCCCCTGGATCTTAAAGGCTATTGGATTTGGCTTCCCTTAGCAAGAATTTTTCTTCTCTTCTCAGCTCCCTTCAAACCAGACTACTCAAGATTTGTTACACCTGCAACCCTATCAAGCTGCTGAATCAGACTTATTTATTCCACATTGAAACATCAGTAACCTGATCCTACCACCCTTCTCTTTGTCCTTTGTTTCAAGGAGCCTCCCTGCAACTTGTGCCAGGTCTGAGAGCTTCATATCCCCATCCTCAGCAAGGTTTTTAACTTCTTGTCCTGTTGGGGAAACCATGCACAAAGGCAGAAGGATACATGCAGAGAGGAGCAGGGTTAGTTATTCCCTGGTGAGCTCTGGACAACTTTTGAAACACAAGTCACTGCAGTGCTGTTTTAGAAGATCCAAACTCCAAGCCTGCATCCACACAGCAACTCTACATGGCATGCGTAGTGTGTGTGTAACAGGTCAGTCTTGTTCTTCATGTGATGTAAACTCACTGTATGCAAGAATGATCATTTGACATTGGCTCTCACAATTGCCATGCCAGACCAGAAGCTCGGAGTCTACCCATGTGAATATGCAGTAGAAGATGTTATGTGGCTTATTCAGATATCTCTACAAAATCTGAATGGTGTCCAAATGACTGACCTGCTTAAATCCCAATTGAAATTGATTCTAATTCCAATAATTAAATGAACAGAAACCTCTGAATATGACCATGTTTCCATACTCTGAAATGGTCTAATATAAAATATTATTTTAATGGTGCTTGCTCAGAGAAGAGATACCTCTCTGTAGACATTGCTTTTGCTCATATCCCATAGGCATATTTTTGTTAAACATGTCCTGTAACAGCACAGTTAATTAAAATCTTTAGACAAATTAAATTTCAAAATTAGACTTATATTGCCCAATCATTCTACAAATTCATAGTAGCTCCCACTCACAGAAGCCCAAATCAGGCATAATGAATATTTGCATTTCAAAATACAGCAAACAGTAGGCTTCAGCTCATAACTAAGCTCCGTTTCAAATAACCAAACTTTTTACACTGGTTTTCACAAGTGAAAAATGCATGCTCTAAAGCTGAAAAACATCCTTCATCTGCTAAATTACAAACCTGCTCCTGGTTTGTTGGATTTTTGCTCACAGTAGAGAGAGGGATTGATTGAAGCACGAAGAACACACAGAGATGCTGACTCTGCCAAGAATTTATTTATTGTTAAAAATGAAAGCTTGCAACTCTTTAACTAATAGACAGCAAAATCAGACTTCCATTCCCAAAGCAGGGGTCACATGTAGTCACATCTGGCTCTCTTGGCAAGATTAAGAGTATGTGAGAGAAGCAACAAAGCAGACTAGAGTCAGATATGTGCACTCTGAGAAAGAAAATGAAGCTGAAGATAACTAGCTTAATGGAGAAAGTATTTTATTTGGCTCAGTGTCTATCTCCCCCCCCCCCCCCGATCTGTTTCATTTAAGTAAAAGGTATAATTGAAGTATTATTATATTATTATATATGTGTGCGTGTGTATATATATGGATAAACATACTAAAGGTATTGCAGTAAAACAAATCCAGACACTACCTTCTAGGGGGAGACAGAGATAGACATTGAAGTGAATGTAATGATCACCTTTAAGCAGGGTCTAGAAGGAGGCTCTGAACGTCCTTAGACAGCTTCCTAGCATTCCAAGAAACAATACCCATCTTACCAGGGGTGATAGTAATACAATAACTGTGAGTTTTATCGAGTTTTATCTTATCTCCACGGTCTGTTGCAGACATTGATATTTGGTCTGTCTGAACAAATGTTGGCACTTTCAGTGCTAATGTCTGTATCTGAGCAAGTCAGTTTAGTCATCCCTTACAGTCAGAATCTGAATCATTTCATCTGTTGAAACATCTGTAATAAGCCACATGAATGTTTTAGGCTGAATGAAACTCACAATGGGTGTTTTTTCTCTGGTGACAAAACAGAAATCCTCAGAATGACCAGCTCAGGTGCAGACATCTACATGAGAGGTAACTAACATGGGTGATGCCTTAATTTTCCCATTAATTTACCAGTTAACTACTATGGTCAGGTATCACCCCATGCAGTGCCTGCAGGAACAGGCTTCTGGCAACTTGAATCATGGAAAGAAGGGTGTCAGCTGCATGGAAACTGTCTATGAGGGATAATCTGCTCCACACAGGCTTCATCAGTCTGTAGGAGAGAGGCTGAACTGGCAGAAGCTCTGCAATGCATGTTTGCCATAAAGCAGATCCTGTAATAATTGCTTCTTTAGATGACATGAATTCTGTCATTTAGATGACATTATTCTCTGGGAGAACTGGAAGGAAAAGATGAAATGGAGAGCAACCAGAGATCTTGCAGTGAGTTCTTGCATTCCTCTCATCTGGAGAGAATTCCAAGGAGGTAGTATGGATTGTCGTCTAGGACAGAAGCAAAATCAAGGTGACTTTTTAATGATTACATATATCTCATAAAAATAGTCTTTCATATTTAAATAAATCTAATAAGAATTACTAGATTATCAGATATTATGTTTCTTGTTTTCCTTTTACATATTAAAATGTTATCCTAATGTGCCCAATGCAAACAAGCCCGTAAACACATGTGTAGCTTTACAAGCAGATTAAACCATAAAAAGAGCAGTACCATCCTTAAGGAATATATTGAACCAAGAGTTTACTCCTCAGATATCCAGATTAGGAAACCTGACTGCATTATACTAGAGTTCCTGTGCAATCTACAGGCTCAGGTTAAGACTGAGACACAAGAGTCATGAGGGTGGGGAAGAGAAGGAAGCTGATATTCATTACACTTCAATACATTGATTACCATATACATTTCCACTGTAATATATATGCAATTTATCCAGAGTGTCCAACTGAATTCAAAGTCCAGTGATATGGACTTAGCTACTTTGCCTGAATGCACTTTTCCACACAATGTATTTCCGTCAAAATAGGTACATTGACTAAAACACACTGATCTGTGTACATTTTGAGGAACACTTAAAAAGAAGTAGCTGAGCCCACTTTTTACAGTAAGCACTATGAGATAGCTTACAATGTGATGCAGACATAATATGCATACAGGAGATTTTAGTGAATAAGTTACATTTCCCACTCCACATCTTTTCTCAATGAGTCAAAATTCAGCCATGAGTTAGTATTGCATAGTTGCAATAGATTAGGGGGCTATAACCACTGCTTCTCCCCCAGTGATTCATGTTATTGTTCCTTTTTCTAAATACTAGAGTTGAGATGGTAATTTGCAATGTGCTATTGTTCTTCTATGTAATCCTTGACTCTTTTTATCCTGAAAATGTTTCCTTTTTATTACCTGATTCAACAAAGAGCTAAACATCAGGTTAGCTTCACAATCTGTGAATAAATTTACTGACTTCAGCTGGAGCTAATCAGATGACTATCATACAGCATGTGTTTTAAGTGCTGTACTGGAACTGGCATAGAACAATTTTTCTCTGTTTAAAGGTGAGCATATATTGACTATGTTTCTTATTTTTTCCTTAACCCCTTGCAAAAATCTATCCCCAACCTCTTATTTCCATTCCAACTGAACTCTTTAATTTCACAAAAAATGAGCTTGTATTTATTGTGCCCTCAGTTCACACTGTCTCCTATCTCCAGTTCTTGGTACCTGTGCTTCTTAGAGTAATTCAAGGCACCATAGATCTAGTACTTTGTGTCCCCATTTGGCATTTCACCCATGGCACCAATTTCACTTGAGGAGCTGAGCTCAAAGGAGCTAGTACAATTACTTTGGTGATATTTTGGATTGCACAGCATGGAAGATGACAGCAGAACTCAGCACTTATGAATCAGCTGGCTCTAAAATAATGAGAGAGGAAGATGTACTCTATTTCAGAGATTCACAGGTGTTATAAAGCTTCTGTATGTTCTCACTGAAGCCAACAGGAGCTTTTCCTTTGATTTCAATAGGAGTTGGATCAGTAGAGAGAATGAATGGAGAACTATAATTTCTCACAGCAATAATCTTCTTTCCCTTGCAAGGATAAGCTATTCAGCTTCGAACTCTCTGTGGACCCTTGTAGGCCCCAGCATTTTGACTGGCTTGAATGGCATCCATTTCCACTACGTGTTGTATAGAAACAAGGGCCAGTTGATTTTTCATTACCACAACAGTATTAATAATATAGTCACTCATATGAAAATATAATCAACCTGCACAAAATTCAGTCATGCAAATAGTCATATAGTCATGCAAAAAAATGTATTGAATGAAAGAATTATTTATGCAGGGATATTCTGAAGACAAAACACATTAAAGTTTAAGCTAATATAGGCATATTTTCCAAATCACATATCTTAAAGTTGACATTAAGATACTTAATCTAATCTTAGAATTAACTTTACATTGGCATTTGCTCAGGTTCTTGTGGATTTACTTAAAGAATCAAACCTTCAATTTAGCATGTCATATTTCCACTACAACTTTGGAATAGATTTAAGCAAGCCCATCAGTAATGAGAGTCAAACATACCCTCTTTATAAGCTAACTATTCAGTGCTTAATATTTAAAAATTAGGAAAGACCAAGACAGGATGTGTCAGTGCACATACTGCCATGGTCCTTTCACTGACCCTAATAAAATGATGCATCATTTCAGATGTAAGAAAAGCATTTACTATACCATCCTACAGAGATTAAGTCATATTGCAGAAATCTGGCAAAAAATTAAGCTAATATCCCCAGCAACTAAAATTACTTTTTTCCCCACCTTCATTAATACTCATATTAACATCTCAGCTGAACGTAAGTGGTGCATTACAGGAAAGAAATGAGATATTTGGTTCTTGTAGGTTCTGCACCTTGCGTTTGACCTCCTAACTCGCAGGCTGTTTACCCTGCAGCCATCTGTGACTTTGAAAGGTACTAAATGATTGGTTTCAACCATCTCAGCCACTTATTGATAGATAGATACTGACCTGTATGGTCTTTTAGCCATGTGGGAAAACGCCCGTGGCAATTTTGACAGGTCCTATGCTTATACTCACAATTAACAAAGACAACAGGCTATCAGAGCTCTCTCACAAAGGTGTTGTTTTAATATGAGCATAATAGTGTAATTATTTTCTTAAATAACTATTGGTTAATATGGAAAAGCTTTTAAAAAAGAATACAAATGGTAAGTTAAAAGCTACCCGTAACAATTCATTCTGAATCATAGTCATTACAGGAAACGAGGCGTATATTTAAATCAACTTATACAAAAAAGTTCATACTCACCTTTGCAAAAAATTACCATTAAATGACCTTCCAGTTTAGGTGAGTGAGTTGTGTGTATTGATATTATACAATTTCATTTAACATGTTTGCCATGATCCAATGTTAATTCATTCAGGAAGAACAGGATATGTATAGAATAGCTTCATGTTCAAAGCAACAGCAAACGCTGACAGATTTTAGATCCACAAGTCTCAATAAAGTGTTTAAATGTGAGATTAACTTTCAACATGCAAATAGACTGACTCCAGATTACAATCACAAATACACATGAATACATTTGCATCTGAAATTATTAGTCTAATTTTCTTGTTTTGCCATGGAAAATTTGTTAGACTGTATGAAAAAATATAATAGAAGATTAGGGAAACCTTGTACTTTCTTGCTGTGATTTCGTGGGCCACCTCACAGTATTTGGTGTTTTACTTGAATCTCTGGCTAATAAATAATGATAGTATGGCTTACTGTAAAAGTAGTAAGCCAATAAAGCCATAAGCCAAAAGTATATCATTTCTATATATGTCCTCATGACCTCATGAACTCCAAGCAGTAAAACCTCCAAGTAACCTACAAGGTGGACATTTTTTTATATACACAGAGACAACACAAGTTCTGTATATGATTTCTGTCCCACCAAAGCCCTATTCTGAAGAGTAAGGAGTTTCAAGATGTGCTGAGTCCTTGGCCGAATTAGGATGAATTTAACTTGGAATAAAAATATATTAACAAGGTGGGATTATGCTAGAGTTCTGTACGTCTCTAAGGATTTAGGCCCAAGCCAGAATCATGTATTGGTTATATTCACTTTTGTTTCTTGGGATAATTATGTCAACTCAAACATATAACTAACTGGGAAATAGTGAGCGGAATTAGATGTTGGTAAGAGTTGCTCACATGGACCCAAACAGAAGGGAGAAGTTTATTGGTTGAGAGGGAAAAACAATGAAAATTATGCCTATAGTAATAAGTGGATCATACCTGTATTCATTTAAGCTAATCTTGGTAGAAGGAGAATATAGACATAAGGTGAAAAATGAAAGAAATGGTGAAGTTCATTTTGTTTGTGTGTCTACTGTAGGTCAAAAGGAAGTCAAAAGATTTTCCGTAGCAGAGGGAAAAGTACAAAAGGTAGATATGGAAGAAATAGTATACAATATGTTAAAGGCTTTTGGCAGATTGTTCATTTCTTCAATAATTTAAAGCAATGATCAATACCTCAATTAAAAACATTTTGCATTTTATGGATACTGGACATTCAAGCAATCAGTTTGCTCAACCATAATCAACCCACTATTTCACTGATTTCACTAAATTAAACAAATCAGTGCAAATGCACGGCCTGTCTTATGTGGCCATACACTGTCCTAGCCTGTACTTGCATTTCTCATAAATTCATAACCTGTCAGCACATACTAAACATAGATGGGTACATTTTTGTTTCCAGTCAGTAATTTCCTCTCATTTGGTTAGCAAAATATGTTGACTTTTCATTTGTACTTCATGGCCTTGCCAAGATGAGAGGCTCTAAACTTTTGCATTTGTAGTTTGGAGAAATATTGGCCCAGTCCTGCTACATGCTGAAGTTCCCTTACAGCAGCATCCTTAAGTTCTTAGTCTAATGTAACACAGTCAGGGTCAAAGCCAAACTCTTCTAAGATTTTCCTTGATTAGGGGCCTGGCTATTTGGGCTGAATTAAAGATCAAGCCCCTCACTATTGTTTTCCACTCACCAACCTGGAATTGCAAAGATTTTGTAGTTTATGACATATATTTCTGTTTTATCTTTGGTGAATACCCGCAAGCCTTGAAACTTTGACAGAATTTAAATTCCAGTGTCTTATTTCAAGGTTCTCTGTCAACTTGCAGTAACAAACTGCCCACTGTGGGTCACAAAGTAGTTGAGGCTTGAAGGCACCTCTGGAGATCATCTGGTCCAACCTTCCTGCTCAGGCATGGTCACCCAGAGCAAATTGCCCAGGACCCTGTCCAAATGGCTTTTGAATATCTCCAAGGAAGGAGAGTCCACAACCTCTCTGGGCAACCTGTTCCAGTTCTCTGTCATCCTCAAAGTAAAAAAGTTTTTCCTCATGCTCAGATGGAGCCCGTTGCCTCTCATCCTGTCACTGGGCACCACTGAAAAGAGTCTGGCCCCATCGTCTTTACACCCTCCCTTCAGATACTTATACACATTGATGAGATCCCCCCTGTCTTCTCTTCTCCAGGCTGAACAGTCCCAGCTCTCTCAGCCTTTCCTCCTATGAGAGATGCCCCAGTCCCTTCATCATCTTAGCGGCCCCTTGCTGGACTTGCTCCAGTATGTCTCTGTCTCTCTTGTACTGGGCAGCCCAGATCTGGAGCCAGCACTCTCCAGGTGTGGTCTCACCGGGGCTGAGCAGAGGAGAAGAATCAGCTCTCTCCACCTGCTGGCAATGATCTTTGTTTTCACAAAGCATATATTGGTTCTCTGATAAGTTAATAAAGGATGAGTGGACTGTTTTTAGCCTTTCTCCCCGTGAGAAAACAAATGAAGGCCCATCTATTCTCTACTTGATTTACTATTTTCATAACTGCTGAAAAGCTCCCCCTCTGCCAGTTTTACTGAATTTGGTCCATAGTTTAAAGGTTGTCTGGATCACACACAACCTGATACACATCATGACGTAGTAAGCCATGTTTCCTCAGGAATCACACTAAAAATTGATAAGTGAATTACAGAAGGTGGGACATTAAATTAGCTATACCAAGTAAAAATTCTGCTTTGAACAACATAGAAAACAGTATTTCAGGCTCAGTCCTGCTCTGAATGAAGTGAATGGCAACATATTCAGTGTTTCAAATTTACCTTATAATTCCACTGATGTCAGAAAAATACGTCAGTACACCCTGGCTTAGGAACTGGCTCCACAGCTTCATTTGTTCCTGCATCTAAACAGCAGTCTGACAACAACTGAAACAACTAAATTCGTATCGTTCATGATGGAGGCATGATGAGATTGTCAGCACCACATACACAGTGCAACCCAGTGACTATGTGAACCTAGAATTTCCTGAGTTTTGACACTTCCCTGACTTTCCGTGAAGGTAGTTGTTTCTCTTTATCATAAGCAGGCATGTTATTTCTGATTTACTTACATTATTAGGGTATTACAGTTTCAAGCAATAAATATGTTGTTTCAGGCAATAAAGCAGTACAAAGAATTATTATTAAGTTTTTGTTGCAAAGCCCTGAAGCCATTTCCCAGTTGTATATGAAAGGGTTAAAGGCAAAACTCTGTATCCAAACTGCTTTCCTTTCTGTTCTCTTATTTGTCCATAAAGATAGCTTTAATTAGTACTTGCGTGGAAACAATTTTCAGATATATTAACTAAAAAGTGTAATCAGTATGAAGAGAAGCTGATGAACAGTCATAAAAATAGCATCCAAACATCAAAGTTCCTTTCATAAGAAAAATATTTTTAATCTTTATACGAGATAGTACAGAAGTGTTGCCATGTCAGTAGGAAATGTTCTATTTGCATGTCATTTTAACATGGCAACAGGAGCAGTGGTCAGCTCATTTTTGGGATTCATTTTCAAGATACAGACAGTGTAATCAGGGATAAATCTTATTGTCAGTATGAAACTTCTCTCCATCTCTAATTTGTGAATGATTTTAATTATACTCACCCAATTTGCCCAAGCAAAAAGAAGAAAGAAAAAGGAACAAGCAACTACAGCTGTACAGCTTTTTGATACTTTTTGATACTTCAGCTGTATTGCCAGATTTTGAAATCTTACCATAAATTTTGCCGGAGTTGGCATTGTCTTAAAGTTCTGCTCCCACAGCTAAGTGATCAACTGAGAATCTACTAATTTTTTAATAGCGATTTTCTTGCCTTTTCATTGGGAAAATATCTGAATACATGAAGTTGTATTCCAGAAAACAAAAAAAAGGTATACAAAGAGAATTTGCATGGGTGTGTATTTTTAAAAAGTCTTCAATCTATATAGGTATTTGATATAGGAATATTATGCGTGTGTGTGTTTAAGAATCTTATCTGCTGACTTTAAGCACACTGATTAAGGAAACTGGAAAAATTGTTTATATCAACAAATACTAGCCTCAAGGTATTAAAGTATCACCTAAGGCCACAATCATTTCATCTTCCTCACAAAAAAACCTCTATTATTCAGTGGGAAAGGGTAACAGACAAGGAGTGACAGGGAACATGGAAGTGAACTGAGACGTTCATGGGAGGTGAGCAGAGGGGCTGAACAGGAGGGGAAATAAGTGACTACACGAGAAGAGCAAGAATTTGGTGGACTAGGAGAAGACAAGGAAAACTGTGTGTCTTGTTAGGTAAAAGAAGAGAGAAAGGCAAAGTGGGAGGAACAAATGGAGTACAGAACATCACAGGACTCTGTGATAAGTGCCAGTGCTTGAGGGGGTCTTTTGCAAAAGATGTGGACTACAAATCTATGGCTTGATACAGATAATCATAAGCAGCCAGCAAGTATCAGCGTGCAAAAGCAACACCCCTGAACCTCTTAACAAGATAAAGAGATAAAATTCAGAGGGCTAATATCTTTTATTTCAACTCATAAATTATTAAATATACATTACCCACTGGAATGGTATATGAATTATAATGATCTTCAGGAGATGTGGAGAAGAAGTTGCAGAAAAATGAAATTGGTCCTAGAAGATCAAAGTACCATTAGATTATATCCTGTCTTTGTTTTGCAAAATGAGAATTCAATAACAAGTGTCAAGGTTTTGAAAATGAAGTCAGGAGGGATATTCATAAAGACCTAGAAAGCAACCGTTTTAGGTTTCTTACTATAAGTCTAGCACTGATCAAGGAAAGGAACAGACATAAGTCCCATGCAGTGTAGGCATCTGCCTCTTTCCACTGACGGTCTGGTTTCTTTCAGTGATTTGAACAGTGACCTGAAAAGACTGGAGAGGACTCACATAAGCTACCTCCAGCTACCTACCACTTTTCACAGAGGTAAGACTTTAAAAGACATGGAATGAAGTATAATACTGGTTCTAATCTGATAGCCACATAGCAGTGTTAATGCAGTGCTGTGCTTGAGCTAGTAGCCTCCAGAGAGGACATACGGTTATTTTTTAACTTAAGTCCAAAGTCAAGCAGTATGTTTATATTCACAAGATACTAAAACCAAGCTAGCAAGTAAGGTCTGATTCTGTACGTAGAACCAACTGGTTGGTAAGCAAGAACTACGAACCAATGTGTACTCCAGACTGTAATCTGTGATGCCCTAAGACAGTCAAAACCAACACGTAACCTGTATCAACAATTTTTATCACTGTTGATGCTGAACAGTTCCCATGACTTTTGAATATGATCCCTTCCAGTGCTGACTATTCACAGGCCATTTGTGCTGTCATCCCAGTTGAAGGATACATTTTGCTTCAGTAGGGTGTTCATTATTCAAATGTTCAATATGTGCTTTGAAAACATGAGAACACTCTTTCCTAGCTTTTGAGTTGAGGAATCACTTCATCTTAAAAAAAAAAAGGAGGGGGAGGGCATTTTGCACAGGGTTTTTGTTCATTTACAGTCAAATAAAAATTGGGCTGAACTTTGAGTTTTTATTTATCTTTTGCAATTTTCTCCATTTTTTTGTTTGTTTGTGGGCACCCGAGCACATGTGCAGAACCATTTTCAGGGAATGAGATTTCCAGTCAATTTGTAGAATGTCTTCTACTGTCTTCTGATCCACCATTGTCCAGTGACACTCCAGCAGGGTCCCGAGAGATGCATTGCCGTATCATCTCTCAGTAAGTAGCTGCATCAACATTTCCAGCTAGGCTACATAGGTTTTCCACCAAAGCATATTTTCCAGTCTTTCCCAGATCTGTATCACTGGTTCTCAGTTCTTTCCCCACGAACTAAACCTTCAGATAGAGCAAAGGCTTTTGCTGTTTTTTAATCCTTCAACAGTTGCTCTCATTAGCCAAGCTTCTGCTTCAGTTTGCTGTACACTCTGCTGCCCTGACATGAGGTAACCTTTTTGGAAAGGTACCTGGGACACACTGGATTTTCACTGTCTCTTTGAATTTAAGGGAAACTTCCTGTATAGAGTTTTCCCCATTCTTTTGAAGTAAGAAAGCAGTAGAACCTATTTTGCTGATAGCTTCTTTATCCCAGCCCTATAGGATATAGCTTTTCATATAAGAAACCATTCAAACTGGATACAGTTTAATTACCCAAGCTTTTCTACTCTTGAGCATAATCATTACAATACTTCCAGCGCTGAAAGAAAGTTGCTTGCTTTTGTAAAGAGCAATGCTGCAAAATGCTACGAAACACACCTGTAAATAGCCTGCTTAGACCTGATCTATTCCATACAGTTCTCTTTGCTCACCATGAACTGGTGGGTTTTGCTAATACAGAAATCTTACAGAATTCTGGGCTTCTGTTTTCCCTTTTCATTAATGGATATCACAAAGGAAGCCTAAAGTTTTCAATGGTGTCAAAACGGGCCACTGAACTTACGTACAGAATACAAAGTAACTACTTAGTCAAAAAACAAACTGCATAAGTTAATTTATATAATCAAAGCTAGTCAGCAGGGCTCTTACATGGGAAAACTTATAAACCTGTGCTATGAGTCCAGGAATAGAGATTTTGCATTCTTTCCAGAATTTAATATTTGGACTGAGTATAACAAACAGGTAACTAGAAAGAGTTGTTAATTTCCTAAATTTTCTTGGTGCTGGACTTTTTCAAAGACAAAGCATTAGATGCTATTAATCAATCTTTTTTTCTTTTTTTTTTTTTCTTTTTTTTTTTAATAAACTTCCTTTCCGGATTTAGCCAGACAAGAACCATTGTACTGGAATTTATCCCCATTTTCACCAACACTTTTTCACATGAGGGACATTTTTTCTAGATCTGGGGGAAAAATTCTAGCAATTTTAGGCTGTGACTCCTTTGGAGTCAACTATACTCACTTGTTGCAATATTCAGTCTGGCCTAGAAAGTTGTATGAGATGGCTAAGCATTGCAGAGCATAACAGAATATGGTTAATCTAACAGTGCAAGCAAGGTCTGTATCTTCTACCTCTCCCTTCTTTGTTCTTTATTATCTAACACGGACATATTCTTAAACAGAGTGAGATTCGATAGAAATATATTTTCAAACAGAAAATGTTCTAAAAGAACATTAGTAGACATACTAAAACAGCCATGACAATGTTATGAAAGGCCTTGGGTTTGCCTTTAACTACTCACCTTTAATTACAGCAAAATGCTCCCAAGCCACATGCAGAATCATTGTCCAGTGTTCTTTGTGGTAAACACACAGGCAATAATATTCTAAATGAAACTCTATGTCCATGTGTAAATTCTGTTTTGTTTTGGGTTTTTTTCCCCAGAAAGCCTTAGAATTTAAAAGCAACTTGTTTTTGACTTAATTTTACAGAGCTGAAAAAAAGCTTGTGACTTCTTCCTTTTCTAAGTAGAGCGATTCATCTTATGACTGACTAGACAAAAATCATACAGATGGACAGTTATAGTGGCTTAACTGGTGGACTCATTAAAATTTTAAAATTAAGTCTATTGGCCTATGCTCTAATAGTACAAAATGAGCTCCAATATCATTAGAAGACAATATTTCTATTGAAAGTGTATGATGGAGGCTACCATATTCAAATAAAAGAAAGTTTATACTTTTGCTCAAGTTTTGTTCTGTTTGGGGAATATAAGCTTAAGGTAAACTCGTATAAACTGTTCTTGTTCCCTCCTTTGCAGTTTGGAACATAAAGATTCTGGGTGTACCTTTTGTATGAGGCACTACGTAGGGACTGCACAGATTTTAGTATAAAATAGATTTGTTACCATGCGTCACTAGGCATTAGCAGATACAAACATTTGTGGATTATTTCGCTTGTTGCAAATTCACAATGTTGTCATGAAGGTAATTTTTTTATTTTTCAAGACAACTCTGTCTTCTCTTCTTACCATTACTGAATCTCCAGTTCTTGATACTGGTGCAGATCTCTTCAGTTTCCCTGTTTGTGTCTCCCATCGCTATCTCCAGCTATCTCTTTAAATATTCCTCTATTTTCTTTTTCAGGCATAAAAGGGTGTGATCTGCTGGTGACCCAATAATTCAGAGTTATAATCCTATCTGCACTGCCAATGTCCTCTGCTGCTCTCCTGGATCACCTAATCTCTCCACCCCATTTCTCTGTATGTGAATTATGGATAATGATATTTACCTTTTGGTCTTCAGAAGGATGTCAGGGGCTTAATTAGAATAATGATTTTACAGCAGCGTGAAGTGGAACGGTATCTGAGATCATCTTTGTTATTATTGGCATTTTATTTCTGCATTATTTCAGTAAGTTTATTTGCTTTGTTTCCAATATCAGTTCTATGTCTTATGATTTTTATTACTCCCTTGTGCCAAGTGACAGGTTCCTGCATGTTTCTTCACACTTGCTGCTCTCTAGTGTTTCATTCACATTGATTTCTCCACCACTTGGCAGATATCCTTGAACATTAAGCTGCAAAAGCTATGCTACGTCTCCCATCCCTCTTCCAGGAAGTTCACATTGACAATAACACTAAAATATCTATCAAAAGGAACTCATTAATTCCTTCCACCTTAGCACACCTATAATTCCTGTGCCCTCTGTAGGCATTCAAAAACAACTGTCCTGCTAATCTGTAGTATTGTCTATTAAAAATATTACAACACCGTGTTTCCCCTGATCAGCAGCTTTGGCTTTTCTCTCTGTGCCGTTTTACACAAGGGAGTCAGAAACACCTCTGCAGCCCAGGAGGTGCCATCACTGCACTCAGAGAAGCCTAGTGTCTTGGCTACAGCCCACAGAAGTCACTCCTCTGCTTACTCCACCTCCTGTACAGCTCCAGCTGGAGAGGGCTGGTCTTGCTCTGGTGCTGATTTTTGTCAGAAGGCTACAACACAAGATAAGGAAAAGTAGATTTAGAAACAGAATAAAATCACAAGTTTCTTTCTAATGAAAAGAAACAAATACTTAACTGCCAGAAAGATCCCTGTGTTTAAGAACTATGCAATCCAACTGGAAAAACCTATAGCACTCCGAAGAAGCAACTGGAGAAGACAGGTGAACTTTATGCTGTATGTTTCTGTGAGATTAATCAACATTGATTATGATGAAGAGGGGGACTACCTAGGTACATTATATTCGCTGACAGTCAGCAGAACAGTGCATCCTCTGTAAGTAGGTTCTAACTGTTCATAAGTTACAACTGGAAAGAAAGAGTTGCTTTTCATTCTTCTAGTGTTCAGTCAAGACAATGACAATACATAGGGTCTCCAGAGCTAGTTATTAAACTGGCATTTGCAAATGTCAGGCTTTCTTATTATCTCTACTGGGCACTCAAATATTTCATTAAAGCCATGAAAACAAGATAGGAGAATGAGAAAAAACAGAAACATATAAATAAAATATTAAGGGAGCTGTCATCCCCAGGCTGTCTCCAAATCAATGCATTAAATAAGATTCAGGGTCTCAGCCTAATGCAATGCAGGCAGTGCTGAAGCTGTGCATCTATATATGTTCTATAGAGAACATATTCCACATAAGTTGTTTGTTAGAGAATCAATCATCTTATGCATCAATCTTCTTTTTTTTATAATATAGTTAGACAAGCTTAGCCATTATCTGAATCCTTTTAATGTTCTAAAGGCTTGCTTTCCACTAGTTTTACTTATTACTCATCAACCCAAATCCAGACAACATGACAAATGTGTTACGATTCATTTCAAATGCCAACCTTGGGAATCACCATAATTTGTATCTCCATTTGGCAAATAAAATATCAAAAACAATATGTAAAAACTTCTTAGTGGTTTCTCTCACAAAATAGATGGTAAGAGATAGAAATCAGCCAAGAGTTATGATTAGAAATATTTTCATGTCACAGAAAACAATTTCAAGAGATTATTTTGTTGCTAATGGATATAAACTATCTTAGAAATACAACTGTCAATATCACCTATATCAGCTATATCTTGATGGTGACTCCCAGCCTTTTGTACACTATTACTTCTTTCCCACCACTCTTTCTATGTGAGGACCGTATTCCCAGTTTGGAAGTATTTAGACTTTCCCTTTCAGCTAGCTATATGGGAAACAGAAGTTAGTAATGATCTTATAATTAGAGAAGGTCATGAAAGTCCTCAAAATGTTTTAATTTAATTCTGGCAAGGTATAAATGTTCTGCTTAGCTTCACACATAAAAGGAGGTTAACCTCAGATTACTCTCTTAAGGCTTTGATGAAAACTCATAGAACATCTGAAAAATTACTATGTAAAGTCACCTCCACTGACAGAGTTATGGCTGTGTTGTTTGTGTCTGAGGAAGCTTTTTTTACCTTTGTTTCACTTCTACTAAATAAGAATTATCTTTATATTGATACATATTTCCTCTGTTAAAAAAGTTCTCCCGAGCACTTGTAACTCCATTCAGGCAATGCAAAGGTGGAGTATTCACTCGTACAGTTCCTTGGAAATCCTGCCATCCACCGTGTAAAAGCACAATGTTTTTGAACAATTCACACCTCACTAATTAAGTTTGTATAAACATCAGCACAGGAACAAACTTTACATGAATGAGATCAGAAATCATTTTCATGTCTACCAACAGTGCAAGCAATGTGGGCGATCAGAGGGCATGAGGTATTGTCAGCATAAGAAATGTCACTCAAACTTAGACTGTTAAGCTTTATTAGCTCACTGCTTTGGAGGTTATCGGCCTCTCTACTGCATACCCAGTACAAGAGTAATATTTTTACAGTCATGAAAACAAATAAGTGGCTCATATTATCACCTCTTCAGACATCTTTATTCCCTTTTACTGAATTTGAGAGATCTAGATCTGCATTGAAAAATATCCAGTGCAGGTTTTTAGCCTATACCTTGCATGAGCCATACCCATTTACAAAATCTTTGTGTGGAATTATACCTAGTTCGAACACACTACAAGTGCTGATATTGTAAAAAGCCATGTACTCTGTATGTTTATTTTTCTTAAGCAATATTTCCTTCAGAAAAGAGAATGAGGATGTAACATCACTTTCTAGTGGCATCCTCGGTTCACGGTTAAGATGAAATTAAGTGCGAAACCCCAGCTGAGTTCACCTTGCCTAACTTTAGACAATTACAATGTGCATGCCTACTTTCAAGCTATGCAGAACAGACATTTGTATTGCGAGAAGACATATCACACTACTAGAAAGTCTGTTTCCTTCTATAGAATATATAAGGTGCATGGGGTGGCTAGCCTAAATATAGACACCTAGGATGGGATTCAGTTACCTAAACACAGGTGCCTACTACCATTTTAAATCTACAAAATTATCCCACCTTCTTTCCAGACCTAGTCTCCAGCAGGTCCTGTATCATATCTAGTGGGCCTGTGCAGAAATCTCAGATAATGCTGGAGATCTCAGACAGTACCAGTCAGCTATGCTTAGGCAACTGATACTGGCTCCTACACTTTGAGCCTCTGAAGTTTGATGAGGAGAATCCCACCCTTTGCTTTATAATTGCGCCCATGGGATCCTCAGAGAACAGGTACCAAGTCCTACATTTGGAGCAAAGCACTGAGCCCCATGGAATCCTCTGCTTAAACAAACACATCTAGCACCATTTGAGAAGTCATACAGTGCCCAGGACATGTAGGTGAGGCTGGCAGATATGACAGGAAGCATAGGAATGTATCCTTCAAGAGTGGCACCTAGCAGCCACGGAAACGGGAGTAGATACCAATGTTTAGGCAACTGAATCCTCTCCTGTGGTGAGGATTAAGCTTAAGGTTTAGACATCTAACATCAGATATCTATAACATAGATCTGCAATCTACCTGTCTAAGTCCTCATTACAGTCAATGGTCATCTAAGTCTCCAGTTGCCTATATTTAGGCAACTAAACCGATCAGTAAAGCCAGTGGAGCCCAAAGAGACAGCAGTTCAGGTAGTCAAACACTGACACCTGAGCCATCCTCTGGAGGATGAGATAGAGAGCTCATCAGAGTACATCTACTGTACTGGCTCCACGCCAAGGTCATAGGTATCTATCTCATATATCTTATGTAAGTATAGACTTTTACAGTCTAGTACCTGGAGTTTAGTGTCTGAATCCAGAACTGAATCTCACCCCCTGCTCATTTTTCTGGTTTTCTGGGACCTCTTTCTGTTTTCCTGCCTCTGGGAATGAATCAGAGCTCAGCTTCCCACTATAAATCAGGGCCAGCTCTCCCAAATCTCCCATGAATTTCTTGCACATCCCCAGCATCCTGCTGAAGCCAAGAAAATTTGAATGCATTATTTCTCTCTTTGAGACCTAGTGGAGTAAGTTTCTCATGTTTTTGTATGAGAAATCTGCAAACCAATACATCTCACTAACAGAAGGACAGTATGGAAAAACAGCAAAAGAGCATAGTGTCGTCTCCCTTTCTGAGAATCTCTAAGAGATATTTCTGTCACACCTCTCCATCCTACATCTGGGCGTAGATGTAGCTTCACCCTACAGGACTTTACCTTCTTCTTCCTCAAAAAGCCAGTGGGAAAGTTTTCTTCTTGCACCCTGATTTTCCAGTTAATCAGGTGACTTTTCCCTGGTTTATGAATTCACATCCTCACCAGAAACTTGATCAATTGATTTCTTTGGGTAATACAGCAGAGAAGCAGATCCTCTGGACTGCAACTATTCTCCTAGGATTCTGGACTGATATAGGAAATTGTCCACTCTTTCCTTTGCTTTGTTAGCCTCCCGCTATCACTGCTTTAAATCCCAGTCCAACATGAGATACCAGATAAAACGATAACCGTGCTAGCACAAAATAACTAAAATTTTGTACTGATAAATATATGTAGACTATATATAAATAAATACAGAAACATTAGTGTGCTTCATCTGATAAATAGACATGATCAAACACATATTGATGGCCGCAATAAACAAACCTGTGCTACAGAATAGGAATGTTCATAAATTATTCAATTGCACAGACAATAAGTAACTCTGCAAAGTTCCAGCTCTTTCTTGCACTTCAATGGGATCTGTGTTCTCTCCATTTTAACCCCATCGCTCCTCAGAGTGCGAGAGCTCATTTTAATTTTAAGAGGGCAAGGTAGTGTTGCTTGGCAACACCCTAGCTAATAGCTGGTTGCTGTCTGGCCTGGAGCATGCTTCTTCAGAAACACTTTATATAGAAATATCTCTTTATTACCAAGGACGGTTTGTCCCGATCCAATATCGGGGGGGGTGGGGGTTCGTTACGATCCCAAGGATGAGATTAAGACGCTAAAACCAGTCAAATATCGTACAACCTTTTAACTTTATTTTCCACAAAGTGGGGAGAAAAGGTGGGGAAAGGTGAAGGGGAGGAGAGAGAGAAAAAGAGAGAGAGAGAGAGAGAGAGAGAGGGAGAGAGAAAGGGATATCACCACCCGTGGATCCAGCGGCGTCCTGTTGGTCCTCTTCACCCTGGGTGTAAATTTTAGTGAAGCGCGTGCAGTAATTACAACTCGAGCAGGGTCCGACCCTAGGTTCCCGCTGAAAAGTTCGGAGCCAAATCAAGGCAAATTAAATAAATAAATTGTAATGACACGCGTGCAGTAGTTACAGCTCGAGTTGGGTGCCTCCGAAGAGGGACCCCGAACAAAGAAATCCCTGGGCAATTATACTTTCCAATCTTAAGCTCTCCGCCCTTCACGCAGTAGTTTGGACCAATAGTAATATTTAGCTCTGGGGTCTCCTGCTCCTTATTGGGTCTCTAGGTAGGTTGTTTACCGTTGTGGTTTCTGCTGACAGATGCGTTTTCATTCTTCGGGTCTTGCCCTTATCTCTCAAAGCCCTGACAATTTATTACTTCCCCAGCAGTGACGGTAGGTGTTATTTCCCAAGGTCCAGACAAAGGGAATATGATCTGGACCCCAAGATAGCCCAGACCCCCCAATCAGCATTGTTTCCGCAGCAAGAGGAGGCCCTGCTCCCCAGGGTCCCAGTGCCCAAGCAGGCCTCACTTCAATGCCTTGACATCCTTCCTCCCGGAGCGTGAAGCATGGAAATGCCAACTGCTGGTAACCCCCTTGTCTTTCCCGCCTGCACCAGCTCTGGGGCCCTTTCTCACTGAACTAGGGAGTGCGGCCTAAGGCTTCAGCAAATTTAGCTACTCATGCTAAGCAAGCTTTATAGAAGTTGTGCTAAGCAGCAGTAATTTATAGTCCAGGTCCCAAAGTCTCTGCCCGATCGTGGTCTGGTTCAGCGCAGGCTCGGTGTGTCCCGGGTGGTCACAGGGAGACCATTTCGGGGGTCGCAGCAGCTCAGTCCTGTTCCCGCCGGGAACAGATGGCTTGTTTGGGGTTATGGTTTGCTTGCACCTTATATACCAAGAAATATTTAAGGCAAAAGTTCACTCATCTGTCCGCCACACGGTTATTCAGATTTTTCTCCCTGGCCATTTAATTGTGTAAGTGTTCTTTCAAAAGCAACACAATTAGAGGAATCTTTTTCCTTAATTTTAGAAAGTAGCGTGTTCATATTTCACATAGAACCAATCAGGAAAAAAATTCTTAATAACTCCCCAATGCATAGTTATTAGCAGAACCATCACAGCATACAAAACTTCCCCACTTAGGAACCTCTTGCACTTTGCACTATTATGTGCTCTGACTTCTAAAACCAATATATATTTTTTCATGCTTAACCACTAATTATTTATTCTATAGTTTCTTTACAAAACAGAGGGTCCAGTATGTCTTCTGTCTCCACTGATAACAAGACTGTTCTTCCATTCTTTAAAAATTTGTTAAAAAAAAGAATGTGGCCTAGGTTATTTCTGTGGAAAAAGTCAGCACATTTATTTTACGTTTTAATGAAATGTGAATTCTAGACAGGTATTTTGTGGGGTGATTTTTAAAATGATTAACATTGCAGAATAGCTCAATTTGAAAAAGATAATAGAGAGTAGCTGGTATAGAGCACTAGAGAAAAGCTCTTGAGAAAAGCATTAACAAGACAGTGCTTTCTACTATGAATACCAAAGACATTTTAGATGTAACCTCTGTTAAAGAAGGTGGGTCCTCAGAGAGTGGCTATTCACTTATAGCCTAAAGTGTCATGTGTACATATGCTAAGAAGCTGCTCTCTGAATTTAAGCCCCTATTAATGTAAGAGCAGGTTAAACTGAACAAGCAGGCTTACAGACACTACAGGCCATTGCTTGAGAGAGAGGGAGATTTGTATGTCTATACATATGTGTACATACATACATGTAAATACAATGTAATTTTATGTCTATGAACTACCATGGCTAAACCCAGACAATAACAATCAACCAGACTACAGCAGAATATTCAAGAAAAAGTTACATTCCAACCCAAGTGCTTAACAAATGAGAAGACTTTTCAACATTAACCTGCTAATAGCTTTTCCCTACTGAGACTTTTCTTAGTCTATTGAGAAGCCCTCCCAATAAATTGTTTCTGAGTGAGTTACTGGGGAGTTTTGCCAAGACTTTGGCCAAATATTGGAGATATTAGCACGGTGTTGTTAGTTAAACTTCTGTTTCTCCTTTTTGAATATCCTCTCACTAATTCCATATTTCAGTTCATCCCTTCCATGACAGGACCAGGTCCTGGTTTCCATTCTGTTTGCCACAGCAGAAGATATATCAGGCCTAGGAAAACTTTGTGATATACATATGTTCTTATTAAAGTTTTTCTAGACTTCTCACTTCAATGAAACAAAAAGAAACAGATTCATTCCTCATGTGAACTTTTATGTGTGTAATGATTAACTGCTCTCAAAAGGGACTAATTTTACTGGACTATGATCACAATTTTTTAAATCCATTACAGAAAACATCTGCTGAACACTGTTGCGATAACATATTCTCCAGTTTACGGACCTCACACAGCTAGAAACTATTGACCATGAGTAAATTAGAATATCATTCTAAAGATGAGGCTAGATTTAAATATCACACTTGCACCAGCATCTGTTGAGAACATTCTTAATGTGTCTACAGGGCACAATAAATGGCGGTTATGCTGCACAGTTTTGAATAAGTCACCATGATTATCAGACCAAACTAATCTCACTCAAAGACAGCTTATACTTTTTTCATTATTCATCTCTCTCATCCAGAGCCTCAAATGTCTCCACATGGAACTCAAACATAGTCTTATTTGTGAGTGTAAACCACGATATAAATTGAACTGAACCTGAACTATCGTTCAGGTGGCAATATCATCCAGATAGTTAGTGCAATTATTTTCCGTGTACTGCACACTATTAACAGTTAACCAGAAAAGAAAAAACATGCATAAAACGCCACTGACAGAAAGATATTTTACTGGTTATCAAAGATAACCAATGAAATTCAATGAAAGCCTATGAAAGCCTACTAAAAATAGCAATAAAAGAAAATGCTGGTATTCTTAGCTATTATGACATACAATGCATGGTGATTAACACAAAGGAATATACACACGGTCAATTAGCCAGTACGATGAGTAACCAAAATTAGCAAGTGATCATTATCCCATTTTTACTACATCCTCTTTTCCCCATTTTCCCTGCAATTATTATTCAAGTTTCTTTAAAGTGTTTATGAGGTTTTCCAGAAGCTATCGGGATGCATTTTTTCCTATAGATGTTTTTTATTACAATTATTACAATAACTTTATGCTTGTCAAGAAAATTGCAAGCTGCAATTCTCCTTAATTATTTATTCCTTTTGGTTTGAGTAGACAAATATTGCAAGACAGACCATTTCAGTTCTCTGCCTCTCACAATGAGATGGACTCTGTGGTAGGAAAGGAGCTAGGGACAAAGCTCAGGGAGGTCTAGTCACTGACACCATAATTATGAGCAATCAATGCAAGGATACATTTGAAAAGAGAAGTGATATCTTGAGATGTTTGAGGAGACATGGAAATGTAAGTGCCATTACAGAAGTACTGGTTACACAATGTGTGAAATAATACATACTTTTGATGTCAGTTAGGTTTAGAAAAGATTAATTGAATTTGAAAAAGTGTGGATATTAAGATAGTAAGACAGTGAAGATCATATCACATGAGAGGAGATGAAAATAATTTGATATACCTGATCTGACAAAGCCTAGGCCAGGAGGGATTATGATGACTGCTTACCAGAGAGATAGAAGGGCTTGTAAGGAAGGCTAAAGGACAATACTGGAACAAGGAACAGAGGGGTTGAAACTGGCCACGAGGAAAGTGAGACAGTCCATCAGAAGACTGTTCCCAAGTACCAGAGCAACAATACTCCAGAACAAACTTTCAGGAGGTCTGGGGAGAAAAGGAGGGAGGGAGGGAGAAAAAGACCTAAGTAATTTTCAGGTAGAGCATAATAAACTTACAAATGGAATAATAATGGCATAGCTGCCTGACTGTATCGGTGAAGAGCCATGTGGGGCCAGCCCTACTTCCCACCTCTGCGTTTCAAGGCAGGTTGCAAGCACAGGCCAGCCACTGCAGTTGCTATACAAGTGCTATGGTGTGCCCTTGCCTGTGCCAGAAGCTAAGGGCAGACCTATGCTCCAACAGAAATGGATGGACATGGTGAGACCAGGACTTTCTTCTCCCCATTTCAAAATGCTCTGCTTGTACCTACACCAGGTCTGAGCTGGGAGACATTGTGCTAGCTCTGAAGAAAATTCCCTCTTGAGCAGGTGATATTATACAAAGTGGGCACTTCCAAGGTTCATGGGAAGGAATAAAATAATGGGAGGAATTTATAGGTTTTTTTTTTTCCCCCAAGTGCAGGAATACATTGGAGGATTGGGAGTCTTTGGTGACCAAAAGTAAAAGGACTTTAAATCCAATATTGCATCAATTCATAATTTTCTGCAACTAAAAACAGTCAACTAGTAATATATTTTTGTTGACATTACTGGGATGGGTAAAATGATGTTATAGAAGCCAATGAGCTTATTACTAGCATCTTAAAAAGAAGAAAGATTACTTCTCTTCAGCTGACCTCACTCAAATGGCAAGTTCAACCATTCAGAATCAAACAGTTATTTAAACACAGAAAAGCTTTTTACAGCTGTAAATTTGAATAGAATAAATGTGTACTAAAAATAAACCAGAGTTAACACTGCACACTGCTACCAACACAACTATTTTCAGGGTTGCGACCACATTCAAACCCACTGAAAATGTTAATGTCATTAGAAAAACTCCCTGTGTGAGTGACAAACTCTAATATTGTACATTGTATATCTCATTCAAATCAAGTTTGGAGTACAGAGTTCATTTGGATACACGTACTTGGATATAAATTGTCTTTAAATGCTTGAAGAATCTAAAAAAATTTGAATCAATAATTCTTATTCACAGCATTATATCTGGCATGGGTGGATGGGTTTAATCCATCTTCCCTTAATAAATCTCTTTCGTCAAAAGTCACACCAAACAGCCAGGTTTTTTTCCTGGGGGGATGCTAGGAAGGAATAAGAGTTTATCTCAGAAGAACACCCACAGGAAAGAAGATTAATATCTTACATTAAGTTTCATATATTTTTTCTGAATGGTTATAGGCAAATATGGATTTAGCTTTTGCTGCTAATACTATACTTGCCTTAAGAACAGATTTATCTACTTATTCTATAATCAAAGAAACCACCTTTACTTCACAGTATATGAAATCAAGTTGCTAATTCAAAATTTATTTTTAGACTTTTTTTAACAAAATTATAGCCTTCCTCAGAGAATCATCCATATTGGGGGCCAAAGGCCAGAATGAGATCAGTACACTACTTCAGTTCTCCAAAGAAATATTACATTTTGGTTTTAGTGACACATCACCTTTTAAGGAGCTTGGGCACAGGAACACAGCCAGGTAGCATAGCATTGTACTGGGAGGTTAAAATAAAGAGCATAGTTATTTCAATATTTGTAATTAATTCATGACAGCATTTTATTGATTATTAACTTCCACACAGAACTATGTTTAAGAGTGCTTAAGAGTTCTACCTTGAAGGTGTCCGAAGTGTGTGATCCTTTTTTCTTCATTACTCCTCGTCTGCCTTATAGACTCACTGGATTATCTGCCAGATTATCTGTTTCATTCTACAGAGAAAAATTCATCAAGACAAAATCAGTTTGCCATCACTATAAGGATTACGAGAAGCATACGTTTTGCCTATGCCCACAAAATAACTAAAAGCATGCTTTTTTGGTTCGTTCTTTCTGGTTCTCACTTGTTTTCATTCTTCTTTACTCATGATGTCCTAATGTTGCCACTTCAAAAGTCACCAATGAATCATCCAAGGTAGAAAAAAATTCATTTTCTATTGAAGGAACCTGAAAAACCACAAAGCGTGTCTTCTTAAATATTTAACACCCTCTGCCACACCAAGACTCCACTCTTTCAGTCTTTTTCAGGAAAGAGCTGAAATTTGATTTTACAAAATCCTTGGTTTGAGTCTTCTAGGCTACCAATAACCAATTGATAAACCAGAAGTAGACTCCTTTTAGAGCCCTTTTTGCCATTTCTTTTCACACACCCACGCAACCAGGCTGTCTGACAGGGAGCAGGATGCACAGGAATGCTAACATTTACCAGGTACTAGGCATCTTCTCAAGCACATGCAAGCATGTCCAGGATACAGTTGAGACCTAAGCTCTTTACCTGTATCACTCCTATCAGTAGTTTGTGTAACATTCTTTTGCACAAGATACACTAAGAAAATGCTCTTCTCACTGTTTAATTGGTAAGTTGTAGAAATATGAGTCCACAAGTAGCATGTGTCCAAAGACATTTAAAAATCCTGATATATCACAGAATTTTTCACAATGCAATAACAACCCAAAGAGAAAGTGTCAGCCTGGCTCATAGTGCCTTTCAGAATGACACGGAACAAATAGATCCATCAGTCCACTGATACCACTTCTATCCTCTATATAACTCTCCAAAATGATCTAAAAACAAACAAACAAAAAATACTTGCTGTATTGATACAGCACAGTTTTCCTCAGGAGGAGTTTATCATTCCTTCAGTGAGTTCTTCATAGACTTCACCTCTTTCTCATCTGTGTAAACAAGGAGATCTCTAACAGAGAAAATATCAGGAGACAGCTTCTCCACCACCTTGTATCTTCCACTGCAGAATGAACACAAACAACATTTTGATTAGATAGCATTCCTTCTTCATAGGGCGTGAGCATCTTAAAAAGGCATAAGGGAATCTGGTATGACATATTCTTTATGTAGAGAGAATTGTCACTTCTTTTAATCATCCTTATGACACAAGGCAGAAATGAAGCAGCAAAGAAAGATGTTAATTACACTCCTGTTTCAAGACTGGACTCTATTTCAAAAGCTTAGCCAGAACTCATTTAGCAGTCCATGGGAACACTTGACCTTCTAGAAATGTCATTGTGCCACTACCCACGCTATAGTTTTTCCTTTTCACAGATTCTATTCCAGGACCATAAAACATGAATTATATACTGTTTCCCAGACTTTCCCAAACCATATATTTGCCAGAAATAACTTCCTATGGTTATTCCTATTTTTAATGTTTGGAAAGTCATCTCTATTATAGTGATGGAGGCAATATTTCTAGACAGCTGTTTTAATATGTACAGTGTTACAAAGCTAAAACACATAGGCCAATTTAGTTAGCATGTAATTGACTATTACTTCATATGATGTTGTTTCACAAATCTCCTTTATTCAGCTCTGACTTGCTTTCCCTCTCACTCTTCTATCATTTTTTTTTTCTGGCCCAGATGTCCACCAAAACACAGCACAAACAATGACAACAGAACAGAAGGATCAGAGCTCTCTCAAGTGTGCAGAGAAAGGACAATGAGCTCTGGCAGCATTTCTCTGTGCTTGCCATCCTGATTTCCATCATTTTAATGAAGTACAGAAAAGTAAATCTTAGTCATGAAATAATTCTGGAAATAGCTGAAGCAAGTGTAATGGAGGCAAGGATATGGTTTTGAAAATCTGTGAGCAGCCTTCTGTCTACATGTCTGCAAAAATGGGAAATGTCCCTTTTCTGTGAGAAAGTAGTAAAGGAGATTTTATCTCCCCAAGCAATGTACTCCAGTGCTTACTTGCCAAAAGTACTCAAGAGTGGTTTTAGTCCCTTAACAATATTTTATGGCTTATAAGAAGTGGTAAACTGATGTCCTGAAAAAATGAACCTTCTCTTTTTATCACAGAAACTTTTTTTTAAAAAAAGTAAGCAAAAAAGTATTTAAAAAAATCATACACACACAAGCAGCTGTAATACAAAGGTTTCCAAATGTGCCTGTTTTTCTATAGATATGCTTCTATTTTATTTACTTCAACACTGCACATGAAATACTGAAAAAGCAGGCCACCTATCTAAATGCTATCCTTCATAAGGATAAAACACAAGTATGAGGAGAACAGGGGACAAAAGCCCTTGTTGCATATATGAGATCTCACAGTTTCTATGTTTAGCTGTACCCCTGTTTTCTAGCTCAGATGTTTCAATGGTATTTGCTGCTTTTAAGATAAAGCCTGTGTCAGGCAATGCTGCAGGAGTGATTTTTAGGCATGAATAGAATACAGCAAGAGTTGAAGAGATATTGCCAGGTAGAACATGGAAGAAAAGCTCTGCCTTTGAGAGAGAGGGCAAACAGTAATTCAGATTTACCATCGTCCTCAGGTATTGCTCATTGTATTTTATTCCTCCTTAACCTTTCAATTACTGTCAGCTTTATGTTGTGTCAGCTAAAATGATTGTGATGGGAAATGTCCAGAAGTAAAATTCAGAGAACCTATATCTGATTTCAAGAGCGTAACGCAGGTGACTTACTATCCTGGGTCAAAAGATCCTGACTTCCAAAGTAATCATCAAGAAAAGACTGTCATCACACCTCAGTTAGCTACCTGTGAAAAAGTCAGGATATAACTCTCAGGTCTCCTCGCTGACGGTAGAGCTGGCCAAGGTCTGTCAGCCTTGGCAACTAGAAAGCTCAACTGAAATCACCTGAATACTATAATAGGTACCATATTAGGCAGCATAGCAGGCAGTCTGAATACAGATGTGGCTGCTACAGACACCCACAAGTTAAAACATCACTTGCAATAGATTGACAAACATAATTTATTAGAGTGCCATGAGTATACCCCAAAGCAACAGAACTTGAATGAAAAATGTGAAGGGAGTAAAGGGCAGTTAGTTGGACTCCAGTAGCACAGATAATTAAAAGGAGCTCCCAGCATTTCCTGAGGATGCAACTCATTCCATTATAAGGATATGGTATGTCATAAACCTGCCCTCTTAGGTTTTTGAAAAACTCAGTATCAATTCACTTGAAACGTGTGGCAAAAAACAATTATGTTCTGAAGTGCTGGGAGACAATGATAAATGAACAATGTAACTGTAGTTAGTTCTGTAACTGTAGTCTAGTTGCTATTAATAGCCAGAGGGGACTTACTCAGTGAATTTCAGAAACGTGATTCTTGACACATCTCCATAGACTTGTAAAAAGAGGAAAGGTCTGTGTGAGTTTTTTCTGTTTTTTAGGGGATTGTACTTCAGTCTTTTCCACCGTGTAATGAGTATGGGTCAAAGCTCACTGCAAGAAATATGGCAGCCATTAAAATATGTATGATAATTATTACCAGCCCTCTTAGGCTTTAAACTGGGTCCTAAAAATAACCTGTATGTGATCTCCACCTGTTTGCAGAATGTAGGGTTTATGTGGGAGGGAGAAGGAGAAAGGCTTTATTTTGTTGATGTGCATGTTAAGACCCAATGGAGACAGTTTTCATGCAAAAATACCAGTATCTTCAGAAACCTTCCTATTATCAAACAATTTTTGTCTATTTATTAATGTATGTTTGTTGTGTTACAGGCTAAGGCAGTCCTTATTTAAAGGCAAAGAACTACGTTAGCCAGGATAATTATATTTAAGATGCCTCTGCTGATGGTATGAATCATTCAGCTAATGGGGTCTTCCTTCTAACTCATGCTCTAATACTTTTCCAAGGGATAGTGCAATATTGAAGTGACTTTTTGTGTGTTTATTTTGTTTGTTTTTCAGTGGAGAACCACAGTTCTGAGTCCTAGCCACTCACGGTTATTAGAGACTCTCTGGTAGTTCTCGTAAGCAATAGGGTGTGAGCCAAAATGTTATCTTGATACAACGTTCTCCTGACTACCTACATATACCTGTGAAGGTTTAACTGGATGCACTACTCTTCCTCTCCTGCCCTTACCTTGCATTTGAACCAAGAGATAAACAAGCTACAGTTTATGTGAACATCATGCAATCAATCATCTCACCAGTGAAGACTGAGTTCCTCTCAGGCCTCACTGAAATGTATAGCAGGCTGGAGGAGTGCTAGGTAGGAGAGAGAAGGCTGGGGCAAGGCCCCTTCTTTAATACACAGGCCAAAATTAGTAGATTACAAAGGAGTGATAAACTGTACATCTGTGTGCATCCAAAAGCATATGTGCAACTGTTTGCACGCTGATTTGTTCTCTTAATATGTGGCTCTGCAAGTGCACTCTGCTATACCTGTGGAGTAATGTAAGCATATTCCAGATAGCCTTAAATCAGCTAGCCCCCATACCGTTTCAGCAACATAGAGATTAGCACCAGCTGCCAAGCTCACCTGAGAAGCCATGTACAGGCCCAAGCACTGTCTTTGAATACCCAAGGTAGCTAGCTGAAGCTGCTTCAAGTATGGCTGCATTACAATAGAAACTCAGAAATAAGCAAGCAACAGCAGGTCAGTAGAAGGTATGTGAGCTCCTCACTCATATGCAGACAGGTGCTTAATGAACCATGGAAATTTGTGGGAAGCTGGGGGTCTACACAGGCATCCAGCATCTCTGTGGCACTTAGCTGCAGTGACCATTGTCACAGACCAAGTCTTACACAGAAAGAGTCTTTCTAAAAGCAGAATGGGTCCAGGTGTGATTCTGGGGCTGAGCTGATGCACTTCTCCCCTGTCTGTGGGCTACATATGAAAGGAGCAAAGAAGCATTTACAGAAGAGCCTGAGTGTTTTGTGACCTAAACTCCATTCACTTTCAGGATGTTTAAGGCAGCTGAACACCCAAATGATTTTTGAAATGGAAATTGAATTCTAAGAAACATATGGTCTGTCTAAACCGTAAAATGAATGTGGCAGATTTAATCTAGATAGCAGGGGCAGCCACAGCAACAAGGAGGGGATGGTTTCAGCATTAACATGTGCTACCAGAAAGCCACATACAGACTTAACTCCCTGAGCCAACAATTTGCAGCTTGGTTGCTAGCTCAGATAAAACCTGAGCTGACATATCTTGGCTGCTTTTCTTATGCCAGGTACCTAAAGTGTCCAATGTTTATGTGCAAGTAGTACAGATACATTTATACTAGTAAATTAAGCA
This sequence comes from Dromaius novaehollandiae, assembly GCF_036370855.1. Lineage (NCBI taxonomy): Eukaryota > Metazoa > Chordata > Aves > Casuariiformes > Dromaiidae > Dromaius > Dromaius novaehollandiae. The sequence continues at coordinate 146,549,006 of NC_088098.1, read as the reverse complement.
GTGTAGCCCTCTGTACAATTAAATCGTTAGAATGGTCTCTGGGACATTTCTGGCCCACACTGGTCAGGGCCATGCAAACAATTCCCAGGTATGGTTTAAGGAGCCAGAAGGCACTGGGGATCATCCCCAACACACATGCAGCCTGCACACAGACAAACTGCTTAGGTGAATAAGAGATATACAGATTCAGTACAAACTGACATCAACACCCAGGACTGTTCTAGGCATGTTTTATTTACTAGTGTAAATGCAGCCTTTGAACACAGCATGTCCGTTTTGCTCTACAAGCATCCTAGACATTTCAGGCACTTCTTAAAACGTTTACTCCTTTATGTTTGCACAGCTTTCTCACTTCATCTCTTGCCGCAACTTTTCACCAGCCTGGAGAGACAGCTGTGATTAGCTTTCACCTATCCAAATAACTCCATATTTAATTGCTGTTATCTCCCTCCAACTGCAAAGAAATGTCAGTAACATACCTTATACACACACAGCATTGCTCTTCTGCAGAAGGACTACTTAATATGCTATGAAATTTGGGAGTGCTCTCCAGTGGCTAAAATTCCTGGACATTCCCAACAGTACATTAAAACAATGCATGGCCCACACATGAACCACAATGTATTCTTGCTGGTTTTCAGTCAGGACAAGCAGCAGATTGGGATTTCAGATCTTGAAGCAGCAAGTGTAGAGCAATTCTCAATAAAACTAAAGAAGTAACCTAAGGAGCCATACCTTATCTCTTTTTTATTTGGAGGCCAGAAGAACCATTTCTTAGTTTGGCCAAGTTTAGAGGGAAATGAAAACGACAACATATTTATCATCCTAAAGCTCCTAGAAACTCACACAAGGCAAATTATACTGCCCATAAATGTTAAAATCATCTCCTATTTTGTATGAAAGAATGGTCATAAGAATGGAAATAATCCCCTCAGGACACAACCCAGGGAGAAACAACAACATGACCCTGAGTTATAAACAGGAAGGGATTTTCAGTGTACTGCAGGGGATTTAGTGAAGGGATTCCCATTAATGTTAATAGGAGACACATGGATGAATCCCCACACTGAACTGGAAATTTAGCCCTTATTGTCAAATGTTCTTCCAAAAACCAGCCAGTTTGGTTCTGACTGTGCATCCAGCCAGAAGCAGGGATGAAAAGGGTTAATTGTTTCCTGATGTTTGAGTTGAACTGAGGACACAATATAAGCATGAAGCATCTGGAAATAATGCTCCTTTTAAGAATTCTGGGAGGCAAGTGCCTACTTCCCTGCACAGACATGGGATCCCTCGCTCCACAGCTCTCTGGCAATACCTAATGTGAACGCCATTTAGATGAGATTAACCTCAGACTTCATTGCCCATGCAAACAAGACAATCTAAGTGCACTAACATATAGGCTTACCATTTTTATCAAAACATAAATGCTTCTCTCTGCAGAGCTTTTAAGCAAATTACAAGCCAAAATGAACATAAAGCACAAACTGAGCTATTCTATTGTAAAGATCTTGGTTCTTTTATGTCATTCTTCAAGCTTTTTATGCTGTGTTATGTCTAGAAATGTACACTATAAAATGTCCTGGTGCAGTCTCCATTCACCGGGTTTTTTTCCGTTGAAGTTTGTCTTTTGATTGCCTGAGAGGGAAACCCGAAATATTGAAGTGAATCCTGGACTACTGAAATAAATGATGAATTTCCCACCATTTTGGAAAAAGTTGGGATTTCACCCTCTTCCTTCTTGTGCACCCAAAATTGAGGGGAGACTAACAATGGAAAAGAAAAATTAAATCTAGTGGAGGAAATAATAGTAGTGCATAGCAGCTGGAGATCTGACCCTATACATAATCATGCAAATGCACAGTTGTAAAATTTGCCACAGGCTCAGAGACTGCTTTTTCTGCCTTGTGATTATGCAGTAGTACCATATTCCTACCGACATCACTTTAGGAAAGAGGACCGGTTAAGTGCAACATATTTGCAAATTATGCAAATTATTATGATTTCCAAATTGTGGGGGTGGGGGGAGGCTGATACACTGGAGGGCAGGACTGTGATTCAGGGGCACCTCAACAGGCTGGGGAAATGGGCTGACCGGAACTCATGAAATTCAACAAAGGCAAAGTCCTGCACCTGAGATGGTATAACCCCACACACCAGGACAGGTGGGGGACAAGTGGCTAGAGAGCAGCTCTGCAGAAAAGGACCTGGGGTCCAGGTGGACAACAAGCTGAACCATGGGTTAACAGTGTGCCCAGGCACAAAGGCCAACCACATCCCAGGCTGTATTAGCAAGATTGCAGCCAGCAGGTCAAGTGATTATTCTCCTCTGCTGAGAACCTGAGAGGCCACATCTGGAGGGAGCAGTGTATCCAGTTCCGGGCTCCTCAGTATAAGGAAGATTTTGACAAACTTGTGTGTGTCCAGAGAAGGATAAGTGAGGTGTTCTGGAGCACATGATATAAAAGAAGTTAAAGGAGCTGGGCTTATTTAGGCTAAAAAGAGAAAACTACGTGGAGATTTAACTACTCTCTTCTAGTATGTAAAGGGAGGCTACAGAGTTAACAAAGCCAAACTCTTCTCACAGGCCCACAACAAAAGGAAAAGAGGCAATAGTCACAAGTTGCCACAGAAATTCTGACTGGACATAAGGAAAAAAAAATTCAATGTGAGGATTATCAAAGACTGGGACAGGCTGCCAAGAGATGTTGTGTGATCTCTGTCCTTGGAGATTTTCAGAACTGGATTGGACAAGGCTCTGAGCAACCTGATCTAAATTTGAGGCTAGTGCTGCTTTGAGCAGGGGGGGGAGGACTAGAGACCTTCAGAGGTCTCTTCTAACCTAATTTACTCTATGATTCTATGTGTTGTTTAAAATATTGCCCAATTACCTAAGCAATTCTGCAAAATAAGAGACATTAGTATTAACTTTATAAAGGTCTGGCCTGAGCTAGGAGGTCACAAGAGGCTGTTGTGTTTAAGAGTGGGTAATATTCAGCCAGAAAAAGGGTCAGGTTCACATGCATGGATCTTGCCTTAGCAATACTTTTTAATCACTTTGCACCTGTAGTTCTAGGTCATACCACCAGTACATGATAATGTAAATAACATCAAATTATTGCATTTTCAAAGAGGTCAGGAAAAGCTCAAAGGGTTTACTTCACGAGTTCTTTCAAATATCCTTTAGAAGTTTTTCTAAAGTGAAATTTTAGCAGATAAGAAAGTCTCTGCTATAGTTTCTATTCCTTGTTCCCTTGACCTTTTCCTAGTGGGAAATACAAATGGTAGAGAGGTGTAGGCCTCTCTCCTTGAAACCCCTGTAAGCTGTCACTCACCTCCTCCAGAGGTCTGGTTGCCCATGAGCCAGGGACAGGAGGCCCAGCTCTGAGACAGCCCAGCTGCACAGCCTGCTAAGACAGCTGAGGAAATTGGTAAGTTGTGAGAAAGAGCTGTGAACAAGCCTGTAGAGCAGAGGTAAGGAAGATGAGGAAGGTAAAACTACAGACAGGTTAGATTGCTGAGACAGGATCATTAGTAGCTCAGGATTTAAGAAGGAAAGTATGGAAGAATATAAAATCCTCAGGGACAAGGCAAAGGAGATGCTGCATGACAGCAGCTCAGTAACATCGAGAATCCATTTCAGGAAGCAGAAAAGATTGACCCTTCTCCTGATTAATGACTGCCTGGCCAGCAAAGTCTCTCTGAGTGTCTTATTATTGGAGTGGTGAGTATAACAAGCCTAGCAGCTTATTACTTCCTAACTGTCTTTGTGCATGCTGGCCAAGATGTAATTGTTTTAAACTTTAAAGTTGAATATATCCTGCTTGCAAGGGTTCGTGCAGGTTTCTGCACATGGCTAACAGTGTGCAAACAGGTGTCCCAAAGGGATATTGTCTCAGGAGTAAAGTTTTAAAGTTTTGTAGCACTGTTTGATTTCAAATTTGGGGCTTGGAAACAAGAGCCTTTTAATCTGTCATCTTACTAACCAGCTTGAATTGATGCAAAAGCATGCATGTTGTGTGGAGAAAGCCCCTAGGAGTATTCAAACTATTGTCAGATATGGCTTTCTATGTGGTTTCTGTGCCTGGATACTTTGTAATTAATGTCACTCCCAAAAAGGCAACAGAGACGAGCATTTCTCAAGGGCTTTCAAGGCAGAGCCACTCAGTTCCTTTCTTTTTACAAACTATGAGCGCTGAGCCATGAAACCAAGAGTAGCAGCATGGTTTTAGGCAATGTATGCATAGTTGATTGCAGTTTTTAAATTATTACTCTTTAGCAAAATTTCTGGCATTCAGTTTATATTAGCAGAACTCCTAGAATTTGAAAATATTTGCAAGGAGGAAGTGGTAGTAATGTCTCTATTACCAGAACCTGAACAGGCCATCAATGCTGACTGCACATTATCAGTGACCATCACAGTCTGGGCCACCAAAAGGATCATTTCAGCCTCTACAGAAACAGCTCTCCATGACTTCCCTCCGGTTATGCTAGAATTCCCTGCTGAGCTCTTGTTCTTTGTCAGGGAAGCAGCATTACAAACACATTCTTCCCCATTAGCTTTTCTTCTACCTTATTTAACTTTCCAGATGTTTGGCTTCAATACATATTAGAGCTGTTGCTGTTAAGCAACCAGATGTTGAGTTATCTTGAGAAATCTCCACTTAGGAAACTAGGACAGGTTTAGCGGTGTTGCTCTGACTTGTTAAGAAATTCTTTTAGCAATACTTCCCTTCTTCAGTGTGTCCTCAGACACTCAAAATGATGGAGGCTTCACAAGAACTGGCTTGAGGCTAGTTTCAGTGAAACCCTCACCTGATCAAGCAGCTGGGACCCTCAGTTAGTGGAGGGAGACACCTCTGCATGACAAGAGACAATGGTCATGAAATCATCCCAGACTCAACAAGCAGTAAAAAGCTCAGAATTGTTCTGGTTCCAAATAGCTTCAAAGAGGCTACACTTCCACATCCATCACTGCAGCTGTCAGCATATTTACCATACACCTAGTATTTTCTTCCATGTCTACAGCAGTATCTTGCTCATGGGAGGGATCTAAGTTGAAATCTAAATTCTTCAGTTGAAGCTGTCAAGCTGGCTTCCTCCCACTGACTTATAGAGCCAGGTATCATTATTGCTCTGAAAGATGCAAAGGGAGGAAACTGAGCAATTAAGGGAGCCTGTAAAGCCCAATCAAGCTGCTGAGTAGACTATTTATTTTCCTATTGATCTTGTCTGTCTTTCTTTGATGTATAATAACTCTCCCATCACATTCTTAAAGTTCCCCATGGCACAGAGCACCTTAACCTTTGTAATGCTAAGGACCTCTCATTTGCAGTTCTGTATTCTGTCTTTCACTCGCAGCTCTGTAATCTTTCTCCTAAGCTGCTGTGGTAGTATTTTTCCAGAGTCATTCTTATGCTGTTATTCTTGTGCTGTTAATCACTTGGCCTTGCACTCCTAAACTCGGATATCACCGTTATGCTGGGTTTCTCATAGGAAATGATTGCCCTCAAGTAAGAATTGCCCCTTCTTCCATGCTTTTTCCTACACAGTGTTATGTAGCTTTTAGTTTACACTAGAGAAAAAACAAGACTTAGTGGATAACATAGTACATAACAGTCATTTCTATATCTGCTAAGTATTACCCAATAATATATATGCATAATGCCTAGCCAATGACCTTACTTTCTGTGAAGAAGGTGTCCCACATGCTATCCTGAAGTCTGTATTTGCACTGTAGGCCACTAAATAAAAGTCTATTTTCAATTTACACAATGTATGTTGCCGGCATTTTTTATTTTTAATTAAATTACAGGATGCTGTGAAGCACTTGGGACTGGGATTACCTTTCCCCAAGTGCTAGTTTGGCACCTAGTATCCTGGGCACTAAATCTGACCAGAATTTTCCAGTGGAATCATCACAGAGCTATGGTACTTACATAAGCCTTTGAAGCATTAACAGTCCATTCAGTTTGGGTAAAAAGTATTATTTTACTTTTATCACTTTGGGTTTGCAGATACTGAAAAAGTTCAGGGCATCTGAAATCTCAAGTCCTTTCTGTACACAGTATTTTTAGCGTAAGTAGCATCGTACTGTTACTTCGCAGACTGGCTGTCAGGACTCAGGTGGCTGAGGTGATGCAGCTCACTCAGACATCTTTCTGTCTGTGCTGCAAGAAATCACTGTGCATAGAAATCTCTGTTTCCCAAGGAGAGCCACGCTCGGTCAGCCGCATGTGGAACTTACTTTGTGCTTTGTGTATATAGATTACAGAGAGAAAAAAATGAACCCAACTGAGTACATTTTGTCACATGAGATAAATCTAAAGCAGGTTGAATGTGAGCACTAACCTAGTTACTTAGTCTTTAAAAATATTCCAAGCTGAGTGTTAACGTAAACAACATCACAGTGACCACTGCAGCCTACAAAGCCCTGCCTTTCGGTCTACTGCGGCTTGAGACAAATGCATTTAAAGACAGCCTGCAGCTAGCAGATCTGAAGGTGTAGGGACAATCCTGGCGCAAACAGGAATGACCCTCATTTGGAATCAGAGAGTCATGGAGAAAGGTGGAGCTCAGGAGTCCCCGTGGCTCATCCCCTTTCCCTAGGTCAGATCAGCTACAGTGGTATCTATCATTCCTGACAAATGTGTGTTGAACACCATGGATCAAGCTTTCATATGCTAATACTTGCTAAACTGTTTTTATCATTTGGAAAAGAATGATTAAATTTCATCTCATTGGATCCAACAGAACAAGGAGAAAGGAAAATCTGAGCAGCTGTAAATTATTTCTTTTTACATTTGGAATGCTAGGTCTCATATCTGGATTAAATATGCTTGGCTGGCAGCATTTTAACTGACCTCAGGCTATGCCTAATGCCAAAAGAAAAAAGCATAAAATTAAGAGACTGAAAATTCAAAATATCTTTTTTTTTTTCCTTTGGCAAGGTATTTGTAGTTAGAAGCAAACACAATGTCTTCAACAAATACTAAATTTGCACTAGTAAAAAACAGAAAAAAAAAAGAACAAGCAAGACTTCTTTTCAAATAAGGTCATATCTGGGAAATAGATTTGGGCTAAGAAAATGAGAGGAAGGGAACATCTTTAATGTTTTTTAATCTTTTTAAGAAAAAAAGGATTAAATTCTAGCTATAACAGGAGTAAATAATTCTCCTTCCTGCAAATCAGGCAAAATACTTTGGTTGACATTGTAGCAAATGTTTTTGGTTAAGCTGCAATTAATTTTTTCTGTGTATCTTTGTGTGTGGATATGAGTGAATGTTTAAATGTCATTAAAAAGATTAAATAAATTTCCTACTCAGCCATCATAATGACAGTTCTGTCTAGTTACCTGCCCAGTTAAATTTCTGAGTACAAAACTTCTATTCTGGAATAGAGAATCTAGCCCGCAGTGTTCAGTGAAAGGTTACTCTTCATCTAAAATGACATATTTGATGAAGAGACATCATACTAGGAATCTTGTTTGCTTTTCTTAACTATCTCAGGTGTTCCCTGCACACTCAATCTTATTATTCCTACAGTCAACCATGGATCAGCACAACTACACTACTATAACCATGACTTTTGCAGTTTTATATAGTAAGCCAGAGTAAAAACAAACCTTTCCTTCACATGCTCACTTATATGAAATGACAGATGCCCCATTGTAATATGCAGAATTATGGTTTCTTGTACAAAACGGGCCAGATTCTCTGATCTGGTATCATCGCTTTTCACTACACTTAAAATATAATCCACATCTAAAGCCTTGTTAGCCGACACAGCAAGGATTATCCCATTGCAAGGATAATCCTTTCGGACACAGACCAAGTCTTAGAGCTTGCCTGGGACTCATTCCTGTGCCATGAATATAGCAAGGGAAGAGGGGTGTTGCTAGATGACAAGAAAGTATAATTAGAGCTTTACCATGTCACACCAGGTAACGCCCCCGACAGCTTGTAGCGTGGCTCTAATACGATTGCCAACAAGACTCCCCCAGTACCTAACAACGCATATGCATGGAGGTGGAGAAGACTGAGCAAGGCCATGTAAGCATTCTCAGCTGACCCACTATTTTCACTGTTTGGGGGTATCATGTTTAACATTCATGTGATACTCAGAGAAAAAAATAAATAGAAATCTAGCAAAAAAGATTGTATATTTAATAGTCTCTAAAAGATCTTGTCAATGCATATTCAGAAGGCTGTAACAGAGACCAAGAAATGGCAGCCAAAAATTATCAGATGCAATATATGTTGAATTCAGGAAGAAAAGAAAAAGAAATGAGGTTACCTCCAAAATACCACATAGTGTCTTCATGCCCATTCCTCAACTAAGCAAAGCCTTATAACAGATGAAGGGTCAGTCCAGGCTAGGTTGGCACCACCTTGATTCCTGCTCACTGAGTGGGGTTGGTGGCCAAGCAAACTGTAAAAGCCCCACAAAAACTTCTCTTCTCTAAATGTCAGCAGCGCATTGCCCCCTGAACAGCTAGCTGAAAATCACCAGTAGCAGGGAGACTGCAGGTCACTCCTATCTTTAGTTCTCTTACTTTCCATGATAACAGGTGCTCTGAGAGCAGAAAGGTTAACAGAGAAACAAATGAGTCAGATAGGGAAATTGGATTCCTGGGTTGCAAATTCCACTGAATTTTCTCTTTAGACCTGGATAAATGTGTGAGTAGGGGGCCAGAAGAGTATTGGAAGAGCCCAGCTCTCTGCAGACTCTGTGTGAGCTCAAGCAAATCACCCAGGTCTGTTTGCCAGTTCGTTTATCCACAACATAAGAATAATAATCCTTTGTTTCTCATGTCTTGTGAGTATGCTTTGTTCAGTTTTCTGAAACAAGGACCATCCTGAGTGTGAACTGTACTGAACACAAGGACTTTTTGTTTATACTTATCAACATCCAAATAATAGCAGTAGCAATAACTGTCTGGACACCCTTGGATGATTTTTAAAGGTGGTAAGGAGATACCACTTAAATCATCTTCCAATATAAATTGCAGTACGATCCTAACACAAACTGACACACCAGTTCTCCCTAGTATTGAAGAAATGACTAATCTAACACATAATACAAAATTATTCTCCAAGAGGTCCATCTTGGATATGGACTTCAGTAGTATGGAGAATTCTTTAAGTGTTGATAACAACTATAGTTTACTGAGAGCAGTCAGCAGGTACATCTCTGGCTCCTTACTATGAATGAACTGTGCGAAGCCATATCAATCTTTCTAGTCCATGAGATTTCTTCACACTTGTATGAACACATAAGATTATCCTCTTAGAATATACGTGAATAATGTTCACATGGATCTTGGCTTCCATTAATGTCCATGCAAAGCTGTGCATTCAGTGACTTTCATATATACCATTTGAACACTAGTGTCTGCTCTGGGTATATAAGGTTAAGCTCGTTCTCCTACTTGGGTAGACGTTAAAATCCCTCTGCTGTGTGCACAGGTGTTGCAGCTCATAAACCATGTAATGACAGCAGCAGTGTTTCTGGACATGCACCAGCTCAGCAGCAGCTAGCAGGCCCTCCGCTGAAAAGGCCTATGCAGAATCCCTGCTATTGTAAAAAAATTGCCAGTGTGTGGAAAACTGAATGCTTCCCATTATAAGAGTAATTTCATTCATTAACTTAACTTTTAAACCTTAAAACTATTGACTGTCCCCCATTTTCTCATGTCACCACAGCTGAAAGTAGTTGAACTACAAAGCAGTTTTAACTGCAGTTGAAGGCACCTTAGCCCAGGTTTTCAGGGAGGCTGTGCCAACATGTCTGACCTGCCGTATGCATTAGAGCAAATGGCTGAGCTGAAACACTCAAGGAATTGTTATATGAAGCCCACACACTACATAATCCACACTGACAGGCAAAATCAAGCTATATTTTCAGACATGATGTTGCATCAACATCAGATGCCTGTTCAGAAAATCTCAGTGCTACAATGCAAAACCTTTGTTTGCGTTGCATCACTCTGGTTGCTACAGAGATGTTTTTTCCACTTAGATGAGGAATATGTTGCACTGTGCCACTACCTCATTTTGTCTAGACACTTATAGCTTCACAAGGTCAGCACACCTGTGGCATTTGAAGAATTTCTGCTTATATGTTTATTTCCTAGAAAAATATCTTCCAGTGAAACAGTGGACTGAAATATCTCTTTTGCTCTTTACATCTACAACAATGGCTTAGGAGTGATTTTGGAACATCACTGGTAATTTATTCTTCAGTATCATATGAGTAAATACCTGTTGTCAGACAGAACAGGGAGCTTGCTGTAGGCTTTTTTTTTTTTTTTTTTTTTTTTTTTTTTTGGAAACATTCAGCTTTGGGCAAATTTAAAAAAAAAAAAGATCAATATCTTGCATTTCTGAAACTTAGCTTGAGGTTCCATTGCCTAAATATAGGTGTACAAATTCCTTTGAGATGCCATCAAATATCCCACCTGGCCTCTACTGTAGAACTGCCTGAGACTGGCAGCAGGTCCTATCTGCCAGGTCCATACAGACAGTTCAAGTATTCTAAGACAGGTCAAATAGCATTAAACACTTGCATTTAGGTACCTGCTTCCCATCCTCAATATTGCCATGTTTATGTACCAGGGGTTTTTTGCCTTTCACAAAAATAAGGTGAAGGAGACGTCATTGCCCTCTTCTCCTTTTCCAACAGCCCCTAAAATCTAGCTTCGTGACTCAAGGCACTGATCAGAGACATGGGAAATCCAGATTCAAATGCCCATTCTACTTCACCTAGAGCATGAATTTCAACCCTCACAGCAGATGCCTGAACTATCAGATGAGTACAGAATCCCTCCTGTTATACTTTATGTACAATGAATATTCATGAAAACAGCGATTCAAACCTACATTTTTCAGCAAGGCCCTTAATTAACTTACCACTGATATATTCTTCCTTTGTCTAGCTTGAATAATATTCAGCAATGTGCAGTGTAACAGCTGTAAATGGAGAAACTTATCCTGTAATAGTTTATTAATGTTTGTAAATGTTTCATTTTACTAGCCAAATCAGAAATTCAAACAGTTGTATAGCTCAGTTGTTATTGTTCATTCAGCTTTACAACGGTCTTCTATGAAAAAGGCAGTAACAATGACTGATATGGAAAAGTTTGTCACATAAAATGTGCAGAGCATTCAGTGTAGAGTTCTGCGAGGAAGTGTGCTCAACATCCCCATACATTTATGTGGAGTGTATTATGAAAGAAAACAATTTTCTCTATCTACCAATTTATTCAGCTTTTGATATTCTGTAGCAAAAGAAAAATCAGAAAACCTCTCTGTTCTTTTGTATGTCCTTTCCTGAATGAAACTTCTTTATTACAGTTTTTTGGCACAGGTGGTCTTACTACCTACTGCCAGTGAAAGATGTCACCCTGAGAAATCCTGTTACCCTGAGCTCATTATATTAAACAAGATTAACACAAGCTGTATTCATGTTTCAGAAAACACAAAATAGAAGACCTGGGCTAGTAAGAGAATGGATATTCAAGAGTCATGGACCAGGTTTAATGGCCAGCTCACAGATACTTGTTCTCCAGTCTTCAGAATTCCTGCATGACTGAAGTCCTCCAGGCTTCTCTGAGTGAGTCTATATTCATGTTTTACCAGGAGCACTCTTTTGAAGCAATTTTCCCTGTTGTACATCCTCCTGTGCTTTGGTTCACATGCTGAAGTGATATCAGACTGCACAAACTAGATTACTTTTGGATTAAACTAAACTAGAAGATGCCTGTCAGGAGCATACCTAAAACATTCCAGCCCCTAATGGGCAAGCAGTTTTCAAAGGAAAACCAGACCAAATAAATTCCCCTGAAAGGTGGCTCTCAGAACTTCAGAACCATCTCCTTTGGTCTAAAGACCTTTCCCTACTTATTTGTTCTATTTATAACACAGACAGATATCTGTCTTACCTGTCAACTAGCACTTCCTTTCTTCAGAGGGAGCAGTCACAATAGTGACAATTGTCAGAGATGTACGTATGGCCGAAGTGCTGCTTGGTGTCACGGGTGAGAAAGAGATCACAACTCCCCAGTGCAGCTAGGAGGAATGGTGGGACCCCCTTGTGCACAGTGTGAGTGCTTTCTTACCATGCATCAAAGAGACCACAAGGCACAGCCAAGTCAGGTACTGGCTGACTCCTTGCAGGCCTCAGGGAAGCCCAAGATGGCAGGAAGGCACTGCCTTCCTCAGCAGGACAGTTGCAGCTAGGTTGGGGAGCAGTAGGAAAAGCTGCTAGACCCAGGGTCTGGCTCAGGGTGCAGGTCCCCATGGCTCAGCCACAGCCTTGCAAATGGCAACAGGCACTGCTCTTTGGAGCTTTCACCCAGCATAATCTTATATACTGATGACAAACCCAGTTGTCTAAATATAGCACTACTCATGAAGTTTTCAGCTCAGTCCTAGTGTTTATGGACAGCCTAAGAAATGCAGGTGTCCTATTTTTTGGCAAGTTTCAATATCCTTTTCTATTCTGAACTGTGTTTCAGCTTTGCAGTGTTATTTTCTATCTCAAATTCCCACGGCTGTAGCTACGAGCAAGCAAAAGATATTCATACTCTTACAAATTCAGATTATCACCTCTGTATCTCCAGTTTCTAAATAATTGCAAATTCCTTTATGTGGGCATAGATCAAAAGATTGGTTCTGCCTCCTTTTTCCTATATTAAATTACAGGGGGAGGTATGGATTGCCAATATGATTGCCATCAGCTAAGAACAGCTGTGTGATCTCTTCCATCACTGCTAACCATTATAGCACCACAGTATCTGCAGGCCACGATCACCTCTGAGGGTAGTTACATTCAATTATATTCAGCCAGCACTATATTCAATTCTGACTTTCAGAGAGATATATACAGGGTGGGTGAACAATAAAACTGTTTTTAAAAGCAATCAGTTCTCCATACATTCACTTCCATGTGTTTCATGCTGAAATAGGAGACAGACTCTCTTTGAAAACCTTCACCTATTCACTACCTTCTTTTTGGAGCAAGAGAATGAAACAGGAGAACACTAGCATGTGGCAGAATTGAACTACTTTTTTGGCTTTCCTCTGTTCCTCCATAAATGGGAATGGTATTCTAAAGGTGCCTAAAGGTAAGGGTAAGCATGTGTTTAATTTATTGTATGCTATACATTAACTTTGAACAAATGTCCTCATCTTTACTGGTGATATATAAAATCAAATGTCTCTCTTGCTTCTGTTTATAAAGGTACCCTTTATCAGCTGAAAGGCACATACCACCTAATATGCATTTTTTTCACTGATATTAGTTGTCTGTGAAATAGCAACTGCCAATTGACTGGCAGATTTAAGCGCAGAAGAAGTCTTGACTTAGGTGTAGGAAAGCCTCAAAGTAGGAGGATAACAGTTAGATAGCTATCCAAATACTTAAGGAAAATAGAAGTCTTCTGAAATAGTTTGCATCCAATATTTTTAGCTGTCAGTGGGAATCCAGTAGGTTGAAAAATGTCCCCAGTAATAAATTTCTTCTATAAACTAAAGAGCAATCTGGTAGAGAGCTATTGCAGAGCTGAAAAAAGTTATGTCTAATCACATTATTCTGCTGCTCTGGGAAAATATAGCAGACACCTACAGGAAAGCCTGCAAAAGATATATATCTTGATCACAGATGATTTCAACTGAAAACAGGAAAGTTGCAGACATTTTTGTAAATTTAATGTACATCTTAATTAATTAACAAACAAAAGGGCAGGACTAAGTGGCAAAATCACTTGGCTCTTTCTAATCAATCTCCTGCTTCATAGGGTCAATTCCGTGGTGTTGGCTGCAATCTGCCACTGACAGATGTACTAGGGTTTGGAAGCTGTTACTTAATCCACAGGCAGTGACAGTGTTTGGATAATTCTGATGTTATCCGGAGAGGATTAGGAGACAAGCACAAATTTAAACTCCCTTCTCCAATGCATATTTGAAGATGATGTACATTTGCAGGGGACCGGCTGTCACAAAACTAATTTGGCCTATGTTTTATTTGAACTATGTGGTTTCTCAAAGGAAGTGGATTGTAGCAGAGATGAAAGCAATTCAGTGCCTGTGATCTCTGGCATGCCATTTCCAAATGAGATCACCTTCACTGCACATTTTCTTTTTCTGGTACCCATCTGGGGAAATTTAGAGGCATAAAAATGCACTCCTTTATTTTCAGTTTTCTTCAGCGTATAATGCATGCCATAGAAACAATCTGGGTCTTTGTTGTTTTTAGGCTAATGTAATTTCCTGGGAACTGAAATCAACAGTAATTTTTGAAGACAGACACAATGGTAAGATGATACCACCAAATATCTTCTCTGTTTCCTCCCCATTCCTCTAGAAAGTGAAATGAAACCAGAAGCCTTTAGAAGTCACTTTGTTGTTCCAGAAGACAAGTAGCCAATAAAAGGAAACTACACTTTAATTTGTAAAAACAGCACAGCTTTTCAGAGGTCAAATGTAAAAGCCAGATTTGTATTTGTATACACAGTACATCATGAAACCCCTATACAGGGAAAAGAGTGAATCTGGGATCAAACTTTTCCACATCAGAAAAGACAAAAATCCTACTGCTGCTCTAATTAGAGTTATAGCAAGATTGCCACTTTGTATTTCATCTTGTATTTTTTGATTCAGTTTAATAAAAAGCACCACAGAGAGATCTATCTTTAGAAAGACAAAGTGAAATTGAAAATCTCTCTGTTGCTATTTGACATTTTAGTAGATACACTAATTGTTAAGAACTCGATTTTTTAAATTTAGCAAATGTAATATAATAGGTTCATAATCTGATCTTCCTAGACCATTAAAGGCAGAAAATAAATTTTTTAAAAGAGGATAAGATGGCATTTGCCTCTGGCAGAACATTAAGTTGTTTACTCTGTAGTTATTCGGCCTATAAAAGTGAACACCTATTACTCATAGGCATATAACACACAAAAGTTCTTTGAACACTAAGCATTTCCACACTTCCAGATTCCACACTTCCAGGACATCAGTTTCAGAAAACAGGGAGCTTACTAGAACAGTATTTTTTTCTTTACGCAATGTTCACAGACTATAATGCTATTCCATTTTATTTTTAGTAAGTTATTCACTTTCAGAATCAAACAAAGAGAACAATCAGGAGGATATAATCTGTACATCACAGCATTTGCTATAAAGCAGAGATTAAAAAGAAAAATTAGCAAACTATCTAAACTACACGCTATGTCTACAAGTTAAGTCATGTCTAGCCACCACGTGCCAGTGGGGAAAAGAAAGGATGTTCCTAAAGGTTTGTTGAAGCACAAACAACAGCTTGAGTGTAAGGAGTCGTTGAGGATTTACTGAGCTTTGAAAATGCTCTGATTTTACTATTTTGTCTACTGCCTTTAAATGCTATTTCTGTATGTTAGGCATAAATACCGTTTTTATAGTTCCATTGAGAACCACAACTACAGAATGCCAAATTGGAAGCAGGAGAGGATTTGGGGTTTATATGTTCTTAAATGAATTATGAGAACAGCTAGCTACTTCTTCCCCTTCCTCAGCACTCTTGCTTTATTTCACACTGAAATTCCTCTTCAAGTTTCTGACTTTGACATTTTCAAGTTTCTCTCTGCAATGATGATAATTAAAAAATGAAACCAAGATTCTGGGGCTTTGAAACAAACACCAAATATCAAAAACATTAGCAACACTCCTTAAAAGGACACAAGAAAAATTCACATGGAAGACTTTCTGCTTGTGCAGAATACCTTCGAATTACTAGAGATTTTTTTTAAGCCTGCACTGAAATTGATAGGTTCCTATTCAGACAGAAAAATTCAGCCTTATGGATCATTTCAAGGATCAGATTTATACCAGCATTCGGAGCCTGTAGAGCACTGCAGGAAGAATACTTCTGATACACTGAGATTAAAACATGAACCAGAAAACACTTACTAAACTTTATTATCATAATCCTGTCTTTTAGGAGGTTTATCTCTAAATGATTTGGCCAGTCTGTTGTAAATTTTGGCTCCTGACACTTGCCTGAAGAAAAAATTTACACATACAAAGAAGCCAGATTCACAGAGAAGGAGGAGGAGTTATGAAGTTAAAGGTAGTGTAGAAGTAAGAACAGCTTTATGTACCACTGCATACAGGCATAGCAACCAATCCCATTCTCCTATCATTATTACACGGATAAAAATTAGACTAATTCAGAAACAGACACTGAAGTTTATTTTTCAACTGTGTTTTTAATCTGGTGAATCTGCTGTGTAAACAGCTCCAGATGAAGCATTTAAATTTCATATGTAAAAATTAAATGTGGTATTAGCGAAATAAACTTAATTACAAGTTTCTGGAAGGACACAATCAGTCTTTACACACAACATTCCCTGAACCACAGTTGGTGCCACCAGGACTACCTGCAGCTTCTGCCCTGTTCTCCCCTCCCTGGGCATGCCAGCCACCGGTCCCTTCGCTGTGGTATCACCAAGGTCCCTGACTCACAGGCTGGGTTCAGGAGGGCAAAATCCATATATCACATGCATCATTTTTCAAGTCGTTTTCAGATCAAGTCTCACAAGTCTTCCATGCCTTTATTTTATCCAGATCACTGCAGCAATGAAGCCCAAAGGATACCCATCTCCCGAGGAGGTGGTGAACTGCCCTATACAGTGGGAACCAGCAGCTGAAGAAAGATTTTCCCAGGTATGTCCCAGCTGCTGCAAGGCCCAGGCAAGTACCAGTGGCACCTGCTAGTGCCCAGTAAGACTCTGTCAGAGAGAAAAGGAAAACAAGCAAGGGGAAGACCACAATTTCTTCCTTAGTTTTAGGAAAGGGAGGTCTGTGTTAGCAGCAGTTTCTCCCAATACCTTAAATCATCTCAAGAAACTCATAAAAGATTCCAAAATCTATTCAAGAACTAACAAAAGAAAAAGAAAACTTGCATGGGACTTCTCATTCACATGTATAAAAGCATTTTAGGCATTGGTAGTATTATCCCTATTTTACAGATGCAGAAATTCAGGTAGATTGTGACTGGGCACTTTGCATGTAATTGCAAACTGCTGCAAGACAAAGAGATTGAATGAATGGAAAGGAAGAGGAATAAAAAGGAAATCTACACATAGTATAAATTGTACATAATGGCACAAAGGCCTTAGACTAATGTGTGGTGCACAATATAATTTTTAATTATTTTGATTCAGGCCAAATCAGACAGTACTTGATCACATTTATTATCTCAGTGTTTTACATTCTAAATTGTTGTTTGTATCTTTTGATATTTTGGATGGAAATGAACACAATTAATCATAAAGGGGTTTCACAACAATTCATTTTAAAAATACTTTTAATTAACTCAGGATCATTTTGTTGAGGTGCCATACAACATGGATTGCATATCTGTATGTACTGTACCAGGCAATAGGTAAAGTATAGGAAAGACTAGAGGGAGAATAACAGTTCCAATATATAATTAAATTAACCTTCTAAATATAAGCATTGCACTGCCGATAATTTAAAATATGAGCCATTATAATAAAGATAATAAAATGGCATCTCTGTACAGATGTGGGAAACTATAAATTGCTTTGTGCAACTTAAAGAAGTTCAGAACAGGAGAAGCACACAAAAGACAATTCCATCACACATTTGTCCTGCTGTAAATTCGGTCCGAACTTTATGTAAATTCATGCAAAGTTCTCACACAGATTATGCCTGTCATTCTGTTTTGTTAAGTCACAGAGGTAGCAAGAGTAAATCAAACTAAACTCACTGTATTTTCAGAATGCCTATCCTTGAAATATAGGATATAAGGAATATGGTTTGTCCATGGAGCTGGATCAATTTCAGAATAGCAGTAGCAAATTTTAGGATTACACCTGTAACCCACAGATGGGTTGGAGGAATTATAAAATCTCACGTCTCAGTGTTCACCCTATCATATGGACCATTCTTCAACTGATTTAGTGATTTTGTAAATGTTTCAAGATTCTGAGTTTGGCACTGCTTTTAACCGCCTGCTAGTGCGACAGAATCTGTTGTTTCATCTGCAATAGTGCATGCCATCTTCTAGAAGAATTCTGAGAAATGCCACTTGTCAATTCAAAAGCTGTGAGTTCCAGCATGAGTTTGTCTCCACTGCTTTTCAGCAAGTTTGGAATATCAGGATCATACTCTGCTTGCAAATAAAAGCAGATGAATAAATTTGCAACTAATCTTTCTAGTTATTTTCATGTAATGGCCTTTTACTGAAATCCTGTTCAGCAAGATAGTATCAGTTACTTGGCATTTACAACAGGGTCATGCTTCTTTCTGCAGGAGGTTATTGGAAATTTAGGATGTCACTTGTTTTCCTTTGAAGAAGATCAGCTTCTTCAGGCTTTGAGTGTTAGTGCCGATCTAAAGCATTCTTTTCAGTTAGGGAATACAAACTGTACAAAAACTTCCATATACTCCTAGTCAGAAGAAGCTTTCCCCTAAATACTGTGCAGTACTAAAACATTGCTCATTGTCACCAACAACAGTACGACGAGCCACTGAAATTGCTGAGCCAGGATGAGCAGAAAGGACACTTTTACTTTCCAGAGCAATTCATATGGAAAGGCTTGGTGAAACATGCTTTGTGAAACAGTGAGAGCCAGAAAAGTTAATCTACTTGCTGGAAACAAAGCTCTTTTTTCTGTTTTCCTTTTTTCCTCCCCTTCTTTTCAGTCAACCATTTTGTTTTAACACCTGGGAATTCTTCATCTTCTTTGTCCTCCTGTAAGTCACTACTCTCTCAGCAGAACTTGTGCAGGCTTGAAAGACAGAAATACAGTCAACGCTGTTTGTCAAATTGAATTTTTATCTAGCCTCTGGGGTTTTGCAGCATTGGGGTGCTCTTTGAAAAACATAATAAGGAACAGTTTAGACTGCATCAGTGGGAGGAGATGGAGCAGCCTAAACATAATGCATTGATTATTTGCAATAACAGTTGTTTTCATGTTTCTCCTAGGTAAATCCTCTCTAATAAATGCCCTAACAAAAAAATGATTGAAGTTTGACTGGCAGGCATGACAGACTGGAGTTAGAGACTGCCAGGGCTTCTGGTCTTCAACAAAGTCTGGCTTCTCTTTTCTTTGTGGATGAACAGCCTGGAGTCAGATGGGGACGGAAAGAAGGAAGAGGGGATAAAAGTCAGTGAGAAGACTTGGAGACAATCTCAGAGAAATAACACATGGCTAAAGAAATCTCACATGTTCTCAGATATCAGAGCACTGCCAGACAGAGTGATGAAAACAGAACTAGGAACATCTATGAAAGAGGGAAAGAAATAGCTTGCTATGCTTCAGAAAGCCCAAGGGAAAAAAATAAATAAATAAAAAAGAGAAAAAGAGAAAAAATAACCAAAACAGAGACAAATGAGCTGCTTGGTGAGCCATTTTGCAGCCAGGGAAAAAAGGAACCAGGTTCCTCAGCAGACCAGTCTTCGTGAATCTTCAGCCCCATCAGCAGCAGTCAGCTGGGCATTTGTTAGAGAGCCTGATATGATACAGTCTCTTCTACCATAGTTAGAAACTCTAAAACGCTATTTCATTTCATATTTGACCTCCTATTTCCCCGCATTAGGCAAAGAAGGGAAGGTGTGCTGTGTTTCTTCCATTACAGATAGACCTTCTCTGACGGCTTTATATTCTTTATAGTAAAGGCGATCAGGTTACAATACCTATAAAACACTACTTATATCTATACTGAAAGGTAACCTTTATTGTGCTCACACACACTCTTGTTTCTTGCTTTTCTAAATTGTTTCAGTTTCCTCTAAGATTTTGGTAAGTTCTTTGTGAGGACCAAATGTTGATGCCACTCATGTGAATAATAGATTTCTCCAACTGATGAGAGTGGAATTAGGGAAGCTGACTGTTAACTATGTCTTTGCAGAGCATTACTGTTCCAGATACCCGAATATCTGTTTTTTCAGCACAGAGCAGTAAAGGTCTAAAATGTAGAATGTTAAAAAATAAGGGAAAAAAAAGTAAAAAGAAAAAAGCCACTAATCTTTGAAAGACCTTACATATCATGGAAAGGAAAGGGCAAAAAAAAAAAAAAAAAAAAAAAAAAAAAGTTTTCTGCTTTGCAGTCCACCTTTAAAGTATTTCAGCTACAATTTGTGCTTGATCTCCAGCTGCTCTTTTGACATGTCATGGAACAGTTACATGTAATTCAACTATCCTTAGAGGCAAGCATGATTTTTTCCTGAAAACCGTAGGCCTCCCTTGTGCACCAAATGTCTCTATAGCATTATCCACTATAGTACAGGTCTGCAATTATCATTCTTGCAAACTTTTATTTAAAAAGCTCCAGCTTGCTCCTGAAGATGTTAAAGTGTATGAATAACAGGACCTGCAGCAAGAGTGCGCCAGAGGACACTTCTGTCAGTGTGCAGACAACTGTGAATCATGTGTCAGCTCAACAGAAATGCTCACACATTGCATCACAATCCAGAGATGTACTTGCCTCTTGATTTATGAATCATAATACTTAAGGGGAAATTATTTTGCTTTTCCAATTAGTTTTGCCTTTTAAAATTACGACTTGGCAATACAAGAATTTCAGACAACAAGATAGAGACAAATATATTTGACTATCTTTTTGTCATGAGGGCTATAGGAAGAGAATGGTGCCATCCCATGAAAACCTAATTCAAGGGAGATATTACGGAAGAAGAAGAGATTGTTCCTTGAGAAGAAAGAGCAAAACCTAATTTTCAGGTATGTATGGAACAAACCTCTAAAATCCACTCTGGGACACAATTCTGTATAGGTAATGGAACAGATCAGCAGAGCTGCTAGTATTTAGAATTCTCTTGGGACAACTCATGTTCTGCAGAAAAGAAAAACAGAGGATGCAAAGTTAAAAAAGCAATTACTTAGTATGAGGAAACATAGAAAACAGGAAGGAGAATACTGAAGAATGGTAATGTCAAGAATGGCTTGTGTAATAAAATGAGAGAGCAAAATCTTGAAGACATGTTGGGAAAAGGTGGAAGAGTCATCAGACTTCAAAGAGTACTTGAAGATACCATTTAAATTCAAGAGCCTGACTCAAAGCCATCACCTTTCTGTTCTTTTTCTTCCCTCTACTAGACTTACAAACTACCTCTGACCAAAGGACCAAAGACTCTCTCCTCAGGTAGTCTCAATCTTCCCTATTGCCAACACATAGCTGTGCCCATAAGAAGCTCAAGAACTCAGATGCCTAAAGTCCTTGCTCCTCTAGGGCACACCTGAGAATACTTCCAAGAGGCAGTGGAAAGCTTTATAGGTGTGTTTGCAGATGACCCCATTTTCCTGCTCTTATCCCAAAATGATTCTCTAAAATGTAGCTTAAAAAAAACATTATAACAGCCTGTGACTAAAACATGCAGAAGGAAAATGACTTTTCTCCTTGTAATGCCCAGTTACACAAAGCATATGAATAACTAAAGAGCACTCAGGCTTTATATGGCTTTAGAGTAGGAGCTGAAAATCTATTGACCTCATCTGACATGCTTTGTGAAGCACAACTCCAGCTGAGCAGAGTGGTGCCATTCATAGGAGGCTGACAAGAGGTAGCACAGTGTCCTGAGGGGACCATGTTGTGTGACTATAGAAAGTGATTATGCTGAAATAATTAACACCTCTAATCAAGCAGAGAAGATGTGAGGTTCAAAACACTGATTTTGTTCCTTTTATTTAAGAGAAAGAAGCTGTTCTTTTATCCTAAACGTTGTATCAACCCTACGTTCACACTGCTACACGTTGTAAAGCTCTTATTTTTTTACAATTGACTCTGAACAAACCAAACTGTGCACAGCATGAACTGATAAAGCTTGACTTGAACATTTTTTTCTGAATGTAAATTGCTGTAGGCTTTAAAGGATTCCAAATCTCCCTGGGGTAGGTATGAACTATTTTTAAAATTGATTTGATACAATGTCTGTTTTAAAAGTCAATTTGAAACAGAATATGTCTGTGTGCTAATGGGAGTAAATGGGATTGTGAAACATATGCTGCAGGCTTTTTCTGTGAAGATTGCAAGAATGTAAGCACACAAATCATAATAACAACAGTAATAATCTACTGTGTATTCCAGTCACTCTCCGTACACATACACATACTGACATCACAAGAGAGACATACCAGGCAGCTGTCTGTAAGTCATGAAAACTGCAGCTGGACTCCACAATAATAGCAGCAAGTGTGGGTGATGGGAAACATGGAGACAGGAGAAGGTTCTCTCATGGAAAAGGTTATACAAACTAGTTTATATGCACACATACTTATATATGATATATATGTATATACAAGCACACATATGTGCAAACACATATACATGTGTATATATAAATGCACATACATTTTTGACATTTCCACAGAAAAATTCAACTTATCAGCAAAGTGTCAAAATATCAACTGTTGTCCAAACACTGAAATATTCCCATCTTGAAATGTCTCTTCTCTCATCTGATCTCCCTGAGAGAATTAAGCATCTCCTGAGGCACAGAGATGCCTCTTACAGTAAGGTAAGACAATGCCTTAGGGAAGTTACTCATCTCCAGTTCATCAAGGGAAGCAGTAAAACTGAGGGAACCCACTGCCCACACAGAGCAACAGGAGTGCGAAACTCCCAGATTGTCAATCCTTTGAGATACCCTAAAATATCTAATTTCAAGAGAAATATTTCAGGGATCATTTTTGGCAAAAAAAATGAAAATGAGAAGAAAACAGATCTGCCCAGTTTAAAATCTAATGGCAAAGCTTCCATTATTTTTAATGGACCCAAGGAAAAGCAAAAAGTCTGAAGTATTCCCCAATAAGTGACGGTCTCAACACATCGGTGGATGAAAGAGGTAGCAACAATCTCCTATATGTATGACCGCTCTGTCCTCCTACGGGATCTGGAATATGTAGAGGTTGCAGTTTTGGCTGCTGACTGCTTTTGTCTCATATACCATCCATGCATCCTTTCTCTGCCCGTTTCTGCAATCACAGTCTGCCAAACTCAGTTCCATCAAAAACAGAGAATAGCTTTGCCTTTTCTCAAAAAAAGGGGGGGAAAAAAGTAAATAGTGAGAAAAAGAGAGAGGAAAAAGGCAATTTGAAAAATCTTAGAGTATTAAATTGTCACATTTATTCTGAATACTTTATCTTTAAGAAAACATCTACCAGTCATGAGTTTGCTCTTTAACCTTTATGCAACTCCTGCTACAAAACAGTGGTTTAAATGACTGTTTCAGTCATGTTTTATGAAACTACATGAAGTAACCAGCCCGCTTTGGTAAATCCCCCTGCCAAAACAAAATTACACCATAACACTTTCTTTAAAGAGAAAGCAAAACAAAGCTATGAATTTTTTTCTAATTATGCATTTTACATTTTTGTAATAGGGGAAGGTTTAACACATTAACAGTGTTACTTCTGCCCCCAGTGCTGGCTTCTTGGTAGTGTAGGTCCCTCAATTCCTCAGGCACCTCCCAGCTTGACCTGAAGAATTTCTGGAGCGCTTGTTTTCACTCACTCACAGGTTCTTAGAAGTGTCCACTGTGCAGAGATGGGAAGCTATCCCCCAGTCTAAACAGTACAGTACAGTGTATGCTTAGATGAACACACACCTGCATGCCATGTAAGTCTTTCCCCAAAGCACTAATTAGAAGTGGTCAGTGCTATAACTCTTCTGGCAATAATGGCGGCATTTAAATGGTAAGGGTAGCATTTTAGTAAACAGCCAGAGTTTTCCTCTGCTGTTCCTCCAAGACCCTGGTTGTCTTCCCTGACAGAGAATTTAAATCAAAACAGTGGCACTAAAACTTCAGTGTGGCAGTGCCTAAACAAGTCTGAGTGTAAGCATGAAGACAGCAAAAAATTCTCCATTTACAAAGTGTGAAGGACCTGAGACCAACGTGGGCACCCAGAAATACAAGCTAGTATCATGAGTTGTCTCTTGCTGTCAATACAGGAGAATTATTAAAGAACCTGATCTCAACAGAACAGTCAGGTGGTTATGAAACTGTGGTAAAACAGAAAAGCATCCCTGTAGGCAAGGCTGTCAAGGCTACAAAAATCTGAAAGTAAAATTCATATAAATAATTATCTGGAACGAATGAGGCAAGAAAGAAAGACAAATACTGTCAAGAGAGAATAAAATACAGATTTAAAACCCAAGCTGCATCAAATGAGACACATGAAAGCCAGCTATTGCTATAAAATACAAGAGCAACAGTGCTGGGGTGATTCTATTACAGTAGAAAAAATGGTACTCTTAAAAAAAGTTAATCAAACCAGGAATATTCATAAATTGCTAGTTAATCTAACTTTACTTCTCAGGTGTTCTCAATTTCCATTTTGAACACAATTGAAGAAGATGAATATGTAAATTAATCTAATCCTGGAATTAATTTTCATCATAACTGCTGAATATTTGTACACAAATACCATACTGCTGAAAGGCACCCTATACTTTTAATTTAATACTGTGAATCCATGAATGTCTCTTTGAACTGAATTAGCCAGCGAAACCCATGCTTTAACTGGGGACATGTTAGTGAAAACAAAGCTTCACAATTTATGTGTCTTAGAAAGGACATTTTACTGGAGGAAAAGTGCAAACTTCTAAAAAGTTTATACACTGTCATCAAGAGCTACACATAAACATTTCCAAAGGAAATGCAAGAACCACTAGTGTGTGGTTACCAGTGCTTCATATAATCATTTTTACAGGCTCACAAAATCCTTGCTGCACCAAAAGCCTTTGGGACCTTGTTTTGTTAGCCATTATACTACACTTGCCCCAAGCTGATCTTTCCTACCTTTGTGCTTGCCATAAGAGACTGAAGAAACATCCCATCTCTTCCCCAGAGACATATTACTCATCAAGATTAATTCCCACATTCACCTTTCTTTTTCCCTCTCCTTCTTTCCTTTCCCTTGGCCTGAGGCGTAGACTTTTTGCCTAACCCCTGAATCCTTGTGCAGGTCCCCAGCTAGCTGGTTAATTCTGATGAGTCTCTTTGCCAGCATCAAGCTCCTTCCCCACCTGGCTCCCAAGCCTGAATCTCCAACCTACCAGCTAGCCTGCCTATCAGTAGGTGTTCACTTTCATTACCACCCACCTCCTTCTTCTGGCTTCTGACTTCCTCAGGGGCCAGATCTTCCCATCCCTGTCAACACTTCCTGTTCCTGTCCTGGAAAGACTATAAGCCCCCCAGTTGACTGGACATCAAGCAGCGCCCAGTATAAGCCATCAGTTTCATTACTATACTCAAAATTGCCCACCAGCAGTAACTATGAAAAGGAGATACTCATGGAGCCAGAGGCCAAGGCCTTTAGTATCTGCCCCCAAGAAACCCAGGAGTTAAAGCAAACGGAGCAGAAAAAGAATTGCTTCTTCCTTGTCAAGATCTCCTGGGAGGCAAAGGCAAACAATGAGTGTTTTCTCCTCCCCGGACCTCTGCAAGATGTCACTGAGGGCTTTAGACTTTGGGGAAGAACCAGTCTTACAGGGGCCAAGAAGATGTGAGAGGTAGCTGAGGTATCTCTCACATCTCTGTGGCCACCAATTCTACAAAGGGAGAGCAAGTCTGACCTGTCAGCTAGCAGGATCAGTGCGATAACAGCAACATACTCCAGGGCACTTGTTTTGGCCTCAGCTTTGAGGTGTAGAAGCCATTTAGATCCATCTTACAATATGCTACATTGTGACTGAATTGCAACCGAGTGAAGATACTTATGTATGAATATATTTGTGTATATGTGTGTGTGTGTATATATATATAAAGCTATACGTACACACACACATATATATAAAGCTATACATATATATATTTTTTTATATATATAAAACACCATCAAGGAACAAGAGATTTCTGTGATGAGAGTATTTAGAAAACTGACAAATCAGGCCAGGGTTAAATATTAAAAATAAAACACTGCCAAATTCATTCATTAACAACACACTCGTGCTAATGGTTCATTAGTAATCATTATCACTGCACCTACAGAACCACATAGTCTGTAATACTTACATCCTAAAATACCTGGGAGTATACAGTATCATGGAGCTGATGCCATGTAGGTAGCATTGATGACTATGGTTCTTGGTCTCAGAGGCCAAGGTGAAGCAGGCTTGTCTTCTTTCTTCTCTATCTTTCCTTGGTCATCATAGGTGTTTTATGATTCTCATGACCCCAAATAAAAAGAAATCTCAACTGCTCCCAGTGCTGCTTATCTTGTTTTTGGTTTTGCCAGTAATCCCTCATGTGTATTTGCCAGGATGCCCTCCCTGTTTGGAGTCACTTGCACTTGTCTAGTTCTTTACTTTTTTGCTCACAAGTTCTGCCACTTGGGTTCCTGTTTACATGTTCTCACGTACCTTTGATGTGCAAGTGCACAACTCTTTGTTTGTTTCTTTTGTGATCATGCTGCTCACACACTTCTGTGAAATGCTTAAATATTGTGTCTGGCCATCACAGCTAAACAAAATGCTTATGCGCTGTAGATTACGCTGTTTTAGTGCACTTGTATTTCGGTTCAAAGCAAGAGAATATTAATTATATCCTAATTAGCACATTTATAATTTATAGATGTCACAGACCTCTGCTGAGGATACAGCTGCATTGCCTACATATTCTCAAGAATGTTTTTTGCTGGCAGTTCTTTGCTTTTGCACTATTATGGTACACAAAGGCTTTCTTATTGTAAGTTCACTAGGATCTTTTACTGCTTAGAAGGTACTGCTGCAGGTGTTGCTTACACCACATATATCCTGGCACAAATCTAGTTTCCATTTTTAAAGCATCTCATGAAGGAAGGTGACAGTCATTTGAAAATAATGGTGTAAGAAATCCATGCTTATAGCCAATAAGAGCATTGTAATTAATGCTACCACCACGCAACATTCAAAATGTGGCACGCTGGTTTGTGAGATGTAGCATTCTCCTTTTTCTCTCTGGGATTTCTTGGACAGAAAGATGTGCCATGTCTGTATCATGCATACAATGTAGAATTGATCAGAGCATCTCAGACAAGTGGCCAAAATCATCTTTTACCATAAAGTCAGGAGAGAAATAGAAAACTTGTCAGGGTGATAGATGACTTGTAACTTTCCTTCCCCCAAAGGAAATAGAGACATCAAATATGCATACATCTTTGCAAAATTAATCTTCAGTAGATACCTGAAACATTAAAAAAAAAAAGAGAGAGATAAGGAATAAGCAAATAACCAAATGGTCCAATTTCCACTTTCAAGAAGCCTGTGAATATTTGGGATAAGGGAAGAAGGAGATTGGGTGCCAGAAGGAGAACAGAAAAAAGGAGGCAATAGATACAAAAAGAATGGCAAGGAAAAATACAAGTCTAGGAAATGAAATGGCATAAAAAATGGAAGATAAATGTGAAATGTACACATTTTAAAGGGAAAGTAAAACAAATATAATAGGAGGAAAAGTAGAAGAATTCTAGCAAGACTGCATCATACTGCATCTGAGGCAAAACAGCCACAGGGAAAGAATAAGGACACAAAAGTCATATTGCTTTAATCATAATATGTAGTTACAGTAGTAAAACCTCCTGAGCATAGATTGAGCAGTATAGATCTAAATGTGTTTGTATCAGCAGAGCATATTCCTGAAAGAGACAGAAGATTTGAAAGGCAGGAATACAGCTAATAGCAGCAAAGCAAAGAGAAAGTGATGGTCAAGTTTGAAAGGAAGATAAGGAACTGCACATTATACTCAGCAATAACAACAGAGCAGGATTTTCATGGTGCCTCTTAAATTTTATTGCAGAAAAGCTTCACTTCCACAATCAAACAAAATAAACCCAACTTTCAAACCAAGAATTCAAAATCTCTTGTGCCTTCTCATGCCAAAATATTTCAGACATGGACTTAGACTGCACACTTCCTGGTATATACACTGCAGAGAATATTCACATCAGCTTAGGCAATTGCATTGCTGCCTACATACAAACTAGAGGTTCTGGCCTTTACCACATCTGATGGTAACACTTATCATCACAAAAGTTACCATCAGCTGTGATAAAGGTCACCTCTCAGTGAACCTTTGCACATTAATTTTCTTATCACTTCTATGAGTTATCTGTAGTCAATCACCTTACGCTTGTATTCGCCTATCTGGCTTGTACATTTTGTCACTTGATACAGGCATATGAGCCATCCTTGCACCACAGGAATCTCTTTTTCCTCTAAAATTCCTTGGTTCCATTTACCATATACACTGGCTTATCCCTAATATCCACAGAAGAATGGGAGCCAATTTAGCGCAAGCGAAATCAACAGCGCATTGTGTTGGTGACAATGGACTTCACTTGCTTAAAGGTTTGGGCTTCTCACTTCAACTCTTTCCATTGCACCTAAATTGAATGCCTGAGGTAGGTGACAAGAGTACTCATACACTGGACAGAGATCCACTAAAGTTAATAACATGACTCTGGAGAAATAACACAGTATTGATATATTTTGAACACATTTTCAAATGCAGTTATGAATCACATCAAAGATATCAAGATTGCTGTACAGACTAATCCTCTTTTCTCTTGAGCTTCAGAGCAATTATGCTGCATTTGAGACACCATGGATTTCAGCTGACTGAATCACTGCCTGGGTGCCAAGAGCATCTTGATAGATCTGATAAGTTAGATAATTCATGCACAGCTGATCAG
Organism: Dromaius novaehollandiae; assembly: GCF_036370855.1. Lineage (NCBI taxonomy): Eukaryota > Metazoa > Chordata > Aves > Casuariiformes > Dromaiidae > Dromaius > Dromaius novaehollandiae. Next base: position 146,520,310 of record NC_088098.1, on the reverse strand, counting down.
CAGTTACTGTTATGCTTGTCCCTTTCTACCATTAACATTTTTGCAGCTGTTTTGCTTTCTTAGAAGGAAGATAATAAAGATCCACACGATACAGGCCAGAGTCTCCATTATTAGTATGCAAAAGAAACTTTTGTTAATGTCTACTGACAGCATGAATATTTAAATGATTCAGCCTGGTGTCCTTTAGTCACAGTCTCTTGAGGGCAAAGGCTTTCTGTATAGCAGCAGGGACCACTTCCTCACTAAACACTGATGCTCAGTTAATCCAAGCTGTAATTAGTTGGTTTTCTTTTATTGTGTATTCATGTCTAAAAGGGATTTTTACACCAATTTATCACATTTAACAAACCAGTGCAAAGCAGGATTGGACCCGCTGTAATTATTGTATTCATTTTCACACCAAGTCAATACAGAGTATCCATTTTAATTCTAGCGTAAGCAGGCACATCATTGCAGAAGCTGATCTTAATGCAGGAATCTGGAGTGACATCCAAGTTAGGCCAATCTTGAAGCCGACAGGGCTCCATCTCCCTACATTATGTATAATAAAATTCAGAGACATTCTTATATTAGAGAAATTTCCATAATGAAGCATAATCAGTGAAATTAAACTCATTAATACCTGAGCTAAGTGTATGTTAACATAGTAACAGGTAAGCTAATTGTTAGAGTAAAGATGCTGTTGGAGAGGCAGATCTCTGTCTGTGAGGCTACTAATACCAGCAGTTGCCTCAGCCATATAAATACAGGGAAAGTTACGTATCATTCCACTTCTCTCGAAAAGACAGATGCTATATATCAGAGAGACAATAGATTTACTAGCCAGGATTTCTCTGGGCACAAAACACAGGCTATTCTTTCTACATTCTGAGTCACAAAAGATTACCATCAGATGCGATGAAGGTCACCTCTCAGCAGACCATCACACGTTAATTTTCTAACCCCTTTTATAAGTTGTCTCTAGCTATGCACAGCCAATCACTTTATGTTTGGATTTGCCTAACTAGCTTGTGTATCTCATGCAACCAAGAGGAATTACAGATCTCTCACTACATGGGGAAAAAATGAGCATTTAGCAATAATTTTCAACAGTACCACTGCAGGGCTTCAGCTATTTAGCTGAGCCAGGTTTAAAAGGTTATGACCTACATACTGCAAGAGCTCTATTGTTGCTCAGAAGAGTTAGGATTAGAATTAATAGGGACCAAAACATCTGCAGAAAGGACGGTGCCACTGAGTTATGGATTGCACTGAGCTCTGTGCATGTTAAAGTACTGTCTCAAAACTGTTTATCCAACTCACACTCACTTGAGAGTATTACACTTGCTGGACTAATTTCCAGACTTGAGACGTGCATAGACTATGAGCCATCCCTGTACCACAGGAATCTCTTTTTCCTCCAAAATTCCTTGGTTTCATTTACTCTATGCAATGACCCATCCCAAATATCCACAGAAGAATGGGAGCCAATTTTGCAAAAGATTTATGTTGGTGACAATTGACTTCATTTGCTTCATTTCTCCTTTGTATAACCATTTACTTTTGCACAAAATCAGTATTAAAATCCACCTACCACCTGACCTCACAGTGTTTGCAATAGCATAAACAACTTTATAACTGCTATGGCACCCTGCAGCCTTTCCAATACGCTTCAGTTACTCTCTCACTTCCATATCAGTTGCAGCATGAGAAATCATCTTAAGAGATGCTGTTGCTTGGCAGTTGCTTACAGCCATGAAGCCTCATCCCACCTCCCACTGCCTATGAGACTACATCAGCAACAGAAAGTAGATCCTTTCCAGCAGGCCAAGTTAGTTGAATCATTTCTTTCTAGGAAACAGTTATGCAGACAGAATTTCTGTTGGTGCTTCTCTTGCACCAAGTCTTCCCTAGGGAGCTTGTTTCACATTTAGTGCCTTTTGCTTCTGGTCTTGTGATGGTCACCCTGGTGGTATCAAGCAGCTGTTTTGAGTTGCCAGTGGAAACATTGATGAATTGAAAAGTATCAGCGAAATAGATCAGCTCAGTGCAAAATGATGCTGCAATCAGGTTCCAATGGGATCAGTGACCCTCAAGATGGTTTGGGCTGGAGGAATTAAGGGGTTATTCCTGTGACACCATCAGAACTGGCTCCTGAGCAGCGCATGCATATCAAAAAATTATTCCTCACCACCATGAAAGTCACAAATACAGCATAGGAGAGCCAAGGAGTGTCCATTGCAGAGTCCTAAGTCAGATCTCCTGTAAAGAGAAAAACTGAGAGGCAAATGTGTCTCATGTCAGAATCAATGGCTCCATCCCGTGGTGTTAGTTTGGCTTGTGAGCAGGGTTGAGAAAATCCTCTCTCCTTCCATTGCACCCCCTGCAATGAGCTCTCTCATGCCTCGCTTACCAAAGCAAACATCACTACTGTGTTGTTTGAAGCAGCTTGCATAATTTGTCTCTCCAATATAAAGATGATAAAGCCAGTAGAAGCAAAAAGCTCACAATCAGCTACTAGGCACTGACTAACTAGAAATCTAGAAAAGCTCGTCCTCCTCTTACCTGTCCCATTAAATGGCTTGGAGATTGCAAACTGAAAATATATTTCCCATTTGCAGTATCAGTCCTCTTGCTATCATTTTGCTCCATCATTCTCTTGATTGTTATGAGTCTTCACTGTTGCTCACCTCCTGCAGATGCTTTCCTCTTAAACACACTGAAGAGCTAAATGTGTATTTATGGTTTGCAAGACATTTTGCTTAGCATTAAAGAGGAGAAAGCTGTATGAATCCCTTTATGTTCTATCACTGGGATGTATTTATCATTCCACAATCAAATAAAATGCAGGTTGGCATCAATTTTACTAAGAATAATAAGCCAAAATGTAATGTGAATACATAAAAAGTGTTGTTGACAGCTTGTTTACAAAATCCAGGACTTTAATGCAGATTTTGTTTTAGCACAAAACCTATTAACATAATAAGAATACTGTTTCAAACTTGCTATCCTCAGCTGCACTTTTTTGGAGGAGTCATACTTTCTCAGATACCCTGAAACTGTGCTTACAACATAGTCCTCACTGCCTGTAGTTCTGTGGATTTCCTGAGATTTTAAGAAGGCTCTTCAACCAATGGATATGGCTGCTGTTCCCAGTTCTCATGACAAATAGGTTTATTCTATTAAATGTTTGCAATTTGGGGACACATTATTTTGTAACCCTTCAAATTCAGATTTGCATGTGCAAATAGAGTAGTTAAATAGCTAAACTTCTAAAATATCTAATATCTAGAATTACCTGTCTTGCACATGGTAACATACATAAAAATATACATTTAAATCTGTGCTATCCAATGCTCGTATCTGCATGCAAATGTTTGTCCATGCTTCATACTGAAATTCACTGAAATACTGGAACATATATCTAAGTATTTAATTCACTACGATGCCAAATAGGCAAGTTTTAAATGAAAGATAAATAAATGATGCCTAAATTAATGTATTAGGGTTTATAGCCCACCTCCCTCTATGCTGTTGAAAGAATCTGAGTGAGGGAGAGCGAGGATGTGAAAATCCTGGATCTGTTTTCATGGGACAACATATTTTCCATGGTTATCTCAAAGGCACATTCTCAGTGACAAACTCATTCCCTTTGTTCCAATGCTGAGAGTGCAAATAGTACTATGATAAATAATGTTAAATATTCAATCCAAGCCCCACTTCAGGTAATTAATTAAGCAAGTGTTTCACCATTCAAGAAGAGCACAGAAGCTTTTTTAAAACAAAATGTGTACTTGAATATTGTCCTAAATAAAAATGTATTCCTGAATTAAGGCCTTTCTCTGAAGAATATCTGCTCTATATATCAGATTGTGAGGAGCTGTTTCACAAGAATCTACCTGGGCTTAGTGTGAAGTCCAATTTTATCTAGTAACTTCACTAATCATTTTAACAGAGAATATAAACCACAGAAATGAAATACAAGGAGGAGTGCTGCAGACATTGCTGTGCAAAGAGAATAAATTCAGCCATCTATCACGAAGAGGATGTTAAGAGCTCTGTTTGAACTGTAAAATACAACATACCTAAGCTTGGATGTAAAACCTGTTTTGCTGTCCTCTGACTCCTGACTGTTTGTCTTTACAACCTCTTTTAACGTTTGTTTATGCAACAAGTACACTCATTGTACACATATATTTATCACGTCAATGGAAAAATATGTTGGCAGGCTGATTCTTAAATTTGTTCCAGTGCAGAGATGCCAAGTCAAGTTTGAGAAATTTATTACAAAGCTACATCACAGTTAAATGGCCCACAGAAAAGTAATGTAAAATTTAATTGGGCTAAGGGGAATGTAGTTTAGTAAGAATTGAAGAAAAAAATTATAATAAACATTATATCCAAAATATAAATATTTACAATTTTTATATGCTTCAGCAATTCTCCTCTGTTTATATGCAGAATATATAATATATATTCTCTGGATTTTGTTGTTATCAAAAGTCAATTAAAGTAAGTAATTCACAAAAAATATTTCCAAACTGTGTTGGCATAGACTGTAGAATATTTATATTAATTTTAAGTGCATATTTTGAAACAAATTTCCAAATTTAACCTGCATTTGGATCAAATCTGAGAGTCTGCCCACCTACACTTTTTTCCAGTCTTACAGTAGAAATAAGATTGTAACAAGTATATTTGCTGCACACAGAAATGTGAAAGAATTTGCAAAGACTCTAGAGTGAAGAAATATCAAGCTAAATGTTTTTACATCCAAGTTTAAGACAGTTCCTTTATCCATCTACTTTATTGTGCCATTTCCATTTTCATGATTGTAATTTTTTCACAAAAAAACACAGACATCTTTAGTCTGCAAGTTTTATGAATATCTCTTTGGCGTGTTGTTTTATATCAGTTCATGTAGCAACACATTCTTCTTTGAATGCTGTTGAAGCTCTTTTCTCAAGTCAGAGTTACAGATTTCTTCACAGTCATCCTTGGAGTGCCTCATAGGTCTCACTCAATTTCTTTTCACAAGAACCCTTCAGAGGTAAAAGCATAGGTGAAGAGAGACAGAGAAAGTTTAAGACTAAAACTGCTTACTAATTCAGAGTTTGCAATTTGCAACTGTGACTGAGCAGCACTTCAGAAAAATCAGATGGTAAATCCTCAGGAGAAAGTCTTGCTCAACCTCCAGAAACTCCTGTGTGCAGTGAACTCACTGCAAATACCACCTTAAAGGTTTTGATTGCCAGTCTAATAAGCCAATAAGGTTTTTCGAAGGCTTATGACATGGTCAGCTTGGAGCATTTTTCATATAGGACACCTAAAACTATATCCCTGATGATACCTCAGTATACTTTACAAATTGCAGGTCCTGAAATCTGTTTCTGAAACAGGAGAACATTAAAGGTTCTCAAAATAAAGGATTTTAAGATAATTTGTTTAGAATTCATCTTCCCTTAATCATGTTCTTGATATATAACATGAAGTGTCACATGGCCTTACTTATGGAAAATGATTAAAAGAGTGCCTGTAATGCCAATATTTATTATTTGGAATGGATATTGTCAAGATTCTACTGGCAATCACTGTGCATGCCATGCATGCACACACTTTGCATCATATGTAGCAGTTTAACAGAGGTCTTTGAGCAGAAGCAAGCTAGTTTTGGACTCCTCACTGACTTCAGCTCATACGGTCAAAAACCTCAGGGTGTTCTTTACATTCTTCTTCAGTCTCAGATTAATACTTTTCCCCATTTTCATACAGTGAAATATTTTTCTAACATATTAGTTACACGTGTCTTGGCCAGTCAAGTCACATTGCTTAGACCCAGGGCTGATAGAACTACAGAATAAACCGGGAAATCAGGGCACCATTTAGCCCAAGGGTTAGACTACATGCCTAGAGTACCCCCAAGAACTGGTTTTCCAACCTGTTCTTAAAAATACCCACTCACATGTTTCCTGAAACATGGACCAATTTGTGGTCGTGGGAATGCACATACCTTTAAAATAGAGCATATATGAGGTAGATTACATCATCTACAGCTTTAACCACTGCTAAGAATCTGGATTCAAATTAAATAACCTGTGTGCTATAATCAAACTAGTAGCACAAAGTTTGATATATTTCCATGTCGCAAGTAAGTTACTCCTTATTTATAAAACTAAAAAAAACAAAAGAGATATTGTACTTTGCAGGTTTCTTTTTCTCAGGTTTTCTGGGAGCTTAATAATTGAATTCAGTGGCTATAATTTGTAGCCATCTGAGCTCAAAAGTGAATGGAGGAAGGACAATGAGAATAAAAAACATCCTGAAGCATTAACACCCCTGAGACAATTTAAGGAAAATCTTGAAATTTTCAATTTATCTTCATGAGCCACAGCACTGCCAGACTTTCTGTGGTTTTTTACTTCAAATCAGTGTCTGTAACTCTTCTCACTACCAACACATAAAATGTGTGAGAGAGATTATAGGTTGGAAAGCACAACACATGAATATATTACACAGAAGGATGAAATAAAAAAGGAGACTGCACTGCCAACTATGGGCACCTCTGACATTAGGAAATTTAGGAGAAAATACCTTTCTTTCTTCCCCTCTTTATTTGTTAAGTAAGAGTAGGCACAGGCCATCTGGAGGAAGGGGCTAGAGACAGAGCAAATAAGTTGTTTTTTGGTGACTGACAGACAAGTGAAACAGAGCATCAATGAACAAAGAATGAAGAGAAGCAGCAGGTTCGAAGAGCAGATGCCTCATTAAAAAGACAGAATTGGAGGTGATAGTGGGAAATACAGAAGAAAGCAGGAAAAGAGAAAAATCCTTATCTCCCCACTGAATGTGCTTTTTTTCTTGTTTATAGTGCTCCACAGCTCCCTTCTTTCTATTTGCCTTGTATAGTCAGGTACTACCAAATGTGTGTGGGTTTTCTTATAAAGAGCAGCAAGTCTTTTACTTCAGCCAGGATAATAGTAATGATGGCCAAGACCACATCTTGAGAGGGCTTTCTTTCCATTACCGATTCATTAAGCAAAGCACTAGTTGAAACTACTGCTAATAAATCACTGCTGCCTATCAAAGCTGCAGTAGCAACCTACAAAAAGAACAATAGCATGTGAACAATTTTAAAAACAGTGCAAAACCCCTCTTGCTTCTTATTATTTTGAGTAGCAATAACAAATTGCTAATCCTATAATATTCACCACTAATAAGAAAAGTGTGAGAAAAGGCTTTTTCTCCCATCCTCTCTTTAGTGCATCTATGGAGTAAGATTTTAATCCTTCTCTCAATAGATCTCCAACACCTGTTGATTTCCTGTTGCCCTTAATAAATAACTCAGAGTTTCTTATGCTGACTTCATCTGAGGTGGTTAGCACTTATTCTGAATTGTTGGCATTTCCTATTGTAAATTCACTTCAGAAGTATTAATTTAATGCTTCAGCTATTTCATTATTTTTTCTGGCTTGGTTCCCAAACATTTTCTTAGCAACCCATTATAACAAACACTGAGGCTCATGCTTAGCATATTTATTTTGTATCTATTTCAGGTGCCACTGATTTTCTACCATTTGGAACCTATGAATTCTTTAATAGGAGTTAATGTGAGGACTAACCATCTGATAGCTGTTATGCTGATATGGCTCCATGTTTTTTATTACCGTCTTTAAAACAGACAGTGTTTGCAGATAACTAATTCTGTGCTATTTGAAACAATAGAATTGAGTATTCTTACAACGTTCAAAGCATCCATATAGAAAATATACATTTTTAAATACATGAAGAAGTCAGTTGACTATGAGAACTTACACATGATGCTAGCAACATAGCAGGAACTAAAGCGTTTTCTTTTTGAACTATTCCCATATATAAAATATAAAATCGTGCTGATTCACTGGAGGAAGTTTGCAGTGCAATTTGTTTGAAGACAATATTTGCAAATATTTTGCAAATGATATTTTACTTCTTAACTGAGACCTTCCTCTTTCTAGGCAGTCAAACAATTTTCATTTCTAACTATACCTTTCAAATTTCATTTCTTAGAAACAACATATTTTATTTTTACTTTTGTTGAGAAAACTAGAATTGCTTTATTGGACTAGACCAGTCAGTAACTTAGCTGGCTGAGTTTTCTGGTTCACAAAGACGCAGTACAAGAAGCTTTAGTAAGGTCTAAAATAAGCTTTCATGAGCAGCTGTGGAATAATCCATTCAACAGGTGAGTTTCCTTTTACAGACAGGAGTTTAAGTTAGCTTATGCCCTGAAGAATAAATCATTATTTCTTTTTCAAGACAATTGTTTTTTCTAAATCCTACAGATTAACTCAAATATTTTCATAGGAATGAGAATTATTTTTTTCACTCTCACCTCAGTAAGGCCTGCTAGCAAGGTGTTCCCAATGCTCACTGTGCAGTATTTGGAAATCATTTCCAGTTTTAAAATTATTTTTATTTGATCTGCAAATAAGACAAAGGGTAAATGCATCCAGTGCAGCTGGACTTGAAGAAAGTAAGCTGCCATAGGATAAGGGAGATGATCCTTCCATGCAGATCTGGAGGCACTTGGTCTGGCTTTATAAATATGTTGACTCTCACACATCATAAACAAAAAAGGTATTTGTAAATGGTTGAGATATTGAGGTAAAAGGTTAAATGTTAAAGTTAGTGGGTAATACTAAGTTATTCAGGATATTAACAACAAGGGTAAACAGTGAAGAATTACAGAAAACCCTTACAAGAGCAAATGACTGGGAAAAAACAGAAAATGGCATTCACTGTAGACAGCTGTAAAGTGATGTAAATGGATTAAAAAAAAACAACCCCAAGCTTACATATAAAAAATGTGAGCTAATAATTATCACTGAGGAAATGGATCTTGTAATTATAATAGAATCGTCTATGAAAATGTATTCTTCAGTTTATTTGTCAGTAGCAGTCCAAAAACTAAATCAGATGTTAACAATCATTAGGAAAGAAATGGAAAAGCAGAAGAAACCACCAAACCACTCTATAAATCCCTGATATATTTCAGTGGAACGTTGTACAGAAGATATCAAAAAGGGATGAGGAAAGATATGAAAGCATATCCACATGCAAAATGAGCAAATAGATTGTGATCTTCAGACTGGAAATTGGCCTATGGAATCATGAGTTAGAAAAAGCAAGCAGGGGATGATTATTCATTATCTCTACCAAAATAAAAGACTTTGGAATGGTGGAGGAGAAGGAGGGGGAAAGTATCATAGAAATGAAATTAGCAAGGGACAAGTTCAAAACAAACAACAGGAATGTCTTTTTTCCCCACAGTGCATTTATCTGTGAAACTCATTGTGACAGATGTTAACTTATGCAAGTTGAGCACATGGCTTGCTAAATTTGTGGGAAGGACAATCCATCAGGTGCAGTTAAATATGAAGATGCTACCTTTCGTTCAAGAAGTCTCTGAGTCATAGAAGCCTCTGAAGTTTGGGACAAGATTACGGGAAAATGTCACTTCATGTTTGCCCTATTCTTCTATCCTTGCTTGGCAGCCACTCTGCACCTCTGTCGGACAGATACTGGGCTAGGCAGACCTTTGGCCTGCCACGGTACAACCAGTTCAATGTTTTATCTTTTCTGGAGTGGTCAGTATTTGGTGGAGTTGTACTATGTCCCTGTTTTCTTTCCTTGCTTCCAGTAATTGCCCTGCTTATCTACTAGAGATGGTTTCTTTTACTGGGCTTTGCTTCCATTGCCCTGTAATGATAGACTTCATATATTTTTATCTTACTGCATTTTACACCCTTCAGGAAGGTGTAAAATGGTTACAGAGTAGGCACACATTTATATTTACTCTATGGCTTACCACAAACACCTCTAAGTAGCCTAAAGGGATGTCAGTGAAAATGAGAATCCAGTCCTTGGAAATCAGCCCCAAGCATGCTAACAATTATATACATTTACATAATTTCAAATATTTGTAATAATCTAATATTTTGTTCAACCTTTTAAAGAGAATTTCACTGAAAAACTAATTCCACTCACTCTTCAAAATCACTCCATTTTGGGGATCCCATGCACTACTTTTGTCAAGGATGTAGTCACTGTAGCTTGTGCCATTCTGATGTGCAGATTACGTTGATAACTATAATAGAAGTCAATGAAAAATGTACTTCATTACCTTGAAATGATCTGAAGGACTCGGGTAATTTTCCTTTTAGCAGAACGTCTGCCAATGTAAGAAACAATAGCAGAGGCCAGAAAAGCATGTTTTTCACTGTTCTTTCTCTGGTTATTGAACATTAGATTACACACACACAAAGCCTTGTACAAACAAATAACTTTATCTTCTTTTTACCATTTGCTTTGTCATATGAGCTCTCAGTGAGCACTTCTTTGCTGGGTAAATGAAGCAACAAGGGTGTTTAGGGAAGGAAAACCAGTTTATCTAAAGGAAATCCTCAGGAAAACTGTATATCATAAAGGATTTTCCTAGAAGCAGAATGAATTTAGCCTTACATTTAGGTGCCCAAAAGCATGATGAATATGATTGTGTATTCCCTGTGCACTATTTGCCTTCTCTTGACAGGACAAGTAGTTTAAGAGAAAGAAAATCTCATCTGAGTCCTGTTGATGTATCACTTCTGAAGCCAGTGAGATCTCCCTTACACCAAACTGTTCCAGAGAATTTGGTAAAATGAGGAAGTGGGAACTAACTGCTACTCTTCTGTCTTCCCTCCTTCAGCAAGTTGTAAATGCAGACATGCATCTTCATGTGAGTGTTGTATGATCATGTTATCAGCATTAGCTTGCTTAGGGTTGGCATGGGGTTTCAGGATCCCAGAAGCAAAATTAGGTTTTGTTTATCTTTTATCCCTTAAAAATTAACAATAAAAAAGAATTTGTAAATTATGTTGAAGGTCCCAACCTTCGAAGGTCCCAGAATCTCATTTTTATATTCCTATGTGCTGACAGTATTTTAATGGAACAGCAAAAGAAACATAGCCTTAAATCCAGTGAGTGAAAAAAGCAAACAAAAAAACCAAACAGTTAAGAACAAATGTCTTTTAGAAGTGTCTTCGTTTTGCATTCGCTGGGGCTTAATACAGCAGTCCTTACACAACCAGCGGCTGCACCGAGGTTGCTCAGATGTGAGAAACGTTGAAGGCTACAAAAAAAGCCCTGTGATTATTTTTAACCAGGGATCAATGTTAAGCCGATTAGCATAAATGCTTCTTTAATTGTGACAAAATTCCCATTATGACAGCGTGAACCGCTCTCACGAAGAAAAAGCCTGCATGCTGAGAGAGGGAGACGGACCAAATTCAATTCCCGACAGATTTGTCCGAAGGAGTGAGCTTCGGGCTCTTTTTGTTTGGTGTCTTGTTTTGTTTTGACGACTCTTTTGCGGGGTGGCAGTTGTTCGAATTTCAGAGGCAGTGGAGGTTGGTGGCGGTGCTGGTCCCTGAGGCGCCCTCCCTGGGGGCTCCCCGCTCTCGCAGCTCCCCTCCCCCTGCTTGCCCCTGCCGCCCAGGCCCAGCCCCGCCCGACCAACAGCTGCTTCCTGCTGCCCCACACAGGGCCCAACAGCCCGCGTGGGGAGGGCCAGCCCTGCTTCCAGTGAGTGCTGGGACTCGTTTCCATTAACATTGGATTTCAGCCTAAAAAAAAAATTATATAAGGGATACAACTGCATATGAGCGTACAGGGACATACGATTCGCCTTACCGCCTCTGTGAGAGAGATGACCACTTCCCTCCCCCTCACCACTTACCTCCAGGCACAAGTGCAGGTGAGAAACGGCATTTGCTCCTCTCTGCCGCTCCCTGTATTACGGTCCTGTTCCCTTGGGTCTCACCCTTGACATCGCCAGTTTCTGTCACTTGGGATCAGACAGACCCGCCATCATTTAGGCCAATCCCACAAACACATTTATTTGAAGATGGGGATCAAAACCTTGATTCCCTGGCAGGACTTAATATTCATAATGAGAAGCCTGACCTGTTCTGGCAGCCAATTATACAAAACAATATATACGGTTTAACACATTATTATCAGCGAGAACAAAATCAAAGCCAAAGTATGATCTCATTCTTCCATATAGCATATTAACCTATTAAAAGATTTAGCGTATTCCATCACAGAAGTGAATTAATAATTAAATGAAAGCTGTCCAGTGCTTTCTCACATTTTATGTACAGGATTTGGTAGGGAAAGGGGTGTTAGCTTATATTAGGAAAAAAGGCAGCTTAACATTGATTAGAAGCTTTAAACTGAAAAACAAAACCTCCATACAATGCTATCCCAGTTCCAAAATAATAAGTTCTTCCAGAGCACATTCTCAGGAGATGTGTTTATTTTTAAGCAGAGATAATGATACATCCTTCGTAGTGTACAGACTGTATGCTTAACTGTCTGTTATTACAACTTGAATATTAGTTATTTTAATACAAATAGCTAAATACATTGACAAAGACAAATGAAGCCGTAGAAGAAATTAGCTGAACATCTGCTATTGTGAATGAGTTTTTCATCTGTGACTATACTCAAATTGTGGCAGTACAAACTTTCAGGCACAACGTATTCCCTTGTGCTGGTGCCTTTTCATCTGTACAATAATGTTATTCATAATTAAATATATGATTCTTTTAATTTTGATTATCTAGTTCTGCGGATTGTTCACAGAACACAAGGTTAAGATTGACCAAAACTAACACTGACAATCATTTTGATTGATACCGCATGTTGGGGGGTTTGCACCTTTTTCCTCCTATGTATCTTCTTAGCATTCTGAGATATAAACTAAATGAAATGGAAAGTTTCTTTGGGTCTTGAAAGTATAAATTACTAAGAGTTCCAACCTAGTACGACATGAGCAACAAGGAGATAGCACATCCCAATGGTACAGGACACAATCATCATGGGGAAACCCAACCTGAAACAACAATGAAATAAAAAAAAATCAGTAAGGATACGGTACTTTGTTCTCCAAGCAATTTATGAGAAGGAAGTTTAACGGTTATCCTACACATTCCTAGCCCCAGATACGCTTATAGCAGTGCCAAAAACCTTGATATACTCTGAGATTATGACAATGACTAGGACGCTAATATTCAAGTTTACATTTCTCCTTCCAGCCTATTTAGAACATGGATGGTCAACATTAGAATAATTTCATTGACTTCAATGCATTTTTTCCAATTTATGCTCAGAGTCTAGCAAGTCTTTTTTTTTTTCTAGACAATATGCAATTGTACAGGTAAAATAGCAATTCTTAAAAGTTATGCACCACTAGAATAGATCATCCAGTATGTATCACTTCAAATTAGGTGTGTGTCCCTCATATGGTGCTTATAACTTAATTTAAGACTGGAACCGCTTAAATTGTTTCCCTGTAGATCTCTAGTCACATACCACTAGTATTCATCTTCCATACTGCTCACCAGGTTTAATAGACTTGAAACTAATGGGAAAGTCTTAAAAGCTAACATAATTTCCTGGACTGTTGGAAATAACCTCCAGGCAGCTATAAAAGTGCTAAAACGTTGCCATCCTATCAAAACAGTTATTTGTTTTTAAGCTTTTCAGACAACACCCAGATTTTACAACACCCAGATTTTACACTTCCTCAGCATGTGAAACCGTGTATATAAAATGAAAATCAAACTTTTGATTGGTTGACTGCAGTTGGTCCACTCTCCCTCTTTCTACCTACAGCTGCAATTTCACTCTAAACCTTGAGATCCTCATGGGTCAGGTTTTTTTCAGCACTATTTTGCTGAAAAGCTGATTGATGTAGGCATAGATGTGACCAGCAGAATAGAGGTGCTCTCACTTTAATAGCTGTTGTTTCAAGTAACTGACAAGGGGATTTCACCAGGAACAGAGGTCACTGCGAATACACATAAATGAACAGCCCTGACCTATAAAGCTTACAGAATAATTAGGAAAGCAATAAAATCCAAACATTCTAAAGAAAAAGTTGGAATTATTTAGTGAAAAACAAGCCTGTCCATGATGCCTGTTTCCTGGCTATTCTTGATCCACTATCAAAGTGAGCCCATCTTACACACTAGTAGATAAGCAAGCCAGGAACAAAAGGAGACCCTTGCAAGACTGAAAATATGCAAAGGACAAGACTGGCAGGGCTGACAGATCATCTCAGTCCTCTCTCCTTGACATCCCCCTGAAGAAGCTGGCATTGTCCTCCATCCATGACAAAATATTGGGCCTGGAGATCTGCCCCAGAAGGACAGTTCCAATTTCTGGCCCCAGGGGCTTTCTTCTCCATCTCTCTGGGATTTGGGAACTGGTGTGCCGGTCTCTTCTGGCATTCTGGTAACAGGCGTTACTAGTATTATCAGTATTCTGGCTTCAAAGGCGTTGATTGTTAAGTTTCTATTTGGAACTGGGAGAAGAGAAAAGGAGAGGAGGAGAGAGAAGGGCTGGGTTTGCTCAAGAGGTGAAAAACATGGGGAATTGCTAGGAAGGATCATAAGATTATCACAGCTTTCAAATATTTCCTGAGATGTCTGAAATTCACTTGCATGTGTTCATGTATTTTTCTTTTTTGTTCAGATGAACATGTATAAATATACTGCAGATAAGCATTATTTCTCTTCCACATTGACTCGTCAGACCTTTACTTTTGAATGGCTCGTTACTCTAAAGAGTTGAATCATTATCCAGTCACTAAATTATGATCAAGCCAATAGTATTGCAAAACAGGAGAACTAAAGATTCCCTTGGAATTATTTTAGAAAAAAGGCAAAAAAAAAATTAATTTGATGGTTAGCCAATCGCTTCTCAGACCATAGTGACCCTTTCCTACCTCCTCTTAGCATATCTGATCTTTGGCCATCCCTAATCTCACTTATATAAAAGTGTCCAGATAGGGCAAAAAAGCAGAAACAGTAATGGTTGTAGGAATAAAATAGCATGGTTAAAAAATCCTCCTACAGACTGCAATATATCTAATGAATGTTCCCTGCAGCTCTATCCACATGACAGGCTGGTGAACCGGAGATTGCTACAACTCTCATAAGAAAACAGGCTGTTATTTGACAGAAAACAGAATGTTATTGACCTCACAGTTAGCAAACAATAAACTGGTACTGGGAGGAGTGAGGATAGCACAGATCTTAATCTGCACTAATACAACCTAACAAATCTCCCTGGAGAATACACAGCAGCTCAGCAGTGAATGGCAGTATAATGCCTTTGTGCAGAACGGCAAGAGGAGGGAAGAATCAGAACAGATTCAATGGCTACTCTACCATTAAAAAGAGAACAGAAAAACTGATTCCAGCTTGAAGGAGGTCTGTTCAACATATGGATGAATTATACAACGCAACGTGCAATCATGTAGGAATTGTAATCATGCCCCCACTATCACAGTGCGAGTCAAATGTGTAGCTGGAACCAAGCACAGCCATCCTGGGTGGGTACCTCATTTCCTTTATTTATCTTGGATGTTTGCATAGGGCCCAACTAATGAAGCCATTACTCTCATTGCATGCATGATTACCCCTTAACTTGAGAACTGAATTTCAGGCCTCCTGGTCTGAGCACTAATATATTTGGATTAAATTCACTGTTGAATCTGTGTACCAAAGAGAGGGAAGAGATAATACTAAAAGTCAGTGAATATTAGTTACTGCACAGTTAATCAATTACCTGGATTAGTTTGGTGCCCGAACGCTACCTTTTGCACTCCCCAAAAGGAAGATACAGCTCCTGTCCCAGGCTACCTACAATGTAATGTTTAGGTACCTACATTTTCTTTAGTTATATCAAACCTAAGAACAGATTTTGAAAAACATAAAAATTACTTCCACCAACTCTCTTTTTCAGGATGCTCCTTGAAGTCAAAAAAGGCAACATGCCGTTCAGTTGTTCCTGCCCAGAAAAAAGGGATCAGCAGAGCTTAGAAGTCATAACAACTTTTCTTACACTAAAACTTCAAACTATCGAGAAACAGTAACTGGCATCCTGGGTATAAAAATACATTTTTGCACAACCTTGTAACACAGCTGACATGACATTTTTCTAAATAAAGAGAACAGGGCAGATATATCCTGTATTGGCTAGTCTTCTATTCCCTCTCCCACACTGCAGACAAGCAGATACATATGCCCTGCATGGCACAAGAGGTTCGTCCTGACTCTCCACAGACAGCTCAAGGAGACTGCACCTGAGTTTTCACTGATGCAGAGAAGAAGCAGAAGTCAGCCACAAGGGATGGATGGATGAAAGGGTCTAGCATTCACCTCACTCTTCCCTCCTTCTCTTCTTGCTAGAAGTCTACACCTAAAACTGCAGTTTAGATGAAACCACACACCTTAAATATAACAACCAGCAGATACTAGTTCAGTAACTACCTAGATACTAGTGAGGGCATTTCAAATGAGAGCCGCAGGGATTTTTCTTGAACGAAGTTTTACTTATTAATAAATACAGTGATCCATTAGGGAAAAAGCTTGGAAATCACCCCAGTGAGGGAGAGTCATCAGACTCTGTGGAGAACAGAATTCAGAATGTTCTTAAGAGAGTCAAATGAGAATTTGAAATGAACAAGATGAAACTTTGTAAAGGTAAATGTGAAATATGTATTAGGAGAAGTCAAACATGGGCACAAAAGCAGCAAGGGAAGTGAAACTTTTTGTTGATAATGACCTATTTATTCTTGATCCTGCCTCAGTGCAAGATTTCTGATTCTGTATTACTTAGAAAAGAAGGAAACTTCTTTTTGATTATTCTGGGTATAAATCCTATTTTTACTGCTTGTATATGGATATGAATATCACATTTTTTTAGGTGATAATTTTATCCAATATTATTTGCTAATTAATAATAGTGAAGCCTTTGGGGTCTGTATTTCATTTTCCTGGACTAAATGATCTCTTACGGTTCCTTCCAGCTCAATTCTGTGATGCTTTGAGAAACAGGAAGACCTAGGACGTACAAAACCCAAGTTCAGTGCCCTATTCTCTCTGATTTGAGATGTGGCATATGAAGTCTTCTCACCTGTAGAAGTCATGCATACAGGCACAACAGTCACTGCCTTTCTGACACTTCTGAATATGTAACTAAAACAGCCTGTGCCTCCTTGGGGAGTGGTCTGTGGAGGATCCATGCCTCCAAAGAAATGGGGCACCGTTAGTTGTTCCCAAGTGGGAAAGAGACAGCAGAAATCTCCCAAGATCAAGCCCTTGGTGGTGAAAGAAGCCTGGTGGTAGCCAGCGGGAAGAGTTAAAGCTAACTTCCACTCTCACTTACATTCCTGTGCAATTTAAATTATACCAGTCGGGTTTGCATCAGACTTAACATTTTGCTCTTCTCCCTGCATACCAGTTTAGTACTACAAGTTCTGTAGTTCATATGGTATAACCTTCTCATTCACCTACTTGTTCCTCTGTTATTCCACACAGAGTGAGAAAGCATCATTTGCACACCTGAAGAACAGCACATCATCATAAACAATACTTAACAAAGGAGGGATGAGGGATAATTCCATCTCATTCCTGGGCAGATGCATGATATGCAATGCTTTGCTTTGAAAGTTTGGTAATAATCACAAGCTCATTCTTAAAAACACATCACAATACCTATGAAAGCAGCCTCAAAAATGAGACCCGGGTATGGATACACTTAGAAGATAATTAAGGTTATCTCTGAATGAAAGGAAAGTTATACTTTCAATGAAGTTGAAACTGAAATGAAACTTTCAATGAAGTTTCATAATTTGAGTTATAAAGTAATTTATGTATATTTCTTTTCAACAATAAGGTATAAACATTCATGATTTTTAATGAAAAGGATCTATCTAACCCTCATGAATTAAAATTTACAAGGGTGTTTTTTTAATGGAAAATAGGACAATTTTGGTTTGATGAAAAACAGAAATCATCTATTTAACAAAACGTATATAGGTCTATGTAAGTTATAGCCTAATGCAATACAGCTCAATGAGCAAATTCTTTTTTTGTACCTCAGCTAGGATTGCATAAGAGTGTGAAATTCTTTTCTGAGTACAAAGGGGAGAGGAGAAAATTAACTTTATAAATTTAAGACCCATTTGTGAATATTGTCATTTCTGAAATTCTCCATATTTTTCAGTCTATGAAAAACAATCTATAAATTATTTCAAATAATTTCTTATACATTCATACATATACAACTTCAATTACTTTTTTATACATTCTTAGATGTATAGCTCATTTCCATTGTGATTGTTTGCTACCAAATTCTCCTATGGAGACACTCTCTGAAAAGTCTTTATTTTGAATTTTCTTCCTAATTGTAGAAGTAAATAATTGCTCAGAATTTCTTGCAGCAAAAAAAATCCATTTTTAGTAGCTGTATTGATTAATTCTTTGCTTGTGGAAATTGAAAGGAGAGATTTTTAATTTATTGTCTGACTTGCTCTCAAAGCCACTAGGAATTCTCCTCTCAGTTAATTTGTCTGTTCTTATTACATCTATAGTCACTTTCCTGTCATCCTATTTCTTCTCTCCTTTTGTTTCAAGACAGTCTGCCTTATGCATCTCTTGTCATTTTGGTTGTGTCAAACTTTTCATCATTCCAAATCTTTGATATACTAATCCGGTTTACCTGAAAGAATAGGCTTTCCTGACTGTTTAAAGGAAACAACTAAAAATGTTTATCACATGCCTATGACCCCTTCAAATACAGGCACCTGTTGTAGCTCAGAAAGCAGGTGGCTAAAACTGCCAGTGATCATTAATGCACCATTAAATCGCTGTGAATTTCACACAGCCTGGAATTACATAAAAATTACAGTGTGGTTACCTACTAGTTACCATACATAGTAGTTACTGTGTGATTTAAATCACTGAACAAAACCTGTAATCCTATTTTCTTCTGATTGCTAAAATTATAATAATTTCTCCTGATACCCTATCTGTTTTGAGTCTATGCCAAGATTTCTCAAAGAGTCACTGCCAGTAGTGAACCTCAGATCGAGAAAATCAGATCCTGAGAGAAAAATCAGAGGTATTAAGTTTTACCTCCTACATTCAAGAACGCCCTCCTAGAAGTACTTCACTGTAATCTCAACACTTTTATGTGCAGAACCAGTAGTGAGCCTTTCTTTGGCCATCCAAAATTCTTGTTGCAGTATCTGTCTAGCTCTTGGGTCTATGTGGCACAAAAATACAGGACTGTCAGAAGAGGTGACTGATAACTATCCAAAAGCTATTCCTCTGTGACAAGCCAGCAATCTGATAGGAGACACCTGTATGATACACCATGAAAAAATAGGAAAATACATCAATCCCAGTAAAAAATGCTGTAACTGATTATTTAAAAACAGTAATAGACTAATAGTTAGATGACAACAGCAGCTAACACTAGAAACAAATATGCAATTCTAGTAGGAAATCATGAAATCCTACAAACGTACAGGAGAGAATAGAAAGTGAAATACAGAAACTAACTTAAAAACAGAGATAGAACTAACAGTGACATTTTAATGGGGAAGAGGAACACATCACTGATAAATTTATGGAATTCAGTTTTTTCACTTTTCATGTGCATCTGAACTCTAATATCCCTTTAAATTAACAAATCAGTATAAATAATTTGAAAATGTGCATGAGGTGTTCAAAACCTCGTGTCTAGGTGACAACGGAAAAAATATATATTTAAGCTCCTACATTGAGCCTCAAAGGTCCCATGGCAAAGATAAATACACTATGTTTACATGAGAAGGAGACTGACTTTGGACAAGCTCATTGGCATCACAGCATGTAAAAGAAGCTAAATTCGGACCCATGTGTATGTCAGCATGAGTTTTACTAAGTTCATATAGAATTCAAGTTCAGATTACTTAGCTCTATAGAAAGGCCTTAGCGGGATGATGTTATAGAGAGACATTCACAAGACAGTATCTGAAAAATCTCTTAAGTTTAAATCACTTGTTCAAGCAAGGGAATAATCCCATCCCTAATTTAGCATACATGATTAAGTGTTTTGGTGGACAAGGAGTCAAACAGACAAATCAAGAGACCCCATGTACTTCATCTGCAGAGTCTCTCTTAAAAGATATCCAAAGGCAGGAAAGCCAGTGTCACAATTACCTGGTATGGATTCCCCTGTGTGCCCATCTTTGCTGTATCAACAGGAGTTTTGGCTTTTATGCATCCTCACACCCTATGGCATGAAACCTCTGACAGGGTCACCAACAGGTAAGTCGCTGCTTCAAGTGAAAATTAGTTATTCCAGATGTGAATGATCCAACTATCCAAAGACTCACAAGAGTGCCCCTGCTTCCCTCCACTTACTTTCTACCTCACTACCAAAACCTAGAACCAACCAAACATGTTTAACGTTTCAGGCTCATCCTTTTCCCACAAAGCTTGCACCAGGGAACAACACTCAGCCAAGGTGAAAACACAGAGCAGAGGACCCTCCAGCACTGAGGACAGCCATCTGAGCCTGCTCTCACACTTTCCGTTTCTTGAGACTGGTATAACTATTAATTACATGAAAGAAAATATCTAGTGGCAATGACAGCCTAACACACCCAATTTACATAGCTGAAACCATCTGTCCCATGATTGTCTAGGGATCAGAGACCCTCTGTTCCCAATTTTGCATTAAGTGGGCTGATGTTTCCTTAATTTCCAGAAGAAAGTAATGTCATACACGTTAGTAAAACAATCTGGCTTCCAGAGGCACTGATGAGACCAAACATATACTTAGATAAAGAAAAAGCAGCCTTTGCAAAGTCAAGACTATGACTATTAGTTCTTGTTCCCATGGGGAACTGTACATTCAGACTTTCTATATCATTACAGCTTTAAATAGCTAATCAGAGCAATCCAGTTTTCAGTATTGCTGGATCTCCTGAATTAAAAAAAAACTTTATATTTTTCTTTTAAAAATAGGCAAATGCTCTTGTATACTAGGAAGCTGAACAATATTTATATTTAACCCTGAATGCCAGTATTATAGTACAATATTGAGAAACAATTGATATCCTGTAAAAATAAATGTTTTCAATACAATAAGAGAAACACTACAATCATTAACTACTTAAGAAAAGAGCTTAGGTTACACTAGTTGCTTTCCAGATTCCAGTCAATTAACTGAAGTAATTTGAAAACACCTTTCCTCTTTTATGTTCATATTTTTCTGTTCAAAGATAATTTAGATTTAACTCACATCTGTTTTGCTTTGTTTTGTTTCTAAGCCACCATAGAAAACAGAAGAAACACACAACAGACTAAAACTAAAACTGTGTGCCATTATTGCTTTGGTTGTTTTATTTTCTATCATACATCTGGTCTCTTTAGAGATACAAAGGTCCTTCAAGCAGTTTTACTAGACAGCTTTGTACATAAGCAGCTTTCACTAAGTTCTAATACTGCTAAAATCTATACATTCCTTTAAAATTTGAATTGCTTTATATCTACTCCTTTTCAGCAATTCAATCTGTACAGTCCATTTAACAGAGTATATTTTCCCTCTTTTCCATCAACATATACTCCCAAGAAACATACAGTACACAATGTTAAAGCTCCAAAACGAGCTGTCAAAACTATGAAAGTTTATAATCAAAGCAATAACTCCATTCTTTGCCAGACAGTGTTATTATGACTATTTGAAAGTGAGTGATCTTATATGCCATATGTTGGCAAAAAGGAATATGTCAAAGACTGAATTTTAGCTCCATCTTTAGTCAGATGATTATTCTCATTTTTGTAATGTAACATACCTCCTTTTTTTTCTAACATTTGTGCTCCAAAGAGAGACCAAAGAATTGCAAATACAATATTTATTGTTCCTGCCTGCCAATGTGCAGCTAGACAAAATATTTACAGTTACATTTACCAGAGCTGAGCTAAATTCTGTAAACTTAAATTTGCACACTTTCTAGCAAATTCTACCAGTAAATCTAGTTTAAACAGTTGCAATTCACATGAGTTTCTGGACCATTAATGAAAAAAACTAAAGAGAAAAATTGTCAGGACTATTTGAGTCCCCAAATAATCCCTAAAAGTCCATTACTTAGTGATTTAATATGAAAAGTGCTGGAGGCCAGAGTAGGCCTTCTGTTCACTAAGTATTATGCGAATATGTTCTGTATAGACAGACTGGTTCCCTTACTGACTACTGAGGAAATAAACTAGGACATGCCAAGATCAGCTGTGGCATAAAGGTTCAAGATGAGCTGCTTGTGATTTTTTGAGTTTATCACAATTTCATGTCACTCCTGGGTGTATCATCATGTATCAGCAATGTATTTGCACTCCACATCCTCCAAGGAGACCCCAAAGTAAGTTTAGTCCTCAATTTTTTTTCTTCTGGTTTTGTTATAAAAGCTTCATCTCCTTCTAAAATTTAGCAAGTGCAAATACATGAAATTGATTCAGCTCCTTGGGAAAGCTGTATTTATTCCTCTCTCATGAATCTGTGTAATGAAGTATTGTTGGGAGTCTAAGGGTGAGAAGATTAGTATCATCATGGAAGACTAGAAAAGAAAAATCAATAAGGTATGTCTTCCACAACAGTACATTAAGAGACATGAGTCTCATGTACTGATTACAATATTGGTACAAAATCTCAGTACTCCTTGTAGTGAATTGTTCTCATTAATTGTTTTAATGGTTCTGATACAAATATTCAACTAATGAAATGGGCTAACGCAAAACTAGTGGGATTTACAGTGCAAAAATAAATCATTAGGACTGCAGAAATGGGTTTTGCAATGTTTAGAGTTACTGTTTCTGTATTTTTAAAAATATTTAATATATTGGAAACTCATTTTTCCTTTGATTGTTATATGCTTCTGACAAATCAAATATAAGGTAAATAACTTTTATCGAATCTGTGTTAACTTGCTTTTTCTCAGTCAGTATCCAGGATTGGAAGTTGCCTGAGTGTTGTTTCCATGAATGTCTTTCATTCCAACCCTCTCAAAAAGCATCTTAGGGCACTTTTATCCATCTCATTTTTGTCAGTATGCTCTTTTATTTTGATTAAAGCTCAGGATAAAAGGAAAATGACATTTTGCAGCAGAGATTAATCAGTTCTTCAATAATTTCAACAGAGCATTCTCAACTATTATAAAAGCCACAGATTGTGCCAAAAAGCCAAATGCTACATAAGAAATAACATGATATGTCACATTTCCCTTTCATCTTTCCCCCCATTTAGAGAATCCTGATCAGGTGTGATATGATGACAGAGAATTTATGATGGGTGTTAAAGCAGTATACAAGGACAAAGGCACAGAGTAAGTGTGTGACATAGCTAGAAAAATAAAGATTTTAAAATTGCATTTTGAATGAAAAAGTAGAATCATATCTCTTGTGCACTAATGATCATTTTTCATTATGGGCTCAGCAGATGCCTTCTGATAAAAGGTTATCAACATTATAAGGCCAGTAAACTTTCCATCACAAACCCCATGTTTCAGGAGTTCACCCAGCCTAAGGCAGGAGCATAGGGTGAATGTTTTCCGTCCAGCGCAGTGCAGTTGGAGGCTTCTCTCCAGCCCACTATGAGATGCCAACTAAAAAGGAATAACAGGCCAGCTGGATCCTCCCAAGCCCTTCCAGCGCCACAGTGCGCTGCAGTGCCCAATCCCTCCTGCCCCAGGAAAGCCACAGACCTGCACTGGTGTGCACTCCCTCTATAGAGAGCAGGAAGGAGTCAGTGTGTCAGAAGGATCAGTGGGCTGAATCTTCCTGTTAAGGTACTTCTCTCTCTACCAGTTGTGAGGAAAGCTTTCATTACCCTCAGGTCTAATTTTAAGTGAAGTAGCAAACTAAGGTTAAATAAAATGAATGCTGTTGTACAAGTTCCTCAACAAGTTAAGGCTCCCATGTACAAAGCATTAAACAAACATATACTATATGAATATATATCCCCATAGACTGTGTTACAAATAAATACCAACAGCCACAAACTGCTTACAACATGAAAGAGAAGACCTAACAAATGAGCAAGATAGAAAGTGTATACTGTGGAGAGGGCAAAAAAGTACCATTGGTAGGATGTTTTAACTTGGGCTAGCTACATGACCAGTTCACAGACTTACAAGTCAGTCAGAAGTGTTGACTGTCTAATTATTATAGATGGCAGGTAACCTTTAAGGTACATCAGTTTGAAAGGTCAGAATGTGAGAAAACCCAATTCTCTACTCCTAAAAATTTATGCCTTAAATTTTCAGGAGTTTCTTTGAGAAAGACTACACTAGTCTCAATGTGGTCCTCTAACACATTTCCTCATCAGTGTTATTCAGGCCTACAGTGGAAACAAGGATTACAGAGAGATTGAAATGAGGGAAATGTAGGAATAAAATCAATAGACTTTTAAGTATTATAAAGGCATTATACTTATCTTTACATTTTAAAAAAGTGGGTGAAAACTATACTCAGTTGCTTCTCTAATTTTGGCTTCCTTCTGCCCATGTCTATCTCCGCAGCAGAAGAGCTGGATTGCTGCTCCAGGAGTGCAAGCACATGTCAGCCACCCACCTATGAACTGCTTCGTGGTCCTAACCTTAATGTATAACATGACACAGGGGAGTTCTCCATCAAGCACGTTAGGCCAGAGAGCAGTTGATCTGGGCCAATCATTTATATCAAGGCTGCATGTGCCCCTGTCTTCCTCCTTTATTGCTTTAGTTGTTTCATCTTCTTTTGAACAGCTGGATCTATCAAATAGTTGGTTAAATGTCATCAAGTGATTCTTAACCATTCCTAAATCCCAGCACAGAATCACATTATTACCTTTCTAAAAGATCAGGATCATCGTCTTGATTATGTTTATGACATTTTTCATTTTAGTTTATTCTCTGAATTTGGCCTCTTCAGCTAAGGTCAACAGACTTATGAATTTCCTGTCTTAGAAGCAGAAGGTACAGTGGTGCATGCTGATACATTTCAGCAGTTGCAAAGCGGAACAAAGTCTTAAACAAAAGCTTGGCACTAATATTATTAATGCACTAGAGCTGGCATATGAATATTTCTTGACTGGCTGGAATAATTTAGAGATTCTTTTTTCCTTTGCCTTTGGTATTTCTGATCTTTATATAACTTCTGTAATATCAGGAAGAGTTCTTACCTGTATAAATGCCACTTAGTTTTAAGTCTTTTAAATTTTTTGTTCAGCCTACACTATGAGCAAGTAGTAATGAAAAGGCTTAATAATGAACAAACCCAGGAAAAAAACAAACATTTTCAAAACTATTTAATAGCTATGTGTTACATGTTTCTATGAAAATTAAAAAATGTATACTTTCCTAGGACTTTTGTTTACTAGATTCTTCAAGGCGAGTAGAAAGAAATCGATCTCTAAAAAAAAAAATCATTAAAAAGTTGAAAATTTTTCCCAAAAAACAGTTGTTAGTCATGATCAGTTTAAAATTAATGGGATTATATGACCATTATCATTTTAGCACATTGAATTGCTACATATCAGCTTAAAGCTCCAATGTCCGAATTTACATACCTTTAGTGAAGCTGACAAACTGCAAGTCTTGACCAGGAAGTTATTATTTACAGTTTTAATGCTGTTTAAATTAATACAATAGCCCCAATATACTGAGTGCAAGCATAATTAGGAAGACATTGATTTTAAAAATGTATCAAAAAGTGCTGCTAAGTTCAAGCAATAAATAAGCAAAGAATACAGGAAATACTACCACACCTGTTATGTGAAAAATAATTTCTAGTTTACACAAGAAATTAAAAATGTATTTACAATTTTCTGAAAAGAACTACCTCCTTCAAGCAGTTCTCATTTCAAGTGCATTTACTAAGAAAATACCCGCAAAAATGAACTTGTCCTTTCTTCAGATCATATTGTGAGATACCAGGATAATCTTTTTTGGACATGTTATTTAGTGACAGAGGAAAATTCACTTCCCTAGTTCTATCAAAAATATTAAATTATTTGAGAAAATGAAATGCCATGTAAAACTATGGTCGATTCCTCTGCAATTCTGAGTGTCTATATATTTAGCCAAACAGAATGAAGCATGGGAAGAAGCAAGCTCAGCCTCAGGAGAACTGATAAATCCTCTCTCAAATAAGGCTTATTAGTCAGGGTTCATATGGCAAATATATATAACCTTCATACTGCCAGTGTTCTCTTGGTTTCCCAGATTACAGGTTAAGTAACATTTAAGTTACCTTTGTCTTTGATCTCATGCAAATTGTTTTTCAAAACTATGTTTTGAGATACAAAATTTCTCCAAGAAAATAAAGCCAATTCAGCATTTTCAAGGATAGTTCTGGTTACTGCTGAAGTACATTATTTAATTAGAAAATCATTTCCTCAATTTGATAATCTTTGAATGAGAAGACTCTTGTTTAGCGACTAGGCTGACTGCTTAATCTAACTGAGCATGTTGTAATTAACTGGAAACTTGGCATTCAATGTAACAACTATATGAAGCTGCAAAAAAGTAGTGATTTGTTGGATAACAAAAATTATTTAAACCAACACATATGAAATTACATATGTAAGAGTTCAAATATGTCTTTCTCAAAACAAACAACTATATGTGAATTTTATATCAACTCCCAGGTGGAATAAAATCAGGAACTGATCAAAACTTTGGCTTTTTATGTCTCAAAGTCAAAAAACACAGAAATGAGCAAGCATTTTACTGATTATTCTTTTCTTACAATCATCTCTACATGGCTCAACTTCTTCCCTTCCCAAACTCACCTTCCTCCAGTCTCCCATCAACTCGCTTATCCCCAGCTTCACACTAAAAGATACACAGGCAGTTTGTCAGAACAGAACTATTTTCCATCCTGCTGCTTACCAAGTCAGACTCCATTCCTGGGCATAATGGAATATACTTTCTGCCCCATACTGAAGAGAGCAGTGGACTCGCACCTTCCTGTACAACAGTTTGTCTTCTACTAGCCAAAAAGGTCAGTGGTGGCAATAACCAGTCAGGAACCACCATGAAGATTTTGAGATTTGCTTCTCCAGCTAGGGAATGCTGTCCAAACTAAACTAAGAAAGAAGGTTGTCTGTCTGACCTCAAAATCATGAGTCAGGCCTGAACTCACATTATTGTGCTCTCATTTCAGGGAGTGGTAAGGTCACTTATAGGTATTAGCTGGAGTGGTAGTAGTAGAGTGGTAGGCCACCTAGTTGTTTAAAATCCAAAGGTACAAATGATCAATTTATCTGTAAGTCTAATTAACTGTGAGCAAATCAACAAAACATGCTCTGGGCAAATCATCTTACCCACACTGCAATGGCATCAGTCTCTTCATAGAGAAGCTCTTGGCCACAGTCCTTCCATGTTTCCTCCCTGTATCTCCTTGAAGCTAAGTGCCACTCGTGCTTTACTGCCTGCTGTTCCCCAATATTTTTATTTAGCTTTCTGGTGCAATCTTCAATAGAGGCCATTCCACACCTTCTACTGCCTGTCTCACAACAACTCTCCTTACAAAGGCAGTTCGTGAATATGCAGGAAAGGAATACATGTTGTGGGACACATTTGTATGGGGCTAAATCTGAGCTACTGGCCCTTCTAGGACAGGTTGTTTGACTTATTTTAGATGTCTACATTAGGAAATGAATCACCCTCCAAAAGTTCCTATTTCTTTCCATGGACTATAATGAGAGCTGGGAGTGACTAGTTCAAATACAGACATCAACACTGTAGGAAGGAGAAGTCAGGTGAGATGAATCTTGCCTTTCTGACAAGCAGCTCTGTGAACACTGGGAAATAATGAAGCCTTATTTCCTACCAATTTGTGTCTTAAGTTTGATTGACTTTCTGTCTAAGAGGTGGCAAGCTCCAACTGAAGCTTTTTTCCATAATTTACAGTGATGCTCTCTTGCATGGGTTGCTCAGTGTGTAAGGAATTGTGGGCTCATAATGCACACTCTCCCTCAGTGGGAACATTAATAGAGATTCTTTTCCTCTTCCCTGCCACCAACTTTGATGAAATTTCAGGGATTTTAATTACGTTTGAGAAATCAACCCCTACCCCTACCATCAGACACCTCCCCCCCATCAAATGTGTTTGAAGTCAATAAGCATATTCAGAAGTTATTAGGTGGGAGACACACAGACACATTCACAGTGGTATGACTGCACAGGAAACCAGATGAAAAGTTAGGCTTTGATGGAAAGAAAGAAACAAAAAGCTTTTCAAAAGCATTCTTTTTTTAAAAAACATACTTCTTAGAAGTAGCTAACTGATCTTTAGATGTGCCAAAGGCTTACCTTGATATAACTCAAGAATGGTTAGAGAAAGGGAACCATCTTTGCATGGGCTTACATTATATAGTTCTAGTCTCCAGCTTATTATCAGAATGCTTACAGGAGTAGGAAGGTAATAGGGAAGAGAAAGAAATGTGAAGCTAAAAGTCAGCATGAATTAGCATACATTTTTATTTGAAATTTCATGTAATCCCTAAAGAGTTATTAAGTTAAACATACAAGACAAAATTCAATTATTAAGCTATAAAAAAGAAAAATTACGATCCCAATTCAGCTGTAATTTTTAGGGCAATCTTAATTAGTGTGTTGCTGTTGACACTCCCACAGTATATAGCTCAGGCTTTACTAAGAAACATAATAGTGAAGTTCCATTTACCAAAATATTTTAAAGCAGACATATGACTTAGTAACTGGTCTCTAACAAAGTCCAAATAAAAGAAGCAGTTTAATCAGTGTACTGCTCAGATGCATACCTACAGAACATGAAAATATTGCTGAAATAGGGAATAATTTATCGTTACCACTCAAAATGATAACACTTTTGGTGCAGTTTGTATTCCAAATAGTTCTATATTCTGAATACTGTTCAGAAATCTCACAAAAAAAACCAAAATTAATATTCCAACGGGGTACCTTATATCTGAAAAGTCAAATTATTTTACCATGAAGAATATTATCTGAAAAAAGAGAAAGAGGAGTTCTTGTATTTCTGTATTGGAATCATTAAAACATGAAAAATATTTTTGAGGGTTTTTTCTAAAATGCAACTACATCATTAGTTTGCATCAAATGTACTTTGCTCTGGTAGTTACAATAGAAATAAACAACTTACACAAGTGTCATTGAAGTAATTTATTTAATGATAAGCTTCAGCAAGTATTTAGTATTTCAGATTCTTCTATGCATTGATAAACTAATTGCTAGCACTTCAGAATATACATTGACTAAGTATACTTTGCTTCAGAAAAATATACTCACTAAATTTTCTGTACATTATTCAAAACATCGGATAATCTTAGTAACCATTTAAATCAGGAGATATTTATTCTAAAGTCTGACTAATAGGATGACAGAACATTAAAAGTTGTTAGAGATTTAACCAATGCCTTTCTGAATTTTAGTATATCAGATATAAAGCTTCTCTTCAAAGGTCTGCATGTACACACATTTATGGGAGGGAAAGGAAGCGAGTTTGCCCTGTAAACCCCGCATGGGCAATGAGAAAGGTATACATTACTTGTTGTCTATTTCTCCTTGTGAAGAGCATAAATTTTGTACACTATTCACGGCATCTGCTGCGGTCTGCGCTACACTCTGATGCAGGTAATTTAGCTGTCCTCCACACTAGTGTATATAAATGTGCCCCCAAAATAGGAATTTCCTCAACTAAATTGTGATGCAAACTACTACAGTCAGGTGCGGATTTAATTTCAGGTCTCAGTTTGGCCCTCAGCCTATTTTTTTTTCCTCTTCAGTGACAGAAACTTTACAAATACTGTAATTCATTCTCTCACCAGAAAAATCACTGTCACTAAAGTCTCCACTGATCTCTTAAATGAAACTAGAAACAATGTACCTTCCTCATCCTCCCAGCTGAGTGACTGGCTTTGACACTGCCACCTGTTTGGTGGGTCTCCTTGGGTTTGGAAGCTGCTTCATCTTCTGGCTCTCCTCTGAGGTCTCTTACATGCTTCACAGGATTTTCTCTTGCTGAAGAGGTGCTGTCCTTGATCCTTCTCCCTCTTCCTCTGCCTCCCATCTCTGGGAAAATTCACCACAGACTACAATTCAGCAGTGTTCCCTGTATTGACAATTCACTGATCTCACTCTTTCAGATTAAGCCAACCTCACTCTGTTCAAATCAAAGTTTGCCATGTCTTTACAGACCTCTAGCTATCAGTTTACTCTAAATGCCTAGAATAGAATAGTTCTTGGTCTTTTCTCTGCAAATCTTCCCTTTACTTCCTTTCTTCATAGCACTATCATTGCTGTCCTTACCCTCACACGTTTTTAGTCAGTTTTGATTCAGATCTCTCTTAAGAGCATCATATCCAACATATCTCTAAAAACCTTGCAGATTATTTCTGCGTAACTGTTCTTTCCTGTCTATCCACATAATTCAAATGCTAACCTAGGACTTCTCCGTTCCTCAACATCCTTTTCTTTGGTCTCAAGAAGTACCAAGGATTATTCTCCAACTCCAACAGTTCAACTATTTCAAGACCCTCTTTGCATCCCTCTACTAGCACTCCTCAGCAAAAAGCAGATGCTTTTCCAACTTTCAAAGATTATCAAGGCCTATTCCACCACATTTATTATCTCTTTATCTTCAGTGAAATGTTTCAGCTGCATCCTGATGTCGGCCCTCACAACCATTTATCATATTTCCTATTAGCACCTTTCTCCCACAATGCTTCCCAACATTAGTAGGAATCCCCTGCAAAGTTACCTCATTATTGTTCCTCCACTCTCTGTTTTTCCCTGGCACAATTGGCAATACACAGTCCATATCTTACTACATTTCTCTATGTTTCTCTTTCAGTGGAGAAACACAGAGGAATCACTTCACTTCACCTAACATTGGATGTCCAAAACTGAGGCATGTACTCTGAGCTAGAGGTCAGTCTACGCAGTCATCAGTTAGGCACTTATATTATATGCATACACTAGGATGGAAGTGCCTAGCTCCAGATCCATAAAAACTTGCACATTTTGTCCAATTATACTTAGTACATCTGATAAAAGACATAACCTCTTTCTCCAAATCTTGTTTTTGCTATGTCCCCCACAATATGTCCCCAGAACAAGGGCCCTCAAGAATACAAGCAGAGTGGCAACAGAAGCCCCACAGGTATCAATACAAATCAAGAAAGATCAATTATTCATGGCTAAAGGAAAGCCATCTTCAGCGCTGGGCAGAACTGTTTTTAGGGCATAATAAAGAGAACAGAGAAGAGGTATCCAATGTATGTAAAATATTCTATACATGGTGAAAACACAAAGGAGGTAAGAAGAAGGTATGAAAACAGCTACAGCTTCTATACGAATGACAGCAAACAAAAGAAAGGGAATTGCTCCAGCACTGGCTCCCTCACATCTAATCGGTGCCAATTCTTCTCTGTAGCAGATCCTTCCTCACCTTTGGTAGAAAAAAAGCTCTGCTCTTTTATTTGCCATTCACCAACTTCTGCTACCACAACTCCATAATCACTCGTAAAGTATTAACTTTTACTATATAACTGAGTCAAGTAAGTTGAAATTTTAAGGAGCAATGTGTATGCATGTGTGTGTTTTCTGCTCCAACATTCCCACATGATAAAGTGACTGATACTGTAGCACCAAGCCAAAGTAAAGTTAGATGCAATAAATAAGACATCCATGATACTTTGACCATACGTGATGTACAGGATGGGCTAAATACCTCATTTTATTAGCCTAAATTAGGTGAGATGAATCCTACTCTTTGTATCCATTAGTATCGATATGTCTTATACTCAGATTAAAAGTTTGCTGGACAGGTGCCATGTTTTTGATTAGCCTTTTTACAGTGCCTCACTTTCTTTACTCTGCAGGGGCTTGACAAGAACTCCGCACTGGGGTAACAGCAACTGCAAGAATCAGCACAACAAAGCCAAATGGAATAAACTGCTCTGAGTCATGAACATGCACATGACTGTGACCCTCATAAAACTGCCTGCACAATAACCCCACTCTGTGCTAGTACAGCACAAATCCAAAGTGCAATATGTCTCTAAAGGAAGCCAAAAGAAATGCTTACCAGAAGAAACCCAATGGTTACCACAAACTGAGCTAATACCAAAAGAGCAATGAAATATCCTGTGATATAGAAGATTTTGCTTTCACTGTCCCAGTTCCCAATTCTGCCAATCAAGAGTAATTTAGTTGGAATATATTATGCTAGCCTCAGGGACTGATAGATAACTCCTATGGTCTGAGAAAGTGAACTTCTGTTGTATGAATTTATATATTCACATCTTCTTTGGTAATGTATGTTTCTGTGGATTACATTTAAATTAAACAAACAATAAAAAAGTATCAGCAATCAGCAGATTGTAAATTAAAGTAAAAATATTGACCGATTGCAGATGTTGCTAGACTAACCACGTTGTTTTGGGCAGCTGCCCAAGAAACATTTGCTGTTTTATAAGCAGCCTTGTAATCACCTATCAGCAAGGTACAGCTCCTTCACACAAAAGACAGTTTCTTACATTAGACTTCTTGTATCACCTCCTGGGTTATGCCACATTACTGAATCATCATATAAATACCATATGTAATCCAACAGTGCCTGCAGTGACAGCGCATAGTCTAAATGCTGTATTAAGAAAAACTGTGTTCTTTCACAGGAAGAGGTGAAACAAATGTACAAGAGATTCTGGAAATGTCATTAAACCTTGACGGAAAATAATTTTTTCTAGTTCAACTCCATCATTAGTCATACTTGCATTTGCTTCATAAATGACTAACTCTTTAAGAGATATGAGCAACAGCTGATATTTCCAAAAGGGCTTACTCCGGCCTAATTCTGCCCTCCCCCCAGGCTCAATGGAAAAATGTCCATTAGCTTAAACTGGGACATTATTAGGCGAACAAGACATACTTTCAACAAGCACACACTGTTTTGTTTTTAAAAACAAGACAGGATCAGTCTAGACAAAAAAAAAAAAAAAAAAAAAGTTCAGCTTCTGATTTTTCCATCCATCTCAAAAACAAGGTTAAGAGCAGTGGAGCCTGGCGTGGGCCTCATCACAATGAGTGGAATGTAGCTCCTCAGTCTAGAGTGCATCCCTGCATTCTTCCATCTCCCCAGTGCTTGAGCCAATCCAGCTCATGGATCTTAGTCCTTTATCAGCACACTTAGAGCCTGAGGGCTCACTGAATAACCATAACTACTGTTGTCTTATGATATTAAACTCAATTACCTCCTGCACTGAGGGCTCCTGAAAAACTGGGTATGCTGCTCATTTCAGGATTTATTCTATTGTCTCTGCAGGTGCTTCCACGATATGGGCACACTGTCAGGTGCCTATTATGTAGCCATCTATGTGGGAGATGGCTGTTGAAGTTTGCACTGCAGTCAGTTGAGATCTAGCCAACACAGCCAGTGGAACCTGCAGAGCTGGCTATCTCGTCCTGCACTGATACCTGC
This sequence comes from Dromaius novaehollandiae, assembly GCF_036370855.1. Taxonomy (NCBI): domain Eukaryota; kingdom Metazoa; phylum Chordata; class Aves; order Casuariiformes; family Dromaiidae; genus Dromaius; species Dromaius novaehollandiae. The sequence continues at coordinate 146,486,951 of NC_088098.1, read as the reverse complement.
ACTTGGTAAGCTGAAGAGCTTTTTAGAGATGGCTGAAAATTTTTTGAGGAGAAACAGACTTTCATTTCTTTTATTGTTAAATAGATTGACAAAGTCAGACTAGGAGATATTTAAGTCAGCTTTACCTATTTTTCCATAGTTAAATCATGCCTTCCTTTCCCTATGAGTTTCCATAAAGATGCATAAAGCACAGACTACCTCTCTGTAAACAGTCACCTTTTATGGCACTGAACTTAGAAGAGAAGGCAGACCACATTATTCTATCCCACTGTCGCCACACCCAAGGGTCCCACTGTTATATAAGGCTCACTCACAAAGCTACCCCATTTATCACTGCAGTAGTAAACAGTTCTTTTGATGATCACACACAGGAAACCAGGCAGCTAATGCTGACCTAAGTTGCTTGTAAATCCAAAATTCCATAATTTCCCATTGATTTCCAAAGCGGGAACCATCAGATGCCAGGAGACATAACAGGTATGCCTTATAGGCAAACTTCTACACCCTACATGGCTCTGATGTTACCAGAATCCTCAAGATATAGGATATCCGAAGGCTGGAATTCTCCAAGCTGTTATTATAGGAGTTTTTTACCATGCGCCCTGTTACTTTCAAGGAAATTTCCTTCTCTCTGGTGCCAGCCAGCATTTGACCAAAAGGCTGAGCTCAAAGTATCTCTCTAACACATTGTCACATCACTCAGCTTTACTGAAGGTACCATTAGATTTTTTTTTAAAGAAAAACCCTCCAAAAAAACCCATTTTACTGATGTAGCTAACAGACCGTGTAGGCAAAAGCATTTATAAAATCCCATGTATTTCCCAATTTATATTTTGGCCCCAGTCCAGAAAAGTACTTAATTTTAATGGATTATTCACATATTTAAAAACAGGTATTTTTGTGTGCAACCGTGGGATCTGGAACTTATTTGTGCATCATTATGAATTTGAATAATGAGGACAAATGATGTCATGCTCACAATCTATATGACTGAGATCATGAAGACAGAGAAGACATTAACCTCAGATTTATCACTGATTTTGACTTTCAACAGGCTTATGCTGGGTGCATTTGCTCTTAAATTCAAATTCTTCCAATTTGTGTTTCAGTCATCTTTTCTGCTGGTTTTGAAAATCACATGGGAATATTTCTAATCATCCTGGCTTTAATAAAAGCAATCTTCATTGTGGTCACAATCTAGAATGACTGTTTTGTTTCCAAACTATCTGTAACAAGCCCTGGAAATGCTAAAAGTAAAGAAAAAATCACAGTTTACGCAACGAAAGCCCTGGGCAATAATCAGAGAGCATTTGATTTATTGTTCTTTCACCAGGAAGTTTTTGACAATTCTAATTTAAATGGCAATGCAATTAATTAAATCCCTAACAGCTTTGCATTGGAATACATATCTGGATGTGTGTAAAAACAGAATGTATTCCCCTCTGAAGAAGCATCATGCTGCTATGAATTATGTGATTTATGACAAGTATTAGCATGTAATAGCACTGAGAATATTTCTGTTTCAAAGTATTTTATCATTTTCAACAGGAACTTATTTCTGACAACAAAAATATTTCAATTGCTTTTATCAGAATAATAACTTACACATAAATGGTCATATTTAATGACAAAATTTGCAAAAATTAGATACTTAAAATTAGGCTCATATCTGGGGTTTAAATGACTCATTTTTCAGAAGTAACATGAGGTGCTCTTCCTCTAAGGGGAAAAAAATAGAGCAATTATTTAGGAAGACAAGCAAACAACCATTAGACTGGTAACTTAGGGCAGAAGGTGGAAGATTATTATGAATCTGATAGAGAAAAATTCTTTTGTGACCACAGATGTCTCTATGAACTGTAAACATAAATGGCTAATATTGCACTTCCTGTGCAGTTAAATTTCCCACAGGTTGATACAACTTTAAGGTTCCCATCTTGTGCATGATCAAACTTGAAGATTAGGCAGATTATTGTCTGTTAACAATGCACCATCTATGCAGAACTCACTCTCACTTAGTTTGAAATTTGCAGTAGTTACACATTATAAGCCTATCATTTTAATATATTCCAGTGTAATCATGATAAATGCAAAAGAACTTAAAGGAAAATATGATACATGACAACAGAAGTATGAAAATATATTCAAAATTTTCACTGGGATGAGAACTCTAAGATGGAAGCAAACATAGCAAAAGGGTTATTTCCAACTTACTAAATGACTTACTGGTAAAGAAGTTTAGATTGTCAACTAAATATACTTTTAGTTGGGATCACAAAAGCAAGTCCATTTCCTTCTGTTTTTACCTTCTAAATACTACTAGACAAATGATGCCTGCTAGCTGCATGTGTATTTTTTTGTAAAAAGAAATACAGCTACTGTAACTAGCCACCTAAGCATCCATATACTAAAACTAATTGTGCACATGCAAATTTCCCTTCACTGAGATTGGGATGCTCAGGGTACAGCATGCTAGATTTGGTGCTAGGATACCATTGAATATAGGACCTGTATGCTTCATAAGCAAGACAGTGTGGCCTCTTAGGCTAAATATATACTACACAAAAGTAACAGTAGGCCACAGTAGGAGGATTACTTTAAAGTTCTTACATCCTCAAGGAGTCAGAGCGTTGTCAGGATACAGCCACACTCCCCTTGGCCTGCCAATATGAACTGTCCTTTAATGGTGGCTCCAGCGTTTGGGGGAAAAGTGTACATTGAGAAAAAGTAATAGTAGATAAGGTAAGGTGGGGAAGGGCTACCCGGTACTGCCAAAGTCAAGGCCTTGGACTCATCCTTACCCTACAGCACAGGGGACAGTGCCTTTACCAATTCCTTTTGGGCGCTTTCTCACTCCTCGGCTCACCAGCTCCTTGGACCGAAGTACACAATGTTTTAAACACAAAATTCACAACAGGACCATCATCAGCCCCCCAGATAGCAGACAGTTGCTTGAAATGGAGATTGCCATTTAAAACTCTTTACTTAAGTAAGATATAGAACTGAACCTGTCTTGGTGGAAACCTGCCAAAAAGTCCTGACCACTGACCCAATAGCTATGCAGAAGCTTGTGAAGCTGCCTTTATCTCTGTCATTCTTCTCACATTGCTCTGTGGGAGAAGAAAACACTATCTAGTACTGGGCAGAAAATAACCCAGGAAGAGATAAACAGGTGGGAAAGGCAGGTCAGCAATAAAAGACAAAGAGAAGAAAAAGTAGACAGTAGAAGGCAAAATGAACATAAATGGGTGTGTTGCAATATCATAAACTGAGTTTTAACGTACAGAGTTTATCAGTGTACATGGTTTCTACATTAATATGTTCCTATCTAAGCTATTACTTATTTTTCTCTTCTGCATTTTCATTTGAAAAATCTTTTGCACAATGCCAGTGTACACAGAATATGGCAAGGATTCACCTCCAGATTCAGACCCATGAAGATGTGAACTATATGAGAGTTTTTTGTCTAAGTTCCCATTGTGGCCAATGGAAATTCTAATCAATATAGTAAAAGGTGTTTAGAGCAAATGCCTGCAGGATGAAGCAAACCACACTTCAGATTCCATTGAGTCTACTGGTGAGATACTCATATCAATTGCTAAAATCGCATGCAGTGCCAGTGGAGTTATGAAGTGTGTCCCAACCTGCTTCCAGCTGCCACTTGAGAAAGACACAGGTCCTGTGTGTCTTCTGTCATATCTGTGAGACCCATGAAGATGTCTTGGATACAGGACTGGATGAACATGTTTATGCAAGCCTTACATCCCCACCAGGAGATTCAGTGGGAGCTTAGACAATTAGCTCACATAACATCGGATATTTTAATCAAAGCTGTATACCATCCTCAGGTTCACTACTGTATTGAGAGTCAAGATATTTTTTGTTACATGACAATTAGCCAGAGTATAAACTGTATTAAAATAGTGCGTTCATTGACTTTTTGTTCTACAATTTTCTGAAATAAAAATAACCCAGGAAATTTAGTGCTTGCACTGGTCAATAATATTTGAAGATTCCATTAGAATGGTTTCAAGACTAAATTATTTTAAAATCAATGTGGATTTGATTTATTTGTTTCTCAATTGAAGTGTTAATTAAAAATCTGAAATGTTAACTTTTAATTAAAATACTCCATATTTATGTATGGCTAATTACTTCCAGTTACTGTGTCTTTCATAGATGTTGCCCACATTCATGCATAAATTCCACTAAAAACTGTTGAGATAAACTTAGTTTTACCTTTTAGTTCTCACGTATCAGAAAGTAGTAAAAGTAATGTGTCATGTATTGGTGCGATGTTTCTTTTTTGTATATGTGCTATAGTGCAGGCTTTATGAGAGCTGCTAAATCGACTTATACATGTGGTTTACCTAAGGTGCAGTTTATGTTATCTAGTTTTAAGCAGTAATAATGTAGGGTTCTTCTTAGTCAGCTGAGAGAAGGGAACTTGCAGAAGGTTATTATTCCCACCCTAGGATATCCATTTCAGATGTCAGGAAAAATCTTCCCCCTGAAGTTACCTTTTCCTCTCCACTGACTGCAGAAGGAACATAAATGAATTGCTTAAATTAAATGGATGAACTCAGGAGCGATGAGTTACATCCCAAGTCAAGTATCCTATTTTCAACAGTCATCTCATTGTCTACATGGAAAATGCAGAAAATTCAGGCGTGACATGACCATGGGGAAATTTTCTAACTTCTGTAAAGTGAAGGTTGACCCAAAAGGGGAGCCACAAGGTCACGCTAAACTTCTTTTAAAATTGTATCAGATAAAATTATAGAGATTCATACTCACGAATTTAGGTATGCACGCTATCTTTCCATCGTGTCTTAGTGTGCAGCGTCACCAGACAAAACAGTCCGTGAACACTACTTACTGTGGTGAAGGTACACTACATCTGATTTTCAGTTACACTTAAAGCTGTCCAGGCCCCAGGGGCCCCAGCATCCCTCGCCGTCCCTGCTCTGCACCCCAGGGCTCCCCTCCCTCACCCAGCCCCAGCCCCATCGCAGCCCAGCCCGGGGCCGCTGGTCGTTGCCCCACGGCACCACAGTGGTGCCAGCTCCAGCCCCGCCACATTCCTGCCCCTGCCCAGCCACAAACCCCATCCCCGTGGTAGTGCCCGACGCCCCCCGGGGCTCTGCTCCCTCGGGGTGGATGGACGGGCTGTGGTGGCCAGCACCAGCCCCACCGGCAGCCCCTGTCCCACAGAAGCCGCTGGAGCACCAGGGAGCCCAGGGTTTTTTTGCTGCTCACCTGAACTAAAAATGTTAATGTTTATTTGAATCATTTTTCGGTACTAGAATAGTCCAGGATAGGTGCTTTTCTGAAAGAATCGTTCAGATTTCTACATAACCAGAAGTCTTACGCATTTTCAAACCCATAACTCTACTCCGTCTC